>NC_091466.1:53568585-54212880 GCF_027789765.1 Dendropsophus ebraccatus | reverse complement strand
TAGGCATCCCGTTCATGGAATGGACATTATACCCCAGTAACATGATGTCCACACTATACAGGGGAACACAGTGCAGTGGGGATTTGGAGGGCATGGAGCTGCAATGGACTTACAATAAGCAATTATATCAACTGTGGCCACAAAGTCCTGTCTCTGAAAACTGTCATGCACATAAGATGGTCGCTGGTCTCATCCATATCTACAGATTTAATGGATATGTGCATAGTGGGGGTAGTTTGGGGGGAGGGGGGGTTGCTATACTATAAAGTGCTGGGCAGTTTGATGGCTTTACACTAAAAACCAGTTCTGCCTGTTGTCTATTTGCAGACCTGTAGACTGCTATGCGCATGCTAATGAATGTTATCAATGGAATTCCTGATTGAACAATAGCTAATGTTTGTATACAAGGAGGATGGTCACACATCTCACTACAGGTCTGTCCTGCTTTGTGTAGTGATGACAACAAACGTATAGGGGTATACAAGGGAATTCCCTGCAGCTGGTTACCCCTTTTGTTTATGCAACTGTTGTATGGAAATGGGCTAGACACTGGTGATGAAGTGATATTAAAGGTGTCAAATGTAGAAGAGATCATACCTGAGACCTTTACAATGACTTTTGTCCACATACACATACTGAGCTATGAACACTCCATGTCAGGGGTGGGAAATTAATTTTCCCATGGGGCCACATGAGAAATTGAAATGGTTTTTGAGCAGGGGCGGATTAACTTTACCATATGCCCCGGGCTGTTCACCAAGCCTGGGCCCCCCACCCCACTGTAACTATGGAAGCACTAGCCTGGCGTTCATAGTACAGGATAGATAATGTTATGATGTCCTGATTTGTGCAAAATTGCCATAAAAAAACAGTGTTTTTTGCAAATCATGGCGGAAGTGTAGCAAGGAGACAGTACACCACTGAAAGTATAAGTCTTTTTGGGTGGTCATGGGCCCCCCAGGAGCTCAGGGCCACGGGCTGCCGCCCAAAACGCCCCTATTATAATCCACTACTGTTTTTGAGGGCTAGACCAATATACTTACCCCAGTTCTGGTAGGGAGGCGGTGAGGTAGGAGTATTTCCCATTCTTTTCTACCTCTGGGCACCCCCTGCCAAATAATATTCTACAAAATAGAGAAAAAAACCTCATTCAGTGACTCACAGGTGAAGTCTTCTTTGACCTGAGGCGTTTACCTTCCCTTTATCTCTCCATCCGGCCCAGGCCTCCATGCCCTTAAAGGAGAACTCCAGGGAAATCTAAAAATCTGGTGCCAGCAGAGGGAACATATTAAATATTCTATAATTATCTGTCCCCGTGACCCTGCAGTGTAGCATTACTAGTTCACTGACCGCCGCCTACATCCTGCAGCTTCCACAACGTTATGACTTGGCTCAGAAATGTCTGTTCAGCCAGTCAGTGACTGAGGTGGGAGTGACCGCCTTTATAGCCACTAAAGACCTTATTACACGAAACGATTAGCGTCTCCTGTAATAGAAGACAATGATTAGCAGAAATGCTCTTAATCCAAGTTACTCTTAAACGACAAACGACCTATAGTACATTTACACAGAGAGATTTATCAGACCGATTTTTGAAGCCAAAGCCAGGAATGGATTTGAAAAGAGGAGAAATCTTAGTCTTTCCTTTATGGCCTGTTCTCTGTTTATAGTCTGTTCCTGGCTTTGGCTTCGAAGATCTGTCAGAGAAATCTCTCTGTGTAAACACACCATTTGATATCGTTACTTAGCGTGTGGTCACATGTTTCATTGTTCCGCCCAATTTTTGGGCATTCCTATGTAGGGTGGCGGTTATATCCTTCTATATATGTATGAAACATTGTATTGTGCAATTGCCATGATGGCCCGGCTTTTCTTTCCACCTGCTCCACATCAAGGGGAACCTTCATTTATTGTATTACTACAGCACATGGTTTGCATTGTTTTCATTAGCTTTGTACAGGTTATTACTGAGCTCATTCGTACAGGAGCGCTTCCTGCACTATTCCTTATCTGAGGAGCCCCCATAAACAAGGATCATTCATGTAAACCATCAATATTTAGATTTCTTGAAGTGATTTTTGTTTGGCAGCCATTTTTCAGAATTCTCATTCTCAGGTTCTACACAGATTTCCATGACAACAGTCTCACTAACTGCGTATGAGTACACCATCTGTATACACAGCGCCCGCTGAATGATGTAACAGCATGAAACACATTTATTTACCTGGTAGCCAAACTGACTGCAGGAAAATCCCAGCACCACAAGCCGACGTGGATACTTGCACCATAGCTCATTTAGCTGGGTGTTATCCATGATGGTGGTGTCTCAAAGGGAAGCCACATTTTCTATTAACACCACCCTTCCCCTAAATACACTGAAGTCTACCTTTTCCCCATTAAGATTTGCAAGTGTGCAAGTCCTAAAAGGATTTAGCTATATAAATCCTGGTTACTATATTATGCCAAGATTAAAATGTATCATCTATATCTGGTTGTGAAGGGTCTGAGCCCTGGGACACCCAACAATCTCAATAATGATGTCCCTTGTCCCACAAGATGAATGGAGAGAGTGTACATGCTTGACTGCCACTCCACTTGCATAGCTGTGTGCCATACTGGTTACCCCAGTGCTATACTGGTTACCCTAGTGGAAGAACAATATCTGGAGAGAGCTGTAAAAACTGAGAGTGAAGGACAAGAAAGCTGCAGTATGGTGGCTATGACCTGCCGAGACTGTTCTTACACATGTGTATTAGCTGAAGAGAAGCCTGTGGCCTACATTTATTACAGGTGACCTACACAGGGGTTATCCAGTGCTAAAAAAATGGCCACTTTCTTCCAGAGATAGCACCACTCTTGTCTCCAGTTTGAGTGCAGGTTTTGCCACTCAGTTTTATTGAAGTATATGTAGCTTAAAGTGACTATACACCTTAAACAACTGTGAGCTGTTATTTCCCGTCTTCATCATTTACAGGAACGGTCGGCATGGGCGAGTGTTCCTGTGTTCTCTATAGTAAGCTGCAGAGCCCTATATACGATAGATCGATGTCCGACTTCTTAGATAAAAAAGGGTGATGACTGAACAACCATTAAATAAATGATTCTCTAAAGAATAATAATTTAAAAAACGCAACCATACACATATCAGTCCTTATTGGCCATACATGATCAATGTCACTGGACACCAGAGGACACAAAAAAAATTAGTTGCAACCAGAGCTCTCTGGCTGCAGCTTAAAGGGAACCATACAGCAGATTTGTGCTGATTTGGGTGCCCAGAATGACTGCACGCACCTCGCAGCTGGCTCTCCGGTGCGTATAAAAGTATAGGCGCCTGAACCACAAATCCTGAGGGTGGCTTCACACTACGGAATCCGCACGGACAAGTTCCAGTGGATTCTGTCGCTCATACCTGCTCGCATGCATCTCCGCCTGTCCCATAGACACCATTCTATGGGCAGGCAGATTTCGCTGTCCACCAAAAAAATTGACATGTCTATTCTTTCGGCGGACGGCAGAATTTGCCTGCCCAAAGAATGGCGTCTATGGGACGGGCAGAGATGCGTGCTGCCGCCGCGAACGAGTACGAGTGACGGAATCCGACGGAACTCCTCCTTGCGGATTCTATAGAGTGAACCCACCCTGAGGGTAGCTTCACACGTACCGTATCGCTGCGTATTTAACACTGCGTTTTTATCGCTGCGTGTTTGGTGCGATTTTTTACATGCAAGTTTTGATTTTCACATGAAAATCATGTGAGGGTGGCTTCACATGTACCGTATCGCTGTTGATTTTACGCAAGAAAAACGCAAGAAAATCGCAGATCCGCCCCTGCGATTTTAGATGCAGAAAAAGCACATGAATTGACCTGCGTATTATGTATATATAAAAAACGCAGCGTAAATTACGCACATAATACGCAGGTCAATTCATGCGATTTTTCTGCGTCTAAAATCACAGGGGCGGATCTGCGATTTTCTTACGTAAAAACAGCGGCGATACGGTACGTGTGAAGCTACCCTGAAAATCAAAACTCGCATGTAAACATCGCACCAAACACGCAGCGATAAAAACGCAGCGATACGGTACATGTGAAGGCACCCTGACAGTGTAAGGACATGTCCATTTTTTTGCAGTACAAGACTATGGAATCCACAGTCAGGGTTGCTTCACACGTACCGTATCGCTGCGTTTTTAATCGTGCGTCTTTAACGCTACGTTTTTGCTGCATTTTTTACATGCGCGTTTTGATTTTCACATGATTCTCATGTGAAAATCAAAACTCGCATGTAAAAATCGCACCAAAAACGCAGAGTTAAAGACGCACTGTTAAAAACGCAGCAATACGGTACGTGTGAAGCTACCTTGCTTTTGCCCATAGCCTGGAATGGTAACTATACTATCTGCAATTTGGGATAGTATACAGACCACGTGTAAGCGGCCTGATGCAGCAGTTTCATCATCTGCGGCCATGATGGGGGTTGCAGTTTTGCACCAGCTGGAAGAGTCACAGGTTATACTGGTTATACGTTATACTGAAAGGGAACCTGTGAGCTCCTTATTTCCCTACAAACTGCCCCCATTACCTCACAGCAGTCAAGGGCGAATTAACTTTACCATAGGCCCCGGGCTGTTCACCAAGCCTGGGCCACCCCAACCCACTGTATGGGTAGCTTCACACGTACCGTATCGCTGCGTTTTTATCGCTGCGTTTTTGGTGCGATTTTTACATGCGAGTTTTCATTTTCACATGAAAATCATGTGAAAATCAAAACGCGCATGTAAAGAACGCAGCGTTAAAAACGCAGCGATACGGTACGTGTGAAGGCACCCTAACTATGCAGCACTGGCCCTAGTTCATAAAACAGGATAGATAATGTCATCATGCCCTGAATTGTGCAAAATTGCTGTAAAAAAGCAGCAATTTTTTTTTTTTTTAAATCATGGCAGAACTGTAACCAGGAGACATTACACCACTAAAAGTATGTCTTTTTGGGTGGCCATGGGCCACCCAGGAGCTCAGGGCCCCGGGCTACCGCACAAAACGGACCTATTATAATCCGCTACTGACAGCAGTAGTGAATGGCATTTGGACACTGTGTCCGTTTTTCCTGCCATGCTGTGCTATCTGTGGTGCGGTAACTAGTCATGGAGGCGGAGCGGCTGCAGCATCTGGTCACACTGCTTGTCCTCCATCTGCGCACAAAGGAAGAAACCCTGAGCGCTGGGAATATCATGTGAAGCCTGAGTGAGCAGATGGAGGGTGAGGCCAGGGAGACCAGATGGCTCTCCATGAGGGTCCGTGCACACTACAGAATTGCCACGTATAACCCGAGGCGTATTCCGTCGCTCGTCTCCGCACGCGTCGGCGCGCATTTCTGCCCGTGCCATAAACACTATTCTGTGCACAGGCGGATTACGCGTTCCGCCAAAAGAATTGACATGTCACATGTACAAACACACACATCGTATACGCAGCAGATCTGCAGCAGATTTGATGGTGCAGATTTCATGCTGTGTTCAGTTATTTAGATTTAATCTGCTGCGAATTTGTTGCGTATTTGCTGCGTATCGCAGCAGTAAATACGCTGCGTATACGGTGTGTGTGTTTATACACTTAGGGTAGCTTCACACGTACCGTATCGCTGCGTTTTTATCGCTGCGTTTTTGGTGCGATTTTTTTTTTTACATGCGAGTTTTGATTTTCACATGAAAATCATGTGAAAATCAAAACGTGCATGAAAAAAACACAGCGATAAAAACGCAGCGATACGGTACGTGTGAAGGAACCCTTACTGGTCACCACACTGGGACCACCTACCAGTTGTTTGTACTTATAGCATTGTCATAGCAGGGAGCATAGACAGATAGACGGCTATTCACTACACTGTGAGTTAATGGGGCAGCAGGGAGCTGAAAGGTTCCTTTGGAAGCCATTACAAGGTGCCCTTTACTACTTCATTGCCCTAAACACAGTGTCTTCATTGGTCTATATATTATGTTTATTACTTTCAGTCATGATATTTTTATTGTACAATAAGCCCCTCATAGCACAGAATATAACACACACTATAGTCTCCAGTGCTGAGGGAAGACGACAGAGGATTCTCTGTCCTCCATTTTACACCACACGCAGCACTGCAGATCTCCCGTCACTCTCACTGCTCTAAACCAATCAGCGCGCTCTGTTCTCAGGCCACGCCCCAGCAGCCACCATTTGGTGAAGAACAGAATGCACGGAGGGGCGGGGTTAGGCTCTATGCCCTTTTTCGTTCGTGTATAGGAAAACAAGGAGAGGGGCGATCACGTGATGTAGACCACGCCTCTCGGGTGACTCCGCCCCGGTACAGTTTGTTCCTCTGCAGATTTCGGGGTGAGTCATTCTGGGAGCTGCAGCTGGAGAGACAGGTCGGTGCTGAGGCGGTGTGAGCGCGGGCTGGGTGCGGTTTAGGGGGTTTATATTACACCTCACTGTTCTTACGTATCTTTATTTTAGGATTTTTATTAGATTATACTTTTTTTTTTTTTTTACTATCAGGCGGGCGACCACATAGAACTATACGATATATCGCCGTATATTGTAGGAATATGCTATATATTATAATATAATCGGGTTATAATCGTCCTGCCTGTTGTCTAGAAAGTATTTTATAGCATTAGGTAGAGGATATACAGGAGGGGAGAGAAGCCACGCCCCCTGGCCAGGCTGCAGGCGCCATCTTGGAAAGCCTGCGACATCATGTATGTGTGAGGGAGGTGAAGGCTATCAGCGGCCATGTATGTTATGGGCATTGCCACCTCTTATGTGGCTGTATCTTTACTTACACGTTATATCTGTAGGCTTTTATGTCAGCCTCATATAGTGAAGCCTTCACTTGTTAATGCATTGTTACTGACATCTACAGTGGAGGCTAATGCAGAAACAAAGAATATCTTTAGAGCTGTGAGCTTGTTTGGGATCTATATGGTTAACTATGTGTGTGTGTATATATGTATGTATATATATATATATATATATAATTACACAATGTGTGTGGAGGGTGGAGCTGCAGGACTGAAAGCAACAAATACTAGGTCGCCATCTAGTGGCTGATAACTGTAACTTCACTCTGCTCTTCACTTGTGTTTTTCAGACTTTTTGTTCTAACATTACAACATTATCAACATGAGTGGTTGTAGAGTTTTCATCGGGCGACTGAATCCTGCCGCCAGAGAGAAGGATGTTGAAAGATTCTTCAAAGGATATGGGAGGATCAGAGACATCGACCTGAAGCGAGGCTTTGGCTTTGTGGTGAGTTTTTTTTTCCTCTGCCACTTAGAAAATGTACCACCTATAACTTGGGATACAGGGTATGTTCACACCTAAAACAACAGGACCCATTGAGTTTTTTTTTTTTCCTTACGTATTCAGATATACAGGTTACCATGCTGTATATACTTAGAAATGGACTAAATGTAGTTATTAAACTGCTTTCAGCCCACTGAACTCAATGGGTATGCTGCAGTATACTATACATCGGCATATCATTGTGCTAACACACAACAATCATTGTGTAGTTTTTGGGGTTACCGTATCTTAAGATAACATGTGCATTGGTAAAAATGACACAGAGCATAGGAATTGATGATCTTAGCAGTTACTGATTGGTTCTAGGGCTGATGTCACTGTAAGGGGAGGGGCAGAGCTGTGACAATCACTTATTGTGAATGGTTTGAATCTCTATTATTTTGGTGTTACCCCTCAACTTAATTCTGCCTCTATTAGTAATGACATAACTGCTGGAAAGCGATATACACAGAACAAAAAATTATTTTTAGGCGTGGTGGCCAGTGGGAAAACTATGAGCATTCCGAAACATGGGGAATAAAGTAGATTCAAACAATATGTCTTAAAATTATGAACGGGATCTCATGACCTTTTATTATTTACCTAAAATTGTACATTACACAATTGCAGGAATTTGAGGATCCAAGAGACGCAGATGACGCAGTTTATGAGCTTGATGGAAAAGAACTGTGCAGTGAAAGGTATAAAATTATAATATAATTAGTATTTTTTTGTTACGTTGTCAGCTGCTATTAGATGATGTTTCTTAATCTATTGCTGCTTTTTTTCAGGGTTACCATTGAGCATGCACGTCTACGTCCCAGAGGAGGCGGTGGTAGCGGCGGTGGCAGCAGAGGAATGGGACGGGGGAGATACTCTGATCGTTTTAGTAGTCGCCGTCCACGTAATGATAGAAGGTAGGCTGTTTTCACTGGTAGTTTACAGAAATCTATTAACTAAACAAATCAGAACATGTGCTGAGTATGTGAACTCTTTTTTTTCTTTTCCAGTGCTCCACCAGTAAGAACTGAAAATCGTCTCATTGTGGAGAACCTGTCCTCCCGTGTCAGCTGGCAGGTTTGTTGCTTCAAATTACATGGGGTACATGAGAATATTGCCAGTGTACTCTTATTAGGTACACATTATGGCAACTGAACATTGTTAAATTATCTCTCATAATTGGGACTTGGGTTGTTTCTTTTTTTTTTTTTCTTCCTTTTTGTTAACATATTTTTTTAACATAATATTAAACCCTTTATTTGCCAGCCTATCTGTATCTCGTTGGCCTTGTGACGAGGAGCGTCTGTTGGTTATCGCTCTGTGTTGGTCACTTTTGATTGGGCCGGATTGAATATGCCCAGCGAGCGCCTGTTGGCTCCCTAGATCCGTTGCTGGTCTAGACATACTGGAGCACTTCCTTAAAAGTGCCAGGTTGCAGCGACCCCCTGAGAGTAATCGAAATCTGGTCCCTAAGTTGAGAGATGTTCTGCCTATAAAGATTCCGAATAGGAGGTCGTGGCCGCAGAGTTGAAAGATACGCACTTAGGTGGTCGTTGGAATCCCTGGTCGCAATAAAGTCCTTGGTAACGACACAAGAATAGAAAATGATGGCCATCGTCCATAGTCTTCTTATAGGGGAGGGTCGTACCATATAAAGCTTCCATCAATTGGTTAGCCCTCAAGTGGGTGTGAAGAGCCAGTCGGGCTTGTCTCGTGACGGTTCCTCCAGTCGCTTAATGCAGTTTGCTGGTTGACTAGCCTAGGGATTTATTATTAAAGGTAAAGTAACTTATATTTTTAATGACATCACGGGCACCAAATAAATGGCTTTTATTAAATACAAATTTTTAGAACATTATTATAATTTAACACCTTTTCTACTATACGCTAGTTTTCTTACTTCAGAAGACTATTCAATTATTTTGTGCCCTATTGTAGATTTTTCTGTTCTGTATCTCAAGAGTGGTAAAAGTACAATGTCAGATTCCAGGCCTAACACCGTAAACTGTTTAGTTCATTCTTATCTGACTTTATACTAATGAAATTCAATCTTACATTAGGATCTGAAAGACTTCATGAGACAAGCTGGCGAAGTTACGTTTGCTGATGCGCATAGACCAAAACTAAATGAAGGGTAAGTAGGGGGCTACTCTCTAATGGTGTGTTTACACAGACAGATTTATCTGACAGATTATTGAAGCCAAAACCAGGAATGGATTTGACAATAGATTTAAGTGTTTGCTTTATGACCAGTTCTGTTTATAGTCTCTTCCTGGCTTTGGCTTCAATAGTCTCAGATAAATCTGTGTGTGGTTGTCAGATTTGAGTAGTCATGTAGTAATGGCACTTTTTTTCCCCCCCCCCTCTTCCCCAGGGTGGTTGAGTTTGCAACTTACAGCGATCTTAAGAACGCTGTTGATAAACTATCCGGCAAGGAGATCAATGGAAGAAAAATCAAGCTGATTGAAGGAAACAAAAGGCACAGGTTTGTGGACCATCTTTTATAGAGTGGTTAAATTGTATAATTGTACAGTCTTTATAGGCACATTGTTTGTTGGGCTGTGGTTTACCCTGAACTGTGTATTTTATCAGCAGGTCCCATTCCCGCAGCAGGAGCTCATCCAGGTCTCGCAGCCGTTCTCGCTCCAGGAGCAGGAAGTCCTACAGCCGCTCTCGTAGCCGTAGCCGCACTCCCCGCAGTAACCGTAGCAAATCCCGATCTGTGAGTAGGTCCCCTGTTCAAGAAAAATCCCAAAAAGCTGCATCTAGAAGCCCATCAAAGTCCCCAGCATCTGCCGATCATCAGAGGTCGAGGTCTAGGTCGAGATCTCGTTCTGTCGATAGCAGAAACTGAACAGTTACATATTTTTTTTTCTTTTGTATATTTTTATTTTTGTGAAGTGTGTATACTTGCTAAATCTTGGTAAGTAACAGATAAGAAAGCAGGACAACAGTAATGCAGACTTTTTATTAATGTGGACCACTGCACAGTAGATTCTCAACTCGCCTTTTGATAAACATCGCCTGCTCATCTAAACTGTACAGAATTGTGTAAATGTATCTTCCTATGCGTTTTGGCATGAGATGATCTTGTCTTGTGCTCCTTGCTGTATATAGCTTTACTGTCTACCCCATCACCCAACTCTTAATATTTCATTTGTGAAATATGTTTTTGAAATAAACTTTAGACTATTAAAGCTCTTTCTTTGTATGTGGGAAGGTGTTATGGAGTTCTGAATGTAAATCTTAAGCTGGTTATGAGCTTATGTTATACAGTAGGGCTTCTCTACTCCAGCTACCCCCCCAAACTACTGCAACAAACCAACACGAATAAGCAGCTTATGTCTGTATTTACACGTCTCTTTATGCAAAATAAGAGCCGTTGTTTGGCTGTAAATGATCATGAATAGTGATGAATGCATTTACTTTATTAACTAAGTGCCGCTACTCCCCAGGTGCCTGGAAGAGCTGGATCCAGTCCTTCTGTTTCCAAGAACTGGCTCCAGCTTTTCCAGGCACCCAGAGCGGCACAGAGTTCAAAGGCAGCTGGCTCACAAGCGGATAGCTGAGCCTAACGAAGCATTTGCTTAGTCAATACTGTAAATCAGGGCTGTGGAGTTGGTAAGCCGCAGCTCCGACTCCTGAATTTTATCAGGACCGACACCAGCGCCTTCATAAATGGCCAGTCATATACCAGGGGAGTTGTTTATTACATTGGCTGAGGGAATAAAGGAATACTGTATATAAAGCAGCTTCTCATGTGTGTGCAGTGGATGCAGCCAGTCTCCAGCCTCCATGTCCTGAACTACTCACAACTAGACTAGATTGAGCAGGTGTTTTTTTTTCCTGCTGACAGTCTTCTATGTTTCTAACTAAATATTCACCATACACAAAGATACACTGCTAACAATGCCAGATACCTGTAATATAGGGGTCAGCCATAGTGATATACAAGGGGTCACACAGTGATATAGAAGGTCACTGTGGGGGCACGCAAAAGCACGCACACACAGCCTGCTGCAGCCATAGCATGCACACACCACAGACTTGGCTTGCTGCAGCCATAGCACACACACACTGCTGCAGTCATAGAACACTGAAGAAAAACACACAATCTTCTCCGAGAGAAAACACCTCACTGAGGACAGGTTACTGCTACACTACTTATGGCTTCTCCTCCTCTATATTACACAGGATATCTTCATATTACACTGCTGCTCATATACAGTCATCAGGCATCCAGGAAGAGACCAGCACAGATCTCCCCCCACACAATGGACTCTTCCAGCTCAGAAGCAAACTGCGAAATAGTGACCGACAACTTTTCCCCGACCCCCCCCCCCCTTATGTAATAGGGCCAGTGCCCTATTATAATGTTGCTCATAATATATATTTATGAGCAAAACTTATAAAATTCGTATCGAAATTCAATTCTACATTTTTTAAAGCTGGAGTTGGTACGTTTTTTTCCAACTCCGGCTCCAGCCAAAACTAGCTCCGACTTCACAGCCCTGCTGTAAATTTGCTCATCGTTTCATCATGTGACCATCCCATCCAGCTTACATCACAATTTCCCTGTGATATACAGAAATATATGTGGTACATTTGGGTAGAATAAGATGTTATTACAGCGTGCTGAAATGTTACAGGAAGTACAACCACAAAATACAGTGCTATTGAAAAGCCCCTTTAACAAGTACAATTACCAGTTTCGTCTCCTCTGCATTTTCTTTTTTTTTTTTTTTTTATTCTAAATTTTACATTTTTTAAATTTTTATACATCAAGGGATACATTTGGTGTCTCGCAGGGCGCTGAAGTATTCATAGTCAGACACACTGAGCAAATAGACCTAACCACGGCTCCCATAGAGTGCACTCATTTGGCATAGCAAACCTCAAATGAAGGATAGGGAGTGAGCTAGCGCTCGACCATAGAAAGGTCAGAAGACCAACAGATTAGGGGGGGGGGGGAAGTAAGGGGGGGCAAGTGGGTAGAGGGGAAGTACAGAGAGGGGTGGTGAAAGGAGAGCAGGCTGCACCTCATTTAGTCAGCAGAGACCTGTATTCAGGGGTCTCGGTGAACTTCTCCCAATAATACCAGGTCTGGAAGAACCTAGAGTTTCGGGCATGAAGCTGAGCAGTCAGGTCCTCCATGTGTTTGATGTCCTCCACTTTCCGGATCCACAGTGCAAGGCTAGGGGGGTCAGGTTGGCGCCACAAAGCGGGTATACAGGCCCGGGCAGCATTGATCAAGTGTCGGAGAATCGAGGTACGGTAACTTTTGAGAGGGATGTCGGACACATGCAGGAGGAAAAGAGCAGGCGAGAAAGGGAGGGGGTAGCCAGTAAAAGTGGAGGCGATACGCCAAACCTCTTTCCAAAAAGAATCCAATCTGGGGCAACTCCAGAACGTATGGAGGAGGGAGCCTTCCTCGCCGCATTCCCTCCAGCATTGTGGGGACACCTCAGGGAAGATCCTGTGTAGTCGGACAGGTAGCCGGTACCAACGGGAGAGGAGCTTGTAGCCCGCTTCCTGTATGCGGGAGGAGATCGAGGAGGAGTGCGTGCACTTGAGCACTCTGTCCACCTGCGCTGCGGTGAAGGATGTGTTCAGGTCCTCCTCCCAGGCCATGAGAAAGGGGGGAGATGGTTGATCGGGGGGTGAGCCCAACATGGCATAAAGAATGGAAAGAGAATGTCGGAGAGGGCCGGAGCCCAGGCACAGGGATTCGAAAGGTGTGTGTAAGCGGGCAAAGCAGGAGGGCATGGGAAGGGAGAGACGGAAGTGATGGAGCTGAAGTGATCTCCAGAACCCTAAGGGGGTGGGGTCAGTTAGGGCATTAAGATCAGAGAGCGAGGGCCATACTGTGCCCCTGAGAAAGGATTGGGCACGAAAGCGTCCAGCCCGCGACCACATGCGGAAGGCAGCATCTTCTATCCCCGGGCGGAAAGATGGGTTATCCAGAATTGGGAACAGGGGAGAAGGGTGTGGGGCCATGAAGCTAGCGGAGAGATGCTGATGACAGACCCTGAGTGTCGGGGCAATAGTGGGGTGGGGGCCCGCAAGACTGGCGGAGGCCGGGAGCCAGGGAGCTGCCAGCAAAGACAGTGGAGCGACCGCCTTTTCCAGGTCCACCCATAGCTTCGAGGAGGAGTGGCGGTGCCAGTCCAGTACTCTGGACAGGTGGGAAGCGACATAATATTGGTAGATGTTAGGCAGTCCAAGACCGCCCTTTGATTTGGGGCGATATAAAACTGCCTTTGCTATGCGTGGTTGTTTGTGCGCCCATATAAATTTGGTAAGAAGTGAGGTGAGTTGCCTGAAGTATGACAGGGGCACCGTGACCGGGAGGGCCTGAAAGAGGTACAGTAGGCGAGGCAGGACGTTCATTTTAAAAATTGCACAGCGGCCAAACCAGGAGAAGGTGCCCCTGTGCCAGCGAAGCAAGTCCCTCTCTATCGTCTGGAGCATAGGTGGGAAGTTCGTTTTGTATAGGTCAGATGTGGAAGGTGTGAGCTGGACCCCCAAATACTTGAGGGAGGAGCGGGTCCAACGGAAGGGGAAGGACGCCTCGAGGGAGGAGACTGCCTCGGAAGGGAGGGATATGTTGAGTGCCTCAGATTTCTGGAGATTGATTTTATAGTTAGAGAGGGCCTGGTAACGGGATAATTCTGACAGCAGATTAGGGAGCGAGACTATGGGCTGGGTAAGGAAAAATAAGAGATCATCCGCATAAGCAGCAACTCTGTGTTCCACTGACCCCACCCGCACCCCAGAGATGTCCAGATTACGCCTCACATGTCTAAGGAAGGGTTCCAGAGTCAGGATAAAGATCAGTGGGGAGAGGGGGCAGCCCTGCCGTGTTTCCTCTGCATTTTCTAATGCGGCAGGAGAATACACGGTTTTAGTAGGAGTCTTTGTGGCTGGCTCTAGGACATATTATAGTGTCTTCACAAGGGGACCTGCCCTGACAGCCTATGGCAGCGATGGGGAATTTTCGGCCCTCTACGACTACAAAGTTCCCATCAAGCCTGGAGAGCTGAAGCACATCCCGGGTCTAGAGCTTCAAACTAACAGCTGGTCTGCTGTCAGTGCAGTGGGTGATGGTTCATTCTACAACCAGTATTCCCTCTGTATGTGCCACCTGTCACACTTGGCCCTTGCTCACCCTCATGACCTGAGCCTAGTTTTAAATTCTAATCACATAGAGAACTCAAAGTAAACAGAGTGGTGGTCCCAAAGCTCAGTCCAGCTCTGGAGTGATGGCTTTACCTGGGCCCAGTGTCTTAGATTTCAAGTGTATGTTGTATTTCCTGATTCCTGTTTGATGACATTAGTTGTACATAACAGCTGTAGATAATCCATGTGATTTGCTGCCCCTCCCTTACTTACATAATATTAGTTACACTCCCTGGAATCCATCTGCTCACAATAATTAGATGCTGAACTAATTTCCCAAATTGCCATGTAGGAGGAGCTACCTTTGTTTTCTAGCTCATGTATCTTTCACAGGGAAGAAGTGAAATAACTACTACTAAAACACACATGCCGATGGAGGCCCGATAATCACTGTAAACGAGTGGCAATCTGCTAGATCGGTCGCTCACTGGGCCTATTACACGGCCCGATAATTGTTTAACGTGCTGCATGGACATCGTTACCAATGTCCTTGCAGCCCTTGCTTAAAGGGGTTATCCAGCGCTACAAAAATATGGCTACTTTCCCCCCTCTCTTGTCTCCAGTTCAGGTGTGGTTTGCAATTAGGGTCCATTTACTCCACCCAATCTGGAGACAGGAGAGGGGGAAAGTGGCCATGTTTTTGTAGCACTGGATAACCCCTTTAAACTCTATACATTACCTATCCATGCGGCAGGGCTCCAGTTCTGCCCTGCTTCTTACGGGTCCCACGTGCTGCAGCTTTAGAGTGGCCTGTCTCAGCTGACAGGCTGCTCAGTCAATCACTGGCCGCGGCGGTCCCAGACAGTCATTGGCTGAGCGGCCTGTCAGCCCAGACAGGCCGCTCTGAAGCTGGAGCGTGAGGGACCCGCGGCACCCAACAATTATAGGTCCAAGCCTATATCAACGATTAGCCGACGATCGTTGTCATCGGCTGTTTGTTTTGTTTATTACAGAGAGTGCTAATCGGCCGGATTATCGTTCTGTGTAATAGGACCCTTAGTTTCTCCCAACATTTGTTATGGCATGACAGTCGTGAACCCCCCTAAAACAATTATTTTTAGGGGTTTATACAGAAAAGTGTTTGTGATTGCACATTCCACAATTTTTGGGGCAGATTGATGTATATCTATGGGTATAGAAGTTGAATAACTTGTCAAAGACTTGATCTTTCTTTTCTCAAGAGTCTAGTGCTCAATGATGGGACCGCCCACTGGACTCCTAAGTATAGAAGGAGCAGAGATTTCGATCCATGGATGACAAGATGACTAGTAATCCTATAATGTTACCTATAGAGATGTATATCAATCTGGAGAACTCCTGCTCTTAAGCATTGTGTCACCTTATTAATCTCCACTCAGGAAAATTCTCCCCTGAAAGCCACACAGTGTAGTATACCACAATTATATATTTTTTCAGCTGGATGCACAAGGAAATACTGCAGGTGCTGTAGGACAGATCCATACAACACCGTTCTATAATGTAGATGTGCAGACAAGCCCATACTCTGCCTTGTAAGATATGTTCGGAAATTGCTATATTTTGCTTAGTCTTGGGGGCCACTACACAGGTGAAAGATTGTGAAGGGAATTATAATGTGATGGAGTACAGATTTATATGATAGATTGCCTACTGCAAGTCTTTAAAGCGATGGTATGGCCCCCACAAAGCCCTGATATCTTTATAAAGTGTGTCTGGGATTACATGTAGCAGAAAGACTTGAGCAGCAACATCCATAGGGGATCCAAGATGTCTGGAACAATAGCGCTACCAGCTTCCATGTAAAAATGACCTGAACTGATGAGGACGGTCACAACAAATAGTGATCTGATTTAGATTTATCGTCTGTTAATTTTGACTTTCATAGTACTTGATATAAGTAAACTATTAAAGGAGAAATGTAAAAATGCAGGGATGTGGGGGAACATTACCAATGCCTGCAACGGTCTCCTGCAGCTCCCGGTCCTGTGACGTCACGTTCTTGTTCAGCAATACCCGCTCAGCCAATCAGTGACTGGGGCGGGACACCACTGCAGTCACTGAGCGGGTATTTCCTGCTGAGAGAAGCAGAAGGTTGTCGCTGGGCTGCGGAAGGACGGGTAAGCATAGCTTCTTTATTATGTTCCCCCCAGCCCCTGCCCGCAATTTTTGTATTTCCCCTTGAGTTCCCCTTTAACAATTTATTACCAGTACCATTATTCATAAGATAAATCCCCCTTTTTATTATTATTTATTTATAAAGCGCCCTTAATTCCAGAGCGCTATACAATAGATAGGGGTAACAAACAGGAACATTACAAGAGCAGAACACATTACATGAAGGCAAAAGACAGACCGGTACATGGGGGAAGAGGACCCTGCCCGCAGGGGCTTACCCTTGTGGCATGGGTACAACCTGAGACTATAGATTCCCGTTATAATGTTACTGTACACGTTAATGCATATCAAACAACCAGAACAAATGTAATGTGACATGTTTATTATACAGCCGTATTCAGACACAGCCCTGATACAACACTCTTGTACTCTTCCACAGTGTTTAAAAGAATACAGTCATCAAGTACAAGTCTAACATCTGAACACTAGTTGCATTTTACAAACACTTTACATTACATTACATATGAGCTTATGGGGCATATCGGGAATTAATAATATTACACACAGTGACACTGGTCATACTGGGAGCGGACCCTATCTGTGCATGAATTGCTGGTACTCACTGATCATCCCTTCCCAGTAAGATCTGCCAACTGACCCTGCAATTCACATGAGCCTAGAATCTGTATAGGGTGATACTGACTACATATATATATATATATATATATATATATATATATATATATATATATATATATATATATATATATATATATATATGTGTGTGTGTGTGACATTATTTGGCAAGCTTTAGGAGTCTTTGGATATCAGGTTCTATGTTGATAGTTGGAAAGTTTTTACTGTAGCGCTTGAAAGGTTCTCCTTCTGGGCCAATGAGAAACTTCTCAAAGTTCCAGGACAGGTCAGATCGGTGCACAGGACTCCATACTATATATCTTGGGTCGGTGATCAGGCCAGATGGTTCGTCATCTGGAGAAGGGAGTTTGTCCTTCAGGTAAGCGAAGACCGGATGGATGCCTTTCCCGTTGACCTCGCATTTTTGGAACAAGGTGAAACCTGGCTCGAAGCCATCACCTGGTCTGACATGTTTCAGGGAATTAAGAATTTCTTCATTTTTACAATTTTCCTAAAAAAATAGATAAAAATAGACGTGAAAGCATAAAAATTTAACATAATTTATTGAGGATCAGTCATTTAGGACAAAATGTACAGTATAGGGAAGCTGTAGGTATTTATACCTTGGCTTTGCCATTTCAGAGTCATATTGGTATAGGTATTGATTTGTTGGACGGGATAGATGTGTCAATCGGTAATGATACAACTCATTTGTCTGCACACTTAAAGGGGTTGTCCAGCGAAAATAATTTTCTTTCAAACCATATTCGTAAATTACTTTTATTTAAAAATCTCAAATCTTCCCATACTTATCAGCTGCTGTATATCCTGTAGGAAATGTTTTCTTTTCAGTCTGACACAGTGCTCTCTGCTGCCATCTCTGGCTGAGACAGGAACTGTCCAGAGCAGGAGAAGTTTTCTATGGGGATTTGCTGCTCTAGACAGTTCCTGACATGGACAGAGGTGGCAGCGGAGAGCACTGTGTCAGACTGGAAAGAATACACCACTTCCTGCAGGACATACAGCACCTTATAAGTACTGGAAGACTTGAGATTTTTAAATAGAATTAAATTAACTTTGATTTGAAAGAAAAAGATTTTCACTGGATAATCCCTTTAATCGGATCGTGAATTAGTGACAGGGTCCCTTTAAGTCCTTATTCCCTTTTGTCATTTTTCTTTTGCAAAATAATAAAAATGTGGACTCATTGGAAAATGTTGTAACGTCATTCGGAAATAACAGCAGCGCTCAGCAATCACACAGTTATAATAGACAGCGCTTATTACCTATTCTCTATTTTTTTAGGAATGTAGAGAAACCATGGCAACCTTATTTCCATGGAAACGTCTTATCAAAATAGCCAATGACTGCAACAAATGTCAGGCCGGGCTCACAGATGTCCAGCACGGTGGCCGCCTGCCGGCATAGATGAAAGCAAGTTGAATGCAGAAATATTTTGATATTACATAAAAACGCAGTAGGGCAATTACACTGGATGGCTTATAGGCCTGTGGACTGTGCAACACTATGGCGTATAGCATTGATGGGGAACCTTCGGCCCTCCAGCTGTTGCAAAACTACAAGTCCCATCATGCCTGGCCTGGACAGCCGAAGGCTGTCCAGGCCAGGCATGATGGGACTTGTAGTTTTGCAACAGCTGGAGGGCCGAAGGTTCCCCATCCCTGTCTTATAGGGTAATGGAGGGGATGTCAGATGCAAACTATAATGCATGTTACTAGACATGAGCAAATTTACAGTAATAACAAAGCAAATTGCTTTGTTATCTCTACAATCCGTTGATCAGCTTACTGTCTTCTCCTGACTGACTGCCGTGCCGCTCCTCCTGAGGTAATGGGAAAAGCTGGATCCAGTCCTGGGAGACTTCTAGTTTCCCAGGACTGGATCCAGCTTTTCTCAACACCCGAGGAGGATCGGCACAGAGAGCCCCGCAGGCTGATGAGAAGAACGAAGCTCTTTGCTTTTATCCTCCTGTAAATTCGTTCATCTCTACTAGTTACTATTAAAGGGGTTGTCCAGCGAAAATCTTTTTCTTTCAAATCAACTGGTGTCAGCAAGTTATATAGATTTGTAATTTACTTCTATTAAAAATCTCAAGTCTTTCCATACTTATTAGCTGATGTATGCCCTGCAGGAAATGTTGTTTTATTTTTAGTCTGACACAGTGCTCTCTGCTGACATCTCTGGCAGAGACAGGAATTCTGTCTCCGTTTTCTATGAATCCCCATAGAAAACCACTCCTGCTCTGGACAGTTCCTGTCTCGGCCAGAGATGTCAGCACTGTGTCAGACTGGAAATAAAACAACTTTTCGTGCAGGACATACAGCAGCTAATAAGTATAGGAAGACTTGAGATTTTTTTTAATAGAAATAAATTGCAAATCTATATAACTTTCTGACACCAGTTGATTTGGAAGAAAATGATTTTCGCTGGATTACCCCTTTAAAGAAGAACTCCGGGCATAAAGTAAAAATCCAGGGCAAAAAAAAAAAAATACAAAAATGAAAATTGGCCTGGTCATTAAAGGGTTAACTATAATTTCCTACATAGATGTGCCAGGAATGTTTCAATGGAAACATTCTTGTTTATATCAAGAGGCTGAAAATCCAAAAAGAATTTGCAATTGTCACATGTTAAAGTTTTCAACAATAGTATCCAGTCTAGGTAATCCTCTGCATAATACACAGTCCTGACACAGTACCCACTAAGGGCCAGTAAACACTGAACAAGATCATCGGAATTCCGCGGCGGAAAATCTCGCCGTGCTCAGTGTGCTGCTGTAAGTGAATCAGAGGGCGCGCGCTCGTCCGCTGCCGCCGCTCTCCGCTCATAGAACTAACATGCAGCAGCACAGTGTGAACTGGCCCTTAGACCAGATATAGTCAGTTTGCAGAGGAATGCCTAGACCATGGGTCTCCAAACTGCGCCCCTCCAGCTGTTGCTAAACTACATTTCCCATCATGCCTGGACAGCCAAATCCAAAGCTTTAGCTGTCCAGGCATGATGGGAGTTGTAGTTTCACAACAGCTAGAGGGCCACAGTTTGGAGACCCATGGCCTAGACCACAGATGTCAGACTGTGGCCCTCCAGCTGTTTCAGAGCTACAATTCCCATCATGTCAGGACAGCTAAAGCTCTGGCTGTCCAGGCATGATAGGAGTTGTAGTTTTGCAGCAGCTGGAGAGACGTGAGTTCGACATGTCAATTCTTTCGGCGGAAAACTACAACTCCCATCATGCCTGGACAGCCAAAGCTTTAGCTTTGGCTGTCCAGGCATGATGGGAGTTGTAGTTTTGCAACAGCTGGAGCGCTATAGTACATCACTCATCTGAGTAACCCCCGTAACTATATACCATTCATGTATACCATCAATAATGGCAGTAAGCTTAGTGTACCTTACTCATTCTCAGGCCCTACGCAGGTTTCCATGACAACATCCTCCTTACCTGCGTATGAGTACACCATCTGTATGCACAAGGCCCGCTGAATGATGTAACAGCATGAAACACATGTATAGTCTTGTAGTCACTTACCTGGTAGCCAAACTGATTACAAGGAAATCCCAGCACCACAAGCCGACGTGGATACCTGCACTGCAGCTCATTTAGCTGGGTGTAATCCCTGACGGTGGTATCTCAAAGGGAAGCCACATTTTCTATTAACACCACCCTTCCCCTAAAAACATTAAAGTCTACCTTTTCCCCATCAAGGTTTGTAGCATGCAAGTCATAGAAGGATTTAGCTATGTAAGCCATGGTTACTACTACTATAAGCCTGGCTAGGACTCTGTACCGTCGACTGGTCTGGGGGGGGGCTTTTATTTGACGATCATATGACCAGTTGTTGCTGATGTGTATCTGTAAGGTATACTTTGCCGAAAGCCGATATGAGTGTTACTGATACTACCAGCTTGTCTGAAAGGTAAAGTCATTGTAGCTGTTCAGGCTATGACTGCTCTTCATAAAAGATGCAAAGGCTTGGCTAGTGGTGTTGTGTTCAGTTGGAGGGTTAGGCCTGGTTAGCACATGGAACTATAACTATGTACAGTGGTACCTCAGTTCTCGAACTTAATTGGTTCCGGAAGGCAGTTTGAAAACCGAGCAGTGTCTTCCCATAGGAAATAATGTAAATGTGATTAATTGGTTCCAGCAGCCACCAATAATTACCTACAATACTCATTTATTACACTGATAAGTGCTCAGTATAATCACTACAGTACAGCACTATACTGTACAGGACATTAAACATAAGAAATGTTCATCAGAACCAGCAATTATAGTACAGTAGTCACCAACTCCTCACCCATCCTTTACTGTATAGCGTCCCCCCCATCCAAGCACTGTAATGTATGGGAGATGGTGGTGCACTGCCTGTACTACTACTGCACTGTATATGCGCTCCAGCAGTCTTATACAGCACTGTACTGTATGTGAAGCCTCACCACTGCTTAACCCGCCAGGTACAACCCACCATTCACGCTCGCAAAAACGTTCGAAAATCGAGCAAAGTTGGAATTCCAAACACTACTTCTGGGTAAATTTTCGTTCAAATACCAAGCAGTTTGAGTTCCAAAGCGTTCGAACACTGAGGTATTACTGTATATGACTACTACCAAAACACATCACTAACACTATTAACAAGGCACCGCTACCATAAGAAAGTGGACTGGAATTAAAGAGGTTGTTCAGGGAAAATTAACTTGTCCCCTATCCACAGGATAAGGGACCAATAAGAGATTGCGCGGGGGGTGTCTGACCTCCGTACCCCCCGCCAATCTCCGTATCAGGCCCCTGGCTTCTTTGATTTGGACAGAGCCACGGGTACGGCACGTGACCCTTGGCTCTATTCATTTCTGTGGAGGAGCCGGAAAGAACCTAGTAAGCACTTACCGACTTACTCAGCTCTTTCTGGCAGCTCCATAGGAATGAACAGAGCCGCGGGTCACGTGCCGTACCTACGGCTGTATTCATAACAAAGAAGCCAGGGGCCTGATACGGAGATTGGCGGGGGGTACAGAGGTCAGACCTCACCCACCCCACGTGCAATCTCTTACTTGACCCTATCCTGTGGATAGAGAACAAGTTAATTTTCCCTGGAGAACCGAAAGCAAGCTATACAATGTTTATAAATAGCAAAGCTATGATGTTCTAATGCTACGTTTACACGGAACGATAATTCGCCCAAACGTACGATTAACGATGTCGGAGTAACGTTTTTTTGTTCATAACGATCAGCGTTTAGACGGTACAATATATCGTACGGAAATTTGTTTTGCGATCGCTTTAAGCCTATCTCACACATTGGTTAAATCGGCGAACGACACACGTTCATACGGAACGATCTGCGAATTTTTTGCGAACAATCAACAACGATTTGAGAAGTTGTTGAAAGATCAAAATGAACGATTATTCGCTCGTTGTTTGACCGTTCGCTGCGTTTACACGTACGATTATCGTTCGAATTCGATCGTTATCGTGCAAATTCGCACGGTAATCGTTCCGTGTAAACGCAGCATAAGAGCTTCCAATAAATAGCTTCCAGAATAAGCGTACAAGTCATCTGGGTAAAACTACATTGCAAAAAGCTGTTAAAACAGCTCAGGCAAGATGGCATAAGAATGTACTAAAAAGGCAATAAAAAAATCACAAGAAGAAAAAAAAAAACAATCAGAAGAAAGAAAAATCACAAATTCCTCTACACACAATCAGTTTCTCGTCATTTTCATTACCCTTATTTGTCTATAAAGGTTGAATGGTTTCAGGTTGTGGTGACCCAGAGGTTATGGTTGTTTATCATGTGGTGATGTTTAACCATGCAGTTTAAACATCTAGTCACTGATTGGCCGCTCCCGTCATTTATTGGCTAAGCTGGGAAAGGGATTTCGCCTTCCGGCAGGGGTCCCTGGGAGTGTGACTGCTGTGACCAATGGTACACACTAGAGCAAGTTTGCTATGCTGCTAGGAAAAAACCCTGCTACTTCATCTCCTGTTAGCCATAATTAAAGTGACTGTACCACCAGGCCCAGGCTGAAGCACAGGAGGAGGGCCGACCCCCCCTTAGTGGGAGGAAACCCCAGCCCCTCTATGATAGGGTTCCATTGATTCTAATGGAGTCACGTCATGGAGGGGCTGGAGTTTCTTCCCACTGGGGGTGGGTCGGCCCGCCTCCAGTGCTTCAGCCTGGGCCTGGTGGTACAGTCACTTTAAGTACTGAAGTCATCAAAGAAAGTGAAGAAGAGCCAACAGGAGTTGCTGTCACTTTGTTCTACCAATTGGCGGTGGGCAAAGGGGTAAGACCCCTGCTGTCAGACATTGTGGCATATGCCAATAACGTGCCACTAATATCTACGTTGAGAAAATCTGTCCTTATTAGAGTACATTCACATGTACTGTATGGCAGTGGATTTCACGCTGTGAGTTTCGCACTGAAATCCTCTGCAAATCTGATTAGCATTCAGAAAGGGAATGTATCAGCACCTGTTCCGACAGAGGCTCCTTATACTCACAGATCCAGATTCTAGCTTTGTTGTCCATTCTGAGATTCACCACTCCCTTCTTCAATGAATAGCGGTTGCAGAAAACTGACGTCCTGGCCGGAGAGTATACTATGTGTATATGCTCTGGACGGGATTTCAAATACAATGTATGATTAGCAAAAAATCACTCACATACTGTGAGTGCTGCTGCTATTATTCTCCAACTGAGACTTAATATTAAAGGGTTTCCATTCATATCAGTGGAACTGAGCTGCAAACCCACACCCAAACTAAGGACAGGAGATGTGCTGTTTCTGGAAGAAGGCGGACATGTTTTTCCAAGCCTGGGTAACCCCTTAACCTCTTGAGTGACAGCTGCAGACTACAGAATTGTACACAACTCAATGTATTGCTTTGGATTGCAGCTGTAGCTCAAAAGTTTAAATCAATCTTGTAGAGCTACAAAACATTGAAGTGTATCCCTGGTCTAAGGAGTAAACTGGTGCGGTCCCTAAGGGGTTAAATAATTTTATATACACTGTGATATCTGCTTTCTTATGACATTGGCTGCTTTGATAATGTAGGAAATTCCCTGGATTCCATAATATAATCCCTTACCTTATAACACTATTGTGCGGCCTTAGTAATTGGGCAGAATTTGATATTGCCCTGAAACTGATCAATGTCCAGGTGATGAGAGATTTCCACTGTGACCTGACTGAATACATCCCTATCCAGTTTCTATCTTACATTGCAATTCCTCTAAATGTACTTATATTCAAGCCATTGTGGCTGATACCAAGTGTACCTTATTGATTGGGTAAGCTTAAATACTTATATTGTAAGGAGTCCTGGCTGTTACTGTAGTATGTGTCTGGAAAATTGAAATGACTAGATGTGATCATCAGGAAATAACAATGTAAGGGTACATGCACACTACGGAATCACGTCGAAAAAACCTGTTGCGGATTCCACAACTCGCATCCACTCGCGAGGTTCATTCTTTGAACGGACGGCACAATCCGCCCGTGCATAGAATGGAGTCTATGACACGGGCGGAGACACGTGCTGCCGCCAGAATCCGGGAGTGGATCCGTGCAAGCTACGGAATATGTGATGGGTTTTCCGGCACGATTCCGTAGTGTGCACGTACCCTAAGAAAAGAAAATGCATCTGCAGCGTAGTCCTTAGCACCTATAAAGGACACACCTGTAATGGGGAAAAGAAAACCTGAACTAAAGTCAACATAATAAAGCCCAGGTTTACAGGCTTTTCTTTTACATCATTTTTTTTGTGCCTTCCTCACTTTCCACCGCCTCCATCACTAACACCAGCCGTAGAGATTGTACATCAAGCACCACCATTGAACGGAAAAAGAAAAGAAAGAGAGGATACAGAGGAGGGGTGCCCAAGAGACAAAAGAAACAAACAGGAGATGTAGATTTGTCCACATCGTTTAATCCTATTGAAAAAGTCAAGATCTTTAATCTTTCAAAATACTGTCTGAATGCCATCGAACTTAATTTATTGAAAAAGGGGCCTTAACTTCTGTCCGACATCCAGGAGTAATGATTTTGATCTTTTCCTAGATCTTAACACCTTTGTGAGAAAACTCACTCTCAAAAGGCACTTCAAAATCAAAGAATTAGAGAACAAAACCCCTTCCCTGACCGAAAGGTCCCCATCTTTGCTGGAGCCTCCGGCTCTAGACAGTGGCTTGAAACCTAAATCTGTGTTTTATCCTTTGCAGAGCCGAGTAAGTCATTTGGAAGCCTTCTCTGCATTGGTTTTGGCCGATTTGGAAAACTTAACATCCCTTCCAAACCGAGCCCCACATAATCTTTCGTCCGTCGAAAAACGGGCCCTTCGGGCATTATCCAATAATACTTCCATCATCCTGAAAGCGGCAGACAAAGGCGGAGGGATTGTGATTCTAGATCGTGAAGACTACCTTATTGAAGCAGATAGACTTCTGTCCGATACACTGTTTTACATCTCACTTGATAGCAATCCTCTACCCCAGTTCATCAAGGAATATAGAGATTTCATCAAGATAGGACGAGATAAAGGTGTCATCAATAAATCTGAGTTTGATTTTTTAGATATTACTGAACCAACTTTGGCAACATTCTATTATTTACCGAAGGTGCACAAAAACATCACACAACCCCCAGGAAGACCCATCATATCAAGGATTAATTCACTAACCTCTAATCTGTCACGTTATGTCGACACCTTCCTTCAAAAATTTGTTCAGACTTTACCATCCTACACACGAGATTCGTCTCATTTTATAGAACAAATTACCATTCACTCCTGGGAAGAGAATTTCCTGTTCTTGACCATGGACATTTCATCTTTATATACGGTTATAGATCACACCTTGGGAGGAAGAGCTGTAGGAGAATTTCTTAGCGAGGACTCCAACATGCCGGAAACCCAAAAGGAGTTCATATTGGAGGCAATAAAATTCATACTACAACATAATGTGTTTCATTTCAATCATAAAATATACAAGCAAAACAAAGGGACAGCCATGGGCAGCACGTTTGCTCCAAGTTTTGCCAACTTATTTGTTGGTTCTTTTGAAGACAAAATCATTTACCAACATCTGTTATTCGACAAGTGTAGACAATACTGCCGATATATAGATGATATTTTCATCATCTGGGAAGGCACTGAGGTTGAATTAACATCATTCATCAAGGACATCAACAATAATACTTGGGGTCTAGAGTTCACCCATAATGTTTTCCAGAATTATGCTGAATTTCTGGATATCGTTGTATTCCATGAAGAAAAATGTATACTTACCAAAACCTTTTTTAAAAGCGTAGATAGTAATAGCTATCTTCATTATAGTAGTGGCCATTATCAAAAATGGTTGAATAACATCCCTTTCGGGCAATTTCGAAGAATACGTAGAAATTGCACCCGAAATAGTGATTACCGAACTCAAAGCCAAGTCCTTGCAAAGCGCTTTATAGCGAAAAAATACCCAACCTCCCTGATACACAATTCCCGGAAAAAGGCAGGTCGTCTAAGGGCCCTATTCCACCGGACGATTATCGTTTGCATAATCGTTAGCGATTAACGATCTCAAACGACCGCTATTGCGAAAGACCTGAAAACGTTCAGTCATTTCCATGGAACGATAATCGTTACTTATGATCGTAATTGCGATCGTTTCTCTTCCCTATTTATTCGCTATTGCGTTCGTATCTATTGCGAACGACCGAACGATGTCTTATTCAATGCGAACGATTTGCGAACGAGCAACGATAAAAATAGGTCCAGGTCTTATAAAGCGATCAACGATTTCTCGTTCGGTCGTTAATCGTTAACTGCATTTCAACCGAATGATTATCGTTCAGATTCGAACGATTTAACGATAATCTGAACGATAATCATCCGGTGGAATAGGGCCCTAAGCCAGATCCAGTGTCTTCAACCTGGAAAGACTAAACAAAAGGGTGAACAGAATAATTTTAACAACAACTTTATCACCACCTATTCCTCTGATCATAAGGAGATTAGAAGTATCCTGGGAAAACATTGGAAGATTCTTATGTCAGACCCATTTCTCAAAGACGTTTTACCAATTCGCCCAGGCGTAACATTCCGAAGAACCCAATCCCTGAAAAGTGTTCTAGCACCTAGTCGTCTGAAGGATGTTAAAAACACGGACGAAGCCCTGACCTCACAGTCCATATTAGCAAAACCTGTTGGGAGTTTCAGATGTGGTATCAGTAAGTGCAAATGTTGCAACAATATTTCACATAGAACCACCACTTTTCAATCTTTCACTACTGGTACCACTTTTGACATCAAATCTTTTTTATCCTGCAGCACCACCTGTGGTATATTTACTCACTTGCCTTTGTGGTATCCAATACATCGACTGCACAACACAAACCCTACGTACTAGGATGAACCAACATAGAACATCGAATGTTGAGAGAGGTTTTGCGTTACATAGCGTATCTCGACATGCCACCACATGCAAGGGCTGTAACTTCTCCTCCTTCACCATCACTCCCATCGAATATATACCAGTGGGAGGACAGAGGTTCCAGAAATTGCGCAGACGCGAAAACTACTGGATCTTTAAAATGAAGACACTTACACCTCAAGGCCTCAACGAGTATATCGAAAATGTCCATAAATAAGATCATACTGTCCTTGTGTCATCTACACTTATATATGGGTTGTTTCACGTACGTAGTGTAGGCCTTGCATGGGCATATATATATACACTTGTGTTTAGTCAGGCATTTTCTTGCAAGCGGGCAAGCACACTTCCTTGTGCCCTGTATTAGTCTGTAGTCCTTTTTATCTAGCACCTTCTTTTATTTCATTACAATACACATAATTATCTTATTATTTCATTTTTAATAAGCCTGATCATTTCTGTTTCCTATTGTATATATGTTTTTCCATGTAGTTCTATCATCATATTCATACATTTACATTTTTTATCATCCCGATTTTAGTATTACTGTATTTCTAACCAAATATTGTTTTAGTTCCTCATACGGCACCTTAACATTTATGCATCGTAATTTTTTAAGGTCTTTTTATTGATATCTACACTGCACTTATATTCTTTTTTCTTTTGTTATGTAATTCTATATTGTAGGTTATGTTTTCTTATACAGTTTACAGCCTACACATAATCCTAAATGTCACCTTACCTAATCCGTCTGTATACTGTATTGTATACTGTTACTAGTATACACATAATCTTAGCTGTCACCTTACTTAATCCGTCTTCATCATTTATTTACAAATTCATTTATTTGGGTAATAACATTGTATCCACATCTATGAGCGGCACCGCTCCTGCTATGCTACGGAGGAAACAATCACTTTTGTCGGCTTACAAGACACATAATATTGTGTCTATCTTCTTGAGCGGCTCCGCTTCCTGCCATCTCATAGGGTAAGCGATCGCTCCTGTCATCTCTTAGTCCTTTAACCTCCTATCAGAGCGGCCCTGCATCTCACCGAGTCCGCCTCTGTTTCTACTCCGCTCTGGCAGCATGTAATAATGTGTGTCGGCTGTCCGGCTTTAGAATTTAGCCTGCCCCTTTTGAACTCCGTGACGGCGATATGGGGATTGCATATCGTCCGTCTGACTATGCCATTAATTGGGAGGTCTCTGAGCCGCTGATTAATAATCATTTAGATCTTATCACTTGATTGTAACCCAAAATTATTTATATGTTGATTTTATGCTGAATGAATGGTAATGAATTTGTTTATTTTAAATCTCTTCCATTGTTTCCGCCCCCATATCCCGCCCCTTTGGGGTGTGTTTGGCGGGTTTTTCTGTATTTCAAATCCCTCTTGTCTATAGTTCACCATGCACGTTTGTTCTGAGGAAGGGAGTGCTATCTTCCAAAACATGTTAACGCTGTGCCTACATTAAAGAGAAGTTTTAACTTTAGATCGATTTTAAGACGTGAATTCTTCTAGTGACAGCGCTGGTCCTTGCATATACCTTTCCTTTTGCCTTTTTATTTTGCCTGTAACTATTGCGGGCCCCCGTTTTTCCGGGAGCATCCGCCACTAAGGTATTACCAGCTTGCAGTCCGGTTCCCTCCAGTCCAGAATCGAGGATCCTTTCATCCACTGTACCCTAATGGGTGATATGCATCAAGCCAAGTGGCTATAAGGTGAGCACACCACTCCACCCTCCTTGTATCACTGTGCCTCGGGTAACGCACGAGGCGCCTGCGCCTTCTTTTTGTTCTTTTCACTACAATCATCCCTGTCACTGTTACCTCATAGAGCTAAAATCAGACTCCCATCCTCCAGGCTGTGCTGTCCTGCTCTGTGGTAAGTCCGTCCATAAGTGTCCGCCACTGAACCTGTATATGCCTATGGAGGACACTGGGGGCGGGGCATGGTAACATGCTCCTCCATGTCGGCCATCTTATGGACAGACTCACCACAGAGCAGCACAGCCTGGAGGAGGGGAGTCTGATTTTAGCTCTTTGAGGTACACAAGGAGCTGCTGTCAGTAAGTAATATGAATATACTTACTTATACTACACACAAAACTATTTTACTATAAAGTGGCCAACCCCTATAACCCCTATATGTGTTGTGAAAACTTCATGAAAGTGTCCGGGTTTAGCAACTTCTCTGAAACCAAATGCTCTGCATTTAAATCCTCGTGTCTGAAGACGTTGGATGCCATCCTGGGGAATCCTTCGAAAACCTGGATACAGCCATAGCCATGTTTTCCAGGCAGTCCTGGGTCTGCCTCCACCTTCTCCAGACACAGGGAGTCAAATGCCGAGTGTTCCGTTTTGGAGAAGTTGCTAAACCCGAACACTTTCATGAAGTTCTCTCAACACTACCAACATTGGTCACACAAGCCTAATGTTACATATACATAGTTATTCTGTAAGTACAGGAATGAATGGCCCCCAATTGTCAGACTACAATCAACAGTACAAAAGAATTGTTTGCATCTCGTAAAAACAGTCTCCACAAGTAAACAACTGCACACAATATGGCTAGACGGCTACTTTGGCCACCCAACATTAAGATGGTAATCCCTACTAATGATACTGAGTGCAAGTTTTAGTGAATGTATAGTGATGGTGAATATAAGTATTGACCTATACATGATGAAAGGTTGTTAGCAAAATCTGGTTTTATCCTTCTTAACATGGTTTTATAAGTTACCGACCTCAAAGCTCACTCACTCAAAGCTCATTGTTACTCTGTTAAATGTGATACCTGAAACCAGGGGCGTTGCTAGGGTCCTAAAACATCCGGGGCCCGGGCCCTCTGAGTTTCTCTCCCCCATTTCTCTCCCCTGTTTCTCTCCCCCATGCTTTTCTCCCCAGTTTCTCTCCCCCATGCTTTTCTCCCCTGTTTCTCTCCCCCATGCTTTTCTCCCCTCTTTCTCTCCCCCATGCTTTCTCCCCTGTTTCTCTCTCTCATGCTTTCTCCCGTTTCTCTCCCCCATGCTTCCTCCCCTGTTTCTCTCCCCCATGCTTTCTCCCGTTTCTCTTCCCCATGCTTTCTCCCCTATGCTTTCTCCCCTGTTTCTCTCCCCATGGTTATCTCTCCTGTTTCTCTCCTCCATTTCTCTCCTCTGTTACTTTCTCCCCTGTTTCTCTCCCCCATGCTTCCTCCCCTGTTTCTCTCCCCCATGCTTTCTCCCGTTTCTCTTCCCCATGCTTTCTCCCCTATGCTTTCTCCCCTGTTTCTCTCCCCATGGTTATCTCTCCTGTTTCTCTCCTCCATTTCTCTCCTCTGTTACTTTCTCCCCTGTTTCTCTCCCCCATGCTTTTCTCCCCTGTTTCTCTCCCCCATGCTTTCTCCCCTGTTTCTCTCCCTCATGCTTTCTCCCCTGTTTCTCTCCCCCATGCTTTCTCCCCTGTTTCTCTCCCCCATGCTTTCTCCCCTGTTTCTCTCCCCCATGCTTTCTCCCCTGTTTCTCTCCCCCATGCTTTCTCCCCTGTTTCTCTCCCCCATGCTTTCTCCCCTGTTTCTCTCTCCCATGATTTCTCCCCTATGCTTTTCTCCCCTGTTTCTCTCCCCCATGCTTTCTCCCCTCTTTCTCTCCCCCATGCTTTTCTCCCCTCTTTCTCTCCCCCATGCTTTTCTCCCCTCTTTCTCTCCCCCATGCTTTTCTCCCCTGTTTCTCTCCCCCATGCTTTTCTCCCCTCTTTCTCTCCCCCATGCTTTTCTCCCCTCTTTCTCTCCCCCATGCTTTTCTCCCCTGTTTCTCTCCCCCATGCTTTTCTCCCCTGTTTCTCTCCCCATGGTTATCTCTCCTGTTTCTCTCCTCCATTTCTCTCCTCTGTTACTTTCTCCCCTGTTTCTCTCTCCCATGATTTCTCCCCTCTTTCTCTCCCCCATGCTTTTCTCCCCTGTTTCTCTCCCCCATGCTTTCTCCCCCATGCTTTCTCCCCTGTTTCTCTCTCCCATGATTTCTCCCCTCTTTCTCTCCCCCATGCTTTTCTCCCCTGTTTCTTTCCCCCATGCTTTCTCCCCTGTTTCTCTCCCCCATGCTTTTCTCCCCTCTTTCTCTCCTCCATGCTTTTCTCCCATTTCTCTCCCCCATGCTTTCTCCCCTTTCTCTCCCCATGCTTTCTCCCCTCTTTCTCTCCCCCATGCTTTCTCCCCTCTTTCTCTCCCCCATGCTTTTCTCCCCTCTTTCTCTCCCCCATGCTTTTCTCCCCTCTTTCTCTCCCCCATGCTTTTCTCCCCTGTTTCTCTCCCCCATGCTTTCCTCCCCTTTCTCTCCCCCATGCTTTTCTCCCGTTTCTCTCCTCCATTTCTCTCCTCTGTTACTTTCTCCCCTCTTTCTCTCCCCCATGCTTTTCTCCCACATGCTTTCTCCCCCGTTTCTCTCCCCCATGCTTTCTCCCCTGTTTCTCTCCCCCATGCTTTCTCCCCTGTTTCTCTCCTCCATGCTTTTCTCCCCTGTTTCTCTCCTCCATGCTTTTCTCCCCTGTTTCTCTCCTCCATGCTTTTCTCCCCTGTTTCTCTCCCCCATGCTTTCTCCCCTCTTTCTCTCCCCCATGCTTTTCTCCCCTCTTTCTCTCCCCCATGCTTTCCTCCCCTTTCTCTCCCCCATGCTTTCTCCCCTCTTTCTCTCCCCCATGCTTTTCTCCCCTCTTTCTCTCCTCCATGCTTTTCTCCCCTCTTTCTCTCACCCATGCTTTTCTCCCCTCTTTCTCTCCCCCATGCTTTTCTCCTGTTTCTCTCCCCCATGCTTTTCTCCCCTGTTTCTCTCCCCCATGCTTTTCTCCCCTCTTTCTCTCCTCCATGCTTTTCTCCCCCGTTTCTCTCCCCCATGCTTTTCTCCCCTTTCTCTCCCCCATGCTTTTCTCCCCTGTTTCTCTCCCCCATGCTTTTCTCCCCTGTTTCTCTCCCCCATGCTTTTCTCCCCCGTTTCTCTCCCCCATGCTTTTCTCCCCTCTTTCTCTCCCGTTTCTCTCCCCCATGCTTTTCTCCCCCGTTTCTCTCCCCCATGCTTTTCTCCCCTCTTTCTCTCCCGTTTCTCTCCCCCCTTGCTTTTCTCCCGTTTCTCTCCCCCATGTCTCTCTCCCCCTGTGCTTCTCGCCCGTTTCTCTCCCCCCGTGCCTGCTCACCTCCTTCTAGATCGCGGCTGCTGCTGTCCGCCTCACCTACCGTAGCGGCCGGAGGTGCTCCTACAACTCAATCAGCTCAGAGCGGGAGCGTGGGGCCGCTGCGGTGGGCCGTGGCGCACGCGTTAATTGGATGCGTGCACCACGGCCCACCGCAGCGGCCGCACACTCCCGGTTTCCGCTGATTGGATGGAGGAGCATGTCCGGGCGCTGCGGGCGGCCAGTAGGTAAGGAGGATAGCAGCAGCGGCAATCTGCGAGCCAGATGCGGCCATCAAAAGAGCCGCATCTGGCTCGCAAGAGCGGGGAAGAAGAGATCCGGGGCAGCAGGCATTTTATTCGGGGCATGAGCCCCGAATAAAACTGCCTAGCGACGCCACTGCCTGAAACAGATCCTCACGTTGCAGCATTGTCAGCTCCAGAGAGCCAGAACTAGAGGTCTACACATATATAGGATTTATACACCACTGCATGTGACTAGAGGAGCTCCTCACTACTTACACAGCTAGCACCCTGTGACTCCCACAGTGAAGAAGCTACATTGTATTGATATAATGCTATAGCTTTGGCTGTCTAGGCATGATGGGAATTGTAGTTTTGCAACAGCTGGAGGGCCGAAGGTTCCCCATCCCTGATATATGCCATCACGTTATGATCAGTGAGAGTATGACCTCTGGGACCCCCACCAATTCCGGTCACCCACCCTGCAGGGAATCGTAGTGTGGTCCAGTCAGGCAGTGCAGTAGTGTTGAGCAGACCTGTCAAACTGTTCAGGTTCCGCAACGTTCTCCAAATCCGAACACTCTACGTTTGTTTCCTACGGCTTCAGAAGTTGGATGCCATACTTGGTTCATACTATGTGAAAATGATGTCCGTCTTTCATAACAACGGCCGGCATATAACGGACGTTGTCATGAAAGTCGGATGTCATTTTCACATAGTGTGAACCTAGCCTATGGCTGTATCCATGTTATTTAGGACTGCCTAGGCTGCATCCAACTTCTGCAGCTGTGGGGAAACAAATGTAGAGCGTTCAGAGAACGTTGCGGAAACTACAGGAGACACATGTAGAGTCAGCCCACTCCATGCACCCCCTCCTGACATCAGCCATACATACACAAAGGATGTTAGGAAGGGGCTAAGGGCCCTATTCCACCAGACGATTATCGTTCGCCTAATCGTCAAACGACCACTATTGCGAAAGACCTGAAAACTCATTTCCATGGAACGATAATCGTTACTGATGATCATATTTGCGATCGTTTTTTCTTCACTATTTCTTCGCTATTGCGTTTGTATCTACTGCGAACAACCAAACGACGTCTTATTCAATGCGAACGATTGGCGAACGAGCAACGATAAAAATAGGTCCAGGTCTTATAAACGATTTATCGTTCGGTCGTTAATCGTTAACTGCATTTCAAACGAACGATTATCGTTTAGATTCGAACGATTTAACGATAATCTGAACGATAATCATCCGGTGGAATAGGGCCCTAAGCCTGTTCTGTGGGTTTAAGCTAGATAATAACCTGGGATTCCTTCGTCACATTGTACCCAAAGCACTATATCACCCATCCGTTTGGATACAATGCAGCCATGACATGGTGGAGCACCTGCTTTAACGCCCCATCATATCATGATTCTTCGCTGATATCATTGGTGACATTATGGTCGTGTCATCAGCGATTGTTTCAGAGAAGATCCTGTACCATGCCTCTGTTCATTTCATATATAAGGAATCTGGTCATACCCTATGTCATACAATTGCACTCATTGTCCATAGGCCACAATTGTAAAGATAAATAGGATTAATTTGTGTGGTTTTAAGTTATTAAGCAGCAACGTCCTGACCGGTTTCACCGGTATTACAGTGGTGGGATACGCCCAGACCATGGGGCTGATGAGCTGGACTTATAATGGTCAGTTCACTGCATTACAGCTGCCTGCACTCAAACCAGGGCTTGTGGCTATAATAATGTCTGTAATACAGCCATGTGATCCTGGCCTTAGGGGGTTAACTGTATGCGGCCATAGCTACACAAACCAGTCTCTGAATGAGGGGGGGGGGAGGGGAAGCTGAAGGGAAGACAGCAGATAACATGTGACCTCGCTCACCTAGATACCAGGCGTGTCACCTAGGACAGGCTGTGCCATCAGCTATCTGAGGGAGTGGCTCTCTTTGGTGTCTATCAGATGCACAAGGCTGTTTATTTATCCCTGGTCTCATTCAGAAATCCTGTACATTATTATTAAATAGATTTTTAAGTCCCGTGTTTTGTCCCCTGATGAACGTGTTATTTAAGTAGGGGAAACATGTTGGGAGATGGTTGGTTATGCATGAATTACTTTGGATTTACATACCATGATAACCTGATGTTAACATTCAGTTTTTATGGATGGTTATATGCCCTAATCTTCATTATTCTTGAATGTTACGCTGACCCCCCCAAAGTCCTGTTTTACATAAACTTTTTATTGTTGAGGATAAATATTACTTATTTAATTTACAGGGATTTTCAGGGATTAGAAAAAGCACAGCTACTTTCTTGCAAAAACAGCACCATCCCTGTCCTTAGGTTTTGTGGGGGGCTTCCCTGTCCGTGTTTCATAGGGAATAGGCCCTAAGGGAACTGAGCAGCAAAACCCACACCTAAACTGAAGACAAGAGAGGTGCTCTTTCTAGAAGAAGAAGAGAAAAGAGAAGAAAGCGGGGGCGCCTCCTGGTGCGATAAAAGATGGCAAGAGTATCAAACACAGAAGGAATGTGTTGCACTCACCTAGAGGAGTTGTGTAGTATGCCGGCCACAGCAGGCTTTAGGACCATGTGAAGTCCCGGCTTGTATAGGGAGCAGGTGTCCAGATAAACCACAGATTGGAGTGGTTGCTTCGTAAAACGGAATTTTATTAAAAGTACAACAACGCGTTTCGGCTACCAAATATAGGGTGGTAAACTTGAGAAAGGCCACCCTATATTTGGTAGCCGAAACGCGTTGTTGTACTTTTAATAAAATTCCCTTTTACGAAGCAACCACTCCAATCTGTGGTTTATCTGGACACCTGCGCCCTATACAAGCCGGGACTTCACATGGTCGTAAAGCCTGCTGTGGCCGACTTTCTAGAAGAAAGCAGTAATATTTTTTAAGCCTGGAAAATCCCTTTAAGGCATATCTAAACTCCTTCACGCATACCTGCTTCGGACGTTTTTGGCATCCAAACCTCCTCGAGGGACAGAAAAAAGGCCGGAGGGAACCAGGGGTCCTTGATCTGAACATAAATGATAGATTTCCCTATTGACCTCCAAATAACATCTAGCCACAGTATTGGGCACAAAAAGTGCAGAGTTTCTGTTTTTTCCTGTTGTTTTCTCTTTCAGAAAAAAAAACCTCTGGTGTAATACCACCTTTAGGGCCGACCACATTATGTTTTAGCTGTATGCTGCCACCATACCATGAATAAGGGGATTCTGATATACAGTAGGCTATAATCCCACTTTGGGAACATATCGGGGAAGGCATTGGTCTCATAACATAGACGACCACTAATAATGATCGTGATCGTAATGTCCATCTAACAAGATGGCCGCGTCTAACCAATATGTTCCCAAAGTGGGAACATATCCATTTACAGTGTTGTGGCTAATGTGTTAAATCGACCAAACCTGGTTTACATGTGACTATATCTAGTCTGTTTTATATGTGTATACAATGTATTCACCTAGCTTACATGTGACTATATCTAGTCTGGTTTATATGTGTATACAATGTATTCACCTAGCTTACACATGACTATGTCTGGTCTGTGTTATATGTGTATACAATGTATTCACCTAGCTTACACATGACTATGTCTGGTCTGTGTTATATGTGTATACAATGTATTCACCTAGTTTACATGTGACTATATCTGGGCTGTTTTATATGTGTATACAATGTATTCACCTAGTTTACATGTGACTATATCTGGGCTGTTTTATATGTGTATACAATGTATTCACCTAGTTTACATGTGACTATATCTGGTCTGTTTTATATGTGTATACAATGTATTCACCTACTTTACATGTGACTATATCTGGTCTGTTTTATATGTGTATACAATGTATTCACCTACTTTACATGTGACTGTAAACTGTGTTTGGCCTGTTTTACAATCTATTTACAGAGCATGAGATCCTGGCAGACTACGTGCCTTTGTGTCACAGGTAGATGATATTTGGTGGCACTTTATATGTTGGAATACATATTTTGGCTGCATCCAACAGCGCACAGCAGAAACCCGATGTGGACAGTCCCTTAGGGCACTTACAAGCATCACTTCCAGCCTTTTTTTTTACCACTCATAGGCACAGGGGCATAGGTAGGATTCATGGGGCCCCATAGCAGTTGCGTGGTCTGCCTACATGGCAGCTACACCACTGCAAAGGCGGGTCTACCACCAGGGTGTTCGATGCACGACATGGAGGCAGATCCCAGCCTAGGGCTGCATTCACACGTTCCGTATGGAACACGGACGTGGAATGCCTGTAACGGACTCCCCCTCGCCGGTGAGTGTGGTGACGCTGACAGTCATTGCCGATTGGCTGGCATCTATAACACTGGAGTAAAACCAGCCATAGTAGTAGCTTAACATACACAATATGGCTGTTGGGACATGATGGGAGTGGTAGTTTTGCACTGGATAGCACTGCATTACATTAAAATCCATGAGGGAGAGTGCTTATTCCATTATCTTACACACAGTATCTACATTGGTCTATATATTATGTTTATTACTTTCAGTCATGATATTTTTATTGTACAATAAGCCCCTCATAGCACAGAATATAACACACACTATAGTCTCCAGTGCTGAGGGAAGACGACAGAGGATTCTCTGTCCTCCATTTTACACCACACGCAGCACTGCAGCTCTCCCGTCACTCTCACTGCTCTAAACCAATCAGCGCGCTCTGTTTTCAGGCCACGCCCCAGCAGCCACCATTTGGTGAAGAACAGAACGCACGGAGGGGCGGGGTTAGGCTCTGTGCCCTTTTTCGCTCGTCTATAGGAAAACAAGGAGAGGGGCGATCACGTGATGTAGACCACGCCTCTCGGGTGACTCCGCCCCGGTACAGTTTGTTCCTCTGCAGATTTCGGGGTGAGTCATTCTGGGAGCTGCAGCTGGAGAGACAGGTCGGTGCTGAGGCGGTGTGAGCGCGGGCTGGGTGCGGCTTAGGGGGTTTATATTACACCTCACTGTTCTTACGTATCTTTATTTTAGGATTTTTATTAGATTATCCTTTTTTTGTTTTTTTACTATCCGGCGGGCGACCACATACAACTATACGATATATCGCCGTATATTGTAGGAATATGCGGTATATTATAATATAATCGGGTTATAATCGTCCTGCCTGTTGTATACAAGGGATTTTATAGCATTAGGTAGAGGATATACAGGAGGGGAGAGAAGCCACGCCCCCTGGCCAGGCTGCAGGCGCCATCTTGGAAAGCCTGCGACATCATGTATGTGTGAGGGAGGTGAAGGCTATCAGCGGCCATGTATGTTATGGGCATTGCCGCCTCTTATGTGGATGCATCTTTACATACACCTCTTTGTAGTCTCTTCTTAGGCTTTTAGGTCATAGTTCAATTGCTATATAATATAGTTTATTGATGCATGTCTTTTGAGGTTTGGTACAGTTAATGGTTCGGTGATTGTTGTCCTTTTCATGTGTAGTAGAGAGATCCAGTGGATCCCTTTTGTTGCAGGGAGCTTATATGGGATCTGTTACTGCCTATATGGAAAGCATTGGATGGGTGGAGCTGTGATTATGGTGTTTGGTCGCCATCTAGTGGCTGACGAGGGTAAATTCAGCCATTGACCTGTAGATGTCTTTATCGCTGTGTTTTTCAGACTTTTTGTTCTAACCTTACAACGTCAACATGAGTGGTTGTAGAGTTTTCATCGGGCGACTGAATCCTGCCGCCAGAGAGAAGGATGTTGAAAGATTCTTCAAAGGATACGGGAGGATCAGAGACATCGACCTGAAGCGAGGCTTTGGCTTTGTGGTGAGTGTATAAAAAAAAAAAATGCTGCAGATTTCAGCTATTTTATATCGATTAAATTCACAGCAGATTAAAGGGGTCCAGGATTAGAAAAACATGTCGGTCGGTCTCCAGAAATAGCACCCGTGTGCAGTTTGGGTGGGGCTTTGCAGCTCAGTTTCATTGGCATGAATGGAGCTAAACCGTAATACCACACACAACCTGAGCAGAGGGGTGGCGCTGTTCTTGCACTAAAGTCTGTGCTTTTTCTAATCCTGGATAACCCTTTGTTACTTTTGAACATACCTTAATTTTGTTTTCCATGTGGTCTTTTTTTTTTTTTTTTTAATAGGCCTTTAATATCAAATGGGTGGAGCTGACATTTAGCTTTTTGCCAGAGGTGTGGCACCTTGGTCAAAAGGCTCCATACATTGTGCTGAGTTATTGCAATTGCAACTCTGCTCCCATTTAATTAAATAAAAGCAGAGTTGCAGTAATGCAGCACAATGTATAGAGCTGTCTACTGGGGGTTGGGGTTAAAAGATGTCGGCATCCTACCGATCAGATATTGATCCAGAGGCAACCCATTGATTAAAATGTGCTTGAAACCCTCAAAGCTTTGCTGTGTATAAAATCCTGAACAGTAAGTCTTTCATTTGTAGGAATTTGAGGATCCAAGAGACGCAGATGATGCAGTTTACGAGCTTGATGGGAAAGAGCTGTGCAGTGAAAGGTATAGATTTTAGTGTCCCCACATCCCTGCTGCCTTCCTCTTGTTAGGTGGTATAGTATTTAATGGTCTTTTGTTGCTGCTTTTTCAGGGTTACCATTGAGCATGCACGACTTCGTTCCAGAGGTGGTGGTGGTGGCGGCGGCGGCAGAGGAATGGGCCGGGGAAGATACTCTGATCGTTTCAGTAGTCGCCGTCCACGTAATGATAGAAGGTAAGTTGTTTGTTCTAGTGTTGCTTCAATCAGTAATTAAGGCAAATCTGTATGAATACTTAAGTCTACTGTCTTTTTTTTTTTTTTTTTCTAGTGCTCCACCAATAAGGACTGAAAATCGTCTCATTGTTGAGAATCTATCATCCCGCGTCAGCTGGCAGGTTTGTTGTCTTATTATATGGGGGGTACCCCAGAGCATTGCCGGTGTACTCTCTTTAGATACACGTTATGGCAACTGAATGTTGTATAGTTCTTATAACTGGGATTTGGGTATGTTGTTATGTTCAAATTTTTTTTTTTTTTAATTGTTTAACCTAATTTTAACCAAATGTTAAACCCTTTATTTGCCAGCCTATCTGTATCTCGTTGGCCTTGTGACGAGGAGCGTCTGTTGGTTATCGCTCTGTGTTGGTCACTTTTGATTGGGCCGGGTTGAATTTGCCCAGCGAGCGCCTACAGTGCCTGTTGGCTCCCTAGATCCGTTGCTGGTCTAGACATACTGGAGCACTTCCTTAAAAGTGCCAGGTTGCAGCGACCCCCTGAGAGTAATCGAAATCTGGTCCCTAAGTTGAGAGATGTTCTGCCTATAAAGATTCCGAATAGGAGGTCGTGGTGGCAAAGTTGAAAGATACGCAATTAGGTGGTCGTTGGAATCCCTGGTCGCAATAAAGTCCTTGGTAACGACACAAGAATAGAAAATGATGGCCATCGTCCATAGTCTTCTTATAGGGGAGGGTCGTACCATATTAAAGCTTCCATCAATTGGTTAGCCCTCAAGTGGGTGTGAAGAGCCAGTCGGGCTTGTCTCGTGACGGTTCCTCCAGTCGCTTAATGCAGTTTGCTGGTTGACTAGCCTAGGGATTTATTATTAAAGGTAAAGTAACTTATATTTTTAATGACATCACGGGCACCAAATAAATGGCTTTTATTAAATACTAATTTTTAGAACATTATTATAATTTAACACCTTTTCTACTATACGCTAGTTTTCTTACTTCAGAAGACTATTCAATTATTTTGTGCCCTATTGTAGATTTTGCTGTTCTTTATCTCAAGAGTGGTAAAAGTACAATGTCAGATTCCAGGCCTAACACCGTAAAACTTCTTTTCAGTGTTTTTAGTTCATTCCTATCAGTCTTTATACTAATGAAATTCAATCTTACATTAGGATCTGAAAGACTTAATGAGACAAGCTGGCGAAGTTACGTTTGCTGATGCGCATAGACCAAAACTAAATGAAGGGTAAGTAGGGGGCGTGTGTGGTTGTCCTCAGATGCGAGTGGTAGATCATGTAGTGATGACTTTTTTTTTTTTCCCCCCAGGGTGGTTGAGTTTGCATCTTACAGCGATCTAAAGAACGCTATTGATAAACTATCCGGCAAGGAGATCAATGGAAGAAAAATCAAGCTGATTGAAGGAAACAAAAGGCACAGGTTTGTGGACCATCTTTATAGGGAGGGTGTATAGTTTTACAGTCTAAACAGGAAAATAAATGCTTGTTTGCTGAACCGTGGTTTACCCTGAACTGTTTTTTTTTTCCCCCTTTATTAGCAGGTCAAGGAGCAGGTCCCGTTCCCGCAGCAGGAGCTCATCCAGGTCTCGCAGCCGTTCTCGCTCCAGGAGCAGGAAGTCCTACAGCCGCTCTCGTAGCCGTAGCCGCACTCCCCGCAGTAACCGTAGTAAATCCCGATCTGTGAGTAGGTCCCCTGTTCAAGAAAAATCCCAAAAAGCTGCATCTAGAAGCCCATCAAAGTCCCCAGCGTCTGCCGATCATCAGAGATCTAGGTCGAGATCTCGGTCTGTCGATAGCAGAAACTGAACAGTTGTTTTTTTTAATTCCCCCTTCCCGTAATTTTGGTGAAGTGTGTATACTTGCTAAATCTTGGTAAGTATCAGATGAGGAAGCAGGACCATAGAAATGCAGACTTTTTATACATGTGGACCACTGCACATTAGATTCTCAACTCGCCTTTTGATAAACATCACCTGCTCATCTAAACTGTACAGAATTGTGTAAATGTATCTTTTTCCCTAAGTTTTGGCATGAGGCAATGTCTCATGTTCACTGCTGTATATAGCTGTACTGTCTACCCCATCACCCCACTCCTTTAAAGTGTTTCATTTGTGAAATATGCTGTTGGAATAAACTTTATTAAATACATGCTTTCCTTGTGTTTGTGTGGAAGAAAAAATGTGGCTATAACAAAGTATTAGTAAAATTGTAACATCTGAATATAGTTTTTTTTAAGGAAACCTTTTAGAGATGAGCGAACCTGGAGCATGATTGAGTCCATCTGAACCCGAACTTTCGGCATTTGATTAGCGGTGGCTGCTGAAGTGGGATAAAGCCCTAAGGCTATGTGGAAAACATGGATATAGTCACTGGCTGTATCCATGTTTTCCAGACAACCTTAAAGCTTTATCCAAGTTAAGCAGCCCCCGCTTATCAAATACCGAACGTTCGGGTTTGGTATGACTCGAACCCGGTTCACTCATCTCTAGAACCTTTTCCTCACGGGCTGGGTCATAGAAAAAGGTAATGTAGGCAGATGGGATAGGACTATGTTGGTCACAGCTCTGCTCCCTTCGCAGATCATGGCTAGAATTCTATAGAAGTTGTATGGTCTCAATCAGTTTATTTCTTAAAAGCAGCTCGGGGCTGCTGTAAAGCATGTCTTTAAATTCTGTGCAGAGTGCTCATGTAATATAGATGCCCCATAGTAATGTACAAAAACTAACCTCATAGTAATGTACAAAAACTAACCTAAGGAACAAAAGCCTTCTGCCCCCCCCATTAATTTGTAACTGACAATAGACAGCCCCTGTCCCCTTGATAAATGTGGAACATTACTGAGAATACTGTGACCTTTTAACAAGGTCATTACACAGGGAACTGCAGTGGTCTCCCTCTCTTGGTTCCACATGTTGCTGCAGTACTGTACGGATCACTTTACAGCAGCCTCCTTTATCACCATAGACACAGTCTCAGCTTAGTTTTAGTGGTGAGAATGAGAGCAAAGATTTTAGGATTATTTTATAATATAAACAAAAGATCTTTTACCCAATGTACATAGTTACTCTGGGGCACTGGGTTTGTTTAGTAGATTTGATACATGTAAGGGTATACTTCAGATAGAGCAAAAACTTAGTGGATTTCCTACCTGAGTGTTTACATATGGTACAGTTAACTACAGTTGTTTTCACATGGAAATGGGTTTATGGTCAGAATTTTGTCCTCTAATAAGCGAATACGGAAATGGTGGCCTGACTGTAAGTGTGCTTGGCTTTAAATGTGTAGACTTGAATGGAGTATTCTAACCCATGTGATATCAAGTATATCTACACATTTACATTCTTCACCTAGTAGCCATATGCTAGAAACTGTTGCCATCACATCCATGATTATGCTATTCCCACAGCACTGCAGAATAACCTCAGCTACACTTTCACGTCAAGCAGGGTAAGGGTCATGAACTAGTCATCTGGGCTGGAGAGATATTAAAACGATTGGTCTCGCTACCCCCTGACATTGTGCCTAGTGATGAGTGAATCGCAGATGTACAGTAAATGAAGTGCTTTGTTTAATCTGCGCTCCTATTATCAAGCTGTTTGTGCTGCTCCGCTCCCTGCCCCTCCACCCTGGGTGTCGGGGAAAAGATTTTCTCTCCTCACCTTCACGACGGCACCATAGGAGGATGGGTTGTACCCTAGGGACAGGAAAAAGCACGAGAGGTTAAAAGCCCCTCCCTTTCCTCCCAGCACCAGTGCTTTTTCCTGTCCCATTAGGGCAGGCACGAGAGGGAGGGGATCCGCGTGAAGGCGAGGAGAGATCCCCTCTAAGAAGAAAAAGACTTACCAGAAGGCTGTGGGATCGATCGAGGCCTCGGCTTCCTTCCTTCCAGGCAGACAGCCGGCCGCAAGGCAGGAGCAGTTCCGTCGTTTCCCCTGTGGAGCCTCGCACTGTCTCCAGGTACTCGGCAGTGAGGGGGACCCGGATTAGTCGCTCCCCGCCGGTAGATAATGGGCAGACGGGATCCCGGCTGTGGGAAGGCCGCGTCGCCTCACCTGTGACGTAGACGCCGCGGCGCTCGGCGTGTGACGCGGAAGCCGCGGCGTTCTGCGCGTGACGTAGGACGCCGCTGGTGACGTCGGACGCCGTGTCGCCCGCGTGTGACGTGGAAGACCGGCGCTCCGGAGATGACGTCAGACGCCGTGCGCTCCGCTTCCGGGACCGCACAGTTAAAATCTTCAGCGCGAACTGGTCGGATCGTCTCGCTGTTGGTGATGGATCCCTCCACGTCCGACAAGACTGCTACGGCGGTAACTGTGAGTAGTGTATCGGCTTCGGCCGCTTCCGCATGCGCAGCTCTGCATTCAGCACGCTTCCTATGCAAACTCTGCAGTTGTTTTCCTCTGAAATCAGTGCATGTCTTCCACTATGGGTGATATATTACATTGATAGTGCAGTTGTCATATCATGAGGATCTTCTCCACTCAAAATCTGTGTATGGGTGCAGGAGGGTTATGAATATATATATGTATAGATATGCGTTTACATATATAGATATATATACTCTCTATGGCTATACAGCCAGTGTGGTGGTGCTTACATTGGATTATCATCTTTTTTCTTTGAAATCTGATGTATATATATTGCTTATCCTCCTTAGGAGACTAAAGAATCTAATCCTAAGAAAGATAAACCTAGAACACCAGAGAGGAGATGTGTGACCTGCAATGCAAAACTGTCATCCAGTTGCAAGAAAAACATCTGCCCATCTTGCATTGGGGAAATTATAAAGGAAGACAGATCATCATTCCTGGAAGATATCAGGAAAATGATGAAGGAGGAGATAGCTACATCTATAACCAGACTCCCTCCTCCTCCTCTGCCGCTACCTCTACCTACCCCTCCTCCTGCTCCACTAGACCTAAATCCTCCTCAGGTCTCCCCGGTCCATCAGGTAGCGTCTAATGATGCACCGGTGGATATCATGTCGAGTTATTCTGCTTCTGTAGCAGCTTCAGAAGAAACTACATTATCCAGGAAACGTAGGAGACACTCATCCGCGTCTTCTGATGAATCAGGTCAGATTCAGGAAACAACAGAAATGAGCGATAATGAGACTGAACAGAAAGAAGAAATAAGGAAATACTTCTTTCCCTCAGAACACACCTCTGCCCTACTCAAAGCGGTCAGAGATGCTCTGAGTGTGGAACAAGTTCAGGAGCAGGTAGCCCCTAAAGATAAGATGTTTCAAGGATTGAAAGCCAAGCAGAAATTGGTTTTTCCAGTCCATGAGACATTACAACAGTTGATCACTGATGAGTGGGCAGAACCAGAAAAGAGGTTACAGGTGCCCAGCGAGATTAGGAGACGGTTACCCTTCGGGGAAGAAGATACGTCTAAGTGGGGAGATATTCCTAAAATAGACGCTCAAGTAGCTAAGACCATAAAAAAAAAAATCCTTATTACCCTTTGAGAATTCCTCTCAGCTCAAGGAACCCATGGACCGTAAGGCGGAAAGCCTCTTAAAAAAATCCTGGGAAACAGTATCCTACTCATTAAAAAATAACGTTGCTGCCACCTGCGTTGCCAGGGCCCTCCACGTTTGGGTAGAACAGCTAGAAGGCCATTTAAATGATAAATGTCCAAGACAACAAATAGTGGACTCCCTACCCCTACTAAAAGACGCCACTGCATTTCTAGCCGACGCCACAGCGGAATCTATCCGATTCGCAGCTAAAGATGGCGCACTAACCAATGCCGCCCGCCGGGCGCTCTGGTTAAAAAATTGGACCGGAGATAATACCGCCAAATCGAATCTTTGTGGTATACCATTTGAAGGTCAATATGTGTTCGGAACACACCTGGATAAAATTATAGAAAAATCGGCAGATAAAAAGAAAGCCTTACCAGAAGAAAAAACCCCACAAAAGAAACAACAGTACAAAAGACCGAAGTTTCAGGACAACTACCGCGGTAAAGGGAAAGGAGGCCGCTGGAGTTACTCCAAGGGAGGGAAAGGGAGAAATATTTTTTTCAACCCCAAGTCCTCCCAGGATAAACAGTGACACCGGTCCGGTAGGGGGAAGACTGAAGGACTTTTCAGATGTGTGGACATATATTACCAACAACAACTGGGTAACAAATATCATCAGGGAGGGCTACCGAATAGAACTAACTCAGCCTCCCCCACACAGATTTACAATCTCACGTCAGTCTTCAGATCCCCTACAAAAACAATTAGTGGAAAGCGTGAGGAAATTACAGAGTATGGAAGTAATCTCCCTAGTTCCACCAAAGGAGAAAGGAGCGGGTCACTACTCGAACTTGTTTCTAGTAAAAAAAACCAACGGCTCCTTCCGTCTAATTATAAACCTAAAACCATTGAACCAATACGTCAGGTATCAGAGGTTCAAGATGGAATCAATACAGACAACAACACCCCTAATAGCGTCCAGGGCATTGATGGCCTCCATAGATCTCCAGGACGCTTACTATCATGTTCCAATACATCAAGATTCCCAAAAATATCTAAGGTTTGCGATTCTCATAGGGAAAGAAGTACGTCACTATCAGTTCAGAGCTCTCCCGTTCGGGATCTCCTCAGCTCCAAGAATCTTCTCCAATGTGATGTCAGAGGGGATATCTTTTCTTCATCTCCAGGGAATAAATATAGTGGCCTACCTGGACGATCTCCTCATCATAGCAGACACACAAAAGAAGCTGATACAAGATCTGGAGACAACTCGCAACCTTCTAACATCTTTAGGATGGATCATCAACGTCGACAAATCCGACCTGGTGCCATCTCACAGAAAAGTGTTTCTAGGAATTCTCCTAGATTCAATCCTTCAGACGTCTTTTCTTCCGGAGGAAAAAATACAAAAGATCCTCAAAAAAATCAGGAGACTAAAGAACAGCTCACCGACGTCTGTGAGAGAAGCAATGTCAGTTCTAGGCTCAATGACTTCATCCATCCCAGTGGTGCCTTGGAGTCAAGCCCATTCCCGATCACTTCAAGCCCAGATTCTAAAGACCTGGAACAAAAGGCCTTCGGGATTAGACAAAAAGTTTTCCCTCACCCCCCAGACGAAAAAATCTCTACGCTGGTGGCAAGGAAGAGAGAACCTACAAAAAGGGGTACAGTGGAACCCTCAACCCAAGATAATAGTAAAAACAGACGCAAGCCAGACAGGTTGGGGAGCCCAAGTCGGGACCCAATTCTTTCAGGGGATTTGGGACACAAACGATTTAACAGACTCCTCAAACCTCAAAGAACTCAAGGCAGTCAAAAATTCATTACGGGCGGCTCAAAACACCTTAAAAGACACCCATGTACATGTTCTATCGGACAATGTCACCACGGTAGCCCACTTAAGACACCAGGGCAGTGCAAAACACAATCCCCTATGGTCAGTATCAAAACAGATATTCACTTGGGCAGAGTCTCACCTTCTGTCTCTTTCAGCAACTCACCTGAAAGGAACAGAAAATACTCAGGCAGACTTTCTCAGTCGCCACCAGGTTCATCCAGGGGAGTGGTGTCTCAAAGATCAAGTCTTCCGTCAACTAGTAGAACGCTGGGGGAAACCCGAGATAGATTTGTTTGCCACAAGAAAAAACAAGAAGGTGACAAACTTCTACTCCCTGAATCCGTCAGACCACCCTACTGCAGTAGATGCCCTAACACAAAATTGGAAGGTAAAAATAGCTTACGCCTTTCCACCCATCCCACTGATACCAAAGGTACTCCAGAAGATCAGGGATCAAGGAATAAAGGTTATCCTGGTAGCTCCGTATTGGCCAAAGAGGAGCTGGTTTGGCCTCCTCAAGACATTAGCAGTGGAGGAGCCAGTCCTACTTCCACAAATAACCGACCTTCTTTTTCAGGGTCCGATTCTCCATCCAGAACCAGAAAAACTACAGTTGTCTGCATGGATCCTGAAGAGACAATATTAAGAAGCCGAGGCTTATCAGAGGAGGTAATATCCACTCTCATGAAAAGCAGAAAGAAGGTAACTACTTCCATTTACCTAAAAGTCTGGAAGGTGTTCTCCTCTTGGTGTAAATCTCCTCCACCAATTCCGGCAGAACCAAACATAGCCCAAATCCTGGACTTCTTACAGGCGGGACTTTCTAAAGGCCTTAGGCCAGCCACCCTTAAAGTACAGGTTTCCGCCTTATCGGCAATCTATGACACAAATTTAGCTGACCATAGGTGGATCAAAAGATTTATAAGAGCTGCGTCTAGAATTAATCTTAAACCTCAGACTATTCATCCGTCATGGGACCTGAATATAGTCTTAGAAGGCTTAACAAAACCTACCTTTGAACCTATAACAGACATCAATATAAGACTTCTCTCATACAAAACAGTCTTTTTGGTCGCGATATGTTCAGCCAGGAGGGTGAGTGAAATCCAGGCCTTAACTATCCGTAAACCATACTGTACTATCTCAGAAGACTGTATTACCTTAAAAACAGATCCTTCTTTTCTACCTAAGGTAGTTACAGAGTTTCATAAGAATCAGGACATTATCCTTCCATCATTCTGTCCAAATCCAAAAAATTCATTAGAAGAAAAATTCCATACTTTAGACGTTAGAAGAGCAGTCCTACAGTATATGGAAACTACGGCTCCCTGGCGAACTGATCAAAATCTATTTATCCAGTTCCAGGGAAAAAACAAAGGGAAAAAAGTCTCAAAAAGTACCATCGCCCGATGGATAAAAAACTCAATAACAGAAGCCTATAAAGCTCAAGACCTACCTTCTCCCATTAATATAAGAGCTCATTCTACTAGAGCGATGTCTACATCATGGGCCGAAAGGGCTTCGGCCTCTCTGGAACAGATCTGCAGGGCCGCGACGTGGTCGTCCCCCCACACATTCACAAGACACTATAGACTACTTCTGCAGTCAAAAGAAGATCTGTCCTTCGGCAGGAAGGTGCTGCAGGCTGTGGTCCCCCCCTAAGAGTAATGGTTGGTATTGCTCCTATGGTGCCGTCGTGAAGGTGAGGAGAGAAAATAGGATTAGTCTTACCGGTAAGACTGTTTCTTCGAACCTTCACGACGGCACCAGTATCCCTCCCTAGTATTGTATGTTTAATATGATACTCACGTGGTGCTATTGGTTGTTATAAAGGCACTGGTGCTGGGAGGAAAGGGAGGGGCTTTTAACCTCTCGTGCTTTTTCCTGTCCCTAGGGTACAACCCATCCTCCTATGGTGCCGTCGTGAAGGTTCGAAGAAACAGTCTTACCGGTAAGACTAATCCTATTTTCCCAGCATCCCTGGAGGAGCAGCAGGGAGTGGAGCGCAGATCAAACTAGGTGCTTTGCTTCACTCATCTCTAATTGTGCCTCTGATTCAAGGAAAGGCCAGCGGGAGAAGATTGGACCATAGAACATTTTCACTTTACATTAAAAACAGGAAGCTGCCAACCTCTTGGGGTTGATCCTACACGAGGCAGCCTCAGCTTGAAGTTTCGTCTCACACATTGACTCAATAAATCTCTCAAACTCAATCCTCCGTTTGCCCAAAGAATTGACATGTCTGTGGACAGCGGATAGAGTTCAAGAAATTTGTCACAGAGTCTCTGCTTTAAATTTCCATGAGCATTCCTTGGTGAGAACATAGCCTCACTTGGGTATAGAATGACATTTACCATTTCTCTGCAGTCCACTGGCAGCAGCTCTCCTCAATTGGAGATACTAATGGTGCATTTACACAGACAGATTTATCGGACAGATTTTGGAAGCCAAAGCCAGGAATGGATTTGAAAAAAGGTGAAAGCTCAGTCTTTCCTTTATGACCTGTTCCCTGTTTATGACCTGTTCCCTGTTTATGGTCTGTTCCTGTCTTTTGCTTAAAAAATCTGTCAGATAAATCTGCCTGTGTAAACACACCATTAGTGTCAGGTCCATGATCGCCACCAGATTAAGATGGCCAATAGCAAAGCTTTAATGGGGACATGGCAACACCAAAGTAGAGTAATTTGGCTCCCAGTACTGGGAGGACAATCTCTTTGCAGTGTAAGTTCTGAGCCGTCCCCGCTCCTCTCACCTAGCATTTGCTGCGTCCACCCCACCCCGTTTAAGCTCTCAGCTCACAACACTCCTGCTTGCTCTTCTCGTCACCGGTGTGTGCACTGGCTCTCTGAGATTTATAGGGGCAGTACGCCCTTAACTGGCCATGTGCACCAATCACCACCCTAAAAATCCGAGCCTGCCCTGACCCTAGTGCTGGAGCCTCACACGTACCGACTCCATGGTGTCCCGCTCCACCAATCCGTCTGCTGTCCCACAGCTTCTGATGCAGGATGTCAGGGAGCAGGAATCCACAGGAGCGCAGACGGGTTAAGTATTCACCAGGCCGCAACAGGGCCGCTGACACTGTTTAACGAAAGAGAGACAAAGGACTGTTCATACATCTATCTGTGCTTCCAGAACATAAAGACATCTACATTCTTCAGGGCAAGGTGGCAGAGAGGTTTTGCCAAGCTTCTGAACTGAAGAAGGCTGTAACCAGGGGTGGATTATAATGTGGGTGTTTGGGCAGCCGCCCGTGGTCTAAGGCTCCTGGGGGCCCATGGCCTTCCAAACCGCTCACATCATCATGTAAAGTGGCACTGCAATGCAGCACACCACTTTAGGATCCTCTGGCAAACTCCTGCGCTATGTGTTTTACTGTGTTTGCCTCTTTAGGGTGAGGAATTCTCACCGTCGAATTCCGTCGTCTGTACACGCAAACGTCCGCGCGCCTTTCCGCCGGCTCCATAGACACCATTCTATGGGCCGGTGTATTCCGCATTCCGCTGAAAGAATTGACAATTCTGCGTCTGGCACTTCCAGTGCAGGCAACGTCTGTAAGAGGAAGGTGAATTTATTTTATTTTAATCTATTCATCATGGGAGCCATCTACTATATGGGAACTAGAGATGAGCGAACCGGGTTCGGGTTCGAGTCGATCCGAACCCGAACGTTCGGTATTTGATTAGCTGGGGCTGCTGAACTTGGATAAAGCTCTAAGGTTGTCTGGAAAACATGGATACAGCCAATGACTATATCCATGTTTTCCACATAGCCTTAGGGGTTTATCCAAGTTCAGCAGTCCCAGCTAATCAAATGCCGAAAGTTCGGATCGACTCGAGCATGCTCCAGGTTCCCTCATCTCTAAATACAACCCTAAGCAATTTCAGGTCTATGGAACACCTTTTTGGCACTTTGTACCAGAAAATAAAAGTATTTTTTTATGGAAGCATAATGTGAAAGGTCCATGTGTCTCCTTGACCTAACAGCATCAGAAGTTTGCAATAGGAATTGCAGCTGAAAAAATAACCTAATATCATGACATAGGTCTTCCAGCATATGTAGGACTACAAGTCCCAGCATGCACTGAGCTCTGAATGACATAGTACACATGGTAATGCTTACAAGCAGGGAGTGAGACTGTTCCCTTACATCTCATTGGCATCACAATGATGGGGTATTATCACCCCTGGGACAAAGGAATATTTATTGAAAGTACTGTACTTAATTAACGATTTAACCCCTCCTACTGAAAGTATATAATGCCCCCTCCCCCAATGACCACAGTCTTTTTTACTTAATCTCTTACGGACCTTGTCCCTCCTATAGGCTTATTTCAATCCTTTTGGCCAGGGCGACCTTTCCTAGGTCGATCCTCAGTGCTGTGGCTTAGGGGAGCCCTCCCATTGGGGGCACTGCTTGCTAATTCCCCACCATTATGATGCCAATGGGACATAATGAAACAGAGTTTGGAGCTGTTTAGGGCCCTATTACATGGAGCGATAATTGGTTGAATAGGGCAGATTATTGCTCCCTCTAATGATGCATTTACACAGACAGATTTATCTGACAGATTTTTAAAGCCAAAGCCAGGAATGGATTTGAAAAGAGGAGAAATCTCAATCTTTCCTTTATGACCTGTTCCCTGTTTATAGTCTGTTCCTGGCTTTCGCTCTAAAGATCTGTCAGATAAATCTGTCTGTGTAAACGCACCATAATAGAGACAACGATCAGCTGATGATATAATTATCGGTTGATCAGTAATTTAGGTTTGGACCTAAAAATCATCGGGCGCCGACTGGGCATCACAGCTGACAATTGCCTAAACACCTAACACCTTACCTTTCCCCGCTCCCGGTCCTCTCTCCTGTGCTCTGCAGCTTCCAGGCCACAGCGAAGCACAGGAGAGAAGACTGGGAGTGGAGAGAAAAAAAGTGTCCGGTGTTTGGGCAAGGGCTGCATGGACATCACTAAGGGTCCATTTACACAGAAAGATTATCTGCCAAAGATTTGAAGCCAAAGACAGAAACAGACTATAAACAGAGATCAGGTCACAAAGGAAAGTCTGAGATTTCTCCACTTTTCAAATCCATTCCTGGCTTTGGCTTCAAATCTTTGGCAGATAATCTGTCAGATAATGTTTCTGTGTAAATGGACCCTAACAATGTCCATGTAGCCCTTACTGCCAGATTATCCGGCCGTCTGATAGGTCCAGGAAACAAGCGCCGATCTAGCACATCAACGTTTGTTTACTAAAATTTTCGTCCGGTAGTCGGCCACAGACTGCACATGCCAGAAGCATGGAGCTTCCAGGCACTACATTCTGGTTGTAAATGTCTCATTTATATTTCTATATTAACTAATTAAGTCTATGGTCTATACACTTTTTGGAGTAGACATTCCTAATGGTCCCTTAAATGTTGAGGGAAGGCTAAGAGATTTCAGCTCTGAAGGCTTACGACCTTACAGCTCTGGACTAGAATATAGAAAATCCCCCCCCCCAAAAAAAAAAACACAAAACAAAGATCAGGAGCTCCTGAGCTAACAAGCTGTAGGCTGCTGCTGGCTGATCACACAACATACTGTAGGTCTGGAGCTGATGGCATATTCCATCAATGAATATATTTGGGAATCATAAACAGGTATATAACAGGCCATAGTACAAGAACTTGCCCGGCATACATAATGCATGAACCATTTAAATAACATTTCACCATATTCATCTGTGGTCTTCTTGCTTCCCTATTTCCCTAAAAGACTGTCATCGTTTGAACTGAGATTTCGTTCCTTGTTATCATCACCGATCAGCTGATCGGACTTGGCGAGAACTGCGGGTAATCAAAATCAGATCATCAGGTATTAGTGTTTAGCAGTATAAAATAAATGTATTATAAAACATGTAGTAATACGGATATCAGCATGCCAAGTTTTACACTAATATGTATTACTTTGTTTCTTTTACTCCCTCCTTTATTTTTATGTTCAAAGAGACTGTCAATCATATTATTACGGACATCCTGCTCTGCAGCTTTTCCAGAGATATCCTCTAGAATAACAAGACTCTCCTAGTCCTCTCGATTATGTGCATGTGCTCAGTATTCCTTGATATTCATGAGCACCAGCTCCCTCTGCTTACCGGCCACTGATTGGCAGTTGTCGGTCTATACTATGTATATTGTGTATATGCAAAAAAATAAATAGAGCCCGTGGAGCCTTATGAGGCTCCACAGGCTTTTATTTTTTTTGCATATTCATGTTTCCCAGGGAGCAATGCACATAAGATTTTACTGCATTGAGCGCTTTAACCGGCAGCTGGAAGTGTTATTTTTGGCTGGTCTTCCTGAGATCAGCGATCTGTTTCTCATATTGTTTATACACAGACAGCTGTCAGTTAGTAACTGGAGAGTGAAGGGAGGGGGCGGCATGAAATTTCTTGCATATTAGAAGAACGGCTGAATAGAACAATGTAAGTAATACACGGTTATGTTCAGCATTTCTACACTATATCCGGCTGTTTCCACAGCATCCAAAGGAAATGGTTGAAGCCGTGACTCATCAGTCTTGAGAAGGCAGGGGGAACCCCAGCGGTCGGACCTAGTTATCTTCTATCCTGTGGCTAGGAGATAACTTTGTCAGATGGGAATACCCCTTTAAGGCAGGACAGTACCATCACAGTCCAATGGGCTCTCATACCAAATGGCACAGAAAAGTGTTGTGTAGTCTGTGCAATATTAATTGGGGGATTTGACCTTAATCTTGTGTATTCTTTTAGTGGCTACTATGCAGACACGACTATGTTTTATTTGTGTCATTTACTATTAAAGGGGTTGGCCACTGTACAGTGTACAGTATTAATAACTGTACTCACTGTATATACTGACAGCAGCTCCCTGTATACCTCATAGAGATAAAATCAGACTCCCCTCCCCTGCTCTGTGATGAGTCTGTCCATAAGATGGCCGACATGGAGAAGCATGTGACCATGCCCCGCCCTCCAGTGTCCACTATTGAGTCTGTATATGCCCTTTGGAGGACACTGGGGGGTGGAGCATGGTCACATGCTCCTTGATGTCAGCCATCTTATGGACAGAGCAGGGCAGCCCAGCCTGGAGGAGCGGAGTCCGATATTAGCTCTATGAGGTACACAGGGAGCTGCTGTCAGTAAGTGCAGTGAGTACACTTACTAATACTGTATACTGAACATGTAATAAATAATATACAGATGACAGGGTCCACCTTAAACACAGATATTTCCCCTGTCTACATACATTACTGATACATAGCTTGACCGGAAACATGTAGAATATAAATCTGAAAAAGGAAAGTATCTGAAAACCCATTTACCTTTATCCTTTATCTTGTCTTTTAGGCGGAATACTAGGGAGAAGGCCAGCCCTTGTAGCGCTTGAGATAGAACATATAGCAGAGGAAACATGAAGTAAACCCCAATAACTTCAGCATCAAAAGTAACTTTTAAAATTGCATTGCAAAGTTGGACATTTTGGCATCCGGTTTCCATGGAGATGGTGCGTCTAGCTCTGTAGGTGTAAAGGAAGCAGAATGTAAAGAGAATAATAAGACACCATTTTTTTTATTTTTTGGAGGACTGAGAAGGCCTGTGAGTCCTGCTTCCCCCGCCCACACATGGTGATTGACAGCTTTTCTTGTAGGAGTTTGTATACAAGGAGAGCTGTCAGTCACTGTGTGGTGAGCAGGGGAGCAGGACTCACACGCTTTATCAGTCCAGGAAGTAGTTTTCTTATGTGTCAGCAGGAATTTACTTTCCAAACTGCTGACACTGTTAGATAGCTGTTAACTATATAAAAGGCTCCAGGCCTTCATGCTTCCCCTCCCTTTAATATCCCTGCTTGGGACTCAACCTTCTATATATATGCAGACAGAAAGCCTAACTACCAAGTGGGGTCACAGAGGTGGCCTAACTACTATGTGGGGTACAGAAGAACCCTAATACTAGATGTGCTGGAGCGAGTAACTCAGTGTGTTCTATCAGATTATGCAGAGAAGAGTTGTGCCCTGCGCCTGAAGTAAAAGAAAAGTAAATAAGAAGACGCCCCCTTTGGGTCGCTGGATATAAGTGCACTCTCACTAGAACTGGTATCTACTACTATTTGATCACTGTATAAGGGCATATTGGTCTTACTATAGTATAGGATTTTAGTCAGTAACAGTATGATGGTAATAGCAGTGGTCATCGTAATCGGAATATTCTTGTGTACTGGTATTATTGGTAATACTGGTCTTGTTATACTATATTTGCAGCAACTAACCAGATGTATTACAGTGGTCCCTCAACGTACAATATTAATTAGTTCCATGACGACCATTGTATGTTAAAACCAAAATTCTATAAAAAAAATACTGGGATTTTACCCACTAATACTGGGGTTTTACCTGTAAAATGGACAGTTTCATTGGTTGATCATCTAGTTATTTACATGTGCCGCATATCCTGACTGTCTGTAGCATTGTATGTTGAGTCTGGTCTCAAGTTACGATGGTCCAGAAAGGACCATTGTATGTTGAAAATATTGTATCTTGAGGCCATTGTAAGTTGAGGGATCACTGTATTAGATGCATTACAGGCTTGTAGATATGCCCAACATGCTGGCTATTCTTGCAGGATTTGTTCGCTGCGTCTATCCTCTGCAATGCTAAGATTGAAAGCTGCCCACGATTACATTCAGTGTCAGTATTGTCCTGAAATTTTTCTTCTGGTGCGCATGTTGCACTGAAAAAGGCCTATTAAGGCTCTGTCAGGCTGAAACCCGGTGCCAGCCCTGGTGGTCGAAGTACCCAAGCCTCTGCACAGTCTGCCAATACACTTTATATAATACTTACTGTTCATGAAGCTGAAAGAGAGTAGCCATTGCATATCCAAGCACATAGCCAATGAACGGCAGGAGCAGTGACACGCTGATCATCTGAGGTGAAAAGATTTTAAAAATATTGCCCTTCAGATAGAGACAGCTTAACACTATGACCACCACTGCCAGCACAATGCCAAGGATACTGCCAACCTATAGAGAGACAATTGTGACATGATGTAAGGTAGGTACCAATCAAATATCAGTGAAACATAGATGTATAAATATATACATCTGAAATAATATTATACACATGGGGGACATTTATGAAGTCCGACATTTTTCACGCCAGGCTTACAAATGACCCTGCAACTCCGGAGCTCAGGGGATTTACGTAGAGGCGCATTGTCTCTACATAAATCCCAAGCGCACAGAGCCCAGCTCAGGGCTGGCGTAGGTTTCAGTATCATTTTTCCGCCGGAAAAATGATAAATGCAGCGAACGCAGAGGCCGCGCCTCCTCTGCGTGCTGCCGCACCCCCCCCCCCATAACGCCCCCTCTCCGCCCCACTGATGAAGGTGGCGCAGATGGGGCAGAAAAAAAATATTCGCAAAAATACCCTTTGCGAATATTTTTACGCCGATCAGCCCCATCTGCGCCTAAAAAAAGCATTTTCGTCTTTTCATACTTATCTCCCATGGTCTATTTTATCTCCTTTTGCTTATATAGAACCAACATATTCCATAGTCCTGTATAGAGATCATTATCATTCACATCTGCCCCTGATCTCGTGGATACACTCCAAGATCAATTTCATAGGATGCCAAGTAACCCATCAATATATACTACTCTCAAAAAGTTAGGGATATCTGGCTTGTGGGTTAAACCTACGGAAAATATATAACGTTCATGCTACAGTGATATTATATCATGAATGTAGGACATGTACGTGAGTTATTGAAACAAAAGCCAACACCAGTGGTGGGTATACCCCAACGAAACATGTCAATGTCTCAGTAACTTGTCATGTGATCTTTAGCATTAATTACACCTTGACTTCGACATCCCACTCTTCTTGCAGGAAGGCCCTTAGGTCAATGAGGTACTGGGGTACAGAGTTATGAGCCTCTACACAATGACTCCCTTAATAATGTGACCTCGATGAGCCTCGATTAATGGTGTTAGTCAGATAGTATGAGAGTAGGAGATTAGTCAGCAGCAGAGAGCAGAGAACAATTGTTCCCTCCAGGACTGCTAGGAATGTAAGAGGGGCCTCGCGATTTCCCTGCCAACATCAGTGAGCGCGAGAGCCTTTCTATTCTTTACCTTAATAAATCTCCGGGAGTATTGTGGTCTCTTACTGTTCATGAACACACCAAGGAGACATGGAATGACTGTGATAATCAAGGATAGAATTATTTTAACGAAAGGCACGTTCTTGTATAGTGGACCGAGATTGAGTCCTAGACAGTAGATGTAGAGAAGCAATGGCATCATTCCCAGGGCAAGTACAGTTGAGCAAGTGGTCATTAAAATGCTATAAACAAAGAAAGATTTAGTTAATAGTTGAACAGTTACTAATGTGTATAGGCTACACCCGCAGCTAAAGCAGCTTTTTCCTAAATGCTAAAAATCAAAAACACCCAAACAAATTACATCAAAGTATAACATAAAAATAGGGGGAATACACTGCGGACGCAACATGAACCCCCCAGGGGTACACATACTATAATGTAACACCATCTTTACCCAGATCGTACCATAACCACATGACTGTTGTGCCTTATGTTTCTAGATTGATTCGTATTTGTCCTATATTCTGCAGCACTGTGTGGAGAATGTCATCCCATGCCACAGTTCCTTTCTCCAAGACCATATGCACATGACTGTGCTCCGTCTGCGAAACATGGACCATGTACTGGCTGTATTTTATAGACTGAACATCTCCTATAGACTTAGCCCTTATTCACACATTCAGTGATTTTTTAGGTCCAAAAAAAGTTCTGCTATTTTTACTCCTTGATCCGGGAATTATGGTCCGTAATTGCATCCGTATTTGCAAAAATGTTGGACTGGTAAAAAAATAAAAAATAACTAGTTTACTTAGATTTGATCTGTGTTTTTCACAGACATCAGGGATGGGACATCCATGTTGTCTGTCAAAACCACAGATCCTATAGACCAGCGATGGGGAACCTTTGGCCCTCCATTTGTTGCAAAACCGCAAAGCTTTAGCTTCGGCTGTCCAGGCACGATGGGAATTGCAGTTTTGCAACAGCTGGAGGGCCGAAGGTTCCCAATCATTGCTATAGACTTCTGTGGGGGAATCTGTGCCATGATCACGCTCTGAGCTCTGACGTCCGCTCGCTTCATTGTGTGAACTGACATGGGTTTCTTTCTGACATGTCAGTTCTTTGCGGCGCCGCATGGGATCCCGGCTGGAGCGTATACGATGTGTATATGCTACGGCCAGGATCCCATAAGGAATAAGGCAGTGTCTCACAGCGCACAAAGTAAGGCCGTTGTTGCCGATGGCAACAATGGCCATACTTATACGCTGTGTGAACATAGCCTTATAGTGAGTTGCAGTGCGGTGAGGCACTACACTACTGAACTGACAGCTCAAAAGCTCAAAAAGTAATCGACAAAAGAGATCAAAGAAGGATGCCAGGAATCATTCTGATGCACAGTCAAGGAAACTGCAGTTGGATCCAATGTGGCTCTCTTACCTAAGGTTCAGGTCACCTTTTATAGCCAAAGTAAAGATATTGGATAAATTTCCTCCAGGACAGCAACCACATATCAGAATAGCCAAGGATTCAATAGCACTTAGACTGAAGACATGGCCCAAGGAGAAGGCAGACAATGGCATGATTCCATATTGTGCCAACACAGCTATCCCAAGCTCTTTGGGTTTCAGGAAATATTTTTTAAGTTCTGAGAAATTCAGAGTACAACCAAGTGACATCATAACAATGACAAGTAGTAAGACGGAGCTCGCATCCAAAATATAGCTAATAATTTTTTGACTAGGTGCAGTCATATTCCCACTAGACCCTTTAAAATCCTGGATGTCCTCTACTGTTTCATTCATGTTTCCTAAAAGATATAAAATAAGATAGTTTGGGTATAAAAAGAACAGAAAATTTTATAAGGAAAAAAAAAATTATATATATTTTTTACAATGTATGCACAGATGGCTGTTTTTCCATAGACCTTAGATTTAGGCTATGTTCACACACACACAGTAAAATAATTGTAATGTAATTTTGAGGCACAGTGAAACTGGCTCAGTTGCCCCTAGCAACCAATCAGATTCCACTTTTCATTTTCCAAAGAGTCTGTGAGGAAAGAAACGTGGAATCTGATTGGTTGCTAGGGGCAACTGAGCCAGTTTCACTTTACACCAGTTTGATAAATCTATTCACGTTTTATTTTCAATCAAAATTACAGACATATTTTTGTATCGTTTTACTCTGTATGTGCATAACCTCGAAATACGGCTGTTTTTTTCTGATTTTACTGTGTATTTTCTTTTTTTTATAATTTATTCCAAGTTATACAAAACATTACACAAATATAATTCATCATGAAAATACCAGTTTTACATACTTATTCCTCTCAACCCCCACACCCCAGACTTCCCCGAGAAAGGAAATACAAAAGTAGTAAGCCAAAACAAAAAAACAATTTATATAGCCCACCACAAGGTCACCCACTTGACTATTTTTGTTACTTGGATGATCTTATCAGAGACCGGCCGTTCTGTGACCCGTCCGGGTCACAGAACGGCCGGTCTCTTACGAAGTGTGCACATAGCCTTATGGTGCATTTACACAGAGAGATTTATCTGACAGATTTCGGAAGCCAAAGCCAGGAATGGATTTGAAAGAGGAGAGATCTTAGTCTTTCCTTTATGACATGTTCCCTGTTTATAGTCTGTTCCTGGCTTTGGCTTAAAAAATCTGTCAGATAAATCTCTCTGTGTAAATGCACCATTAGATTGCTAAATTTTCCCATTTTCTCACCAACGGTAAATTTTGTGCTATCCAATTTCCTAGGACTATAATCCATCGCCAATAACAAAAGTTTACCAATGATTTCTCTATTTTCCCTCATCGCATTTAAATTTCCCAATATTATTAGAGATGAATTCTATGGTATTGCACATTTGAATTTGAATGATTACCTCCTTCTAGAAGCTTTGAACAGCTTGGCAGTCCCCCAGCAGATGGATAGGCTCTGCATACTCTCTAGTCCACATTCCATGGTTGCATCTCATGCCTTTGCTATGTGGACTGTCCTCTTGCTGCTCTGTTCTTAAGGCCCTATTCCACCAACAGATCTGACGACAGATTATCTGCCAAAGATTTGAAGCCAAACCCAAGAGTGGATTTGAAAAGAGGAGAAATCCAGTCTTTCCTTTATGACCTGATCTCTGATTATAGTCTGTTCCTGGGTTTGGCTTCAAATCTTTGGCAGATAATCTGTCGTCAGATCTGTTGGTGGAATAGGGCCTTTAGTGGATTGCTCTGGTGCAGTTTTCATAAATTTACCTATTTTTGGCGCTGCAGCCTTAGGTGAGCTTGTGGCCATAGATTTTTTTTTTTATCGGGGACTATAGGGGACTATTCTGCTAAATAAACTAGCCTGTTTTAGAGTCCATTTACACAGAAAGATTATCTGACAGATTATCTGCCAAAGATTTGAAGCCAAAGCCAGGAATGGATTTGAAAAGGGGAGAAATCTCAGGCTTTCCTTTATGACCTGATCTCTGTTTATAGTCTGTTTCTGGCTTTGGCTTTAAATCTTTGGCAGATAATCTGTCAGATAATCTTTCTGTGTAATTGGACCCTTATGCTGCGTTTACACGGAACGATAATTCGCCCGATCGTACGATTAACGATGTCGGAGTAACGATTTTTTTTCATAACGTCCAGCGTTTAGATGGTACGATATATCGTACGGAAAATTCGTTTTGCGATCGCTTAAGCCTATCTCGCACATGGGAAAAATCGGTGAACGACTGTTTACTCAGAACGATATGCGAATTGTTTGCGAACGATGAACGACGATTTTAGAACATGTTGTAAGATCAAAATGAACGATTTCTCGTTCGTCGTTTGATCATTCGCAGCATTTACACGTACAATTATTGTTCGAATTCGATCGTTATCGTGCGAATTCGCACGATAATCGTTCCGTGTAAACGCAGCATTAGTATGGTATAAAGCAGTTAAAGGAGGCTGTTGCCGAAACACGTCCAGCGTGTATGCTGGAACTGGATATGTACTATCTGTAAATAAAACTAAAGAAGCATTATTGGGTAAGTGCTTTTTACACTTTAACTTCAAATGCTGGTGAGTGCCGAGAATTTCTTCATATTTCCTGCTGTGGCACTTGGTCTTGGACATATTATTTTCAAGTCATTATTTTGCTCTTAAAAAAACTTTGTTTTTTTTTAATGCAGTTCTTGTGGCTTTTTACCCAATACAACCTGTATTACATATTACATGCATTTTTGGATCTTTTTATTTTTATTTTCATTTTTTATCATGTGATTCTAGGATTTCTATTTAGGAAGGAGAAAAAAATGCAAGCACACATTAAGGCTATGTTCCCACACACACTGTAAAATAAAAGCAAAATATGGCTAAATTTTGATGTAGTTTCAATATAAGGCTATGTTCCCATACAGACTTTTTACTCAGTATTTTTCAACCAAAACACAGAAAGGCTATGTTCACACACTGGGAGGGGGTTGTCAGGGGGCGGCCGCCTGAGGTTTGCCTCAGGCGGCAGAAACCCCAGAATCGGCCCTGTCTCCACCTGTTCACACATTTTATTTTCACTCAATTATTTTAGCATAATTTTAGCTTAGATTAGTTAAGCTTTTATTTTACTGTGTGTGAACATAGCCTAAAGCATGGTATTTTTGTAAACCCACGGTGATCCATGAAAGGAAAAATGGCACATACGAGATGACAAAACATCACAGCTATAGCATACAAAAGATATGCAGTAGAATCTGGTTTCCTAATGACTTACATTACAATAAAGAAGAAAAAACATTGCATTGTAGGTTTTATTTTTTTTTCTTTACGACTACTTTTTTTGAACTTCAAAATGAAATCTACAATAGCAAGAAGTCAATGTTAGGGTATAAACACACACACCGTATACGCAGCGTATTTACTGCTGCGATACGCAGCAAATATGCAACAAATACGCAGCAGATTAGATCTAAATAACTGAACACAGCATCAAATCTAAACCATTAAATCTGCTGCGTATTTGTTGCGTATACGGTGTGTGGGTTTGTACCCTTAACCCAGCCTGAGAACAAAAGTAAAAGCCTAAAATCTGGGCCTATGTGTGAAACTCAGATCATTGTGGGCTTCTCATATTACTGCAAGCTGCAAGTTCAGGTGCCACCCATCAAATATTGGAATGGGAAGCAGTAGCTGTTGCTGCTATCACTGTGTGTAACACCATCTCTAACGTACCAGAGTCCACAATTTTGGTCAGATATTTAAAAAACCAAACACGTACCTGTTACTCAGACTAGACTGCTGCAGGTCGTCCAGAGTGAGTGGCCCCGATTTATACCTCTACCTCACAACTGCTGGCTCCACTTCTGTTGACTGATGAGAATGTATGAGGAAACCTGTGAATCCTATCATCAAAGCTTTCTGGAAGATAACCAGGACTATTCTTGAGAATCTCAGTTGTTATCATCATATGGGTAAGTCAGCATTCCTCTTGTCTGGTTACTTCATTATTTGCTTTAACTATCAGCAGTGTTACTCTTTGGTTTACTGCCTTTCTAGTCTTGACTAGGTTTTTGTTTGCTATACTTTTTTTTTTTTTTTACTGCAAGAAACATCTCCGCTGTTTATCACTAAGCACAGGAATAATTTATTGTTGTGCTGACTTAGGCCCCGTTCACACTCTGTAACTGAGATGTAAATGAGATTCTGTGTGGACCCCCGCCGAATCCTGCCTGCTATCAGTTTGAGTGGGAGGGCTTGCGTGCCTCCACTCTCTGCACCTCTTTGCTCAAAGAATTGACATGTCCGCGCGGAATCTCTGTGTAGATTCCGTAGTGTGAACAGGGCCTAACCTTAGGCAATGTTCACACACTGTCTTACTGGTTATTTTACAAAAACAGCTATACAAAAATCTGGCACTTTTTGTGGCAAGCTATTTTGTACAAATTGGTTAAAAAAACCCTGCAAAATGTTTTATGTTTTTTAGCTCAATTTAATAATTTCAGCCGTTTTTTAGCTCAATTTAATAATTTCAGCCATTTTGTATCTACAATCAGCCAAAAAATAATGTGCTAATTAACATAAGAATTTTTCCTTCATGTGTGCACTGATTGCAGATTTTACCATTAAGGCTATGTTCCCACGCAGTATTTTTGCTTAGTGTTTTGGGCAGTATTTTTCAACCAAAACCAGGAGTGGACTGAAAACACAGGCTATGTTCACACGTTGTTGAAATTCAGTGGTTGGCCGTCATTTAATGGCAAAAAATTAGTTATTTTAAAACAATGGCTGTTGTTTTGAAATAATGGCCGCTATTTGCCGTTAAATGGTGACCATCCACTAAATTTCATCAGTGCGTGAACAGAGCCTTTCTGTGTTTTCACTCCTGGTTTTGGTTGAAAAATACTGACCAAATATACTGTGTGGGAACATAGCCTAAAGCAGTGCTTCTCAAACTGTGAGGCAGGCCTTACCAGTGAGGCGCCACCTAGTTGTTGGTGAGGCCCAGCTGGGGAGCCAGTTTTCACAAAAGTAACTATGATCTGCACTGTCCTTTTACTGTTTGCAAAAATCTCTGTTTTAGTAACATTATTATTTATTTAGTACTTTCTTTATTATTATCTAGCTTGGGAGACGGGTGAAAGCCAGCCCTAGCATTATTTTCAGCTTTTAAATGGACTTTCACCACAGATGGTGAGGCCCAGCACCCTCTTGGTCAGTCTGGTGAGGCCCAGGCATTGCTTTGGTCTGTTGGGTGAGGCCCCAAACGAAAAAGTTTGAGAAGCACTGGCCTAAAGGGATACCATTATATTTTTCAATATTGCAGGGGAGATATCCGGGACATATACATACCTGTCCTGTTCCACCGCCATTGCCGACTCCCGGTCTCCCATGCCGGCAGCATTTTCAAAACATCCAGTGTCGTGTCTTTGGCTTTGCTTTTTGTCAGGGCCCTTTGGTGTATTACGGTGTTTGCAATTTTGTAAAATCACAGCAGGCCCTGGGTTTTCCCACAGAAATTGTTTTGGGTTTTTTTTGGGGGGGGGGGGGGGGGGGGGGGGGGGGGGGGGGGGGGGGGCTAAAAAAAAACCAAACTTGCTGTACTTTTTAGTTTTTTGGCACTTTTTTGCTGTTTTTTTCAATGTAGTTTTTACAAGAATCTCAGTCGTTATAATGATATGGGTATGTCGTTACTCCTGTGTTCTGGTTACTCATTTATTTGCTTTAACTATCTTTGGTTTACTGGCTTACATTTTTTTCTGCTATACATTTTTTTTTTACTGCAAGTAACATCTCCACTCGATTTTGCTGTCTAACAGATCTGTTTTTTAAATGGTTACTTTTAACATACACAAAAACATTGGCAACCACGTTTTTGTGTGCGCTAAAGAAAAAGGATCCTTTTTGATCCTTTTTTATAATGGAAGTCAATGGAAAAAACTCATCCAAACGGATGCAAACAAATGCATCTGTTTTTTTTTATTTTTTCCATTAAATGGATGCATTAAGCGGACTGCAAAAACGTAGTGTATACTCACCCTAACCCTCATGCATTATATGTCCTAGGGGGAGTTACACTGGGAGAGTCTCTGGTAAACAAGGACTTGGGTGTACTCATAGGCTGGGTTTACATATATAAGTTGGCATCAGTTGCGTTTTTTGCCTAAAAACTGACCACAACTGATGTCACAACTGATGCCAAAAATGCATCAGTTGTCATCAGTTTTTCTATCCGTCTTTTCATTAAAAACCATCAGTTGCCATCAGTTTCCATCAGTTGTCATCAGTTGTCACAAGTTGCGCTCATCAGTTGAAATTTTTTTCCCCAGTATGTTTTCCTGTCATTTTCAATGGGATTTGCGGGGGAGCGCACGGGGGCTATATACTAAATTGGGGGAGCTCACAGGGGGGCTATATACTACAAGGGGAGAGCGCACAGGGGGGCTATATGGGAGGGGGAGAGTGCACAGGGGGGCTATATGGGAGGAGGAGAGCGCACAGGGGGGGCTATATGGGAGGGGGAGAGCGCACATGGGGGGCTATATACTATTGGGGGAGAGCGCACAGCAATGCTGTATACTAATTGGGGGAGAGCACACAGGGAAGCTAAATATTACTAGGGGGGCAACATGGGGGCTATATACTACTGGAGGAGAAACAGGGGGGGTGATATACTACTGGGGGACCAAGGGGGGACTATAGGGGAGGGGGAGAGCACACAGGGGGAGATATATGTTTATTTTGTGTACTATTTGACTGACCGCCGGATGCCAGAGCCGAACGACATGCGTCCTGCCCGGCGAGGCATCCGGCGCTCTATTCCATTGTATTGGTGCGGCGCCGCATCACCGGAGCGGCGGTCCGCCAGGACGCTGCAAGATGCGTCCTAACGCACCGACGGTCCGGCGATGCGGCGGCCACTATTTCCCGCCGCACATTTTGAACGATCCCATTGAAAACAATGGGATCAGTTCAAAGATGCGTTTCCCTCCGGCGCTTTTCTCCTGCGCCGGATGGAAACGCCGCCGCACCGCCGGACATATGTAAACCCGGCCATAGATAATAGACTACAGAACGGCATGCAATGTCAATCAGTTGCTTCTAAGGCCAGCAGGATATTGTCACGTATTCAAACAGGCATGGATATAATATTACTAGTGTTGAGAGGATCTGTAAGAATGTTCAGGTTCAACAACGTTATCCAAACTGGTGTTTGATTCCTGGAGGCTGTAGAAAATTAGTTTATACAGGATAAAAGTTCGGACACTTCTGGAAGCAGTGAGATCATATCATTTTTTTTCAAGTTTACATTTTTTATTTTAGAAAAAAAGCCTACATACATTTTATTGTTTTTATACTGTTTAATTTTATATTATATTTTTAACTACATTTTTATTGCCCCCCCCCATCTGATCTCAGTATGCAAACACTTTCAGACAACATTGCATCATAGTTACACAGTAAGTATGGTTGAAAAAAGACACATGTCACCCAGTTCAACCAAGGAGGGGATGGATACGGGGGAAGGGGGTGGATGATGGGTAGGTTCTATACATATGCATTTTATTATTTTGGGCTAAGAACTTGTCTAAGCCTGTAGTAAAACCACTGTTTTTGCTGTGACCAGATCCTGGGGTAGATTCTTCCACAGATTCACTGTTCTCATTGTAAAGAAGGCTTGTCGCCTCCGGTGATTCAACTTTTTTTTTTCTCTCCAGGCAGTACCCCCTTGTCATTGGTGCGGTTTTTACCTTGGTATTACAGTCTTCTATTGCAAGGTAGAGGTGTCGGCTGAAACCTCCCTTAGTTTATCTTTGGTCTTATACTGCTGGTTGCTCTGTGCACTGAATACATCTCCCAGGATTATTGGTAAACCAGCTCTCATCCGACACCTCTGCTCTGCTAATACTACCCTGGATCGGCTGGCTTTCTTTCCAGGATGACCATGGAGGTTTTGGCTGCAGTGGAACCTTACACAAATCAGTTTTTTACAGTACTGTTGTATAGTGCGCCTACTCTCTTTCTCTTTATAGCCTATATCCTATTGCAAGGTGTAATTGTAGTGGAATCATGGCAGGCACAGAGGCTTTTAGAGCCATATTACATGGCCTGATGACATGATATAAGCAAGTAATGATCTGCTAGATCGGTGCTCGCTTACTGAGCCGATATATGGCTTGATAATCGTGCAGCAACTGCTGTATATATGTGTGTGTATATGTGAGTATATATGTAAGTGATGTCCTTGCAGCCCTTGCCTAAGAGTAAAATAATAAACTTATACATACCTCTCCGCGCTCCCTGATGTCCGGCTAGCTTTGGCCCATCCCCGCAGTGTCACTTCAGACACTGCGTCGGCTGCACATCCCTATTACACGTAACAATGCGCACCCAGTGACCGATGACTGTAGGTCAGGTCCTAAAGTCACAATGAACCAATGATCGATTTCATCGGCTGATCATTGTCCTTATTACACAGATTGATGATCCGATTTGGCAGATTATCACTCTGTATAATAGGCCCTCAGAAGGCCCCTGGCTGCCATGACAACCATTAAAGGGGTTATCCAGCTTCAGATAATTCACCCATGACACAATTGCAAGACGCTTAAAGGGATTATCCAGCGCTACAAAAACACGGCCACTTTCCCCCTACTGTTGTCTCCAGTTCAGGTGCAGTTTGCAATTAAGCTCCATTTACTTCAATGGAACTGAATTTCAAAACCCCACCCAATCTGGAGACAACAGTAGGGGGAAAGTGGCCATGTTTTTGTAGCGCTGGATAACCCCTTTAAGCATCTTGCAATTGTGTCATGGGTAAATTATCTGAAGCTGGAAATAACTGGCCATAAGTTAAAGGGGTACTCTGGGACAAAAAAATGTATTTCTAACACATTGCCTTAGTAAAGTTATAGTCCTTTGTAATATAGCTTAATTAAAACAAATGTCTAGTCTTCTTATTTACGTATATACTTCCATTGACTGGCAGTAGTAAGGGGTGACATGGCCTCATATGCTTCCAGCAACATTTGTGTCAGGAACTGCAGGGCTGCCTAAGCCTCCCAATTCTCGATCTCCTGCTCTGCTCTAGCTCTGCTAACCAGCGCAATACAGAGCAGGGTCCTGTTCCTCCCATGCACAGTATATTCTTACACGAATGCTGTGTGCGGAAGCCTCTGCATAGTGAATGGTTATTGCTATTGCTATTACCACTTGCTCAGTTAGAACCAGTAGCATGGTGAGCAATTTATATATAGCAATATATGTATGTATAAAGCAATGCGTGAGCAAAAAAAAAAAAAGTCTCTGGAGCAGCCCTTTAAATAAACAACATTTGAGCTAACTGTGATGCCCTTCACTGACTGTAGCTTTCCCTATTGCTGTCATGTGACCACACAGACCTCTGACAGCAGTCCTGCTTCTCTATTCTAGCCTGTTGTACTACGCTACTGCATTATGGAGATCTGCAGTCCCATCCTGTATCTACAAACTGCTGCTGTGTTATCAGGATTATGCAGTTACTATACATTATACTCCACATGCTGATTGCTATACTGTACAGTAACCTATAATATCACAGATTCAGCTGTTTCTGAATATTTGTTTCATCTGTCTTACATGTTATTCAGAATAAAAAACCATTTGTCTGCATTTCATAGATTTTTTTTTTTTTTTCTTATGGGAAATTTTGCTTTGGTTTAAGAGCGGATTTGGATTACAAGCGCGGTCCCGGAACGAATTATGCTCGTAATCCAAGGCACCACTGTATATAAATATGTCAAGTCTTCGAGCAGAGAGCGGAGGCGCTCAAGCCCTCACATTCAAGCAGATAGAAGGCAGGATTTGGAGTCCACGCGAGGGAATTCTGCACGGAATTTCGGAGCCAATTCCGTCATGTGAACGGGCCTTGGCAGATTAATGTCTGTATAGATATGTTCAGCCACCTATAAAACCACCTACAGATCCTTATTTCCATTTAAAGGGGTATTCCACACCTGGAGTAAAATAAGTAAAGATTAGAGGACTGGATGGAACATGGTAAAAGGGAGTTGCAGGGGAGCGATGGGGGACCAGGGGTTGGGTATGTATGTTCTCTTTCTTTTTTCAATCATTTTTACTTTAGAATTCACATTCAAATCCTAGTTTATGATTGTGTAACCAGTTTTCATCTATTCCCTTCATAGTACTCACCAGAAAGTTTTTTAAATTTAATTTTTACTTATATGATCAGCATAATGCTATGAAATCCTCTTCTCATTATTTGCTGCCTAGATATATTACTTTGAGGCACAACATAATAACAGGGGGATGCTCCATGTAGTAATATGTATGATCCCGACTCACTGATATGCCGTGACTTAAGGCATCTATCTTCACATTTTTTTATTTTCTTTATATAAAAAATTCAGAATACAAAACCTTGAACATACCAAGGAAGGTATACATCACATTAGTGCGATGTTCAACCGTCACATTTAATGTATGTGTGCAGAACCACATGAAACTCCAGGACCAGACTTGGTACTGCTGCATTTTCTTCCTGCTGTGGCATCTGTATTCTCATAACACCAGTGAAACACTGACATCTAGTGTCATCTTATGATTACTACTATTGGAATGTCCCAGTGTAGTGCATGTATCATTTGCTACATAATAATACAATTTTTAACAAGAAGGGGACTTGGAGGGGGGATATCTAATGTCTTATTTTCACGGAATGTCTTATTTTTCCATGAAGAAGAATTCACACAAAGAATATTTATTATATACTGTGTAGTAGTTGTCGCCACAAACCAGCATTACCAGACAACTCCCCCCCCCCCCCCACACACACACACACTTCCCCTCAATACCCTGCACCCCCTCCTCTTAACGGCACGGTGGTGGCAGGGGTCTTATTTTAAGGGATGCCTTATTTTCAGGGGGTGCCTTATTTTAAGCTATCCTGTAATTCCTCCACTATGACTTATTTTCAGAGGATGTCTTATTTTTGGGGAACTAGGTAGTTAGGTGCACCACTGCTGCTAGGTCAAAGCTGAGCTTTGCTATGCTGTAGGACATTGGGTACCACCTGGTCCACCTTTGTCCCCACGTTTGTAATTACCGCTCATGGCAAAAACATGTCCTCATGTGGTCACCAATAGCTGTGCAATGTTGCCAGTAATCCCTGTGAAGAAATGGGGTCTTGGTTTTAGCCACATGTTGGTGTGAATGCGGTCTTAGGGTAGCTTCACACATAACAGAATCGCAGCGGATTTCACGCTGTGAGTTTGTAGCGAAATCCGCTGCGATTCCCCTCCAGTCAGTTTCAATAGAATGACATACTCTCAGCAGAATTGCCATCCCGCTGCGAGTATGTAAGCTGCAGTCCCCTTAACCCCCCACGGCCCAATGCATACATTACCAGGTCCGCGCTGCGGGTATGCATCGGGCCGTGGGGGGTTAAGGGGGCTGCCGATTACATACTTGCAGCGGGATGACAATTCTGCTGCGAGTATGTAATCCTATTGAAACTGTTTCCTCAGTTGGCCCTGGGATCAGTCCCCAGCCGTAACGCCTACATGGCCATCAAGATGATCACCAAAAAAGGGGTAGATGCAGATACCATTATAAAAGAGCAGCACAGAATCCTGGCGATTTCCTGTTTCTTCGCCACCTTAGGGTGCTTAGTGCCAGGGGAGGTGACAACAGGTAATTTGCCCAGAGTCTTCAGCAAAGTGTGTGGAGAATGACTTGATATTTTTTGAAGCCATTACAATATGGTGCTGACCTTGTGAAGATGTTAACAATCCTTAAAGAGAACCAATCACGGCCGAAAATCAAAAATTTTTTTTTTCCTTATTGGATGTATATTGTAACTTTAAGAATATTTGTAAATATAATCAATCATTTTTATTGCCGCGTTTTCTAATTACAGACGTTTTACTTTCCTGCCTCGCGCCGGCTCTTTTCAAAAGAGCCGGCTCGAGACAGGAAGCTCCCGTCATGCATAGAGGCAGCAGGGCTGGGCGCCGCCATCTTGATTACGTCACTTGCGTTCCACCGCTGGAACGCAAGTACTGTAATCAAGATGGCGGCGCCGGACTTGCTGCACCAAACAAGAGGATTAGGTAAAGTATAAGAAACATACTGCAAAAGCACTCTATTTATGAAGATACAGACTGCCTTTGCAGTCTGTATCTTATACTTTACCTGATCCTCTTGTTCAGTGCTGGAAGGCCGGGCGCCGCCATCTTGAATACGTCACTTGCGTTCCAGCGGTGAAACGCAAGCGACGTATTCAAGATGGCGGCGCCGGCCTTGCTGCAGGGATCAAGAGGATCAGGTAAAGTATAAGATACAGACTGCAAAGGCAGTCTGTATCTTCATAAATACACAAAATGAAGATACAGACTGCCTTTGCAGTCTGTATCTTATACTTTACCTGATTCTCTTGTTCGGTGCACGAAGGCCGGGCGCCGCCATCTTTAATACGTCACTTGCGTTCCAGCGGTGAAACGCAAAGTGACGTAATCAAGATGGCGGCGCCCGGCCTTCGTGCATCAAGAGAATTGGGTAAAGGGATAAGATACAGACTGCAAAGGCAGTCTGTATCTTCATAGATAGACATAGGGAGAGATTACCTTTGATAATAGGGACAGTGATTTTTTGGTGATTGGTTCTCTTTAAAGCTAATTCAAGCAAATGCTAGTGCTATGCAAGTAACTCTTTTTGCACCTCAGCCAATGATATAATGACAAAAGCCTTAATAGAAGAATGTCTCCAGATGGGTAGTCTTTATTTATGGATATATGTTTGGCTTGGCATACATAACCAGTAGGCTTGGAATAAAATGTAGACTCAGAATGTTGGCAAAGAATTTTGACATAGAATGTTAGCATGGAATCTTGACAAAGCATGTTGACAGAGATGTTTACTTAGCATGTTTGCATAGAATGTAGACGTAGAATGTTTTTTTTTTAACTAAAAACATAATTTAGGCCTTTAAAATATTTAAAGACTTTGATAATGTCGATCAAATGTAAAGCAACAGGGAGATCAGGGGTGGTGGGAACATAATACGAAGTTATACTTACCTGTCTCTGTGCCCCCGCAGTGCTTTGCAGTGCAGTGCAGCACCACTGCTTATGGTCATCCACCTGTCACGTAGGTTCTGGTCCTGTGACATCACAACCTAACTCAGAAGTGCTCAGACAGTCTATGACTGAGGCAGGACACATCTGCAGTCACTGACTAGCTGGGTGGGTGGTTCCTGCCAGATTGTGGCTACACAGGAACAGGAAGAAGACTGGAGGTTAACATTGAGCTGGTGGTGCTGCGGGGATATGGGATAGGTAAGTATAACTTATTATTATTATATCATGTTCCCTAAACCCCTGCCCACTATTTTTACATGAACAAGAAAATAACTCCTAATATAATCCCCGAATAAAGTGCCCAGACATGAGAAATATCTTGACCCATTCTGGGAGTCAGTGTCCAATAAAGGCAAGAGACAACCTGCTGGAATACACGTTCTCGCTGCATCTTTTTAATCATTAATTTACAAAGTACAAGGCAAATAAACAGGAATACTATGATCACAGGAAGATGACAACCAGGAAAAGGGACAGGGGGCCCACTATAATCTTAGAAAAGACCAAAGTGTTAAGACCTGTACAAATGAGACTGTACAATATACATATACAATTATATACAAAACTCTCTCAACCAGAGTCACAATGAGTTCAATCACTAACACGTCAGTAGCAGATTTTCTTCTTTTTCTTTTTTTTTTTCAATTAAAAAAATCTAATAAGGAAAAAAGACTATGTTTCTTGTTCTCTCCACATCAGGAACTGGATTAAAAATGTAATGTATAAAGTCCACTTAAAAGTGCAAATATTGAGAGCTCCATCATGTGCCTGTGTGATTGGTCCGAATATGATGATGCTCTTTCCTCTTCTTCTTCTTCTTCATTCTTAATATTGTAGGAATTCTTACACTAGACGACCTACTAAAAAAAGGCAAGTGATCATTTGAATATCTTCTATAATTTATAAGCTGTATTACAAAGCATTCTCAGATGGCTGATGTAAACAAGTCCCTGGCTGGCTTTATCTGCAACTTTGTAGCTTCTTTGTAATGCCGGTATTTGAGGTCAAGTTGCTGACGAATTCACTATGAATAATTCCCCCCCCCCCCCCCCCCCCCCCCCCCCCCCGGCATTACAAAGTTGCAGATAGGGACTTGTTTGTCTCGGAAGAGGGACAGACAGAAAAGCTCACACACAGATATTTTGTGTCTTCAGCAGAAAGCAGTGGCTCAGAACTGGGGGAAGGTGACTGAATAGATAATCAGTATGGAAGGAATTGTTAGTCTCACCATGGGCAGCAACATATGAAAACTCCATGTTTGAGCGGCATACCCCTTTGAGAATATTCTGTGCCTCTAATATCATATGGAGGTATTTAATATTTTTTCTTTTTATTATTATTCTAGTGGTATGATGTATTGCTCATTTTAACTAAGCCTCACCTTTTTTTAAAGGTTGGCACAAGCAATGTAATAACCTTCAAGAGTAAAAAATTTTTTTTGCACAAACTGGGTTTGACAACCTTGACAATTACCTCCCCATGTACACCGTGAAGCATTGTGTGAACGGTATTGTGTTAGTTTACCGATGTAGTCAGACAGTTGGCAGTAGGTGGCAGCACATGCTAGTAATTGTGATGTGACAGTGACTAGTACAGAACATGGCGCAAATACAAGATCCATCCCCCAATTATTAGACAGATTACTTACTGAATGGGTTAGAGCCTGGTCTTCTCCCAGGAGGAAAACTGCCAGCGTTGGTGCCTGGAATACAAATGGTATAGAATTGGTTTTGGATGGGGAACCATTAGCCCTCCAGCTGTTGCAAAACTACAATCCCCATCATGCCTGGACAGCCAAATCTATGGTATTGCATGAGAAATCTGTTTCACACAATAACCACAAGAGGGCGACACAGCACTGATTAAAAGCTCTGGTGGTATTGAATCACATTGCATGTCCCAAGTAATAAAGAATTAAAAAAATGATGATTTGCTAATGATGGGGATCCATGGGTTATGCATCAAGTAATAACGGTGCGCTTTTCATCTTTATACGTCGATATACATATGGTAATGCAGATTTTTTGGAGGGCCGTGATAACACAAATATGAGCATTAATAAGATGACATAATGTAAACCTCACCAGACTCTGCTTTGTGGAGGATTAGCTCTGTTTTCTATTACTGATATAATTATGATGAATGCATGCCAAAGTACACTATTAACCCATGCAGGGTTCCGGCAGTGTAGAGGATAACCAGCTGAGGTACATAGCACAAGGGGAGACACTGATATCTACAACTGGCTCCCTAAGGAACAGTAGAATGGTAAAAACAAAAGGATTATCTGGATTTCAGTATCTGACAATAAGAAATTATATTTCTTCTCTTTGATATCCACTACTGATTTGGGCTTTAAAATACTAACCAAATCTGCAATGTGTGAATGATCTTGGCAGGACATGTCACCTGTATGTGTTTGTGGGCCTCTCAACTTCTCCCAAATACAGATGTGGGACAACAGGAGGATCAGGCAGGTTGGATTTCAACTACATGATCCTTTTGTTTACTGGGACGTCTGCTAGAAGAATTTGGGAACATATGCATGCTGGGCTGAACTGAGCATACATGTCTTCTTGATATGACCAGTATGCCTCTAAATCTCTAATATAGGCATATGGAGGTTAGTTTTTACCTCTTATAATGGGGGTTGCAGAGGTTGCATTTGCACCTGGGCTTCAAAAGCCCAATAGTTACTCCATCAAATACCGAACTGAAGCGTCTGATCCGACGTGGGGAATAAAAAATAAATCCTTTTTTTTTTTTCATGCTTTTAGGTTAATTTTGAAAACTTCCACACAACCCCCACTAAAGCACTCTTCTGTTCAGAAGCATAAATTAAAGGGGACCATCTCTGTAGCTAACCTGCTGATATGTCTCTATAGCGCTCAGGGCACTGTGGATAAAGGTCACTTTCTTATCTTCATCCTCTGCACCGTTTTTGGATATTAGTATTTTATTTAAGATCCGAATAAGGAGTTTTCGATGCACTTGCGGCAGGGCTACCGCCCCCGGGGTGTACTGACACACATCCCCTCCTGGCCCACCCCTCCTAACTAATATTGTTAGGAATGGACCGGCTGGGTGGATCAGTGCACTCAGGACGGTAGCCTCACCTCAGTGTGCCAAAACACCTCCTTAGCAGATCAATGACACTGCTAATATCCTGATAATGACACAGAGTATCTGTGAGAGTGTTGTAGATAGCTGACCACTGTACTTGGTTGTGTCTGATACTCCCATAGACAACAAATGGTGCACTGATCTAGTCTGTGCACAACCCCTCCAGTCAAAGTCCTATTCTTTACATTGCAATGGGTTCTTCTAAATGGACCACCTCCAAAAGACACTTATCCTTTATCCTGTGGATGGGGGAAATGTACCTTTGGTGGTAAAACCCCTGTACTTCTGCATTACTATACAGATTTACTATTCAAGAGTCTGAGATACCGTGGAAGTTGGCCACCATATTGACTATCGGCCGGTTCAACAAATTTGTATAGCATAACATTGAATTTGTCTGTGCTTTACATGTTTAGTTCAGAGTTTGGCATAGGTTTGTGAACTTACATCATATATCAGGGGTCCTCAACTGGAGTTTGGACCATGGAGGCAAACTGTAGGGATGCCTGCTGCAACTCAGTATACCTGTATACTGAGCTGCACTGCTCCCCTCTGCACAGTAACTATGAGCACTCGCAAGTACCGCTCATAGTTACCGTGCAGGAGCAGCACTGACAGAGACTGAGCCATCGTCTCTCTCTCTGTCAGTCATTCTTGTGGCCACTCTGTCCTGTCTCTGGTTTCGACGCTCGAGTAACGTCACTGGAGCGCCGACGCCAGGACAAGGGGACAAGGGGAAAGCGGCCTCTTGTGACCGCTGCAGTGCGGCCACAAGAGGAGATGCCCGGACCTAGGTAAGTATAAGTGTTTTCTTTTATGTTATATGCTATATGGGAGGGGGAGCACAGGGGGGCTATATACTACTGGGGGAGTGCACAGGGGGGCTATATACTAATGGGGAGCACAAAGCGGAGGTCTATATACTACTGGGGGAGCACAAAGTGGGGGTCTATATACTACTGGGGGAGCGCACAGGGGGGCTATATGGGAGGGGGAGCACACAGATGGTCTATGTACTACTGGGAAGCACAAAGCAGAGGTCTATATACTACTGGGGGAGCGCACAGGGGTCTATATACTACTGAAGGAGCACACAAGGGGGGCTATATACTACTGGGGGAATGCACAGGGGGGCTATATACTACTGGGGGAGCAACAGAGGGGCTATATACTACTAAGGGAAGCGCAACACGTTTACTAATGATGTTCAGCTCGGACCTTCACCTGACAACAGACCCCAGTAAGTGAACCTTCACTAAAAGTTGTTGAGTATCCCTGTCATATATGGTAACCTATATATGTTGGAGTAGGAGTAGACAGGCTGTCTAATATAATCATAAGAAAGTTAGTTTCATAACCAATAGGAGTGATGCAAGTATACATCTGATGGAGAGCTACTGTAAATTGTCTATAGTCATCCTATTCACTCTTTTATTCACATTCAACAACTTCATAGACCGGTGATCTCCTATGTCCAGACGTTCCACCAGCAGAACTCTAAGCTAACATGCCAGGAGTACAGCCAGACAACCATAGACTGGAGATGACGGATATAGGCTTTGTTCCCACTTCGGGAACATATCAGGGGAATGAGGCTGTCTCGTTATATAGAAGGCCGCCACTAAAGAACATGATCTTTATTAACACCGTCTATTTAATTAGACAGCCCCGTTCCCCTGATATGTTCCAAAGTGGGAACATAGCCCTAGGCTATTATAAAGGGTACTCTATCATTTGCTGTCACAGACGCAGGATAACCAAAAGGAAATTAATGTTCATCTTGGCCGTAAAAGAGCAAAATGCTGCATTCCTGGTTTATTTAAAACAAGAAAAAAAATCAAGTTTTTTGTACAAGATGAGAGCATGCGCAGTTTTAAGAATTACCTGGATCTTTGCGCACGCCTAGACATCCTTTTAGCTCTGTGAGTGAGATGGATTTGTCCTTGTTAAGGTCACAGTAGTCGGTAAAACGCCTGGCGCATTTCTTGGGTTTGGCTTTCTTCTTGACATATCTCTTGAAGGGTTTCATCTCCTTCTTGTTAATGTCTTCGCTGCCATTGCTGTCTAGCTGGCTGAAATACCACAGGACTACACGTTCCTCCAGTGTGTGGTTGGGATCAGGCTCTGAGAATCTGTGAAATAATTAACTTTACTGTTTTCTTATAGACTATGTTCCCACAACAACCTTTTCTGGACGTTTGACGACATTTTTTTTTAGGACTTCTGTCATTCAGAGTCTGAATAACAGACGTCATTTCTTAATGAAGGCACAATAATGGCCGTCGTAATGAAAACGGACGTTTTTTGGACTCAAAATGACAGTGGTCAAATGGTCAAAAAAGACTGTGTGGAAATATAGCCCCAGGGTTTATTACAAAATTCATAGGCTGGGAATCTCATTCATATCATCCATAAGTACATCTTTTTAGGTAATGTCCTAAGTTATATCTAGGGGACTGCACAAGGCAGGTTTTAGGGAATGGCAAATGGGCTGTTGCTTAGGGACTCTGTTTCCTAAGGGGTCTTCTTAAAGATGGAGCCTTAAGATAGTAATGCAGTAAAATATTCAACTTTGAATAGCATACTGCAGGGTGGTAATATCATTTTGACACTATATGGCGATATCATTTGAGCACTGAAAACTGTATTGTGTGGGTAATGTCTGGATATATTTTTTTTTATAAAACTATGTTTTCAATAAAATCACCAGAAAAAGACCACCTGGTTTCCCCTTTCCCTCTTTACTTCAAACTATACAGATTTAGCTCCATTCCTGATTTTATGGTTTTATACTTCACACCCTCCACCATTTTTGTAGCCAGTCTTTGGACCTGTTCTATTTTATTAATATATTTTTGTAGGTGAGGTCTCCAGAAGTAAACACAGTATTCCAGATGTGGTCTTATTATACAGCAGGATCACAATCTCCCTCTTCCTACTGGTTATACCTCTAGCTATACAGCCCAGCATACAATTTGTTTTCCCCACCTCCTGTTCCACTGGTGACTTATTTTATGGCTGTCGGAAATCACTACCCCTAAATCCTTCTCTTCTAAAGTCTTTACTAACACAGAACTACTGATATTATAATTAGATAGAGAATTCCTACCTACCAAACCTTCTCCTATGTCACCTACCTTACCTACCAAACCCTCTCCTATGTCACCAACCTTACCTACCAAACCCTCTCCTATGTCACTATCCTTACCTACCAAACCTTCTCCTATGTCACTATCCTTACCTACCAAACCTTGTCCTATGTCACCAACCTTACCTACCAAACCTTCTCCTATGTCACCAACCTTACCTACCAAACCCTCTCCTATGTCACTATCCTTACCTACCAAACCTTGTCCTATGTCACTATCCGTAGCCTACCAAACCTTCTCCTATGTCACCAACCTTCCCTACCAAACCCTCTCCTATGTCACCAACCTTACCTACCAAACCCTCTCCTATGTCACTATCCTTACCTACCAAACCCTCTCCTATGTCACCAACCTTACCTACCAAACCCTCTCCTATGTCATTCACAAACATATTAAAAAGAACTGGACCCAGAACAGACCCTTGTGACACTCCACTCTTAACCAGTGTCTGCTCGGAATACACACCATTACCAAAAACCCTCTGATATCTTTCCTTCAGTCCTTCAGCCAACCACAAGTCCACTGAACTATTCAGGGGTTAAAGAGGTTGCTCAGGGACAATTAAATAGACAGTATAGGGGAGAAGTAAGAGATTGCAGGGGCCTGGGTCTGACCTTTTGTACTTCCTGCTGATCTCTATATTAAGCCCCTGAATTCTTTGTATACAGTTGGGGGTACGGCATGTGACCCGTGGTTCTATTCATTCGAATAGAGCCGCCGGAAAGCGCTTACTCGGCTCCTTCTGGCAGCTCCATAGGGATAAATAGAGCCGTGGATCACATGTCGTACCCACGGCTGTATCCATAACCAAGAAGCTGGGAGCCCAATACAGAAATCGGTGGGGGGTATGGAGGTTGAACAAGGGGATAGGGGATAAGTTAATTTTCCCTGGACAAACTCTTTAAGTCCAATTTTCTCTAACTTCTCGATCAGCTCTTTATGGGGTACTGTAATAAAGGCTTTGCTGAAGTCCAGATAGGTGGCATCCACGGCACCACCTTCATCCAGCACTTTAGTGCTAGTTTGGAGACTAGGAGAGGGGCAGTGCACAACTGAAGGGCATTACAACATGACATGTCTCCATTTTCTAATTCCAGAATAAGGCTATGTTCCCACTACAGGAGCAGGTCTTTTCATAATAATGGCTGCAAATAATGAACATGAACATTATATGTGGCCATCATTATAAAAAGACGGCCCCCCGGGTACATAGCGTAAAGATGTCATGTACACTTCTGTTTTAAGAGTGTGATTTAGCAAGTGATTACCATGGAAGTGGCCATTAATATATTCTCCATCATATTAATTATGTTCAAGAATACAGAATTTATGGTAACTCTTTTATCCCTAATCCAGCAGACTCATTATGCCTGATGGAAGGCCCCCCCCCACCATTGACTGACAGCTGTCTGCTCTATATACAGGTAAACAGCTGGCCTTCAGAGAGGGGCTGTAAGTGGCGGAGAGAGCCATAGCCTCATGATTGCTGCAAACTCATAAACTCAGTGTAGACTCCAAATTGTACCTGTAACTTCCATAGGAAAACATTCAGCTAAAAGAATCATTAACTGCTTACACACTGGATTAAAATAGGAAGGTTTACTAAGCAAAATGCAGTACATGGTGTATGCTAGACATATATGTTCTGGACACCGTTCTGCGGTTGGGCGGATTCCGCATTTCTAAGAAGGTACTGATTCTTTCAATTCTTTCGGCGGATAGCGGACTTGGCCCGCCCATGGAATCTATGTGTCTCCATGTGTCTATGGAGCTGCCACGAGTGGGTACTAGCGATGGAATTCGCCAGAATTTATCCGCGCGGGTTCCTTAGTGTTAACCAAACCTTACACCAAATTAAATAAAAAAAAAAATAAAAAAAAAGTCTGGTTCCCCTATCTGTCTTAATATTGTATAATCTTCAATAAATTGCATATTCTAGTTTTCATCTGTGTGTAGATGATAGAAATTATATTTACAGTCCTGGTGCCTGCATTAGCTCTGCTGAAAAGACCCCTATGACCACCTATCATGCCCCTTCTTATGTTTTTGTGGACAAAACTGCTGACCACATCAATGGTCACATCTTTTTCAATTGTCCAGAGTCTGGGTCCTCTTGATGGCCCAATCAATAATATAAATAAGCAGCAATCTGCTACACTGGCACTTGTTTCTTTATTATCCTTTAGCCCTAAACTGTTATACATTACCGCTCCACGCCCCTGGCCTTCTCCTGTTCTCTGCTTCCTCCCCCGCTGCGTCCGTTGCTTCAGAGCGGCCTGTCTGAGCTCACAGGCCACTCGGCCAATCACTGGCCGGGACCGCCGGAGAGGAAGCAGAGAGAAGGCTGGGAGCATGGAGAGGTAATATGTATAACAGTTTACTCAATTGTTAGCGGTCGGCGGATGATTTTAGGTTCGGACCTAAAGACATGATCAGTCGATAACATGATCATCGGCTAATATTGTCTCTATTACACGGAGCGATTATTGCTCCATGTTATAAGGTCCTCAGATACTTGTCTACCTTTAACAGATCAGTACCCGTCTCTTCTGTGAGCTGTGTCTATATCATCCCGATTCAAGTGACCTCAAGTGAATCTGTCACCTAGATTTACTGTTTTACTTATTAAAGCCATACACTGATTTTTTTTTTTTTCCTAATCTTTTTCTATTTTTTTTTTTTTTTTTATAAATTCTTATATGGGTGGCCATCTCGCCTGAACTTTTTTTTCCCAACTGCATGCAAAGTTATGCTTTCCAGCAAGCTCCATAGACATAGGCAGACTTGTCTGGAGAAAACCCTATGCATTTGAAAGGGAGAGGATCCTAGGCATGCTCTTTGACCTGGGCAGAGGTCATTCCATGGGTGGTGTGAGTCTGAGCTCTGGACCTCAGCTATTGTGTAGTACTAGATCCTGTGTTATCTGTATACAGATGTCACCTTTCACTGTACTCGTGTCTGTAATGATAGTGATGACACTCCTAAAGGGGGGGATCTGTATAGAACGGAAAGTGAAAACTGATTTCAGGATTATTTTATCATTGGTAATAAAGTAGAAAACTAAAGGGGGAAAAATCATCAAAAACCTTTAAAAATTTGTTTACCATAAAAACTTAATTTAAACAGTATATTATTTTATTTATGATTTTATATTATCTATCTAATCGCTATTCTAAGCTAAAAAGCTATATAAATAGTTGAATATAAAAATATATATAATTTAATATAAAGGTATAATAAAGGTATCAGATATGTCAAGTAAACAATAACTTTATAGATTCATGTTTTAGTAGCTTTATGGTTTACTTTGCTTTGAGACCAGTTATTGATGTTTCTAAGCAGAAACACAATGACACAGGGGAATCAGGTCTGTTTGGTTGTAGCCTAAGGCAAGAGTTACAGACATACCTAAAGTAGCGGCCTCTCAGTTTCCCTTAAATGCCATAAAAGTAAAATTCTTGAGTCATATCTGATCTGTCTATTCATAAATAAGACCGCAAACCCACATTCTAAACCAGGCATTAGGATCCCACACGGTGACTCAGACAACCCTAGCTACGTCTGATAAGGTCTTAATGTCAAGGTGTTAATAATGGAGACTGCTAACTTGTAGTGAACATAATTTATGTTGTAATATTTCAGGGATTTTTAACGTATTTTCTTGGAATGCACCTGTGAACTCATGGCCCTGCTTGTACTAAATGACTGACCTGCCGCCTGCTGCTGGGGCTGCCGAGTTGATTGCTTGCACCATGTCTGTGGTGAGGGCATCCAGTAAACTTGTGATGAATTCCAGCTTTTTCCCATCAGGGCAACCTAAAAGTCGAACAAAAAAAAAAAAGTGGCCATTAACTGGAGCTGCCATTTCAGCAGCAGTTCTCGTGCCTTATCCAGACGTTCTACGTAAGTTCACTGGACTCTGGCTCTACAAGATGATAAGGCAGTAGCGATCAGTAAGACAGTTTTTTTTCAGTGGCAATTGTATGTTAACATAAGTAAATGTAAAGGCTCTATTACACCAATCGATCATAGGGCGTAGTTGGCCGATTATCGGTCGTTACGGCCGATAATCACTTGGTGTAATAGCTCCTGTTAAAAGGCAACGATCAGCCGACATCTTGGCCGTTGGCTGATCCTTGTCTTTCAACTAGTCTGCTGACTGTTGCTCCATGTAACAGGCCCCCACTATCTCCAATAGGCTTCCCGGATGATCTAAAGAGCATTCCGGGAGCCCCTCCCACACCTACCCGCAGTCCTTCCGCTCTTACCCGCTTACTGACGGCGCATATAATAGAAACGGCATCGAGCGGAGAATCTGACCTGACAGGCTGGCGCTCGCTTCCTCCTCCAGATTGGCCCATATAATAGGGCCTAAGGGGTAATCGTGTTTGGCCATATGGTGAGTGAAGGTGCTAGATTTGTTGGTGTTTCGCAGCGGACTTTTCAACAAGCCTACAAGCAGTGGTTTATTACACATGGCCAAGAAACACGGCATTAGAATTGTGGTCGGAAAAGGATCCTGAAAGGGACCGGAGAAGAGGCTTGTTGCTGTAGTCAGTGATTGAAGGTCCTTCCCAACCTTTTAGCAAATGAGCATTGCGGCAGGTTATCAAGGCCAGAGGTGGAGTTAGGCGATATTAAATGAGGATTTCTTTAGGGGTGACTAATTTATTGTCCAGTGAGCTTATTTCTTCCCTTTTACTTAAACAACTCTGTTCTGTGCCAGCTTTGAACGTCTATTTGCGGCGAAGAAGGGTAATGAGGTTCTGTATCAGATAACATTGCCTCATCTATAAGCTCACATAAACCAAGAAAAGTAGCCACCAAGTACTCAGCACGTCACCCAGATTTGTAAATTACTTTTACTTAAAAAAAAAAAAGAAAAAAAAAAGTTGTCTTGTACTTCTCAGCTACTGTATGTCCTGCAGGAAGTGGTGTATTTTTTCCAGTCTAACAGTGTTCTCTGCTGCCACCTCCTGTCCGGAACTGTCCTGAGCAGTAGCCAATCCCCATAGAAAACCTCCCCTGCTCTGGAAAATTCCTGTCTTAGACAGAGGTGGCAGTAGAGTGTACTGTGTCAGACTTGGGGTATTTGCACACTACGGATTCCGAGCACAGAACTTCAAGCGGATTCCGCCACAAAGAATCGATGGTGTCCCACAGTGTGGCTTTGTTGCGGTCCTACAGCACTGCTCAGATGCCGCTGGTGGTGGCGTTACGGCTTTCTACAGGTCTATTGAAGGCCAGAAATCAGGGTCTTCAATGCATCTTTATGAGAGTGCTCTCGTACAGATGCAATGGAGAACCCTGACTTCCGGCCTCCTGAGCTGCAGAGCAGAAGAGGTCACATGGGCGCCTGCAGGATCTCAGCAGCGTCATAGGACCGGAACAAAGCCACACCACGGGACACCAATCCTCAATGGTAAGTATATGTGTGAGCCTGCAGCGGGGGGAAGAATTAAAATAAAAAATAAAAAACCTAGACTGCTTCTTTAATCCGTAATGTGTGCCTTTTAATGTCTTCAACATTTTTTTCTGAACAATGTAGTTAAAAAACAAAAAAACATGGGATAAAAAGGTGTGTCCGAACTTTTGACTGGTACTGTAATTTAGTATGGTGGTTGTTAAAGTTGCCATGGCCTAAGGACATGGATGTTTCCAAACCACATGTATGCAATAGTCTACAAGTAAAGTTACCACATGTGAACAACCGTATTCCGCCAGCATCACTGACAGTGAATGGAGCTGTTATTACGTGCTATAGAGTATTACAGCAGTCCTGCTCCTTATCTCACACTTTGCTGCGCGGTAGAATTGTAGGTTTGGAGAAAATTGCTAGTGGAAATTTTATGTATATTTCGACACATACGGTTTCTTTAGAAATCATTCGAGGAACATTTCCTAGAACTTATCTGAATAACTGTGCGCAATTACAGGCCGGAACACATGTCAAGCATGTGGTTGTTGGTGCCTTTTTTATTAGTGAAAGTGGTATATCATTATTGCCTCTATCCGCTGCTGTGTGAAAGAGTCCTTATTAAAAGAATATTACAGATCGTATGGGTATCATGTGTGCAGATGACATGGGGGATTTAGTAACTAAGCTCACGCTAGGCTCTACTCTGCCTTTTATAGGTATAGCCACATATCATGGTTTGAACTCAATGAATGTAGATATAGCTATAAAATTATTTGTTAGGTTATTTATTATGCTAAAGGTATTACTGCTCCTAGAATGGCAAATCAGGAGTTAAAGCCAAAGGTTGTTGCTTATTATATCTTATTTACTTACAGAGATATTGGCAAATGTTTCACCTGGGGAACTATCAGCAGGTTAGACTAATCTAATGGTGTGTTTACACAGAGAGATTTATCTGACCGATTTTTGAAGCCAAAGCCAGGAATGGATTTGAAAATAGGAGAAATCTCAGTCTTTCCTTCATGCTCTGTTCTTTGTTTATAGTCTGTTCCTGGCTTTGGCTGCAAAAATCTGTCAGATAAATCCCTCTGTTTAAACGCACCCTTACTTGCCGATAGCCCCCTATAACTCCCTGGACGCTGAGCAGGAAGTTATGTGTCTCAAGTAGGGATGGTCCGAACCTGGTTCGGACTGGGTTTCTATGAACCCGAACCCTCCGCAATGATTACCGCTGTCTGCCCGCTCCGTGCAGCGGGTGGATCCAGCGGGAGGAACGCCTGGAAAACTGGGATACAGCCATAGCCATATGCTGTATCCCAGTTTTCCAGGTGGCCCTCCCGCTGTATCCACCAGCTGCACGGAGCGGGCAGACAGCGGGAATCCGATACCGAGCGTTCGGGTTCAGTCGAACCCGAACCTCGGCGGGTTCGGACCATCCCTAGTCTTAAGGCCCTATTACACCAAAAAATGTCTGACAGATTATCTGACAGACTTTTTTAGCCAAAGCCAGGAATGGGTTTGAAAAGAGGAGAAATCTCAGTCTTATCTTTATAACTTGTTCTCTGTTTATAGTCCGTTCCTGACTTTGGCTGAAAAAATCTGTCAGAATATCTGTCAGACATCTTTAGGTGTAAAGCCCTTACCTTCCTCATCTGTGCCGCTCCCGCACCCACAGCGTCATAAGGCCCGCCCTTGGAACAGTGCTCCTGACCAAAGATTATGGCAACTAAGGCTGCATTCACGCGTTCCGTGTTCCTCTCCCCCCTGCCCGGGCAGCATCTGTGATAAGATACTGGGGGCGGGGGAACTGTACAGACATGCACCGTGCTGTAATGAATCAGCTGTGTGGCAGATTCATTACAGCGTGTCGCATATCTGTACTGTTCCCCTGCTACCAGCATCTTATCACAGTTGCTGCCCAGGGTGGGGGGAGAGGTCCGTTACAGGCATTCCACGTCCATGTTCTGTGCGGAACAAGGAACGTGTGAATGCAGCCTAACAGCATGGACCGGTGCAGAGGAGGAAGATAAGACCCATACCCTCCTCCTCAGAGTCCAGGGAGCTATAGGGGGCTATCAGCAAGTTTGTCTAACCTGCTGCTAGTTCCCCTCTAATGACCATAATACGTCTTTTGTTGGCAGGGCAGAAGCAATATAACATCCAGGCGACTTGATTACAAGGGCACAGATGTACTTTCATGGCAGTATGGACCCTAATAAAAACCCTAAGGGATGCCAAATATTCGTATTACAGAAACCTAGGTTCAGGGCACATGTAAGTCTCTGGAAGCAGCACAGGTGCATAGAGATGATGCAGATTATGTCTCCTGGGGGTTGGGTTACCAAGTCAATAGACAAACTAACCCGGCCCCCAGAGAGGAGATCACATATCCTCAGATCACAAAGGCAGAGGGGAAGAGGGAGCTGAGCGTGGTCTGAGAGGACGCAGAGTAGAGGTTTTTAGACAACAAGATTCGATAAGAATGGGAAAAAAAAACAGGGAAAGGGTGCAAGATAGGTTATATATGTATATCAGACATAGGGTGGCATTGGAAAGGGGATTGTTTTAGAATATTGTTATTGTTACCCGGATAACCCCTTTAAGATCATATTCCTCTCAGCCCATTTGGCATGGTTGCATTGTTAGAGATAGTCGGAAAGCCAACAACAGCAGAGACATTTGCATATACTGTCTGAATATCTCTCATTGATGGAAAATCAATGGGGAAAAATAGATCCCAGAGGTGGAATATCCAGATGGGAATAACCCTTAAAAAATACAGTACATTCAAACTAACCATAGTATCTCCTTTAAAGCACTACTCTTACATCTACTGTAATACAGAATCAAATACTAATTCAGTTCCTAAAGATCTCACATTTTTCCAAAAACTTTCTTTTTTGTCAGCACTATAGATCCATTATTAAGCTGGTTGGATGGTTAAGATAGATGGTTTAGGTCTAATTCACCTGGCATGTCACCCTATTTTAGAGTCTGACAATCAGACTTAAAATGGGATTTCTCCTCAATAAATAAAATTTTCTCTAATTCACACAGTATCTCCAACTATTTTAAATGTCAAGTTTCTTTAAAGGACAACTCTGCCGATAACCAATTTTACACTGATTGAAACACATTACAAAGTTATATAACTTTGTAATGTGCTTCAATCACCATTCTCAATCCCCTTCCCTATGCTCCCCCCTTCAGATGACTCACAGCTTGCTCAGCTTTGATTGGCAGGACAAGCTGTTTGTCATCTGAAGCACTCCTGCAGGAGAACCAGGAAGTGACGAAAAAAAGAATGTGCCTCAGGAAGGTAAGTATGAAACCTGTCTGTGTGACTATTTTTCCCTCTAGTTGTCCGGAGTTGTCCTTTTAAGTTAACCACTGTTGGAGGAATACTTAAAGATATATGTATCGTTCAACTTCAGCTCTCTGCTGGGCTAATTTTAATTTGGGTGTCTATGCCTATTTACAGGCAAAAATAGTTTCTAAAAAAATACCAAATTTTACCTGCCTTTCTAATGGTTCTTTTACACAGGCCAATTAGAAACAATAATCGGCCCATTTAAATGTGACAGTGATGAGCCGAAGACTGGACAAACACCCGATTATTAGCTGATCGCATCTTTTGAGCCTACTCAAAAATGTATCTGCGGTACATCTCTCTGTGTAAACAGGGGTTTGTGCGACCGGGAAAGATAAAAGGAAACTGACAGCACAGATATGTATACATCCATGCTGTCAGTTTCCTGACCACAAGCAGCAGTCTATACTTACCAGCCACACTGCTTGTGATCCAGCATCTGGTTCTCCAGTCCCCTGGCTGCTGCTATAGCTTATTTGCGGCCCCCATGGCTTAGAAATTTGTGTGTGTAAAAGGACCTTAAGGCCATCTTCACATCTGCATCGCAGGTTCCATCACATTTTACAACATAAATCCTGGACATAATAACACAGTATGAAGCACTATCTTGTATGGTGTACTGTCCTTATAAATGGCCTGTATTTTGTCTTCAGGTCTATTGGTTCTTGATGCATTAAAGCCTCCATTTGGCCTTTATTAAGTTTCTGTAGTCAGACTGAGTAGACAAGGTAGTTGTACATTCATTCCTCTGCCCCCCTCTCTCATATATTCTGCTCACAATATCAACAGTCTCGTAATCCATGTAAGAAGGTCAGATTCTCGAACAATGAGCAGAGATTGAGAACAGAGCAAAGGGAAACACAGATGCTTTTCATTTCGGCTGTCCGTGTAACTTATGGACCGAGGATTGCTTTTGTTAAAAGAATTTCTTCCTTTGCTACTCTACATCGGGGGAACAACATTTTTTTTTAACCCTTTAAATCGTGGACATGAAAAGAAACTGAAAGTGAGGTATTGCCAAAGCTAATTACATTGCGTCTACTGGCAAAAGGTTGAATTCTTCAATTAACAATGGTAAAAATCTACAATTATATCAGGGAATGGCATAAATATGCACAAAAGAGAGCCTGCAGAGCCTCATTTAAGAGTCTTGAAACACAGGACTAGCCAGATATTTCTAAGGGAAGGATCCAGCCAAGGGGTGGCTCCTGTAGGGAACCACCATATTAAGTGGCCCTATAAGTCAATGTAATGACAAGGGAAAACTGGTATCCATCCACATACAGCTGTTTCAGGGTGTTGCCCCTCATCAGTGTGGAGCAAGATTCTGGCTAGGTGAGAGCAATGCCTAGTAGAGCCCATAGGAAATGGCATAAACAACAATTCAGGCACTTAGTTGTTCCCCCTATACAATCATGCTGTTTGAATCATTCTTGATTCTTGAATCATAGTACAAGAAATAGAAGTCAACCAGTAAAAATCATTGAATGTGGGGGTTGTAAATGAAAAATATCAATTGATTGCCTGTACACAGGGCTTCGCCTTTCAACTACTGATAGCCTATCCCAGGGATGGGGAACCTTTGGCCCTCTTGCTGTAGCAAAACTACAATTCCCATCATGCCTAGACAGCCAAAGATATGGCTTTCGCTACCCAGGCATGATGGGAATTGTTGTTTTGCAATAACTAGAGTGCCATACGTTTGCCACCACAGGCCTAACCTATGGATATTCTGTCAATTGTTTTCTCCTGGAAAACATCTTTAAAGAAGCCTCTAATCTTGGCAAATAAAGGCAAATTGCCATGATATGCCAACACTTTCTCATTGGTGGTCCGATATATTCAATGGAGCTTGAAAAGGTGGTCTTGAGAGGCCTCTTCTGCATTTTCTGTCACAGTGTCACTTTGCTGTATGTCCTGCAGGAAGTGGTGTATTCTTTCCAGTCTGACACAGTGCTCTCTGCTGCCACCTCTGTCCATGTCAGGAACTGTCCAGTGCATTGGCAAATCCCCATAAAAAACCTCTCCTGATTTGGACAGGTCCTGTCGGCAGCAGAGAAAAGAATATACCAATTTTATGTATATGCTCTTATGGTTTGCACAGCTAAGGTAAGCAAAGGGTTACTGTTTTTTATATATTATGTCTAGTTAAGACACAAGTCTAGTTAAGACATGTGTATGAAGCAACCAGAGACACTCAGTTCTTTCACTCTGTATACTATTTCTACTATGCAGTGCTAGACACTACAAAAGAGAGAAAAGTCGGGGATAAACCCAGCCCACACAAAGAACCACTCTACAAAGTGCAGAACAGTATCCTGACATACAGAGGAACTAGACTGGATAGAACAAAGCTACCATAAAGAAGGTCTATGTATTCTATCTCCCAGTGCAGGTGACACCCGGACACCCTCGGACACTTAGCTTCACCCAGGTAACCACAGCTAGGGCTTGTATCACCCTATTAGGGTGGGTAACTCAACACTGTAGGGCAAGGGTGGTCAGACATTAGTCTAAACAAGTAAACTTCTCACTGTCAAGTCTCAAGTATTCTTCTGGCAGAGCACAGTACTACTTTAGGTTGGGACTCCCTTGACAAACTCCTCTCCTCTACGCTGCTCCACTCTTCTCTTAGTTCTACAAGCACCGCTGCCTCTCCCATATTCAGCACTTTCACGTATCTCTGCAGCACAGACCCAATTAAGCACTACTACGTGTACAAAGATTATCTATTTGCTGCCAACGTGTTTTATATTATTCGGAGACTGCACAGTAAGGGCGGGTTCACACTACGGAATTCTCGCGGACAATGTCCACGGAATTCCGTCAGCTGTCCGCCCGCACGGGCACGCGCTTTTCCGCCGGCTCCATAGACACCATTCCATGGGCCGGCGTATTCCGCGATCCGCTAAAAGAAGTGACATGACGCTTCTTTCAGTGTATAGCGGAATACGCCGGCCCATAGAATGGTGTCTATAGGGCCGGCGGAAAGGCGCCCAGATGTGCGGGCGGACAGCTGACGGAATTCCGCGGACATTGTCCGCGAAAATTCCGTAGTGTGAACCCGCCCTAAAGCTGTTCTATTTTTATCACTGGGACTTGGTCATCTTTCTATCCGCACCAGCACCTATACGCTTCCGCTACACACCTTGGGTCACTTACTCCTTTCTGTGGGTGGCGATACTGATAGTTCGGCTGGGTCATTTGCCACTCAGGACTACCGTGACAAGTGCCCAAAGGACCCATCACAGCCTGGCAGGTCACCAACCATTTCAGGGGGATACAGTCAGCCACAACAAGAAGTAGCTGACTGGTGTCATGACATTACCATCTCTGGCTGAGCTGTATCATACCACTGAGAACATCACTCCCAGTGGTCACCACACCGGCCTTACCTTACAGCGGTAGCTTTGCACTACATGCGGTTATTTATGATCTACAAGTTTTGCCCCCTCCTAGTATGTAATGTTCACGCAGATTATTAGACCCCAGTCCTTAGCTAAAAGGTTGCTTTAAGCAATACAAATGACCCAGATGAACAGTGGATTATCCTTGAGCAGAGCCTTGAAATGTATAGTTCAGTATGGACACGCTCTTATTCCAAATAAGCTTTTCCAGTAACATTTTCTCCAGTGCAGAGTTTACAAAATGACTCGTGGACTCCAGGTGTTTGAGGTTAAAACCTGCTAGACTTGCCAAGATAAACTTTAAAAAAATGTATAAGATTGAGAAAGGCTGTGAAATCAATTATATACGTTCCTGCCAGTAACTATGCAGATAATGTAACGGCTCAATTTATCCTATTGATATAAATGTTACAGGTTCTATTTATTTTATCGTTACTACTAAATGGGGAAAAGGCCAAATCTCAGTATCATTTCTGTTGGCCGGCATGCAGCGGAGCGTAAGGCTATAAATTACAGCCGCGTCCCCACCTATTTTATTCTACCCTCCTGCATAGATCTTACCTTGCCTTAAAATGGTGCTAACTTCACTAAAGGTTTATAAAAACAACCAACTGTTAAAACCAAAGCAACGACTTAAAATAAAAAGTGCAGACAGCTGAATGTCAACATCTTAGGCCTTGTACCCATGGGTGCTATGTAATAAGGGTCCTGAATAAACCACTCACTAGACTGTTATGAGCCCATATGGTATCTTAGAGTTTACACAGCGGCAGTGGCGTAGCTACCATAGAGGCAGGGCAGGCAGCTGCTATGAGGCCCATGCAGGAGGAGGGCTTCGGGGATGCACAGGGAAGATAAAAGCCCTCCTGTGTCCTTCTGCTTAACCCCTTATGTACTGCTGTGTGTAAGTGACCCAGTGATTACGTACATGCTGCAACATAAAAAAGGGTTAATAAGCAGAGGACAAGGAGATCTCTGCTTTGCTGCTCTGATAATCTCTGACCTCTGCCCTCCACAGCTCCATGTAAAGGTCAGGGGTTATCAGGGCACAAGCAGTGAAGCAGAGATCTCCTTGTCTTCCTTTTTAACCCTTTTTTTGTGTTGTAGCATGTAAGTGAACATTGAGTCACTTACACACTGCAGTACATAAGGGGCTAAGTAGAAGGTATCCGCTCCTGTACCAATGTATTTAACCATAAGGGCTCGTAATGGGCTCTTAAATTTTTACAGTGGACTGACAGAGCAAGCAGCCGTTGGCTCTCTGCTTTGCCAGTCACTTTTGTAGCTGCAGCCAGGATTCTGCCTTTGGCCACAAGAGATTTTATATTTTGGCCACATGGCCGATATATAAATATTTTGGGGCCCCCATGAATCCTAGCTACGCCCCTGCACAGAGGATTGCTTCTTTGATGGGCTCCCTACAGATCTCTATGGCTGTATAATCCAATATATGCCATATTACAGGGTATATAGTGACTACTGTGTTTTATTTTGGAAAATAAGACCTACTTTGAAAATAAGACCTAGCTTTGTTTTGCACGGTTTTTGGAGTGTGCTTGAAATATTAAGGTCTGCTCCAATAATAAGCCCTAGTTAGTTAGCTGACCAGATCCCACACACTGGGTGGCTAAGCATAAGCCAATCAGGGCCAGACTTGTTATGCTCCACCCCCTCCTGCTCAACACAAGCTGTAGGGGAGGCAGGAGGGGTAAGAGGATACACAGTAGGGGACATTGAATATGGGGGGGGGGGGCGGATACACGGGCCAACTACAGAGGGGGAGGGAGGTATAAAGTATGGTGACTACCTGTAGAGAGGGGATGTATACAGTATGGGGGAACATCTACAGAGGGGGGATGGAGGGATACAGTATGAGGACTACCTGCAGAGGGGGGAATGTATACAGTATGGGGCAACAACTACAATGGTGGGGAGGGAGGTATACAGTATGAGGACTACCTGAAAAGGGGTGTCTATACAGTATGGGGGAACAACTACAGAGGGGGGAGGGAGGTATACAGTATAGGGACTACATGCAAAGAGGGGTGGGGGTGTATACAGTATGGGGGAACAACTACAAAGGGGGAAGGGAGGAATACAGTATGGGGACTACATGCAAAGGGGGGTGGGGGGGTGTATACAGTATGGGGGAACAACTACAAAGGGGGAAGGGAGAAATACAATATGGAGGCCTAACTACAGAGGGACTTGCAGTATAGGAGCCTAACAGCAGTGAGACATACAGTATGGTGGCTAACTACCATAGAGAGTGGGGCTACAGTGTAGGGGCATACTGTGCTTCTCCGGAAAAAAAAAAAAAAAAAAAAAAAAGACCTACCACAAAAATAAGCCCTAGCCCTTCTTAGTTTCTGAGAAACACAGTAACAGATGGTAATGCAGACCTCAATGCACTCCATGTGCAGAATCAATACGCAACCCCGATTTGTACATGAACCATGAGCTATGTCCTCATGTACAGCTTTTCTGTGATCAGAGTCATGCCATAGCATTACCATGAAATTCCCTTTGCATTTGCTCAGACTCTATATCCACATGCGGCATCTTTCTGCACCACTTCCAGCATATGTAAACCTTATAGGTGGTCTGGCACCTGCATTTTCCTCCTCAATACATAGATGGTCTACAGTTTTTTGTACCCCATTGATCTGTTTTCTATAGTGAATTTTTTTTTTTTTTATAGAACTGGTTATAGAACCTGCTCCTGGCAATTCCTATTATAACTGCTACCAGGGCTGTAAAATTGGACAGAACAGTGATCCGGCTAGCTTTCTAGCCACATCACAGTAGTAGTAGCGGATTAGGCTGGGTTCACACTGCGTTTTTTTCATCCGTTTTTTGCAAAAAACGGATGCATTTGTGTGCATCTGTTTTGATCCGTTTTTCCATTGACTTCCATTGCAAAAAAAAACGGATCAAAACGGATCAGTTTTTTTTTTTTACGGACACAAAAACGTAGCTGACACTACTTTTGTGTCTGTTAAAAAAAACGGATCAGTTTTGATCCATTTTTTTTTACAATGGAAGTCAATGGAAAAACGGATCAAAACGGATGTACACAAATGCATCCGTTTTTTTCATCCGTTTTTCATCCGTTTTTTTGCAAAAACGCAGTGTGAACCCAGCCTTATAATAGGTCAGTTTTTGGCAGTAGCCCCAGGCCCTGAGCTCCTGGGGGGCCCTTGGCCACCCAAACAGACTTATACTTTCAATGGTGTACTGTCTCCTGGCTACAGTTCTGCCATGATTTGCAAAAGATCGCAGCTTTTTTGCCAATTTTTTTTTTACCACAAATCAATTCATCATGACATTATCTATCCTGTACTATGAACACCACGCTAGTGCTGCCATAGTTACAGTGGGGTGGGGGGCCCAGGCTTGGTGAACAGTCCAGGCCCTTGGGTTAAGTTAATCCGCCCCTGGGTACGCAGCTGTGCGCTTCACTCCCTAGCTTGCTCTTCTAGGTAAAGGCCCTATTACACAAAGCGATTATCGGCCATATTTGGCTGATAATCGCTCAGTGTAATAGAAGATAACAATCAGTCCACATGCAGATCGTTGTCTTTCAACAGGCTGAAACGCTGACTATCAGCCTGGCAACGATCTGCTCGGCCGTCGCTCCATGTAATAGAAGCGGCAGCAGCAGACCACCACTGTCTACTCAGAGCTGCCCAGATGATCTGACGATTGCCTGGGCAGCCTCTAAACCCCTCCCCCCCAAACCCCTGACTCTTATCTGCTCCTCCTCCTTTGCTGTCGGCGCATGTACGAGGGGGAACGAGGAGCAAGCGAACGCTGACCTAACAGGACTTGCTCTAAACATCACCGCGTGTAATAGGGGCTTAACTCTTTGCAGGAGATGGGTTCTACGATAGTCTATGGAACCTGTGAGTAGGATCAAGAGGCAAGTCAAGGAGTGAAGCTATCGGCCACGTGCTTCTCCTGGTTATATTTAAGGGCTGATAGGGGTCTCAGAATCAAGGCCCTAACCAAACAATGTATGTATCTTTTCTTTCTTGTACTATTTAGGCTATAACCATTCTGGAGCATCATTTCTTATAGCTTTATGCTGTGTCCTCTGCTTTGCCTCTTACAAAGTTATGAATAAATTGACAACTGGGTGTTACCAGGTGGAGGTGTGTGTCTCCTCAATCTGATATTGCCCAATCAGGGAAATTGGTATCATCCAAGTGTCAATGTATTCATAAATTTCAAGGTGGAAAAACAAAGAGACAGCGCAATGCAGAGTTCCAAGAAAAGATGCTTCAGAACTAGGATTTCATGTGGAATATAAGCATTTACTAACATAGACATATGAGGAGAGCTGATAGGTTATCACTTCTACTATATTAATGCTGAGATATATAAATCCAACAAAAAAGAGAATGCATCTCCTAGATCACTTTGACCGATTAGAGTCAGACACTGACTTTTTTCTTTTTTCTTTCCCTTTTTTACAATATTATGAAGGCAACAGTACTGCCTGAGCTTCTGATCTGCTCTGTTAAAGGGGAACTCCAGTGATTTTTTTTTTTTCTTTCAAATCAACTGTTGTCAGAAAATTATACAGATTTGCTATTTACTTCTATTTAAAAATCTCAAGTCTACCAGTATTTATCAGCTGTTATATGTCCTGCAGGAAATAGTGTTTTCTTTTAAGTCTGACACACTGCTCTCTGCTGCAATCTCTGTAGGAGATAGGAACTGTCCAAAGCAGGAAGGGTTTTTTTGTTATAGGGATGTGCTGCCGCTTGGACAATTCCTGTCATGGACAAAGGTGGCAGCAGCGAGCACAGTATCAGTCTGGAAAGAATTCCCCACTTTGTGCAGGATATACAGCAGCTGATAAGTAGAGATGAGCGAACCTGCTGGATTTCTGGTTCGTACGAACCAGAAATCTCGGCATCTGACTCCCGCTGCACGGAGCCGGCAGACAGCGGGAGTCAGATGCCGAGATTTCTGGTTCGTACGAACCAGAAATCCGGCAGGTTCGCTCATCTCTACTGATAAGTATGGGGAGACCTGAAATTTTAAAACAAAAATAAATAAAAAATCGATATATCCTTTTGATATAAAAAAAATATGGACCAGAGTACCCCTTAAAGGGGTTATCCAGCGCTACAAAAACATGGCCACTTTCTTCCAGAGACAGCACCACTCTTGTCTCCAGCTTGGGTGGGGTTTTGCTGCTCAGTTCCATTAAAGTGAATAAAGCTTAATTGCAAACCGCACCTGAACTGGAGACAAGAGTCGTGTTGTCTCAGAAAGAAAGTGGCCATGTTTTTGTAGCACTGGATAAACCCTTTAAAAAGGAATTCATAATTCCAACTTGTTATCCATATTGAGGTATTAGTAAATATCCTAATTTTTTTGAAAAAAAAAAAATTATTATATTTATTTTATATTTGCTTTCTTGCAAAATGTGCATGTGAGGCCAAAAAAGAGAAATATTAAAATATTATTTAACTTTATACTTGTTAAAGGGATTATCCAGTGCTACAAAAACATGGCCACTCTCTTCCAGAGACGGTACCAATCATTTCTCCAGGTGGGGTGCAGGTTTTGTAACTCAGTTCTATTGAAGTGAATGGATCTTAATTGTAAACCACACCTGAACTGGAGATAAGAGAGGTGGATAACCCCTCTAAGGCATCGTTCTCAGTCGTGGCTTTAAAAAAAATGCCCCAAAATCCAATCCAATGAGGCTGCAGGTTACATAAAAGCCACATGTAGGTGGCGGTGATCCTGAGAGATTATTCTTCTAATTAGGCTTTTCCCCCAAAGAACTATTAAAGGGGTTTTACTTGATCACAGAGGAGTGCAAACCTGGTAGCTCTCGGTCCTTAAATGGGTCCTCAGTGTCTGTACTTTTCCACCTTGCATCGCTTTCACAAACTGGAGTTTCATATCTGGGATGAAAAGAAATGTATATTTTAATAGCTTCCTCACATTTGAGAATAGAAGATAAAAGTTAACTTACCGTGTGGATGTTCCAGGTAGTGGGCGGCCTGTGTCTACTAACACACACCAGCAGTAACCAGTGGACTGGTGACACTGTACTGGTTTGTAGAGACCTCCTGGTGCACACTCGGGAATCACAATTCCTTCTCTCGGGTTGTCTCTTGCCTCTTCCAGAGCACTTTGCCGCTCCTGATCACAGGAATTAACTTTCTCTGTTAAGCAATTTGAGATTCTTAAGTTAGGGATTTGCAATATTAATGGTTAAAGGGGTATTCCAAGAAAAATACAAGTAAGAGATTGGGCGGAGAAGTTCCGACCTCTGTACCCCCGGCAATCTCTGTATCGGCCCCAGGCTTCTATGTTATAAATAGAGCCGTGGGTATGGCATGTGACCCGTGGCTCTATTCATTCCTATGGGGGTGCTGGACAGAGAAAGCACTCTTCTGGCTTACTCAGCTCTTTCCGGTGGCTCTATTCATTTCTATGGAACCACCAGAGAGAGCTGAGTACCGTGCTCTTCCAGCTTACTTGGCTCTTTCCAGCACCTCCATAGGAATAACACAAAAGCCAGGGGCCGATACAGAGATCGGCGGGGGAACGGAGGTTGGATCCCGCACAATCTCTTACTTTTCCCCTATCCTGTAGATAGAGGAAAAGTTGATTTTGGCCGGAAAACCTCTTTAAGTAAAATGCTGCATGAGATCTATGTATTATAGAAATAATGGTAATAGAGAAAAAATAAATGTAAATCTGTTAAGAAAGATGATCCATATACAATAATAATGAAGCAAAAAAAAAAACTTAGAGGCACTAATGTGAATTTAGTTTTTTTGAGAAATTGACATGGTTTATGATCGCAAGAAGTTTTCAATATACTCTTTAGTTTTTAAGTTTTAGTTTTCTATGTTTAAATCAACCTTATACAAAGGACCACTAGGTGTCTCCCTTCCTGTCAAACAGCGGTCCATGCTCACTCTGGGCCAACATTTGGTCTCTTCTCTGTTTAACAAAAAGAAGTCCCAGTCTGCTGCACACTTACAGACATGGCCTGATATTGATTGACAGCCATTCCTGAGCAGGCACAAGTCTGCACTGCTTCTTGTCTACATTCAGTAGCAGAGAATCCTGGGGATGCTCGCATTGCATGGTCAGCTCTCCTGTCACACAGCACTAAAACCTCTGTCACAACACAGGGACACTGTACTGAGTGAATTGTTATATAACAAAGAGCATTGTCTCCAGGTAAGCATGTATAGGTGATAATATAATTAGCCTATGTTAATTGCCCTCAGCTGCATGATGAACTGGTGTCTTTCCTTGTGTGAGCAATAAAGGACTGGGACTTCCTGTGTTTGGTCTCTTTGTTTGAACAGAGAAAGGACCAAATATCAGCACAGACTACAGTTTGGCCATATGTATAACGTTGATTTAAAGGGACACTGTGTGTGTGGAGACAGGAGACCGGACGTAGATCATCTGGGGTAGTTTGTGTTTTAGTTGGAAGGATTTTATTATTTAATTTTTTTTTTTTTTATATAGGTATTTATTTATTTATTTTTTACTTAATTTGTTTATTTTCCTTTTGTTCCCAGACTGCCGGTAGGGTGGTTTGGGATTAGAGATGAGCGAACTGCTCGGACTTTTGGTCCCAAAGCAGTTTGCTCTCTCATCATGTCTTTGATCCCGACTGCATAATTGCGCTCACGGGAATATGCGGCCAGGATATTTCAGGGAATCGCTGTTGAATTCCCTGGAATATCCTGGCCGCATATTTGCGGGATCGCAACTATGATAATGATAATAGAGCATGATAATAGAGAGCCGATGCCATCGGACCAAAAGTCCGATGGTCCGCTCATCCCTATTTGGGATGGGTTAAGGTGGGAAGGAGGTGGGGTTAGTTTGAGGGAGTAAAGAAATCAGAAGGTATATAAAAAAAAGGAATTAAAGGGGTACTCCAGCGTGGGGGCTATTTTTTGATCTGGTCGGGGAGGAGGTGGCTGAGAGAAAAGTCCACTCACCTTCCTGGTTCCAGCAGCCCTCCGGTCCCCGGTTCCCGGCCGCTTCCTGGTGTCTGACGCGGGCCCGAGACAGGATGTCTAAAGCCCGCTCAGCCTGTCAGTAACAGAGGCAGAATCTGTTTCAAGTCCGCTCAGATCCCGCCTCTGTCACTGACTGGCTGAGCGGGCTTGAGACGTTACGTCTCGGGCCCGCGTCAGACACCAGGAAGCGGCCGGGAACCAGGGACCGAAGCACCGTGATACGGGACCCGCCACTGGAATCGGGGAGGTGAGTGGACGTCGTTTCTCTCAGCCACCTCCTCCCCGGCCAGATCAAAAAATAGCCCCCACGCTGGAGTACCCCTTTAAGTAAGGTTAAAGTAGTAGATGTAATAAAAAAAAGAAAAGTGACACCCTTTTTTGCATTATGAAAGGGTACATTTTTCAGTTTTCATACACTTTTTATATCATACGTCATGGTGCTTGTTCCAGTAAAAAGCGATCTTTTATCATCTGTGGATTGTGCTACCTGGGTGGGGCTTCACGGCCACATCGCCACCGTAGGCCTCGCCCCATGACATCATCACGCATAGAAAACATAAAAAAATAAAGCGAGTATATTGCAAAACTGCTAGTGATCACATCCCTTGTTGATTTCTTACAAAATATATTTAGCATCAGTGCCTCTTTAATACCATGGTAAGCTATACTGTGGCAAAATGCAGCGACCCTCCTGCCATCAGCTGTCAGCCACACATCCCCTATTACATGGCCAATGGCTAACGAATGTGTTTGTTCGTCACTAGTCTAATTACACAGGGAAATAGAAGCCTGTTCACCTGATAATACCCTAATGTAATAGGACCCCTAGACAAAGGCTACAAGTTAACTTTGGCCAAAGATCAAAGATATATGGCTATATAGCTCAGGGTCCATTTACACAGAAAGATTATCTGACAGATTACCTGCCAAAGATTTGAAGCCAAAGCCTGAAGCAGACTATAAACAGAGATCGGGTCATAAAGGAAAGCCTGAGATTTCTCCTCTTTTAAAATCCATTCCTGGCTTTGGCTTCAAATCTTTGGCAGATAATCTGTCAAATAATCTTTTTGTGTAAATGGACCCTTATGCTAAGTTTACACGAGGCGATTATTGGTCCGATCGTACGATTAGCGATTTCGAAATAACGATTTTTTTTATAATGATCAGCGTTTAGATGGAACGATATATCATACAGAAAATTTGTTTTGCGATCGTTTTGCGATCGCTTAAGCCTATCTCACACATAGGTAAATCAGTGAACGACTGTTTACACGGAAAGATCGGCGAATTTTTTGTGAACGACGATTTATGAACTTTTCGATCGTTCGCCACGTTTACACGTACAATTATCGTTCAAATTCGATCGTTATCGCGAAAATTCGCCCGATAATCGCTTTGTGTAAACGTAGCATTAGATGCAGGGTCTGTGTGTAGACCCTGTCTCTGGGGGTGTACATACTCTCTGAGCTGCTCTGTGCCATTGTTTCACTAGGAAATCCCCATACGAAACCCCTCCTGATTGGGTCAATTCCTGATATGGACAGAGGTGGCAGCGCTGTGTCAGAGTGGAAAGAATGCACCAATGCTGCAGGACATACAGCAGCTGATAGGTACTGGAAGACTTTTTTTTTTAATAGAAGTAAATTACAACTTTTTTTTTGGCACCAGTTGATTTGACAGATTTTTTTTTTTTAAATTTTTGCTGGGTTACCCATTTAAGCAAGAGTGGTGCTGGGCAATGACAGAGACCAGAGTGGGTGAGGATGTTCACCATTTGGCTAGATGAGACATGCACTAGACTAACCGCAAAAAGTGCAATGTAGATTGCGTACAGTGTTGTAAGATGTAGTTGCCATAATTTAAAAAGGTCATCTCATTAATCGAATGATGAGAAAATTGTGAACAAATTCGACAATTTTTGCATTGCAACTTGTATTAAAAGGTTAGTTTAGCAAATAAAAAAAAAAACAACCTTTTCTTTCAAATCATCTGGTGCCAAAAAGTGCAAGAGATTTGTAATTAAAAAAATCTCAAGTCTTCCAGTACTTATTAACTGTTGTATGTCCTGCAGGAAGTGGTATTCTTTCCTTCCAGTCTGGAGAGCAGGAGAGGTTTTCTATGGGGATTTGCTTCTGCTCTGGACAGTTCCTGTCACGGACAGAGGTGTCAGCAGAGAGCACTGTGTCAGACTGGAGAGAATAAACCCCTTCCTGCAGGACATACAGCAGCTAATAAGTACTGGAAGACTTAAGATTTTTTTTTTTAAATAGAAGTAAATTACAAATCTCTGGCACTTTCTAGCACCAGTTGAACTACCCCTTTAATTCAATTCAGTGGAAAAACGAATTAATGAAACCGAGTGTCTGTTGACGGGTCACTCGACGAAGCCATTCCTTATCAAACTGCAGGAATAAAGTAGGGCCCTTGTGTGTAGAATCCAATGGGCTGTGTGTGAGAATCTCGGCTCTGTATCTTATGTGTCGGCTGGACAGCGGCGCTCTATATTAGCCATACACTTCTCTCTTCTGCTCTACAAGCAGCTGTACAGTTTAGCTGGGGTTTGGCTGTATGACAGATAGGCAAAGCCCCAGAAAGCCTCACGTTGGCCCTCTCCGGTGTACTGGCTGCCAGTCCAAGTCTTGGCGTCATTTTTGTAACCGGAGAAAGCTTCTGCCGCTCAGACAGAATTAATTAGTTATGAGACCAAGGGAACGTATTTAGAGTGACATGTCCCCGTATCCATAAAAGAGGGAAGGCAGGTGAGTTATGAGAGGACAAAGTTGCTTGGATACAGTCCAGGTAGATTTCAAGCCAACTTACACACATTACTCAAGCAGTATGGCAGCACAGCATACCTGTATTCTATACAATCGCTATATTTACTTATAACAGCGACGTTCTATTCATACTATAACACAACCCTGCATTATGCTATAAACACTACCGTACTGCTAAAATAAAAAGCTAAAGACCTTAATAAAACGCCATTATTCACCACCATTAAATATTTATGTGGGCTCCGTCAGAGGCAATGTCATATGAGATCGCAGTCAGAGGACGGATTACAGGCCGCTCTAAGTAAATATGGGATAAGACTAAAACTCTCTTTCCCGTACGCACCAAACCTTTAAAATTGCCCCATTGGCAACCAAAATGAGAGCTCCTAGCAACCAATCAGATTCCCCCTTTAATTTTTCAAAGAGTCTGTGAGGAATGAAAAGTGGAATCTGATTGGTTGCTAGGGGCAACTGAGCCAGTTTCTCTTTACACCATGTTTGATAAATCTCCCCCTATGTTTAGATTTGTCAGTTTAAAATGAAACTAAAATTAAGGTCTGACTGGTTGCTAATGGCAACAAGGAAGTCTAGACTGTGAGGGAACAATATCTATAGCTATAGCAGATGTTTGTGGCAGAAAACGTCCAGTCTGGCACAAGGCCAGATTACTACTATGATGATGTCAGTTCTATATACATTCTTATACCCAGGTAGCTGACAGGACCGCCCACATGACTGCTTAGGCCCAGAAGTTTACATAACTAAATTACAAGTTATACTGGAACTGTTCCCACAAAACTATAAATCAATCTACTCAACATATCCTGTTATATGACATACTGTCTGCAGATTAGACCGCTTTTTCAATATGACAGGTTCCCTTTAAGGCATGTAAAGGGGAACCTTCAGCCTAGAAAACTTTGGCTGAATCAATGGTGGTGAAATTTATTGCGTGACCAACAAACACAACGTTTCAATCACTGGGGTCTTTATGAAGATGGAGACTCAATAAAACCCCAGTGGTCGAAACGTTGTCTTTGTATCTGGTCACGCAATAAATTTGTGAACACTTAACCACCATTGATGCTGTTGGATTTCTTCTACTACAATTTATGGGCCACCTAGCCTGGAATTGATGGTCACTTGCATGCATCTTACTTGGGGATTAAAGGGGTTATCCAGTGAAAATCTTTTTCTTTCAAATCAACTGGTGTCAGAAAGTTATATACGGTAGATTTATAATTTACTTATATTAGAAAATCCCCATAGAAAACCTTTCCTGTTCTGGACAGTTCCTGTCTCGGCCAGAGAGGTCAGCAGAGAGCACTGTGTCAGACTGAAAGTAGAACAACATTTCCTGCAGGACATACAGCAGCTGATAAGTATAGGAAGACTTGAGATTTTTTAATAGAAGTAAATTGCAAATCTATATAACTTTCTGACACCAGTTGATTTGAAAGAAAAAGATTTTCGTTGGACAACCCCTTTAAAGGTGCTGTTGGCTGCCCAGGCACGATAGGAATTGTAGTTCTGCAACAGCTGAAAGGCTGAAGGTCCCCTTATTAAGGATTCTGCATAGTTTTGCTGTGCTCTGTGCTGCAAACCTCATCACCTCATGGCCCTCACTGCATGCTGTGAAATGTAGTTTCCTGGCCGGCGCCATATTGGATATAAACGGCTTTTAGAAAAAACTTTTTCTCGGGAACGGCAGCAGCTAGAAAGACAGACTGCTTTAAAATACTCAGGGGGACTTGGTGAGTAAGACCAGCTAGGGGGGAATACCACTTTAAAGGAAGCCTGTCACATGGACAGTTAAAGTGGACCTGTGACCAGTCCAAAAATAGGGTTTCTTTATATCATTCCATAGCCTTGGGTGCTCTGCTGGGCTCAGGGGGTGTGATTAGTAAGAAGGCTTGCCTTTCTTCCCATAGTGCACCCTGGGGCCATGAACTTGATCTTGACCTCACTATTCAACCCTTGACAGTAGCCCTTATAGCAAAATAATTAAGGTTGTTCACTTCACCTGTCAGTGGTTTTAATGCTGCACTCATTGGTGCATTTTATACTTTACTATATTATTACAGTAATGACATTATTAATAGTTGTAACCAATGGCGGATTATAATGTAGGCGGTTTGGGCGGCCGCCCGGGGCCCGAGGCTCCGGGGGGGGGCCCATGCCTTGCCGCCCACATTATAATGCCGCCCGGGAGGCCCCCTTCCCCCCGCCACTGCACTCTTGTGACCGCAAGCATTGTTTCGCTTGCGGTCACAAGAGTCTCCGGCTGCCTCCGTCTGATGCGCGGCTGCCGGGGGTGTCCCGTCCTCTCCCCGGCAGCGCGCGCATCACACAGCTCCTAGTGCCGCCTGGGGCCCTGACTTCCGGTACTGGAGCGCACGTACCGGAAGTCAGGGCCCAGGCGGCACTAGGAGCTGTGTGATGCGCGCGCTGGCGGGGAGAGGACGGGACACCCCCGGCAGCCGCGCATCAGACGGAGGCAGCCGGAGAGAGGATCGACGGGGGAACGCAGGGTAGGTGAGTTATATTTTGTTATTTTTGTGTTATTTACTCACTGGGGGGCATCTATAAAGGGGGGGAAAGAGGGGGACCATCTATAAAGGGAGGGGGGAAAGAGGGGGACCATCTATAAAGGGAGGGGGGAGAGGGGGACCATCTATAAAGGGAGGGGGAGAGGGGGACTATCTATAAGGGAGGGGGGAGAGGGGGACCATCTATAAGGGAGGGGGGAAAGGGGACCATCTATAAGGGGGGGAGGGAGAGGGGGACCATCTATAAGGGGGGGAGGGAGAGGGGGACCATCTATAAGGGAGGGGGGAGAGGGGGACCATCTATAAGGGAGGGGGGAGAGGGGGACCATCTATAAGGGAGGGGGGAGAGGGGGACCATCTATAAGGGAGGGGGGAGAGGGGGACCATCTATAAGGGGGGAAGAGGGGGACCATCTATAAGGGGGGAAGAGGGGGACCATCTATAAGGGGGGAAGAGGGGGACCATCTATGAGGGGGGAAGAGGGGGACCATCTATAAGGGGGAAGAGGGGGACCATCTATAAGGGGGGAAGAGGGGGACCATCTATAAAGGGGGGGACCATCTATAAAGGGGGAAAGAGGGGGACCATCTATAAGGGGGGAAAGAGGGGGACCATCTATAAGGGGGGAAAGGAGGACCAGCTATAAGGGGGGAGAGGGAAGAGGGGGACCAGCTATAAGGGGGGAGAGGGAAGAGGGGGACCAGCTATAAGGGGGGAAAGGAGGACCAGCTATAAGGGGGGAAAGAGGGGGACCAGCTATAAGGGGGGAAACAGGGGGACCATCTATAGAGGGGGGAAGAGGGGGACCATCTATAAGGGGGGAAAGAGGGGGACCATCTATAAGGGGGGAGAGGGGGACCATCTATAGAGGGGGACCATCTATAGAGGGGGAAAGAGGGGGACCATCTATAAGGGGGGAAAGAGGGGGACCATCTATAAGAGGGGGGGACCATCTGTAGAGGGGGAAAGAGGGAGACCATCTATAAAGGGGGACTATCTCCTATAGGATTAGCACCCTCCTCTCCTGACATCCTCTGTGCTGCTGGGACCTCCCCTATAGATCAACACCCTCCTCTCCTGACATCCTCTGTGCTGCTCGGTCCTCTCCTATAAGATCAGCACCCTCCTCTCCTGACATCCTCTGTGCTGCTGTGACCTTGGGGGGGGGGGGGCAACATCAGGGGACCAGGTGAGGTGGCGATATGTTTATTGGGGGCAGTGGAGGTAGGGTGGGCAATGCTTACTGGGGGTAGCAGCAACGGACCAAACATTATGTTTATTGGGGCCAGCAGGGAGGGGAGGCAGGCAGTGTTTATTGGGGACGGTGGGGGGGGGGGGGGGGGGACGCAGTAGCAGATTATAATGTGGGCGAATTGACTGGGGGGGGGGCCCAGGTTGGGTGGACAGCCCGGGGCCCAGAGTACATTTAATCCGCCACTGGTTGTAACCCATGGAATAAAAGCATACCGGTATTTATTATTGCTTAGTCTAAGGGCCCTATTCCACAGTAACGATAATCGTCCGGATCGGCCAGATTCGGCTGATTATTGTTTGGTGAAATAGAGAGAACGATCAGCCGATGATTGTGTCATCGGCTGATCGTTCATTTAGGGCCAGACCTTAAATCATTGTTCCCCCACCGCGCATGGCTATGGTTGAATAGTGGTGCGCGGCGGGCGACCAACGATTTGACAAGCAGCAGCAGCAGTAATACATTACCTGTCCAGGCTTCTTCTCCGTGCTGTTTTCATCCCCGGGTCCCGCGCGCTCTATCTTCAGAATGGCCGGTCAGCTGACGGAGCACTCAGCCAATCACAGGCCGGGACCAGTGTGGCCTGTCAGCTGACCGGCCATTCTGAAGATAGAGCGCGCGGGACCCAGGGATGAAAACAGCGCAGAGAAGAAGCCTGGACAGGTAATGTATGCTGCAAGGACATCGGTAACGATGTCCTTGAAGCCCTCGATCATCGGGCAGTGGAATAGGCCCAGTAAACGAGCGGCGATCTAGCAGATCGCCGCCCGTTTACATCGTTGATCGGGCCCTCCTTGGCCCGTGGAATAGGACAGAAAGAGTCTGTGTGGAATGAAAAGTGGAATCTGATTGGTTGCTAGGGGCAACTGAGCCAATTCTACTTTACAACACGTTTGATAAATCTCCCCCTTTGTATATTTGCTTATTGCGTTCTCTTCTGATTTTTTTTTTTCTTTTCAAAGTTTACAAAAAACATACGAGATCTTGTAAGGAGCAGAAAGTCTAAAACTGCTGAAATCTGCTTAAAGTAAAAAAAAAAACAACAACAATGTACTTATCAAGATTCCTTCATGTTCCTTTAAAAGCTCTTGTTCCCTCCTTATGCAATTCGCAGATAAAGTCGGTAATGTTAACATTACCGCACATGTTGCAAAAAAAAATAAAAAATTCTTCTAAGCAAACACATGTAATACATTAGGTCATAACTTGTTGCATGGAGAGTTTATATGAATGCTCAATCTTTACCTGGCAGCTGGGCGCAAGACAGTCATGAGACAGATTGACAGCTTGAAGGTTGTAAATAAATAGGCTTTATTCTCTCCTTCGCCATAAGGCGGGCGTTAACAAGTGACCCTTACAGATGTGACCTATGCCACTGCTAAGGTATCACAGCACACACCGCAATATATTATTACAGCATTGCACAAACTTTCCATGGCGTTCATAAATAGTCGCTGAAAGCGTCATTAAAATGTGGCGTTTCAGTGTTTGGAAGCGGAGGACATAACCCTTGGAGCACCAGAGGAAAGCTTCTAAGACTCAATATTTAAAAGGTTTATGTTATAAGCTTGCGCTGCCTATAAACACAAGTGTATGAGTTATAGCTCGAGAACGTCCTGCACGCTTTAAACAATTGGCTTCAGGATTTAGAATGAAAAAAAAAAAAGTTTTCTTTTCCTACAGATGTGTCTATCCATATATATATAACCCAGTGTGCGCTTAATCCTGCAAAGAGCTCTGAGATATTATTATGCAGATATAGACTTTGTTGTTGCTCTATTACTTATGGCAGACTTTCTGCAGATGTGTGCCAGTATGGCTGTGCTTTATAATGGTATAATTCCTGGTGGACTGGATGACAGTGTCATTACTCTTACTGGCCGTTATATCAGAACGCTAGAGGTAAGAAATCTGGGTATTAAGAAAGCATATGTAAGATCAATATTAGCTTTTTTTTTTTAGAATAATATTTTAGGGAACAATCTAGTTTTCGGAGTTAGGGCTTAGGTTGAGTTCACACACACACACAGTATTTTGATTGGTATTTATAGCCAAGACCACAAGTGATTTCAAAAGGCAGAAAATGCCAATTTTTGCTATAGTTTTTCTCTGTTTAGGTCCCTCACCTGGTTTTGACTAAAAATGACCAAAATACTATGTGTGAACACTAGCCTAAGGGCTGTATTTCAGAGCAAGTGAGAACCGACCTGTCAGGTTGATTCCTCGTTCCTTGCTCTCTGTCGGTGCTATTACACCTACCAATAGCGAGTGTGGGGGCCATGGGGGGCTGTCCAATGTTAAGATCGTCTGGGTGGCCCATAGGGGAGAGTGGCAGTCTGCTGCCGCCGCTCCTGTGGCGCAGCCTATTAGGCTGTCGCTATCATTATCAGGATTTTAGGTCTTGTTTTAATTTAATGAAACAGCTGACATTGTGCATGTTGGCTGATCGTTGATATGAAACATGACCCATTACACAAAACAATTATCAGCCGGTAATGGAGGATAATCGCTTCGTGTAATAGTACCCTTACACTACAATTTACATAAACTATTAGAAAACAATCAATATGACTGTATGAGATTTATGAAAAGTTTTTTGATTTGATGCCTCTCATCACCCTATGTACTTCCATTAGCTCAAATTAAATCTAATGAGATCGATGTGCTTAAGTTCACTGTAATCGATTAATGACATTCCTGCTATTGTTCTCTTTTCCACAATAAAAATTTGTTTGGAGAAAAAAATTAAATCAAATGAGGGGCACATTGAATGAACAGGAGAAGTATTTAAATATGTGCTTCTGAAGACCAGGAGGCAGCAGCATTTAGGTAAGCCTCCTGGACCTTCATACTATAGCTGGTGACAGGTCCTATTTAAAGTGAACCTGTCAGACATTAAATTGGACCTGTAAAGGGGTGTTCAGTATAAGTATCCAGTGTTTATTTTTATTTTTTATATATGGCTGGCCTGTTTTGAAAACATAATAAATATGTTATACTTACCTCTCTGCGCTCCCCCGATGTCCTGATGCGGTGTCACCTGTGTCCCCGATGACTTCAGCCCGGCTACTTGCAAGATGAACTTGCCACTAGCTAAGACGGGAAAGTGCGGCCAGTGATTGGCTAAGAGGGCTGTCACTACCTGGAGAGGCTCATCCTTGAAGTAGCGGAGCTGTAGTGGGAGACGTCGGAGAGGCTGCATCGGGACACAGAGGGAGCACGGAGAGGTAAGCATAAGATGTTTCTTATGTTTACCAACAGGCCAGCAATATATTAAGTAATTTTTTTAACGCAGGTTAACCCTTTTAAAGCAAATGTACCACTAGGTACATAGCTTTTTAATTTTTTTTTTTTTTACATGAATGGACCGGCGCTGGTCATTGACTCTAATTGAGCCACGTCACAGAGGAAAGGGGGTTTCGTCACACTGGAGGCCGGCCGAACCACTTCCTGTGCTTCATGCTAGGCCGGTGCTTGGAAATAGACTAGCGCCTTGCACAGGAATCGGGTGGCAGTTAAAAAAAAAAAAAAAAATGGACTGTGGCACTGGCATCCCTGCGCCGGTTTGTTCATGTAAAAAAAACCCAATGTTCCTGGTGGTATTGAATAATAGGGTTTCTTATCCTGAATCAGGAGATATAACTCTTATTTCAATCTGTCGCTCCAGGGCTGAGAGATCTGCTTAGGTTTTATGCAAATTAAGATCTAAAGACCACAAATTAAAAGGTAAAAACCCAGCAATGTTAGATGAGTCAATCTAAGTGTAGTCTGATTGTTGTTTTCTGTGCAGGACATGTTTTATTGTTGATACAGATGCATATCCTCCAACATCTTCACAAGATGGTTTGCTGCTCTTCTTGCGACTTTTATATGTGTGGTCTCTGTGCTCTTGTGGTGTGTAAACTTGCATATAATGCTGTGAACAGATTAACATTGTAACATTGTAGTTGGATATGCAACAGGTGCAATGACAATTAGCCTACCAGCCAGGACATTGCTGGAATTTTCCAAATAATTTAAAAGCACAGTCCTCTCGTATGTAAAGTTATGACCCAGTGGAATTTTAATCCAGTTCAGTGAATCCAGTGAAACCCAGTGAATAAACCAGTGAATTATTAAGTAAATGATCTGTTTCTAAACATTTGTTGGAAAATTGCCTGTGTCATATACAAAGTAGTAGAACTTAATGCAACTATATAGTGTGTTGAGATGGGATCTTTGGAGAAGAGAAACATAAGCTTTAATTCATTAAAAAAAAAAATTCTGGGCATTTTTAAAATTCGTCAGGGGCAGCGGGGAATTTGATTACAAATACAAACTCTCCTCTCCCAGTGCCTCCGGTGAGCACTGGGACTGGCCCCGAGACCCTGCTGGAAGGCATTTTCCCCCAAGTTGTGATGTCACGACTTGGGGAGGAGGGAAAGGCCTGTCCTGACTAATAGACTGGCCTCTCAGCCAATCAGTGACTGGAGCGGTGTCCCACACCAGTCACTGACTGGCTGAGGGTCCTGTCCGTCACCTGGGTCGTGACGTGTCAGCGCCTGGAGATCCTGAAGCTCGGCTGGGCCCAGCGCTCACACCGGGCACAGGGAGAGGTAAGTTTGTACTTGTAATCAATTCCCCTCCCTGTTAAAAATTGCCAGACTTCTCCTTTAACCCAAATGTATAGAAACTTACTTACCTGTATCTCTGTCTATAATAAGTGCATCTACCGTATTTCTGCAGAGTGTGTGTGTATACAGTATATAAAATATATATAAAAAATCAGGCAGAGTATTTATTTGTGTAGAGGATGGTGATGGATTATGACACCAATCCATATAGGAAATGCCCCCGAGACTGCCATGTGAAGCCTGAAATGAACGAAAATAAAGCCCATTATCTAATAAAAACATTTCTGCTAATGTTTATGGTCCTCTGAATGTATTGGTATTATGCTAAATAGTTTAGAAAAAAAAAACTACATACAAGGATCCTATGTTCGACTTTCCCTTCATTTACTTGGATAAATCCCCCGTAGTGTCCCTGGTGGGCTCAGTGACACTACTTAAGTCATTTATTTTCTTTCTCTCTCTTTTCACTCTAGTAGAAGCAGAAAAACCAAATTCTTTCACAGTCATCTATCAAACCCTGCCAAGAGACCCTCATTTATTTTTACAACCACATAGAGTTTTAGCGCCAATGGCTATATGTAGATTCTTTTTGGGGGAATACCACCCCCCACCATCTTGTGTACTTTGCACCTTTTCATAAAGTAGATTAGCTGCTTTCTAAGGGAATATTATTTATGGCATAGTAGCTGTCAGTCTCCATCGGCTGAAGCGAAACCTGATGCACTTTCTCCATTCTTATAACTGGGTCCTGTGGAATGATACGCTTTAGAATAATGGTGCTTATTGTGCTCAGTAGTGGTAATGGGGGCAAAAAAGTGGAGGGGATTCTTTAAGCTTCGTATAGAGTTTCAACTATAGTTCTTAAAGGGGTTATTCAGGATTAGAAAGACATTTTTCAAAAAAATAGCACCACACTTGTCATCAGGTGGTACGTGGTATTACAACTTGGCTCTCTTTGCTTTAATGGAACCCAGCTGAAAATTAAAGCGACTCTGTACCCACAATCTGACCCCCCCCCCCCCCCAAACCGCTTGTACTTTCAGATAGCTGCTTTTAATCCAAGATCTATCCTGGGTCCGTTCGGCAGGTGATGCAATTATTGTCATAAAAAATTAACTTTAAAATTGCAGTCCCGTGCCCTACAGGCGTATCTGTGCCCTATCTTTGCACCACCCCCTCCCTCCCTCCTCCCCACCCTCTTCATCATTAGGAATGCCACTGGTACATTTACTCCTGTTTGAACACTGCACAGGTGCTTAACGATCCAGCCCATGTGTTGTGGTAACACAGGTGGTGAATAGGAGGCAATCTGTCTGGAGCATTCCTAATGATGAGGAGGGCGATGAGGAGGGCACAGATACGCCCGTAGGGCATGGAGCTGCAATTTTAAAAGTAATTTTTTATGACAATAACTGCATCACCGGCCGAACGGACCGCAGGACAGATCTTGGATTTAAAGCAGCTATCCGAAGGTACAAGCGTTTGGGGGGGTCAGATTGTGGGTACAGAGTCACTTTAATCCTGCATTATTTGTATACAAATGTATATGTACAGAGTTTTGTAATGAGTGAGATGTGAAGCCTACTCCATGCTAATATACATTAAAGTATTCGCTGGCTATATCTAGCAATTGGTGGGGGGGGGTCAGTCCCCTGACCAATCACAACTTCTGATATATCTTTACAACGTATAAAAGTGGCAGTGCCTATTAAAGATATTTTTATATGTTCGTTTTTTTTTTGCAGTTAATAAAGAAGCCCTACTTACCTGTCCCTGTTCCCCCGCAGCACAGTGTCACTGCTCCCGTTTCTCTGTTGGGCTCCTGAAGCTCCTGGTTCTGTGGCGTCATGTTCCCAGCGCAGAGATGGCCCCTCAGCTAATAAGTGACTGAGGCGGGACACCGCTGCAGTCACTGACTGGCTGAGTGGGTAGTTTCTTTGGGGCTGTGATGAAACAGGAACTTGCGAGATTCAGGAGCCCAGATGGTGAAAGAGAGCTGCTGACACTGTGCTGCGAGGGAATGGGGACAGGTAAGTAGGAATATATTTATTACCCTTGGCAGTATTCCCTTTTCTTATTAAATCCCGCCCCCCTGGATTTTACACTGCTACCCGGAGTACCTCTTGATAAGACAAGTCCATTTATACTGCAGCTCAAACCGTACTACTGTGCATTCTCCAATAGCTGCACAATGTTGCCCAAGAATCTTAGATAAAATTTGTCTGGGTGCAGTGAAACTAGAAAAGGCAGCATACCCACCTGCCCTGATTTCCTCAAAGCAGTCATTCCGATGGTTCCTGTAATTTTTTTTTTTTTTTTCTTACTTGTGAAACAAATGCTTAACCAGTCACTGTGCTGAGTAGGCATTTTCTGCTCAAACTAAAAGTCATAGGAACCAGACAGAAGAAGAGGGCATTGGGGACCTGTTGCCATCAGGATGGCAGTGGTAAGGGATCATGGCGGGTAAGTACATAATAGATTTTATATTACAACTAGAGATGAGGGAACCTGGAGCATGCTCGAATCGATCCGAACCCGACCTTTCGGCATTTGATTAGCGGTGGCTGCTGAAGTTGGATAAAGCCCTAAGGCTATGTGGAAAACATGGATATAGTCATTGGCTGTATCCATGTTTTCCAGACAACCTTAGAGCTTTATCCAAGATCAGCAGCCGCCACTAATCAAATGCTGAAAGTTCGGGTTCGGATCGACCCGAACCCGGTTCGCTCATCTCTAATTACAACTTCTAACTAGAAATGAGTTAGGTTTGTCAGAACTTGAACACTCTGCATTTGATTACCAGTGGCTGAAGAAATTGTATGCAGCTAGAAATGAGCGAACCTCGAGGATGCTCGAGTCCATCCGAACCCGAACGTTCGCCATTTGATTAGCGGTGGCTGCTGAAGTTGGATAAAGCCCTAAGGCTATGTGGAAAACATGGATATAGTCATTGGCTGTATCCATGTTTTCCAGACAACCTTAGAGCTTTATCCAACTTCAGCAGCCCCAGCTAATCAAATGCCGAACGTTCGGTTTCGGATGGACTTAAACCCGAACCCGGTTCGCTCATCTCTATATGCAGCCCTAAGTCTGCATGGAAAACATGGATATAGCCAAAGGCTGTATCCATGTTTTGCAGGACTCGCTGGGGTTGCATCTAGTGTCTTCTGCTACTAGTAATCAAATGCAGATTCATCGCTACATCTAACGACAAAGAGGGTACTACCAAAACTTTATATAGAACTCCATCTTCTCTGTTGACCACTATTATTTATAACAATGTAGATTTATATGCCACTATGTATGGCCATATAACCATTTAATCAGTAGGTTAATAATATATTGAAAATAACAATTTAAGATGAAGAAAAATTATAACATGTATCACACCTGATTGCCTCATGCTGGAGCCATTTAATTTTGCATCTTTAATAACAAGGTGCTTGATCCATAGTGTTGGTGCTGTGATATCTGCAATATAATAAGGACAGGCAAACAATAAATGACTCGTTACCTTACGCAATGGTACAACCAATCACAGTCTCAACAGTCTCTATGGCTATGTTAAAATATATTAATAAAATAGAACGGTTACAAAAGTGGTGGACGACCTCAAGCATAAAAGTCAGGCCATGTAAAAGGGCACTGAAATATTCAGACAAAACACAATATCACCAAGTAAATTCTCTTTATGGATGACAAAATAATTGTTATCAATTCCATACATGATAAATAAGAGACACATGGAAACTGCAGTTCAATGTTTCCAAATGTAAAGTAACCTGGGGGTTATTTTTCCCAGTATTAGTTGGATCCTGCATGCCCAGAGCATAGGCTTATTAGTAGCCATGAGCATAGTGTAGGTTCCATCCTGGGTATGAGGCCACCTTACCGTGGTGGGATGGTACACATTATTTGCCAATGGTATGGTATGCCAAGAGCCTCATTATGTTAATGGAGATATTCTTTAGCAGTTTGGGGGGGGGGGGGGGGCTGCTTTTAGTGATTTTCATATTTGTATTGGGTCTGTGTCTTGCCAATAGCAGTGAGGTGTTGCATTTTTTGTGGGTTTTTTTGTAAATGTAAAGTATTGCACTGGGGGAAGAGAAATCATATCCACAATTCTGAGCTGGCAAAGACTTTAGAAGAGAAGGATTTAGGGGTAGTCATTTCTGACAGCCTTAAAAAATGAGTCACCAGTGGAACAAGGCGGTGGGGAAAGCTAATAGTATGCTGGTCTGCATAGCTAGAGGTATAACCAGAAGGAAGAGGGAGATTGTGATCCCGCTGTATAGAGCTCTGGTGAGGCCACATCTGGGATACTATGCCCAGTTCTGGAGACCTTACCTACATAAATATATTGATAAAATTGAACGGGTCCAAAGATGGGCTACAAAAGTGGTGGAGGGGGTGAAGTATAAAAAATATCAGGAAAGACTTAAAGGGAATATATCATCAGAAAATAACTTGTTTAAATTGTGTTTTTTTATGTTAAACTGAATTTTTGGTGACATGTTTTCTAATTTTCCATTTTTCTATCTATGTTATAAAATAATCTGGAAATCCGGCTTTTTTTCATTCTCACCACTGGGGCTAAAACTAAGCTGAGACTTCCTGTTCAGCCTGTAGTGATAAGAGAAGTCTGCTGTAAAGTGATCTGTACAGCATTACAGCGTCATGTGACAACAGTAGGTAGATAGCATCAATACAAGGCAATAGCAACTCTGTGTGGGATGACATTTTCAAGGTCACAGAGTCCGCTCAATGATGTTTTACATTCATATCAAGGGGACAGAGTCTGTCTATTGTAGTCTATATCCATGAGTCTTTCTGTAAAGCATGTTAATAAATGCTATTAAAAACAGCACAGGCAAGATGTCGCCCCCATAACAATGTGCAAAAAAGTGAAATAAATGAAAATTAAAGTCAGAAAATTAGAAACAGATTTTAATAAGAGAACAAGTTTTAGTATGTTATTCTAATCGGTAAAAGATTTAAAAGAGTAAAACATTTAGATGACACATTCCCTTTAAGGATTTGAATCTGTATTGTCTGGAGGAAAGAAGAGAAAGTTGGGACATGATGGAAACCTTTAAATATGTTAAAGGACTAAATAAGGTTCAAGAGGGAAGTGTTTTTAATAAATAAGACTGAATTTAAGGACAAGAGGACACAGTAAGAGGTTAGTTGGGGGAAAGGTCAGAAGCAACGTGAGAAAAAATTACTTTACTGAAAGAGTAGTAGATGGTTGGAACAAACTTCCAGCAGATGTGGTAGGTAAAATCTACAATAACTGAATGTAAACCTGCCTGGGATAAACATATATCTATCCTAGGATAATAAGAAGGGAAATACTGAAAGGGCAGACTAGATGGACCCAGGCGCTAAGGCGGTAGCAAACACGGTGGTGGTGGCCAATAGAGCATAACTAAACATCTGTACAATATAGCTAGTTCCACAGGGAAGCAGTACAACTTATATAAAAGAGACCTCTACATAAGGGTTAATCAGTCAATTCTGTAACTTTAGGGTTCCAAATGTTATAATTGGTTTGGAGCCACAGTTATATGGAATATGTGAACATTGTTGTACTTCACTCAAATTTCTCTTCAGTAGCGGCAGATTTGTCTGTGAATACATTTATTCATTTTCATACCGGCCAACAAAAATAGTCTAGAAATATCCTGGACTTGTTCCAAAGACATGACAGCGAATGTAACTCTATGTAAATCTCAACCCAATGGAGATGAAAGAGAACAATCCATGTGTAGAAAATTTTACTACAGTCGATTTGCAGCTATTAACTGAATACAAGTACAATATTTGCATACCCCGTAGCTGATCTGCCCTCTAACCTACATTTGGACCAATGAATATATTTTTGACAAGTGAAAATGATGTTTTTTTTCTGATGGTTAATAACTACGTATATATAATTAGTAATTGGTCGAACCTGAACGTTTGGCTTTTGACTCCCGGTGGTTGGAGAAGTTGGATGCAGCCCTAGGGAGTGCTGTAAAACATTGATACAGCCGGTTGCGTTCAACTTCTCCAGCCTCCGGGAGTCTAATGCCGAGTGTTCGGTTTTGGATTAACCAGAATGATTGCTAAGTTAGCTGGACAGTAAGGCTCTTATTACACGGGACTATTATCATTCGAAAAATCGTTAGATCGTTCAAAGAAGAAAGATAATCGTTTTGTGTAATTGCAGGCAACAATTAAACGACCAACGAGAAATCATTGATCGTTTCATAGAATTTGGACCTATTTTAATCGTTGATCGTTTGCGAAATGTTCGCACATTGTTCGGTGTACTAAGACGTCGTTCGGTTGGTGTAATAGCTCTGTCCGAGCGCAGTAGCAACCACTGCAACAATGATCATAAGTAACGATGAACGTTCCGTGTAATCGGGTAAACTATTTGAGGTTGTTCACCATGAGATTGTTTATCGTTAATCATTGAAAAAATCGCTTTGGGTAATAGTAGAATAAGTGCAAATAAAGGTTGTTATTTGCACTTATTTTTACATTGTGTGAACATAGCCTAAGGGCCCTAGTCCACGGCCCGATCAACGATGTAAACGAGCGCCAATCTGATAGATCGGCGCTTGTTTACTGGGCCTATTCCACGGCCCGATGATCGTTGAGCGAGGGCTGCAGGGACATCTGTACCGATGTCCTTGCAGCCCTTGCACCATATGTTACCTGGCTGGACTTCTCCTCCGCTCCGTCTTCCTCCCCGTGTCCTGCGCGCTCTAGTTTTATAATGGCCTGTCCCGGTCTGTGATTGGCTGAGCGCTCTGACAGCTGACAGGCCATTTGAAGCTAGAGTGCGGGGGACACGGGGAGGAAGATGGAGCGGAGGAGAAGTCCAGCCAGGTAATGTATGGCGCTTCTCAAATCGTCGACCGCCCGCCGCGCACCGCTATTCCGTAGCGATGCGTGGTGGGGAACTGATGATTTTAGGTCTGGCCCTAAATAAACGATCAGCCGATGATACGATCATCGTCTGATCGTTTTCTCTATTCCACCGAGCGATAATCGATTATCGCTCCCATTGAGTAGGGCCCTAAGGCTTTGTTCACACAGTGCATTTTTTAAGACAAGATTAAACAATGGCCGTTTTGGTGATTAAAACAATGACCGTTCTTGCCCTAAAATAATGCACTGCATTGAACTCTATGGAGAACAACGGCGATTGTTCACACACTGTATTGAACAATGGCCGTGGCTTCCTTACAGCCGCACAAATAATTGACTAGTGAATTATTTGCGACCGTTAATGAACGAACAAGGGCTATTATTCACGCTTGGTCCACATAATATATGGCCGTTCTGACGGCCGTACATTTGCATGGAATTCAATGGTTAATTGGAGCGTGTGCACACCCAGATGTGCCCACAATCCAAATAAAGAATACACCACTTCCTGCAGAACATACAGCAACTGATAAGTACTGGAAAACTTGATATTTTTTAATAGAATTAAATTATAAATCTGATTTAAAGAATTTTTTTTTTTTTTTTTGCTGAACTACATCTTTATTAACTATATGCAATAAAAACTCACCAGGCACAAGGTAATTGATTGCATTAAGTCACCTAAAATGTGCTCCGTATGTCCTTTTCTATTTCAGCTAAACTGACTCAAACCTAAAAGTTGGGTAGGATGTACACAATCTATATGCACTATAATACAGCATGAATTGGGCTGCCTTGCATATGTGACTATACATATGGCCTGCATTGTATGTGACAAAGTTTAACCTGACCAGGAGAAAGGTGATTTCCTGAGTCCAAAAATGAACCTGCCCATGTGCTGCGAACAGGAAATTGCTGACCTTTAGGTCATTGTCACTTTTGGAAACCATCAAGTGGTAAAGAAAATAAAACAAGAAACAGGTGTTCATCACCATCCCATTGAAGGAGACAATAGCGTTAGTTACGAGGCTTGGAATTAAAATCGATTGTGCCTTCATAATTATGTGTATATATAGGACACAGAAAGTGAGGATTTTAGAAGTTACTTTGATCTGATTCGATATGTTTGTTAATTGGCCAACACTATATCTTTGTTTACAGATCTAATAGAGCTCTAAGGTTAGTCACCCATGTCCATCACGTGCGCCTTGGGTCCAGAGGGGGGGGGGGGGGAGGGGTGACACTCGGATTCTCCTGTTTTTGGTATTTCACTGTACTATTGCCTTGTCCATCCTTTGTCCAGTACAGGTTCCATAAACTATGGGGGAATTTAATCAAACTGATGTATGAATAAATTTCACTGCCCTTGTGCACTGCGCTGGACTTACTTAGACTCTTAGCAAATCCGACCAGCCTGAGATGGGTGCAAAAATCTACACCTGCTCTTAGATTTTCACTATAATTTACACCTGTAAATCATGATAAATTAGGCGCAGGAAGAGGCCACGCCCCCTTCTTGCCTTGCCACGCCCCCTGCCTGCTCTTTAGGCAAACAGGGTTGCCTATGGCTAGGGATGGTCCGAACCTGCCGAGGTTGGGGTTCGTATGAACCCGAACGCTCTGCAGCAGATTCCTGCTGTCTGCCCGCTCCGTGGAGCGGGCGGATACAGTGGGAGGAACGCCTGGAAAACTGTGATACAGCCTATGGCTATACAGGCCATACGGGCAGACAGCGGGAATCATTACCGAGGGTTCGGGTTTGTACGAACCTGAACCGAAATCTGTTCGGACCATCCCTACCTATGGCCTATTGAGGGTAACAGTGCAATTATTTTCAGGTACTCACAAGGGGCAGACATGATAACTCCCCCCCCATGTATTAATATAATCTTTGTATGGATTATTTGTTTGTTCTCCTGCATTTTACTTATATCTTGTAGGATGTATGTTTTTAGGCTGTAGGGAGACTGTCTCTGCATGCCCTGTATGGAAGGTCCGTACTGGACATCTATTTAGTACATATGTGAAACACTTCACATGTCAAGGACATGTAGGTATTCATGGTTGTGCAATACATGTATACGAACAGTGCTGACCCAGGCATATTAGCAGCATCCTTTGTATGATTTACACTCACCTTTATTGGTAATATTACTTTTTTTAATGTTTTTTTTATTGGTTGCTACCTATCTATACATTTACAACCTATATGGGCTATTTAGGAACCCCCTATCTGTTTCTCAGTTTGTGATCTGATTTTCTGGATATATTTTATGTGTTGCTATATATTTAGAATTTTTTTCAATCTGTTCAAATGTTTTTAATGCATTTAGAGATTATTATTTTAAGCTTTTACTGAGCCCTATATGTCTGTCTGTTTTTATGGTGGATCTTTGTTTACAGGTCAAGTCACTGAGAAGCAGCCAAAGTATGGCTATAAAATGCACCTGTATGCAGCTTTACCTCAAACCAGCACAATTGAACTATTAAATGTGAATATGTGTTGATGTTTGAGCACAACTGCTGTTTAACTGCAAAATTGTGTGACCTTTTGTTCAGAGAAAATCTAAATAATGCATTCTGTCCTCCCATTGCATAAAAAAACAAACAAGCCATACTCACCCCACCCCCTCCCCTTGCTCCACCACTGCTCCTGCTGTGCGATCTGGTCCTGGCTGTGTTCATGTCCTGCTAACTTTCACTTACATACTTACCTCCCACTCCTCGCTCAGCTAATCACAGAGCTGAACTGGGAAAGGGACATTAACAGATTCCGGCAGAATAGGAACATAACCAGGGATACACACCAGGGCCTATTTGCAAGAGTTTACAATACCATTTCAAGGAATTATCTGGTATTAGAAAATACATGGATGTCTATTGCCAAAAAGATCACCACACCTGTCCACAGTTTGTAGTGCAGCTTAGGGCCATCCATTTCAATGGAGTTGAGCTGCAATATCACATACAACCTGTGAACAGGTGTGGTGCTCTTTTTAGTAAAAGGCAGCCATGTTTTTGTATTCCTGGATAATCCCTTTAATAAATAAATATACAACACTCGCTAAACTAAGGTGGACACTGGAGGTCACCCAAGGACAAATGATTCAAATTTTCTTATACGTGTAGTCAAGAAATGTTGCCTTACCATCTCCCTCGAATACAGGCCGCGTCTCCATGGTAGGTGTAGGTTTGGATCCGTCATCTGAATTTAGGGTGAGAAAGAAACGAAAAGAGACTACCATTATTGAGGTAAATGCTATCTACTCTACAGAACTGTTGAATGGTTTGGGGTTTGGATGTGGCCCGGCCACGTACACACACAGAAACAAGAACACACAAACAATACGTTGTTAAAGCCATGTATGGAAATGTTACTTCAAAAAAGATTAAAGAGTAAAGCGTTAAAAAAAAAAAAATAATAAAAATAATCTTTGAGCTATTTATTGGATGGAGTGCCGTAATAAACTCATCTGACCGCTCTCCAGTCATGTCCTTTCATCCAAGATCCTGCTATGGGATGATTTATGCAGTACAATAGTGTCTGGGAAGATTTTCAGCATGCACATATCGGCACAGGAGGGCCGTCAAATAACCTGAACTGGAAAGGGTATATAAATACGTTACCTTCGACAGTATTTAGATTCTTGGCTTCACTCTGCTGCTATAGTTTGTGGCTAGAGCCCTCTTTGTGGCAGTTTTCTACCCTCTCTGGCTCCTTAGACCTCATTCACCCGTGGCCTCAAGACCCGTGCTGCGACCCCCACTGTGATCCGCGCCGCGATGACCAGAGGAGGATTGCAGCATGGATCTCCAAACAGAAGGGCAGATGACAGAAGCGCAGAGGACAACTACTCGACTACATCCCCCCCCCCCCCTCCCCGTGCTGGCCGGCTCACATATTCACCGAAACGGGGGGAGTAGGCAAGTAGTTGCCTTCTGCGCTCTTGTCATCTCTGCTGCTGGGCGGAGGGGGGGATCCGAGCCGCGATCCGCACTAGGACATGTCCTACTTTTTTAGGGGTTGGGGGGGGGGGGGGTCGCGTCACGGATCACGTGAATGGCTGCATTCATTTAAATGGTTCCTAAAATTGTCTGTGGTCTGCGAATCTTACGGGACATTTTAATGCAACCGTAGTGTACCTACTGTGGCTGGTGCATGCACCAGCTTGGCTGCCAATCATCCTATTGGTCACCTCATGCAGGCGTTGTTTTTTACCTCATCACACTAATGCACAGTATACTGTCAGTCTTTTTTAGAAATGTTGGCACCTGTTACAGAAAGATCTTCTTATAAGTCCCTATTAGATAGCTCAAGACATTCTGTAAACGAGTGCTAATCACTATGATTGGTTCTAGTTTCACACATAAGGGGAGATTTATCAAGAATGGTGTAAAGTTAAACTGGCCCAGTTGCCCCTAGTAACCAATCAGATTCCACCTTTCATTTTCCAAAGAGTCTGTAAGGAATGAAAGGTTGAATCTGATTGGTTGCTAGGGGCAACTGCGCCAGTTTCACTTTACACCACGTTTGATAAATCTCCCTCATAGTGTTTAATTAGTCGTATTTTGCATGAATTACGCAATTTGCTGTAAAAGAACTCTATTTTTGCAGCAATTTTGACAGAATGAAGGCAAAAATATCACTTTTTTTTTTTTTTACAGCGATTGGGCAATTTACTGCAAAATATCGCTATATGTGAACGTAGCTTAAGGCTCGATTAGTTGTGTAACCCTTTCTGGCAATGAAACCTGCAGCTTATAGACTCATCAGAATAACTCATTTAACCATGTCATGCCTTCTCTATGCCTCAACTGCTATGTTGGAATATTATATATTTTCTTTCCTACCAGGCGTGACATACTCTAACATCATGGCCTCACTAAGGTACATGCCAAAACAGCACAGAAGCTGGATATATTCCTCCGAACATATCCATACCACAATACCCCAGGGTTCACCCCATGCTCTGGGCTTGCTTTCATAGAGTCGGACTTGGCCTGTGGATATTTGGAAGAGTCAAGTAGACCTTTTTTAAGTTCTGCAAAGGAATACTATGGTATTAACTGTATCACAGAAAAGTTCTCCCTAGGGGAGCTAAAAGATGGGCATTGCTCTTCTGCATCTGCTTTTCTAATATACTGTATGATTAAAGAAAGCCAAGGAACAGATCAGAGCCTTTCTAGCAATGATGATTTAATTAAACATATATATATAGTAATATAAAAGATTACATCCATATTACAGAAAGACTAGACTTTGAGGATGAGCCAAGTTGCTGTACCTATAGTTGCTTTTTGCATTACTATAACCAGATTAGGGCATTTCTGGGTCTTAGACACACCAAGTCCTAAAGATTTTACTTGCGTAGTTTTAATATTTGAAACTTATGTGGTCGGTAAAATGACCAAAAAAAATATCTATAATGCAATCTGCTGCACCACTCCCGCCTCCTAATGGCAATATGTCAGCTATATACCATGCTCAGAGCTACAGTCATAGATAGCTGATAGAAAACAAATGAAAATTAGACCCTTTACAAATGGGCATTGAGAGTTACGTTATAGAATCATGTTTCATAGAGTCTATGGCCAGCTGCAACATACACACCGCCTCCTCCCTTCTTAACCCTTCTCTGCCCTGCATGACGGATGCACAGGCTTTGGTTTCCAGCACTGAAACTTGTACTTCAATCATGCAGGGTGGGATAAGGGAAGAGGAGGGGTAGGAGGACTGCATGCTGCAGCTTAGCACTGACTGATTATTTATAACTTTACAAACAGCCATCATCTAAGAAACAGGTATGATTTGTTTCATTTGCTCTCTGCCCATGGCTGCAGCAAAGAGCATCATATAGAGCTTACAGATTGCCTTTAAGTTAAAACTTATATGCTGCAATATAACAATACAGCCAGGCAACTTCAATTGTTCCATGTAAATGTAAACTTCAGGTTGTCAGCTAAAATCCAGGATTTCTATCAAATTAATTGAATCCTAAACGTAACAATTTCTGAGGTTGGCTCTTGGGCTTCTGTTATCACAGCAGTATATGATGCGGCCAAGTATTTGGTTGTGTGGGGCAACCATATGGGCCCTAAAATGACTGATATAAGTGGTACTTATAGAGAGAACAGCATATCTGTAGTCTAATACAAAAGCTGCACAGTACTCTTAAAGCCTCATATAATGTACCTTTGTGGAGCCTTTCCCTTCAAAGCTCATTTGTATTGCAGATCTCTTCTCCGAGTCACTATCAGTGAAGCTGCAGTGTGGTCACAGTCACTATTTCTACAAGGCTATTAGCTCATATTGCACTTGCTACCCTGTTAGTACACTGCTATACATTGCTTGTAATTACAGGATTTTACTATCTAGCAGCTTGTCCGTCCAGTCACACAGAGAACTTACAAGGTAATAATTTTTCACTATGTGGTACAGTGAAGCTGCAGCCTGTATGTTAGCTTAACAGCGCTAGAAAAACATGGCCACTTTCTTTCAGAGGCAGCAACGCTCTTGTCTCCAGTTTGGGTGTAAGTTCCATTAAGTGAATGGAGCTCAATTGCAAACCCTACAATATTCGGAGACAAGAGTGGGGCTGTCTCTGGAAGAGAGTGGCCATGTTTTTCTAGCGCTGGATAACCCCTTTAAATTACACTTGCTACTCTGCTCCCCTATTGGCACACTCCTTTACACTACATACAGGTAATTACAGGTTTTTATTAGCTAGCATGTTCACTATACAGGCACTCAGATTACTTGCTATTCCCTGTAAGGTTAAAGTATTCACATTATTCATGTTCTCTCTTTCATGTTGGTAATAAATTCAAGGAATCAAGTAAATCAAGACTTCTCTGTGTGCAACTTGCAAGTTATTGTAGCTAGAGTTGACCAAACTTGCCGAACTGTTCGGGTTTGGCACCGTTCTCCAAGCTCAAACGCTCAGCATTTGACTCCTGGTGGCTGGATAACTTGGATGCCGCTCTATATCCATGTTTTCCGCAACTCCCTATTGTGGCATCCAACTTCTCAAGCCGCCAGGATTCGAATGCAGAGCCTTCGAGTTTGGAGAATGTTGGCGAACCTGAATAGTTTTCCAAGTTTGCTCAACACTAGGGATGACCAAATTTACAGTAGGAGTGATGCAAATAGCTTAGTTCCTATCTATATTCTGCTCATCAGGCTGCAGGCTTTAAAGTCTGCTCCGCTCTGTGCCGCTCCTCCCCAGGTGCTGGAAAAAAGATGGATCCAGTCCTGGGAAACTGGGAGAAGTTTCCCAGGACGGGATTTATCTTTTCCCAGCGCCCACGAAGGAGCAGCAGGGAGCGGAGCAGACTTCAAAGCCTGCAGCCTGATGAGCAGAATAACGGTAGGAAGGAAGCAATTTGTTTCATTCCTACTTTAAATTTGCTCATTTCTACTTAACACTAATTGTAGCTAAAAACACGCAGTATAAAGGTTTTTAAGGGTAAGTTGTTTCAGCACCCTAAACTGACAGTAGGCCATTGCAGAATACATGTACCGTAATAGATGTAGAGAAACCAATAAGGTGATAATATCAGAAAGAATAAGGCAGTCCGTCTCCAACCCTTGGAGATCCACAGAGTTTGAATGGAGCGGCAGTATGCATACTAACTCCATTCAAAGAGAACCCCCATTCTTGTGAATAGTTGGGTGCCCCCCCTCTCAATTAAAAGTTGATCACCTATCCCATGGATGGGTTATAAATTGTCATTATGGCACAACCCATTTAACTACTTATAATTAAATATCGTAACACAACATGTTTATACTCCATTGTATCACCAGTTACATTGTTTCTACATATTTTTTTTAAACATGTTTTTATTGAGTTTTCAGACAACATTGGATAGGATAAGGAAGGGGAGGGGTGGGGGGAATGGGCAAGGGGGAGAGGGGTTTCTTCATATTTAATCCTGCTCTGAAAATATATATAAAAAAAAAAGTTGATATCTGAAATGGCCAACAACATGAGGCCTATTGTTCGGTCGTGACACCATTATGCCCCCCATTACTCTAAACAGTTGTCATATACTGTATCTTTCATCAAAGCCCTTTATATTGCTTACATTTTTCCCTCCAATTATATTTTATTGTAATAAAGAAAAGTAAACATTTGTGTGTAAACACGTAACCTATAAATTCACAGGGCTTTGCTGACAATCCGGCGCACATGACCACCTTCTGGACAATGAATGACAAATGATCAAATAAACCATTCATTAGTGGACACAATGAGGTGTAACAAGCCAAATGGTGAACTCGTTGGCTCGCAGCAAAATTAATGACAATAAAGTGTAGATCTAAAACAAAGGCACGGCACAAAGAAAACCTAAATACACAAGAACAAAGAATAAACTTAAAGCAGAACTTCACACCTCATTAATGGTCAAGTTGGCTGAAAACCGGCGGGCATAATGCTCAATTAACAATGTGTATTTCAAGTCATGTGGGATCCTTTGCAAGAGAGGGAAGAGACATAGAAATGATAAGGCGATTCTCGAATCCTTGCTTAAAATAGTGTAGGGCTAGCTAAATTTAATAACCTTTAAGTAGTAACTATGGACGTTACAGCTGCACCAAGGCTAAGCTGCTTGATGTTACATAGGCCCTCTTCCTAGTAAGGCTATGTGCACAGTACGGAATGCCAGCGGATCACCTGCCACAGGTTCCGCAGCTCGCCTCCGCTGGTGGCCGTTGGCATCTCTACTGGTCCCATAAGCTTCATTCTATAGTTTGCCAGATTCTGTCATCTGCCCAAAGAATGTGCGGGTACATTTTTCGGGCGGATGGTGGCAAACCATAGAATGAAGCCTTTGGGACCAGCGAGGGGGCGAGATGCGGAATCTGCGGCGGATGATCCACTGGGATTCCGTAGTGTGGACATAAGAGTTCATATGTACTATAAAGAGTGTAGACAATCGTTCCATCTTTCTATGCAGGCAGTGAAAAGGGTCATGCAAGTAGAATCATTCCCAACATAGTTATGGCTGGGAAACATGAGCCTATACCAGTTTTATCTTAGTGAATGGGGATCAATGTTAAAGAAGCAGTTCACAAAAAATTATAATTGACCTCCCCCCCCGCTAGGCGCCGGCACGCATACTCACCACAGGTGATCGGATTCCCGTGGCGCGGCTTTGTTCTGGTCCTGCAGCGCCGTTCAAATCCGGCGCGCACTCAGTCAGCCTCTGCTGTGACTCCTCCTCTGTGTCCTGTGTTTGAACCCCGGAAGTCACCAGCTTCCATAGAGAATGCATTGTAAAGCGTGACTTCCAGCGTTAAATCACAGGACACATAAGAGGAGTCACAGCAGAGGTTGACGTGATCGTGCTCCGGATTTGAACGGCGCCGCGGGACACCGTGAGTATATGCGCCAGCGCCTAGCAGGGGGGCCAATAATAATTTTTTGCAAACTGCTTCTTTAAGGCTGGATTCACACAAGCTAATATAAACATATTTTTGTCTCTGTATTATCCTAACTTGACTGCAGGGCACCAGACTGTAGATCACTATGATGCTGTCAGTTTGGGTCAATAGACCAGCTGCTTGTGTGAATCTAGCCTGAAGGCTTGTGCACACATGGCAAAGTCACTGTAGAAAATTTAGCAAGAGCAAATCTATTCCTTACATCTGAATGAGGCTGTTTCTGTAGCATAGATTTCCCAACTCATATGTATACAACTGGCCATATACAAGATAGCTTGTACGCCTTACAACGACCCCTAATAATCTTCCCATACGTTTGGCTTGACATGTAGGTTTGGACTGGCCCACTAGGGGTTGGATGAATCAACTGGTGGGCCCCTGAATAGTGCTGAGACATGTCTCTATATTTTCCTACAATTTGCACAAAATTATGGCAAAAATGAGCCAGCTACGCAAATACAGTATCTTTCTAAGTTTTTGGTTATTACCTGGAGTTACTGTAAGATAAAGTATTCGACAAATAAGCAGTAACTTATAGTAACTCTGTACTCACAATCTGCCCCCCCCCCCGTAGATCGTTTGTAATTGAATGATAATAATTTCGTGTAATAGCAGACGACTAAATTACCGAGGAGAAATTGTTGGTTGCTTGATAGAATTTGGACCTATTTTATCATTGATCATTTGGAAATCATTTGCGCATTGTTTGGTGTAATAAGACATTGTTCAGTCTTTCATAGTAGCGACGAATGCAGTAGTGATGACAGGACGATCGCAAGGATGATCATACATAACGATCATTGTTCCGTGTAATTGGGTGAACGATTTCAGGTTGTTCGCCATAGTGGTTGTTTGAGATCGTTTATCGTTGAAAAATTGCTTTGTGGAATAGGACCCTTAAATTTGCAGCCCTGTATCAAATTGGTGTGGCCTACGGGAACAGTGCCCTAAGCCTGCACCGTCCCTCCTCCCATTCTCTTCACCATTAGGAATGCCCTAGGCAGGATTTTTCCTAATCATCACTTGTCTGAACACGGCACATGGGCCTGAACAATCCAGCACATGTGCAGACAAGTGATAAGGAGAAATCCTGCCTGGGGCATTCCTAATGGTGAGAAGAGGCGGTGTAGGCCTAGGGCACAGACACACATAGCTGCTTTCCTGGGGTCCGTTCAGCATGTGATGCAGTTATCTGATGGTACAAGTGGTTTGGGGGATGGGAAGGGGGGGGGGGCAGATTGTGGGTACAGAGTCGCTTTAAAATGTATAGTGTGTCAGCTTTAATTCACATCACCAAAACATAGAGCTGAAATTCTAACTTTTCATGAGCATATAATAATAATAATAAAAAAAAATAATGTAGTGTGACTGGTTGCTTAATTTCCTTGCGTTCAGACACAATATGCATCCACAAGGGTTTCCCTGTTATTGTATTGAAATTTACATGTTTTCAAACAGAAAATATAAAGCGTGAGAAAAGCCACGTACAATATTGTCGGGTGCACATAAAGTGGCATGAATTCTCCTGACTGTGTTTTTCCCAGTTGCTTTGTTGTTTGTGTGGCTTTCCAAGACATCAAAGGTTGCCAGCTTTACAGATGTGAAATTAGCATGCAATAAGGAGGTTTAAGGGACAATTCCCTGGGCTTTGTAGCCCTCACAAGTGTATTTCCTTTTTTTTTCTAACACACAGTGCAGGTGCATGTCGGGGAGAAAAGAGACCAATTCTAAGGATTGTGAGTGCAATGCACTGACTGTGCTTAATTGTGACAGCAATTCTTCTTTTCCCCTCTTCTGATTAAAAGCCGGGCGAGGGAGACAGCGGGAAGCCCTCTCGACCCCTAATGGCACTATTGAAAGCCTCTTATGTTTGCCTTTTTGATTCTTGATTGACAAATTCACTGTGTGGCTCAGGCAAGTGCTGCCATAAGGACAATATTCATTGGCTCTGACTATTCTTGCATGGGACCTTAGAAGAAACACAAGTGCACAAGCTTTCTGAATCCAAGTCAAACTGAGTGAGAAAGAGAAGACTCCGAGTTCACCATAGAGGCTTTAATTGTATGGAGTGTACAATATGTGTATTCTGATAGGACACAAAGGACTTTCTCACTCAGGTCCTTCAATGGCATCATGTCAAAAAGTCTCTGTGCACACAGAATTCATAGTATCACTCTTGGAGCAAAAGGTTTTCCTTATACTGGAGGATACAGAGAGATGGAAAGTGATGATTGCATCCTTTGTAAGAGCTGGCATACTTACATTAACTACAAATATATTTCTAAATAGATTGACATATGTAATTAGGTGTATATGCAATTAAAATTTATTTTTATCCTGATATAATTGGAGTGTACATAGGAAAATTTTTTAAAAAAATTTAAATTAATTATTTTATCATTTTTCTGGTATTTTTGTTTTCTACCAAAAATTAAAATAGTAATGGATCAATAGTTTGTGCACAACTGTTAATCTGTGCTCCACAATTTTCCAGACGTGCAACAACAAAAAAAAAATCGGGGCCATTGGCTATTTGGATTTTATGCAATTTCTCCCCCCCCCCCCCCCCCCCACAAGATTTGCTCATTTGGCACATGTCTTTGGAAAATCGTGGCCAAGTGATAAAAATTGGCATATTGCGCACCAATCAGGTTTGAACAAAAAATTAAGAACTTATTCCCACGCTCCGTAATCCACAGAGGTTATGGAGTGTGAAGCTGCGATGTGGAGTTAGGCCTTATTTACACGTCCCGTAAAATTGCCGTGGTTGCTGATCCGTGACCACGGACAATTTTAGGGCCCATTAAATTCTATGTGGGCATTCATACCATCCGTGCCGTCATCTGTGCTGGGTAAAAAAAGGACAGGTCATAGTGCGGATTGTGGCACGGATGCCTCTCCTCACTCCTGTCACTGTTCCTGTCTCTTTTACCGCTTCTGTCACCCGCTACCATCTCCCCTGCTCCTGTCACTGCTCCTGTCTCTCTCATCTGTCCCACTCCGCCCCAAGACAACACCAGCCCCTCCCGACCCCAACCCAGTACATCCAGTGCAATCAACCCTGTATTTTGCGGAATAAAATCACAGTCTTTTAAAAACACTAGACATGTGAATGAGGCTTAAAAGCTCTCCCAGCGTCATGTATCAATATGATGCCAGGAGAGATGTAAGCGTTTAAATATTCACAGGGCTGTACTGATATAGCTGCGCAGCTGTGTAATTATAGTGCTGCAAACATTTAAACACTTTACCTGCTCATAAAATCATATTGATATAGAGTGCACTACAACACTTACCTGTATGCAGGTTCTGTGTTTTTTTACGGAACGTTGGAATAACCCCTTACAAAAAATTTCAATACAAAAACCCAAAGTAATTTTACCCGTCTAAACAATACTGTTGGATTTTCCTTCTTTTGTTTAGTTGCAATCTTTAAGAAAAGGTGCTACTGTGTGTGTGTGTGTGTACTCAACCCAATTATTATGATTATAGTGCCTTTAAAATGACAGTCACCAAACATCATTGACTTTTATTGTATTTAGTCAAGTTCACACTTTTATTTGGTCTGCTATTGCCTTCATTCTTTAAAGGGTGTCAGAGATTTGTAATTTACTTTTTTTAAGTCTTTCCTGCAGGAAGTGGTGTATTCTTTCCAGTCTGACACAGTGCTCTCCGTTGCCACCTCTGTCCGTGTCAGGAACTGTCCAGAGCAGTAGCAAATCCACATAGAAAACCTCTCCTGCTCTCCAGACTGAAAAGAATACCACTTCCTGCGGGACATACACCAGCTTATAAGTATTGGAGTACTTGAGATTTTTTTAATAGAAGTAAATTACAAATCTCTGGCACCAGTTAGTTTTTCTGGAGTACCCTTTTAAGGGGAAGGAACCAGCCCCCATGTTACAGGCTTCCTATTTCCCATTTTATGAAATTTTTCCCCGAATGGTAAAATCCATAATACAAGCATACCCTTAGGGGGAGATTTATCCAACATGGTGTAAAGTGAAACTGGCTCAGTTGCCCCTAGCAACCAATCAGATTCCACCTTTCATTTTCTAAAGAGTCTGTGAGGAATGAAAAGTGGAATCTGATTGGTTGCTAGGGGCAACTGAACCAGTTTCACTTTACACCCCCTCCCCCTTAAAGTGTTGCTTTGTTGGTGACTATAGAGTTATATGATCCATTTTTATTTATGGAATACGCAGTTCTGCCCTAAATTACTTTTGGCAATAAAAAAAAAAAAGTGTATTACAAATTAGCAGCAGGTTAAAGTCAGCGTATAACATGGCCGCTATTAGCTGTGTCCATCATGCTGATTTTGTATGATTAATCACAGGCTGTCACTTTTTCCCCAAAACAGGAACACCTCCAGCACTTTCACACTATTTAAACTATGAAGTAAATGATGAGGTCTTACACTTGGCACTGCTGCCTGGCAAGAGCCATACAAAAGTATACAAAGCTTAGGGGGTATTCTAAAATTAGGCGCCGCAGGATTAGGCAGGCCATAAAAAAGAGTAACTATACTTAAAGGTACCTTGATGCTACTGGCATACAATTAGTTATACAAATACATGAGGCAGCCATATATCTTAGATGAATGCTCTTTTAGCCGAAAGCTATTTCTTCCAATTACCCTCATATACATGCACTGTAATGCTGCGTTTACATGGAACGATTATTGTTCGAATTTTCGCAATAACGGTCGCATTTGAGAGATAATCGTTCCGTGTAAACAGCAAATGATCAGGCGACGAGCGAGAAATCGTTCATTTTGATCTTTCAACATGTTCTCAAATCGTCATTCGCCGTTTGCTAAAAATTCGCAACAGTCTTTCAAAGATTCACCCTATGTGAAAGATGGGCTTAAAAAGGACCTGTCACCCCCCCCCCGTGCCGGGGTGACAGGCTCCCGACCCCCAGTTAGATCCCCTTATACTTACCTCGTCCCGCTGCTGGAGCCAGTCCCGGGACGGAGATATCCTGGTCAGAAGCGCAGGGCTCCATTCATTCTCTATGGACGCCGGATCTCTCTCCACAGCGTGCGCGCCGGCTTCTGACCGGGATATCTCTGTCCCAGGACCGGCTCCGGCAGCGGGACTCGGCGGCATGAGGTACATATGAGGGGATCTAACTGGGGGTCAGGAGCCTGTCACCCCGTCACGGGGGGTGACAGGTCTCCTTTAAGCGATCTTAAAAATTATCACAATAACGATTTTTCTTACCAATTTTCGAACGATTTTTCAAACAATTTATTCATCTAAACGCTGATAGTTATAAAAACCAAATTGTTCCTTTAAAATCGTTAAACGATAGATTGGGCGACTTATCGCTCCGTGTAAACCCAGCATTAGTATGGTCAACTGTGCATGTGCTCTTTAATAGGAGTAATAGACCATCTTCTCTCAGGCACCTCTGTAGGTTAGTGTGAGAGCAAAGGATCAATCATGCCCCCCCCCCCTATCTTCTATTGTAGAGGAGTCAGGAAAGCCCTATAAACCTTAGATGGTTGCTGAAGTCAATGTTGGTATATGTTCAGCAAAAGTCAGTTTCTTAAAGTGGAACCCCTGTTGAAATTTTTTTTGTCTTTCAGATCAACTGGTGTCAGAAAGTTATATAGATTTGTAATTTACTATTTAAAAATCTAAAGTCTTCCAGTACTTATCAGCTGCTGTATGTTCTGCAGGAAGTGGTGTATTCTTTCCAGTCTGACCCAGTGCTCTCTGTTGCCACCTCTGTCCGAGACAGGAACTGTCCAGAGCAGTATCAAATCCTCATAGAAAACCTCTCCTGCTCTAAACCGTTCCTGTTACCAACAGAGGTGGTAGCAGAGAGCACTATGTCAGACTGGAAAGAATACACCACTTCCTTCAGGACATACAGCAGCTGATAAATACTGGAAGACAAAATGTTTAAATAGAAGTCAATTACAAATCAATATAACTTTCTGACACCAGTTGATTTGAAGAAGAAAAAAATATTCACTGGAGTTCCATTTTAAAGGGGTTGTCTCCTAAAGATAAGGTCTATTGAAGTTGCTAGGGAAGCAATGGCCATCCCTACTTTTCCTGCCAGCAAAAATGTAGCATTTCTACCAAATTATTACCATCTACTGTATGTAATACAAGAATGTGCGCCCCCGCCCCCAAAAGGGGCACATAAAGGGGTGAGCCACTTTATAACCTCAAAATGTTTCCTTTGGCAATAGAACTATTCTGACAACAGATGGTAGAAACTGTGGACACTGATTCCCTGTATATGACACCTATGTAACTACGTGAGGGAAATGAATACAGAGATCAGAGGTGCTGTCATGATGATCATCATTATATTACAGCAGCTTAGATAACTCCTAACTCCGGGATAGGGAACATTCGGCCCTCCAGCTGTTGCAAAACTACAACTCCCAACATGCCTGAACAGCCAAAGATAAAGCTGGAGAGCTAAGGATCCCGCCCCCTGTCTTAACTTGTTCTATGCTCCAACCTGAATGTATTTTTCAAAAACAATAAATCCTAAAAATTATATAACAAAACATTGCCATGGAACCTCTTACTTCCTGAGTGCCAACTGCCTAACACCATAAGAGTTATAGGATTATATGTCCACTAATCACCTTAAAGTAGGCTGATCAGGAGTGTGAAATTCTAGGAAATTAAGCATTTAAATGCTTTACTTGGCAAAGCAATAACACTGTGAGTGCACTGTGCGTTTACTTTCCAGCTAATGCTATCATTCACAGATTGATAGCCCCATATATCAGGGGAATATATTAAAGCTGGGCTTCTCGCAACCTTCCCTACAACTAACCTGCCTCAACCTAAGCTGCAGTAGTTGTAACCTTAAAGGGAATCTGTCACTAGGTTTATCCCGCCTCAAATGAGGGCAACATAAACTAGTGACAAAAATGCTGAACAGATCAGTGTATTACTTAAATCATACTTTCTCAGCCGTCCTCCTGATATGCAGGAGAATAGGATTCTTGCCACACCCCTTCTCCGCCCTCCAGCTGCTGATTGACAGGTGACTGCCTATACACAGCATGGATAGATAACTGCCAATCAGCAGTTGGTGAGCGGCGTTTTCTGCTTCTCATAAATATAGAGGACTACTGGGCTCATGCACATAATGGAGAGAACTACATGTTGTCCATGTTATTCTGGAGGATATCTCTGAATCAGCTGCACTGAACAATATAAGTCATACATCATTCTGTTTAGTTTATTTGTCACTACTTTATGCAACCCTTAGAAAGGACAGCAGAAACCTACTGACAGAGCCTCTTTTAAAGCGACTCTGGACCCCCAATCTGCCCCCCCCCCCCCCCAAACCACTTGTACCTTCAGATAGCTGTTTTTAATCCAAGATCTGTCCTGGGGTTCGTTCGGCAGGTGATGCAGTTATTGTCCTAAAAAAAAACAACTTTTAAACTGGCAGCCCCGTGCCCTACGGGTGTGGCCTAGATTGAGTATGCATTAGGCTGGCACACCCTCTCTGTCCCTCCTCCCTGCCCTCCTCATCATTAGGATTGCTCCAGGCAGATTGCCTGCTATTCCTCAGCCGTGTCAGCCCGGCACATGGGCTGGATCGTTAAGACATCTGTACAAATGTTCCGCATGGAGAAAATGTTCCAGTGGCATTCCTAATGATGAAGAGGGTGGGGAGGAGGGACGGAGGGGTGATGCAAAGTTAGGGCACAGATGTTCTAAGCCACGGTCGTAGGGTACGGGGCTGTAAATTTAAAAGTTGTTTTTTAGGACAATAACCGCATCACCTGCCAAACGAACCACAGGACAGATCTTGGATTAAAAGCAGCTATTCGAAGGTACAAGTGGTTTGGGGGGGTTAGATTGTGGGTACAGAGTCGCTTTAAGGTCCACATAGTGATGTCAGTATAAAGTGTATGAGGGCCTCCTAAGTCTCCACCTAAAGATGTCGGATGACATAGTGGTTGAGCATGATGGAATTTCACTGCCCGGTCCCTGGAGCTGTCTTGACTGCAGCTTACTCTCCCTCTCACCATAGAGAACACAGGAACGCTCAACGGTGACCACTGTGAATGGGGAGAAGAGGTGATATAGCAATCATTTAGTCGACAGTTGTTTAGGGGTTTAGGTCCCTGCATTTGCTCCCTTTTTAGCCTTCTCGTACTTGACAACAGATTTCGCAACTTTGGCGCTCGCCTACACTAGTCATCTGGCCTTGTAACCTGACCCTAAGGATATGTGGCCTAACTGGACTAGCTCTTAAGGTGCTTTGGGTAAGGTTAGGACTCGCCACAATACACTTTATACAGTTGGTTGGACTGACTTAAGGTAAAAATATAGGGGCACCTTTAGGGGAGAAGGTCATCATGGTCTGTCACCTTCAAAATGCTGCAAAATATGTTGGCCCTATATAATGATTATTGCTAGTTATAAAATGTAACAATAAAATCGGAGGTATTTTTTTTCTCTAACTCTTACGGCGCTCTTCATATTCCAAAATTTGCTCTTGAAAATATTTGTTTAGTGATCGTCTGCAATGGAGTATGTGATATTTATTCTCTGTGTTTATTCTTGCCTTTTAATACACGGAAACATGATGCCAAAGTTTGTCTTGGACGCAGCCTCTGGCTAGTAAAAGTCTGCTAGTGGAGTTACCATCACTTTAATGGAGTAAAAGTGCCTGTAGTGACTGGTAGGTTGTAGCTTGCACATTAATGTTGACTCTCTTAAGGTTTTCTAGGACTTTTTTTTTTATTGATTGGCTAGTTTGATCGATGGAGGCCCAACTCCTGGCAATCCCAAGAGTCAGCTGACTGTATGCAAATGCTGTGGCCTCTTCAGTTCCTTTTAGATACAGCTCCGTACACCTAGGATTTCACTGTATTGAGCGCTTTAGCTGGCAGACGATATTGTTATCTTTGGCTGGTCTCCCCGAGATCGGTGATCTCTCTTCCGTATAGCTATGTACATTTAGAAGTGTCGATTCCTGGTACTGCAGTCATCCCATTCAAATCAGATCTTATACAATTTGCCTGACAAAACTTTATTGGTTATTCTGCAGTTTTTTTTTAACTTTCTATATTGTTGGGGCCGTATAAATGAAGAAAAAAAAAAAAAAAACGCTTTACTTACCTACCTTGAGTCCTCCCACAGATTCCCTGCAACACCTTCTTGGCTCCTAATTAGAGATGAGCGAACCCCGAGCATGCTCGAGTCGACCCGAACTTTCAGCATTTGATTAGCGGTGGCTGCTGAAGTTGGATAAAGCCCTAAGGCTATGTGGAATTTATGGATATAGTCATTGGCTGTATCCATGTTTTCCAGACAACCTTAGAGCTTTATCCAACTTCAGCAGCCCCCGCTAATCAAATACCGATCATTCGGGTTCGGATTGACTCGAACCCGAACCCGGTTCGCTCATCTCTACTCCTAATCTGTCAGCAGGTTTATGGTGTCCTATGTAAGAGTAGCATAAACTAGTGACCGAGAAGCAGAACAGAATGATGTATCACTTACATTGTTCTGTGCAGATGATCCAAAGATATCCTCCTGAATAATATGGACAATAAATAGTCGTCTCCATTATGTGTGAGCACAGTAGTCCTGGATATTCATGAGAAGCAGAAAACTCTGCCTGCTAGCTGCTGATTTGGCAGTTATCAATCCATGTTGTGTATAGGCAGGCAGCTGTCAATCAGCAGTTGGTGGATGGGGGGAGGGGTGTGGCAAGAATCCTATTGTCCTGCATATTAGGAGAACAGCTGAACAGAATTATTCAAGTAATACATCGATCTGTTCAGCATTTCTGTCACTAGTTTACGCTGTCCTTATTTAAGGCAGCCTAAATCTAGTGACAGATTCTCTTTAAAAAAATTAAATATATATATATATATATATATATATATATATATTTACAGTAGTAGGTCATCTTAAATGCTTGAAATTCACAATATTCAAGAGAAGGCAGCATTATATATGCCAACCAACCGAACATAACATTAAATCACCTGTCTATTATTGTATAGGTCACACTCATATTGCCGAAACATCTCTGACTTATCGGCATGGGTTCCACAGGTCTTTTGCACTGCACTTTTTATATCTAATGTTGTCAATTACTAACACAATGGGGGAGATTTATCAAACTTGGTGTAAAGTAAAATTGTCTCAGTAGCCCCTAGCAACCAATCAGATTCCACTTTTCATTTTCCAAAGAGTCTGTGAGGAATGAAAGGTGGAATCTGATTGGTTGCTCGGGGCAACTGAGCCAGTTTCACTTTACACCATGTTTGATAAATCTCCCCCATTAATGTCTTGACGTTTCCTATGTCTTACAGTAATACTGTAGCTTTATTCCAAGTCCTTTTTTGGGATAGGAAATCTCAGGGAAACGTGGCAAACATTCATCAAACTGCCGGAGGTTGGACACCAATGGAATGTACATGACCAAATCAGTTTCCCAGAATATGAGGTGATGATATGATGCTCACTTCCAGTCATTAAAGGGAACCTGTCAGCAGATTTAAGACCCATAAGCTGCCACCATGCAATAATACCCAACAGTCATAGGTTTCTAAAAATGGTATAAACTTTCTCTACGGGCATAAACTATAAAGTTATAAAGTTTATACACCCTTTATACACAGGGAGGAGCATGAGGCGTGAGTGAGCGTCACGCTGGTTAGCAGGACCGTGGTGCATGCAAACCCTATCCTGCTGTGTATGGAGTGTGGAGATCCTATGTGGGTCAATTAACCTTTAAAGCCGTACGTTGGAGGCTTTCTGTTTTTTGTTGCGGTGAAGTTCCCCAGTGCAACTGAGGCGGAGGTTACGGACCGCGAGGTGGGGCGTCTTCTTGTGGTAGTGGAGGACGTAACCGCGAGCGGGGAGGGGAGCAGAGGGTCCGGGAAACAGCCGAAGTTGAAAAGTTGTGTCTCGTGCAGCTCGCTGAGGACGTAGGGGTGAAACGCTGCCCCGAAGCGATATAGGTGGGACGGTGGTCCAGTCGCTTACAGCGTACGAGACAAGACAGGCGCTGCGAGGGAGAAAGGCACAGGTGTGGTTGGCTTCAGTTGGCCGCGGCCGGCACTAGTGAGAGCGGTGGACGGCGGCGATTGATTGGAGTTTGCGTGGAGGAACCTGCAGTGCCGATGTATTAAAGACGGCTGGTCCCGATACAGAAGCCCGAAGGGGAGAGCGGATCACTCAGCAGCGTGGTTGCAGAGAACTGTGGAGAGCGTCCAAGCGGCAGGGCAACGGCCCACAGGAGGGTAACAGTGTTATAACCCTGGAATTAATTTTTTCCTTGAAGGTACTCTCTTTCTTTCCTTGGGAAGATTAAGATGTATACATGACTGATTGAACTTTGCCCAAAGTCTCTGTAAAGCGCAAGCACTGATCGTTAAAGGTGTAGTCCTCCTATATATGAGTGGTTTCTCTACTAATCGCTAGAAGGGAGGATTTATTTTTTGTAAATCATTGTATGGAACCTACTAACCATCTTTCTGGCCTCGAGTGACTGGGTTATGTAAAGAGAATAACCAGACTAACTTATTTGAGTTAAGATTAACTTTAACAACTTGCTTTGCGGAATTTAATAACTAACACAAGATTTCTGAGCAAAGGAACATTCGCTGTAAAGGCAGAGTGGATTCTACTACCTTGCTAAGCATACTAAACATACTAAGCATTTGAAGACTGCGATATAAAAAAAATCTGACATAAATTGCCCTCCCTGAGTGTTCTGGGTGGTTGCTTCGTGACTCTCTTTTTTTTTTAACAGGAAGATCACAGAGGATTGAGAAAGGAATACTTTGTGATAATCTTGTGAATGATATATCGTTGTATACCAATTGATGTGATATATTATAACGGTAACACTGTTTAGTAGTGCCTGGTTGTAGTTGGAGGGTTGGTTATTTGCGTAGGACTGGTTAAAGGAAGAGGTAAGAGATAGGAAAAAGTAAAGAGAATGAAAAAGGCTGCCAAAAATGCAAAAGGGGGAAGCCCAGCCAAGGAAGGTAAAGAACAGAAAGTAGTAGGGAAACTGGATAAACTGTTTGGTTCACCGTCAATGCCTAACAAGGGACGACTATCGCTTAAGGGGAACAATGAGGAAAGTCAAGATCTAGTTATAAGGGAGGTGATGGAGGGGAAAGAAACGCAGGAACCACCAGAATGGCTCATTGGGTAGGGGGTATGGGAGGGGGGAGGGTGCAGGGGAGGGAGAAGTGGGAAGGGGTAATCTGGCTTTTTTTTTTTTTTCTTCCTCTTTTTTTCTGATTGTTGCTCCCAGGTGTTTCAAGTCTCAAGAATAAGATATAGAAATCGTAATGGTAAGGGTTATCATATGGAATATTAGGGGACTGTCAGATAGGGTGAAGAGGGTTGCGATGTTTAACTATTTGAAAGTTTTTTTCCCGGCAATTGTCTGCTTAACGGAGACACACCTGGTGGAGGATAACACCAAGGTTTTGAGTAAATTGTGGTGTGCATATCAGTACCATGTGGTTTATTCTTTTTTTTTTTTTTTTTATTTATTCAAATGTGTTTATTGAAAGGTTAAATGGGGATACAGAAAGGAAGAGGGGGAGGCAACATACAGGATTATATCACCGTGAGCAGAGCCACAGATAACCGCATAAATAACATGGTCATAAGCATGTTGCAGAAAATCTCCAGTAGCATAATATCTATCAGGTTAATAATACCCGGCCAGCTTAGGCAGCCCAACTAGATGGAGCATAGTACTAAACATATAACAGTGCAATTCAACATTAGGGCTTGGTAGCAGACCTTGATATAGTTGCTGAAGGGTCACTGAAGAGTAATAAACATAGATTAAACCAACAAAGAAAAGAGCGGAATAGAAGGGAGAAGAAGAGGAGGAGAGCCAGCACAGCCCCGGACAAGGAGAGGAGGGGAAGCCAACAGCGAGAGCACAGGGCAAGACCGTCGCCATAATATTCGCGGTGGTCACGATTAAGAGGTAGAATGTGTGAGATAAGTAGGCGTATCCATGAACATCATCCACGCAGACCAGATAGCTGTGGCAGCATGTGGTTTATTCTAACTATGCTAGGGGAGTATCGGTATTGATACATCGTAAGATGGATTGGACTCTGTTAGAACAAAAAATCCACCCAGAGGGGCGTTATGTGTTCCTTCACTGTAAAGTAGAAGGTATAATTTATATTTTAGCTTTTATTTACATACCACCCCCGTTTAAACCACTAGTTTTGGAAAAGTTATTTTAATATTGCAAGACGAAAGAGGATTGCCCGACCCTGGTGATGGATGACTTTAATATGGTGTTAAATGAGAACTTGGACAGACTTCGGAAGGGAACATGGGATGGTGAAAGGGGGAATACACCCCTTTATAGGCTAATAAGAGAACTAGAATTGATAGATATTTGGAGGGAAAGAAACCCAGGAAAATCTGAATTTACATGTTGGAATAAATCTGCAGGGACAATGTCTAGGATCGACTTGGCGATCTGTAATGGCTTAATGGCACAAAAAAATATATAGAGTGGAGCACTTGAGTAGATGTATATCGGATCATGCACCTATATTAGTGGAGTTTGGGAATAGGATAGATGGAACACCTAGACAGATTTGAATTAATGCACATTGGTTAACTTTAATTAAAGATAAGGAGGGGATAGATAAAGAATTTAAAGACTTATGGGAGATAAATTGGCGGTCAGCTTCAGAATTCACAGTATGGGAGACAATGAAATTACTTATTAAAGGGAAATATTTTGGAATTATATGTTAAATGAAAAAGGGTTTCACGGAAGAGGAGAAGAAGTTAAGGGAACAGGTTAGTAATATGGAATTAGAGTTTAAAAATAGTCGCACGGTGGAGTGGGAAGATAGGTTAAAAAATGCACAAGGTGAGTTAGAGTCGTTTCTTCTTGAAAAAGCCAGAAATCAACTATCCTTTACGAAGGAGAGGAGATTTCTGGGTGCAGGTAAACCAAATAAGAGTTTGATGGCACTAATTAGGAATCAGCCATTGCAGATCGCCAAGGAGTTTGGAGATTATTTCAGTACTTTACATACATCTGAGAATAAAAAAAGTTTAGAAAGTCTACAAGTATTTTTGGAGGGTATAGAGTTTCCACAGTTAAAAGAGGATTGAAGAGAGAAGTTAGATGCTCCGATAGTAATAGAAGAATTATATGGGGCCCTGGACGGAGTAAAGGGGGGCTTGTCTCCTGGTGGGGACAGTATTCCATATGAGATGTTTAAAGCACACAGGGATGTATTGGTGTCAGGGTTATATAAAATCATAACAAAATCCATTGAAGTGGGGGAGTTACCGGTTTCTATGGGGGAAGCTGTTATAAGTCTAATACCCAAACCTGATAAGGATTTATTAGAGTTAGAATCATTTAGATTCTAGAATCATTTCCCTCCTCAACGCCGATGCAAAGCTATATGCAAAGGTATTGGCTTTGAGGCTTGGAAGAGTAATTGGAACCCTAGTTCATGAGGATCAAACTGGGTTTGTACCGGGTAGTATGTTCAGGTTCAACATAAGACGGGTATATGAGAACATGCAGTCAGTTAGTGTGCGGGGGTCCCACTCCATCCTGTCTTTGGACGCGGTCAAGGCGTTTGACAGGGTGGAGTGGGACTATTTATGGGAAACAATGAGAAGATTTGGGATTGGAGATAAGTTTATAAACATGGTGAAGCTGTTATATAAAGATCCAAGAGCAGTAGTAAGTGTAAATGGTGTTTTGTCAAGTTCCTTTAAGCTTAGTAGGGGAACTCGGCAGGGTTGTCCCCTCTCCCCTCTGCTCTTCGCCCTAGGGATTGAGCCATTAGCCATTAAGATAAGATCTGATGCAGTTATAGAAGGCTTTGGGGCGAGGGGTGGAGGGGACAGGATTTCATTATATGCGGACGACCTGCTATTGTTCCTAAAGAACCCTGTAGAGGCAGTCCCGAGGATTATTACTCTTATTGAGGAGTTCGGGGGGTACTCCGGTCTTTCAATCAATTGGAAAAAATCTGTGTTGATGCCTTTGAATTATGATTTTGTGATGTCACTGGGCTCGTTACATGTACTTGGGAAAGATGAGAGTTTGCGTTATTTAGGGATACAAATATCTAGAAATATTGAACATTTTAATGATTTAAATATAAAAAAGGCGATAAACCTTATGGAGAAAAAGATTGCTATCTGGCAGCGATTGCCTCTTTCTAGAGCTGATAGGGTTATTTTGCTGAAATCCGTGGTTCTCCCAAGGCTGCTATATCTGTTTGCGGCGGCTCCTATCTGGTTAGAAGACAAAGATGTGAGGAGGATAAGGGTGATCTTTAATGCTCTTATTTGGGGAAGAAGGAGGGTAAGGTTAAAACTAGAGAGGCTCTGTCCCCCTTGGGGAAAGGGTGGTATAGGGATTCCAGATATAAAAAAGTATTTTTTGGCATTGGCTTATTAGGTCAGAGCATAATCAGCTCTTAAAATGTATAGAAGGGGAAAATTGGTACGAACAAATGGGTATTTTACAGATGTTAGAATCAGGTTGGTTAGAGGAGAGGGTGTCTCCGGAAATGATAATGATAAAGGCTCTTGCCAAAACGTGGGTCGAGTTAAAAAAGTGTCTGAAGTTGGAAGGGGTTCTGGATTTAGCGCCCATTTGGGGTAATTGTAATCTTCCAGAAGTGATAAAAATAGGGAGGTTGAATTCATTACAGACAGCAGGGATAAATATTGTAGAGGATATTAGGAGAGGAAAAGAGGGAGTCAAATCCTGGGAAGAGGTTAAGTTGGAATTTAATCTGGAACAACGAAGTTGGTTTGATTACTATAGATTAAAAGACGCCTTAATGACCACTCAGCGCAAGAAGGGTAAGGTTTTCTCAAGTACACATATCTTGGTGGAGAAGTTAAGAACAAATTTAATTAAAAAAAAGCGCTTAAAACGGTATATGGGTATTTAATTAATGATGGGGAGGAAGGTTTTAGATATAGGGAAAAATGGCATGGAGAAATAGGTTAGAGGATGATCAATGGTTAGATATAATACGTAACACCAAGACTGTATCAAAGTCAGCAGACCATAGAATAATTCAATTTAATCTTATTAATCGCATATATTACACCCCCTCATTTCTATATAAAATAAAGAGAAGAAGTGACGATAAATGCCCGAGATGTGGAGTAATGGGAGCTGGCTTCACACATATGCTATGGACCTGTGATGCTTTAAATCAATTTTGGGAGCAAGTAATATCTCAAATTTCAAAGGATGTGAATTATGTTTTGGAGCCGTCGCCGGAGTGGGCAATATTGGGCGATACTACCGGGATTAAAAAGGGGAGGAGAGTAAAAAATAAGATTATTAGAAGTTTGTTTTATGCAAGGCTGTTAATAGTTCGAAATTGGATGACACCTTTTGTACCAACATTTAGAATGTGGCTCTCTTGTAGCGACAAATATGAGAAATGGCAAAATATGGGGCAATATTAAGCTAATAATTGTGTGAATTCTTTTTTTTTTTTTTTTTTTTTTAGGGCAGATTAGGAGGGGATGGGAAATAGTGAATTTGGGTTGAAATTTTTAATAAGGGATGATGTTAATACTTGTAAACATTAACAATATTTTATATGAATTGTAGTGATTGATAATTGATTTGTTATCTTTTTTTTGTTTCTTTTTTTGAAAAATGAAAAATAAAGTGAACATAAAAAAAAAAACTTTATACACACTCAATAACTGACAGTCGAACGATTGTTATCTCTCTTTCCACCGCCTGCCCTCCTCATACACAGGAACGTTCAGCATGGTCGAGTGTTCCTGTATTCTCTATGGGGTAAGCCTCGAGCGAGAAAGCTCTTGCTGCGGCTTATCTCTACCTGAACAAAGGGGATAGACAGTAATTTTTCATCACGCTCGACCTCTATCACCACCGACATCATCTGTCGGTGGTCGTCAGTAGTGGACTATAACAGAGGCGTTTCGGGCGGTAGCCCGGGGCCCTGAGCTCCTTGGGGGCCCATGACCACCCAAAAATACTTTCAGTGGCGTACTGTTTCCTGGCTACACTTCCGCCATGATTTGCAAAAAATCACTGTTTTTTAATGGCAATTTTGCACAAATCAGGACATCATGACATTATCTGTCCTGTACTATGAACGCCAGGCTAGTGCTGCCATAGTTACAGTGGTGTGGGGGGGCCCAGGCTTGGTGAACAGCCCAAGGCCTATGGTAAAGTTAATCCGCCCCTGGTGGTCGTTCAACAGAGGAATGTACAGCGGACCATAGTCTAAGGTGTATGGGGACCATAGCAGTCATGCTGTCCGTTTCCTAAACAATACAACCCAGCTCCAACTGCATTACTACATAGAAGAAGCTGAGGCCAGTACACAATGAGGGAACATTTATCAATGTACACCATGGAAAAGGCTAACTAATTTATCATGGTTTACGTCTAGAAACAGGCATAAGCCTTGGCAGAAATCTAAACCTACTCTGGAGCAGGTGTAATTCTGTGCCGGCCATGTGGCAGTAGTAGGTCCCATCAGATTTACTAAGATCAGTGTATGAGTACAGATGTTGCTACAGATGAGTACAGAGATTGCTTATAGCAACATACCAGGCCTTTAACATCCCTTTAACATGTAGCTGTCACTTACAAAAACTTTTCACTCGTCAAAACGTGTCAAAAGTTTTCGTAAATGACAATGACATTCAAACTTTTTTTGGACCAATCCTGCCTGGTCCCCTGCTAATACAAGGGTGAATACTCTGTAAATTCCAACAGCTTGGTTTATTTTAGCTGTTCTTAACATTTTGGGGTCACTTACCTTTCAATTTTGCAACCTGCCTTACAAAAAATAGAGTTATTGGATAGTAACAAGTATCATCAAGTAGTCTTTGAAAATATGCTGTATACATAAGACTCGGCCATTGATGCTTACCTGGTGATTATTTTCTTCCATCATGGTTGGTTGGTTGCCTTTTATCTCTGCTACTTTAGAGCCGAGCTATATTGAATGGCTTCAGTTTAGCTACAGTATCTAGTGGAATGTATTGGAGTCAGAAATCCTCATGCTTCCTGTTGATTTCACATACACAGCCTTTGGGTCCCTCCATTTCCCCTGTGTTTTACTGTTTGATTTGTTGCTAAGTAGATGTCTCTAACACTAAGCAAAGTATAGCACAAACTCAAAGCCCAAAAACTGATTTCTACTAAGATTAATTTAGATTATAAACTATAAGCAACCAAAACAGCAAATAGAAAAGGCTGATTTTCACCTTTTACAATGATCCTTGTTGAAGGGGCTTTAAAAAGAAAATCTAAGCAATGTATTTACTTGCAGCACTTTCTATCATTCACTAATGTATTGCCTGTCGCTCAGATGCTGAGACATATATCACATACATTTCACATCTCCACTGCTCCCTGGCTCTCCCACTGCCAATCTTGTCTCAGCGGGGATCCTGTTTCACACGCTGGGCAGCAGCTGGAGTAAGTAAAACTGTGTCTGGTAGCAGTGCAGTAAGTAATTACAGAAATACCTGACAACTCTTATTGGGGAGCATGCAGGCAGCTGTATATAGAGCTTAAAGTGACTCTGTACCCAGAATCTGACCCCCCCCAAACCGCTTGTAGAGTCAGCTGCTTTTAATCCAAGATCTGTCCTTTCGGCAGGTGATGCAGTTATTGTCCTAAAAAACAACTTTTACACTTGCAGCCCGTGCCAAACGGGAGTATCTGTGCCCTAACTTTGCACCACCCCTCCGTCCCTCCTCCCCACCCTCTTCATCATTAGGAATGCCACTGGAACATATTTTTCATGCTGAACACTGCACAGGTGCTTAACGATCCAGCCCATGTGCCATGCTGACACAGGTGGGGAATGGGAGGCAATCTGCCTGGAGCATTCCTAATGATGAGGAGGGTGGGGAGGAGGGACGGAGGGGTGGTGCAAAGTTAGGGCACAGATACTCCTGTTTGGCACCGGCTGCAAGCTTAAAAGTTGTTTTTTAGGACAATAACTGCATTGCCTGCCGAACGGATCACAGGACAGATCTTGGATTAAAAACAGCTATCCGAAGGTACAAGCGGTTTGGGGGGGTCAGATTCTGGGTACAGAGTCGCTTTAACAACATGATAAAAAATACAGTCACTATGCTTATCTATGGCAGCATCACCCAGTGCACATTCGCACACATTTAACTACGGTAGTATACTTTTAGTTGCAAATTCAGATAGGACAGTACTATTTTAGACCCTAACTTGTATATGCAGTTTTTTCATGTAGATGGTGTAAATCGTTCCTCAACTGTGGTTGCTTGAAATAGATGCCACCTAATGCTAAACAATCTGTTCCTTTTGTGTTCCATTGTCTGATTTTGGAATAATATTACACACTGAAAGCCAGTGTGGTTGTTTTTAAAATTTTTAATAGATTGGTATTCAAAGGGGACTTAAAGTGTACCTGTTGTTATAACTTTCAAAATCTAAATAATCAGTACATGTGATATAAAGCAAGTTTGCAATATACATTAATTTTTTTTTTTAGTTATCATGGAAAACAAGTCACTTCCTGTTTACTGCCTGCCTTTTCTCAAACAGTCAGAAAACAGGAAGTCCTGTGTCTCCCAGGTCATCTGAGCGCTCACAGAGAAGGCAGTCATGTGATTGATGGACACATTGAGCTGTGACTCTCTGTACTGGTCAGACTTCATGTGTTTTGTCTCTTTTTTTCAACCAGCTTAAAGTGAAACTGTCACCCCCTATTTGCATTGTGACTGCTCTCCATAGGTGTAAAGGGTAAATGTTACAGCTTTCATTACTTATTTTATATTATACCTCAGGGTGCTTGTTCTGGTAAAAAGTTGTTTTTATCACCTGTGGATTGGTATATGTGGGCGGGGCCTCTCGGCCTTTGTGCCACATCGCTCCGCCCCTATCACCACTTAGCCACGCCCCATCTGTGACGTCATCACCGCATAGGCCCCGTCCCCTCAGCGGCCATTGGTGTGGGACAATCTAGGGGGGTGGGGCCTAGAGCTTTAGGTTGGCCCTTCCAATGGCTGCTGAAAGGGTGGGGCCTATGCGGCGATGACGGCACGGATAAGGGTGGGGCTAAGTGGCGCTAGGGGCGGGGAGATGTGGCACATAAATTTCTATGATTCGGTTATAGATGGTGCTTATGACCCAAGATGGGATTGGGGGTAATTTTACATTTAAACGGGTCCAAAGACTGGCTACAAAAATGGTAGGGGGTGTGAGGCATAAAACATATCAGGAAAGACTTTTTAAATCTATATAGTCTGGAGGAAAGGAAAAAAGGGGGACAAAATGGTAACCTTTAAATATGATAAAGGACTAAATAAGGTTCAGGAGGGAAATGTTTTTAGAAAAAAATTTAACTCAAGAACAAGAGAAGAAGTGAGAGGTTATTTGGGGGGAAAATCAGAAGCAACATAATAGAAAAGAAAATATTACTTTACTGAAAGAGTAGTAGATGCTTGGATCAAACTTCCAGCAGATGTGGTTGGTAAATCTACAATAAAAGAATGTAAACCTGCCTGGTATAAACGTATATCTATCCTAAGATCATAAGAAGGGAAAAACTAAAATGGCAGACTAGCTGGACCATGGATGGATGGATATATATTTTTTATTTATTTATAGGACCTTGACCATAAAATATATCTAAAAAAATGTCTGTAATATAATTACTGCCAAAATTCCTTATATGGGCACTGTCAAGAGAAAAAAAACTTTTGATTTTTATTTGTCATAGAGAAGAGTAGAACAAACCAAGAGAATTCTGTGCTTAGCGCCCATATATCATGACCATGATGGCCTCATAAAATCTATAAAGTCATCTCACACAGACACAGAGCAGTAACACTGAGATAGTGTGCAGTAACACTCAGACCCTGACAGATTAAAAAAATTTAGTTTTTAAAACATAAAAAAAAATTGTCATGGCAGGTACACTTTTATGCATCATGCAAAAATGTAAGGTACCAGAATGTAGCACACAGTGATGCCTTATAGCAGGGGTAGGGAACCTTGGCTCTCCAGCTGTTGCAAAACTACAACTCCCATCAGGCCTGGACAGCCAAAGCTTTAGCTTTGGCTGTCCAGGCCTGATGGGAGTTGTAGGTTTGCAGCAGCTGGGGAACCAAGGTTCCCTACCCCTGCCCTATAGCAACTATTGGGGGTAGGTGACCATATGATCTGATAAGTCACAGTCCTCACAATAGACTGAGGTGGCAGTGGACCAGTAATAAATAATAAATTGTGAAAGTTTTTTTCCCCCCATAAATTTTCATTAAAAAAAAAGTAAAGAAAAATGTGTGATAAAGAGGACCTAAATCTCTTTGCCCATGGGCCCAAACAATTTCTGTCCGCCCCTGATAGATAAATAGCACTGTGGATTAGCACAATCCACAGGACATCTTGAGACTTTACTTACCTTTCCGGCCGGCATTACCCTGGTTTGAGGGCTTATCTGTTACTGAACCTTCAATGAAATAGATGCAATTACTACAGGCTGCAGTTACATTATATAATATGGTAAAATACAGGATTATGTTACTCAGCAATACATTACAATACTACATACAGTACGCTATTTATACAGTGATCAGATGCATCTTCAGATCTGGCTAAAGTCCAATGTTCCTCATTTTATGGTATATACAGACTTCCATCTGGAAAGCAAATGAAATCTGACAGCTTGTTTCTATGATGATCTATGATGTACTCCATAGATCTTAGGGGACCTCATGGGTTAAATGCAAAGAGCATAGGGCTTTGACTACATATTTTCTTGCTTTACTCTATATTACACAGTCCACCCCGCAAATCTGCTGTGGATTACTCCACGTGTTCTTGTTGTATCGACAAAGAATAAATTTAATATTTTATAAGTCGTAATCATGAACATTTAAAGCGAGAACTCTATTGAAAAGAAAAAAAAATCTTTCTAACCAACTGATATCAAAAAGTGTTAAAAATTTGTAATTTACTTCTATTTAAAAAAAAACAACAACCCAGCTCTGTGCTATTTTGTCTGGGGTTTTTGATGGAATCTGCTATAGGGGCTCCTAATGGAACCACAGATGGGGATGTAAACAAAGTCCAAGGCTAAGGGTGTTATTACACGGGCCAGTGGGGGCCCAATAATAACTGTAAACAAACACCGATAGTTACCGATGTCCTTGCAGCCCTTGCTTAAACTTTATACATTACCTATCCAGGCTGCAGGGCTCCTCCTGCAGTCTTCTTCTCCCAAGGTCCAGCGCGCTCCAGATTCAGAGCGGAGTGTCTCAGCTGACAGGCCGCTCAGCCAATCACTGGCCGCGGCAGTCTCTGCCTGTGATTGGCTGAGCAGCCTGTCAGCTCAGACAGGCCGCTCCTGAAGCGAGAGCGCGGGTCCCGGGAAGAAGAAGACCGCAAGAGGAGCCCAGCAGCCTGGATAGGTAATGTATATCGCCGGCCCCGCACCGCTATTACATGCAGCGATGCGCGGTCGGCGATCAACAATTATAGGTTCAGTCTCATATCAATGATCAGCCGATGATCGTTGTCATCGGCTGATCATTGTATTTATTACACGGAGAGATAATCGGCCGAATCGGTTATAGCTCCGTGGAATAGGCCCCTAACATACTTCTTGAAAAATTTTACTGGAATGGTAAAGATGTAGTCTAGTCTACTATCATCCACTGCTCACAATAAAGGGAACACTAAAGGCTACATCCAAAATCTCAATGAATGAAATATTCTGATTGCAAATCTTTATTGATTACGTAGTGGAAGGCGTTGAGAAGGGTAAGGGATAAAAATGATCAATGTAAATCAAAATGAATATCCTATGGACGTCTGGGTTTGAAATAATTCTCAAATTCAAAGTGAAAAATCAAATTACAGGCTGTGGAAAAAGAAAATGAGTATCCGTATTGTGTGTGGCCTCCATGTGCCTGTATGATCTCGCTACAATGCCTGGGCATGCTCCTGAGATGATGGATGTTCTCCTGAGGGATCTCCTCCCAGACCTGAACTAAAGCATCCGCCAACTCCTGGACAGTCTGTGGTGCAACATGGAGTTGGTGGACGCAACCAGACATGACGTGCTCGATTGGATTCAGGTCTGGGGAACGGGCGGGCCAGTCCATAGCATCAATGCCTTCATCTTTCAGGAACTGCTGACACACTCCAGCCACACGAGGTCTAGCATTGTCTTTCATCAGAAGGAACCCAGGGCCCACTGTACCTGTATGTGGTCTCACAATGGTCTTTCAGATCTCATCCAGGTACCTAACGGTAGTCAGGGTACCTCTGGCTAGAACATGGTGGGCTCCAAAGAAATGCTTCCCCACACCATTACTGACCCACTGCCAATCTGGTCATGCTGGAGAATGTTACAGACAGTAGAACGTTCTCCATGGCGGCTCCAGACGCTGTCACGTGCTCGGTGTAAACCTGCTCTCATCCATGAAGAGCACAGGGTGCCAATGTCCAATCTGCCAGTGAGGGTGTTCTCTGCAAATGGCACTCACCCTAAACAGTGGTGGGCTGTAAGCTCAACACCGACTTGTGGTTGTCGGCACTCATGCCAACCCCTCATGTCTCCTGGTGTTCTGGCCCGTCTCCTGGTACCAGCTCCATAATCCATGATTTTACAGAATCAGTGGGATTACAGTGATTGGCTTGGAATTACATTGTGTTGTTTGAGTGTTCCCTTTATTTTTTGAGCAGTGTAGAAGGCTGTGGATGTTTTTACTAATACACTAAATAAGTGTCCTACTCCATTTTGCTGTATGACTTTTTACGTACCTGAACATATGGGTGTTTTGTTTTGTACAGAAGATCCACTTACAGGTTTACCATCTGAGGTAACACACCAGCAATATCGTGTATAAGTATGACACTGCACCTGCCAAATAAAGGATAAATTATGTTAGTGATATTTCTTATATACGACCCATTCTGCATTTCAAATGCGGCGCACAAGCCAGATTGGCTATTGGGATAGCTCTGGCGATGTTGTGGCAGCTAGTTGGGGGAGGGTCACTTGAGCAGTTGTCACGCAGTTGAGTTGTTGAGCAATTGTTACCCACTCCCAGTCAGACAAGCTCTGCTACTGCAGGTTTAGATAGCCCAAGTATACGCTGGTGTGTTGGTGCAAAGGAATAGACAGAGTCCAATAACTTAACCAGAATATCGTCCGTTTACTTAGAGCTTTAGTGCAACACACAAAAATAGGTTTCCACTTCAGTAACAACAATAGGTGCAGACAGGAGAGAGAAGAAGTGTTAATCATTGAATGGAAGACAGTGGAGTAGTGGAGCGTCTTGAGGGCCCTGTCCAATGTAGTGCTGTACTCTGGGATAGTGTAGCCTGGTGTAGTAGAGAAGAAGAGAATATCCTTGTACTCACGTTTACTGAACTGCCTAATGTCTTACAGTGTCGAGGTACCCGAAGCTTTCCGGGATAGCGCTGTGTTGCGCAGTGGAAAACGTAGGCTAACTGCAGCTTTGTTCCACTGGGGTCAGTGCCTTACTGGATCCAGGTCACTGCCCTGCACTGTGTGGCTAGTATCCCTGGTGTGAACAAGGTAATCTTCAGAGGACATCCTTTTCCTCCTGAGGGAGTCTAGCACTGCATGCTAGTGGTTGCTTGCTTTAGGACTCTCCTAATCTCTCTAGTCTATTCTCTCCTGACTAGGACTAAACTGACCTGAAGGGATAGGATAGGACAAAAAAAGGGGAAAAACAGCCTGCACCTACAACTGGACAGGAGAACAACATGTGACCAAAGACAATTAACCCAGGACTTTCCTGGGTTACAGGAGATAGGTTACAGAGAAACACAGTAGTGACACCTAGTGAGGGAAAACACAGAATACACTTAGACCAGCTCCCACTGAGAACCTGAGAGAAAACTTTACATAGGTGCATAAGAAACTTATATTCTTAGAGTATATCAGAGGCTTCATTTACATTTGTATCCCAGTTCCACAGCACCCAATGGAACATTGCAGAAGCGTCCATAGGAGAGATTATTATTGTGTAAATCGGTGGGGGTCTAAACGCTCAGACCCTGTCTGATAACATCTTTTGACATATCTCTGACATGTCAAATTTTTTATGACACAGACACTAACACATTACTGTGAACTGTAAAACTGTGATAATTACACTCAGGGCGTAACTTATAGCGCCTGTGTCCCAATACAAAATTTGTAACAGAGCCCCCCTATCTACCATCTGCTATTTATAGTACAAGTTATTTTGTATGTGGCAGTCGCCAGGGCCTGAATGCAATTGTTACCCTTGCACCCCCTTATAGTTTTAACCCTGATTGCAATCATGGTTAAGCCCCTTTTACATGGTCCCCTGCCAGAAGGCATTTTCCCCAGAGTTGTGATCGCTTGTGGCTTGGCCACTTAGCCAATCAGTGACTGTAGAGGCATCCCGCCCCATTCACTGATTGGCTGACAGGGGTCCCAAGCTGGTCCCGCAGCTCACAGGGAGTTCCTACTGGTTATCAAATTCCCCCCCTACCGGCTGCCAGATTTTAAGAATGGCCGGACTTCTCCTTTAATTGGCAGCATAAACAATATAGTGATTGTTTGTGTGGTCTGGTCCGGTCATTATCGGTGTCATTATCAGTATGATTATCGGTGTCCTCTAAAGGCACTGCAAACAATAGTCGATCTTGCTAATTGGCGCTCACCTGCACCCTAAGGGCTATGGCTACACGGCCATGTGCCTCAATACCTGTACAGCAGCTAATGAAAGTCAATGTGATTGCAGCCAAAGTTTCCAAGGTAGCCAAAGGCTTTTGTGTACACGCTCCTTCGGCTTCAAAAAAATTCACAAACATTTTTTTTACGTAGAAAAATAGTCATCTGTTTTAATGAATTATCCAGGAATTTAGGGATATTTGCTAACTCTGACTGCCATGCCCTAAAAACCATTCTGTTATTGGCTGTAGTGTATGAGGCTATGGCTATGTTCCCACTTTTTTGCCTGTTTATTGGGCCATAAGTGTGGTAGAAAGCCAGAATTTTCAGTCTTGCAAAATACGGCTGGGTTCACACACAGTATATTTCAGGCTGTATTTGGTCCTCAAGTCAGGTCCTCATAGCAACCAAAACCAGGAGTGGATTGAAAACACAGAAAGGATCTGTTCACACAATGTTGAAATTGAGTGGATGGCCGCCATATAACGGTAAATAACTGCCATTATTTCAATATAACAGCCGTTGTTTTAAAATAACAGCAAAAATTTGCCATTAAATGACGGCCATCCACTCAATTACAACATTATGTGAACATAGCCTTTCTGTGTTTTCAATCCACTCCTGGTTTTGGTTGCTATACAGCCTCACAAATACAGCCTCAAATATACATAGTGTGAACCCAGCCTAAAGGTGTAAGTTTGGAAAATGGTCTGAGCCTGTAATTAACTGTCTATTAATCTTGAAGGGTCTGCTTTCAGTTTGCCACAGTATAGGTCAGCATCAGTGGCGTAGCTACCATAGAAGCAGGGTAGTCAGTTGCTATGGGGCCCGTGCAGGAGGGGGGCCCGGGGGAGAAGGTAAAAGCGTGTGTCCTGCTTAAACCCTTACATGCTGCAACACAAAAAAATATAATGGTCTGCAGCAATTTAGCATCCAGCAAAAAGAAAAAAAAAAAAAGCAGCCAGAAACAACATATGTCACATATACAACCTATGTTTACATATGCTTCTCCAAACATGTTTTCATGCATTTTTTGGTTAGGAAAATTACGCAGTAAATGTTAGGCTAGGTTCACAGCACATTTTGCTTTCGTATACTATACATTAGTGGATGGTAAAAATGGATGCAGTAGAATCGTTTCCCATTGACTTACCCGTGGAATAGGGGCTTTAGTGTGCGTTTACACAGAGAGATTTATCTGACAGATCTTTGAAGCTAAAGACAGAAACAGACTATAAACAGGGAACAGGTCATAAAGAAAGGACTTAAGCCCCTATTCCACGGGTCGTTTAAAGGAGCAATATCGTTCGTATTCGGCCGATATCGGCCGCTACGAACGATATTCGTCCCGTGGAATAGAGTGCAACGATCAGCCGACATCGTTCATGTCGGCTGATCGTTGCAGTAGCTTGTTTTTCAACATGTTGAAAAACAAGCGACTGATATAGCAGCGATCTGCTGCCGTCGCTCCGTTGAATAGGAGCGTCGGCAGCAGATGCTGCTATATCCTATGGGCTGCCCGGACGATAAGCGATCCTCCGAGCAGCCCCTCCCGCACTCACCCGCTCGCTGCAGCCGCAGTGAATAGTGGCGGCAGCGAGCGGGGAACGAGGAGCAAACGAGCGCTAATAGCGCTCGTTTGCTCCTCCAAACGACTCGTGGAATAGGGGCATAAGACAGTGGTGTAGCTACCATAGAGGCAGGGTAGGCAGTTGCTATGGGGCCCGTGCAGGAGGGGGGCCTGAGGGAGAAGGTAAGAGCGTGTGCCCTTCAGTTTAACCCCTTATGTACTACAATGTGTTAGTGACCCAATGTTTACTTACATGCTGCAACACAAAAAGGGTTAACAAGCAGAAGACAGAAATCTTTGCTTCACTGCTCTGATAACCTCTGTGTGTGTATATATATATATATATATATATATATATATATATATATAACCTCTGTGTGTGTGTATATATATATATATATATATATATATATATATATATATATATATATACACGCAGTGCTTTGTGTTGTGCGTAGGGGAGGCGGGCCCCTTACAAATTTTTGCTATGGGGCCCTGTGAATCCTAGCTCCGCCCCTGGACTAAGATGTCACCTCTTTTCAAATCCATTCCCGGCTTTGGCTTCCAAAATCTGTCAGATATATCTCTCTGTGTAAATGCACCCTTATATAGATGTGTAATTAACTGCTATTAAAATTTTTTATCAGCTGCTGTATGTCCTGCAGGAAATGTATTATTTTCAGTCTGACACTGCTCTCTGCTGACATCTCTGGCTGAGACAGGAACTCTCTCGGTTTTCTATGACTCCCCATAGAAAACCTCTCCACAATTTTATATCCATGTAACATACCGAATGTTTTTACTGTTGTTCCTATATTCTTTGTTAACCCATATGTTAGCTTGTTGTACAAACATGTTAACTATACTGTTGGCACTAAAGTCAGTGCTTATAGATTTTCTCTTTTGTGATTTGTTTTGTAACTAATAAAAACATTGAACCAGAAAACTTCTCCTGCTCTGGACAGTTCCCATCTTAAACACAGATGTCAGCAGAGAGCACTGTGTCAGACTGAAAATAATACATTTCCGGCATGGCATACAGCAGCTGATAAGTATGGGAAGACTTGAGATTTTTAGGAAATAACAAGTAAATTACAAATCTATATAACTTTCTGACACCAGTAGATTTGGCAAAAAAAAGATTTTTGCTGGACAATCCCTTTAGCAAACATTGTGGCAACCTGAACCTTCTGGCAGTCATTGCATCACAAAGTAACAGGATTCACCTGTGCAGCTCAGTCCCATAGAAAGATGAGAAACTAGTGCATGTGATGTTACACAAAGTTTTCACTACCTTATGGTCTAGCTCCGTCACATAGATTGTCAGGTAAGTCCTTCTACAGGGAATACTGTAGGCTTCAGGGGAGGATTGTGCAGTGTCATTCGGTGGATTTCTAGTCTATTAGTACGTGTGGTTTTAAGCTTGCCGTAAGTTTTATTATAAGAGTCAATGTGAGCTCCCTTCTATGTCTGGTAGCTGTAGTGATTTTTTTTATTTTTATTTTATTTTATTTTTTTACCCACATTCAGATACTGCCACTATATTGTTCCTATTTCTCCATCGAACATTAAAATCTGTTCTCCATATTGATACGCAGCTCCCCTGCAAATACTAAGAGAGCCTCAATAGGCTGCACAAAGAAAAGTAATCTTATGCCCACTGATTGATGTGACACAATACAGACCAGAAAAGCTTCAGCCAAAATGCATCCAGATTTTGGGTATTTTTAACTCTTTTAGTTGTGACCATTATTATACATATTAGGAGTAAAATATATATATATATATATATATATATATATATATATATATATATATATTCAAATCTCTGAGGCTGCCACCCCTCTGAAAAAAGCGGACTGAAAAAATGCAGTGTGAACTCAGCCTTAGGGCCGGTTCACACTGAGGAATTGGCACGGATTTCTCACTGAAAATTCCGCCCGAAAATATAGTGCAGAGCCAAATTCCATTAAGTTCAATGGAATATGCGCTCTGCAGTTCACACAGTGGAATTTCCTCTGCGGATTCCACTTGAATTGAGCAGTGAGTTTCTGCTCTGAAATTTTTCAGTGTGGCGTTCTCACGGAAATTCAGCGCAGAATTGGAAAAATGAATTAATTTGATTACATGAAAAAATTTATTTGCGCAGAATTGTACCAGAGGAGATTCCAGCATTGAATCCGCGAGGAAAGTGTTCTGCATGGAATCTCCTCTGGCAGAATTCCGCACAAATTAATTTTTCACCGCTGATTTCTCCGTGTGAACTGGCCCTACTGTGCTGGGGAAACATTGATTCATAGTACAAAGCCACATACACCTCAGGTCTGGGCATGGGTAAGTGTCTGTGTGGATATAATATATGTGTGTGTGTGTGTGTATATATATATATATATCACCTATACTGTGGATAGGCGATAAATGTCAATAGTGGAAAAGCCACTATAAACTCTTGCTCCTGAGTTCTACCATAGGTTACAGGTGATTGCTGGGGATTAGATATGGATGCTACTCTAGCATGCTTGAATCCGATTGTTCCGCATTTGAATACTGGTGGCTGAAGAAGTTGGATGCAGCCCTAGGGTGTCCTTGAAAACATGAATACAGCCATAGGATCCATGTTTTCCTGGACTCCCTAGGGCTGCATCCAACTTGTTTAGCTACTGGTATTCAAATGGTGAATGATTGGACTCAAGCATGCTCCTGTAGCACCCTGTTATCAGGACGTTCTTCAAACAAAAAAGATTGTCCAAAAAGGATCAGCCCTTTAGGAAAATACACATATAAGTCCCTACATCTTCCTATGTACATATTTCTGTTAATAGAGTGGTGTATTCAGAGCATAATCCCAATACCAGATTTATTTCAATCACTGTATGGTTATGAAGAATTAAAAATGGAATTATATGTATATACACTTCTGAGCGATGGACATGAAGAAAACATGTAAGAAATGCTGTTAGTTTTGGCCGCCTCACATGTGATTTTGGCATTCGGTAGAACTGAATGCCTTGCAAGGGAGCCCGACCCAACACAAACACTCGCTGCTGAGATTGTAATTGCCTGAAGATCACATCTTCTGTAAAATATTCACAACCTCAGAAAGTATTTGGAATTTTTTTTTTTGCCACCTTGGGGAGACCAAACATTTTGCTGTCAAACCCATAGTATCCAGAAATGTGGTTAAAAGGGGAACCACAATGAATGGGGCAATGGGCTGAAGATGCTTAGAATTAAAGAAGTCTGGTGAAAATAGAAACTCTGGTGCAGGCAGGGACAGGGGGGAGCATAATAAAGAAAGTATACTTACCCATCCCCATGCCTCCGTAGCGCAGTATTACCACTCCCGGACCCTCACCAGCATCCTCCTGTTCTCCCTCCTGCAACATCAAGACTCAGCTGATGGATTGCTAGCTCAGCCAGTCAGTGACTGGGGCTGGACACTGACTGACTGAGCAGCCAATCCATCGGCCAGCTTGGGTACTTTCATCCAGGTCGTGACGTACCAGAAAGCCGGCAGCAGATGTGGGAGCAGTGATGTGCAGGGCCGTATTTGCCAATAGGCACCCGTGGTCCGGTGTCTAGGGCGGCACCCTGCAGGGGGCGGCACCATAAGAGCAGTAAATTTCATTTAAAAAAAAAAAGATAAAAAAAATCCGATCGCGGCCGAAAGTTGGCGGGGCCACGGTCCAACAGCTTCACTGTTCCTACAAGGAAGCAGGGCACTGTGAGGGCCGCCTACTACCAGAGAAGACAGACCGCCTCCCCCCCACCTGCCACCACTGCCTGGGCCTGGAGGTGAGGAGAACTGCCCTGCATGTTTTAGATAAGGGAAAGGGCTCCCCCCAGTGCGGTGGAGGGGGCGGGGACAACATCATGGGGGTGGAGCCTTCTGTGTGTGTGAGAAGAGGGTCATCTATTAGTCCTTTATCATGCATTATACAGGACCCCCTCTTATTTTACTGCCCAGGCCCTAGTGAACAGTATAAAAAGAGAGGGGGGGGGGGAATCCTGTATGATACAGTACCCCCACAGACGCCATGTACTGTTCAGGGCCTGGTGGCCTGAAGGTTACATTGGGGAGTGGTGGGGTGGTCACCCAGCTTTCCCAGCATCTTGTAGGCAGTATAATAGGGTCATCCGGCTTACCCAGCCTATACTTAGTATGATCGGGTTCACCCAGCTTTCCCAGTATCTTGTAGTCAGTATGATGGCGGTCGCCCAGCTTTCCCAGTATCTTGTAGTCAGTATGATGAAGGTTATCCAGCTTTCTCAGCGGCTTGTAGTCAGTATGATGGAGGTCACCCAGCTTTCCCTGCATCTTGTAGTCAGTATGATGGAGGTCACCCAGCTTTCCCAGTATCTTGTAGTCAGTATATTGGTGGTCACCCAGATTTCCCAGCATCATATATAGTAGTCAGTATGATGGAGGTCATCCAGCTTTCCCAGCTTCTTGTAGTCAATATGATGGCGGTCACCCAGCTTTCCTAGCCTCCTGTACTGGTTGAGGAGCTGAACAGCATGCACAGCTAGGAACCTGGGAAAGCTGGATAACACTTTCTGATGCAAGGGTGATATGCTGGGGGCCAAATACTGGGGTCTATAATATGCGAGGGACCTGATACTGGGGTCTGTAATGCTCACTCTGTATTGTCCCAATTGTAAAGTCTGTAAAATGAGAACAATATAGGAAAAATTCTGCACCCCCCCAAAACCAGTGACAAGCCACACCCACAAACCACACCCCTAATAGGCTACACCCACAAACCACACCTAGAAAAGGGGGGGGGTTGTCAATGTGCCTAGGGCAGCATAAACTACAAATACAGGCCTGGTGATGTGATGCTGTGGAGGCACATGGACTGGTAAGTATACTTTATTATGTTCCCCCTGCCCCTATCTGCATTTCCAATGGACTCTTCTTTTAACTATAATATAACTAGCCTTACATTGTTTTAAAAGAGCAGGAAAACGTTGGCATACAAAGATGTGTTTATGCGTATAAGAACCAGTATTCCGCTAAATAACACTTATAATATTGTATAATTTATTTTTGTGCTTTTTGATTTGGGACCCTCCCAGTATAAGAATGTTGTATTTGTAGACAGTAGTTGTCTCTAACAATACAGAGCATTGTATGAATTCTATTCTGCCCTGCCTAGATCATGTACTAATGAATAATACAAATTTTGGACAGTGAATCTGATTCCACAAGAATAATACCATGGGGTAGGAAGATCTCACATGGACCACACCGAGCTTATTAATGTACTGAATATTATTCCCGACCCACTGCATAGGAGCTTGGGGCTTGATACTCATGTAGTTGTTGCAATGCTGACGTAACGGCAATGCTGTGTAAGTCAATATGTGTTTAAAATTTCAGTGGCAATCATGCTTATAAGACAGCGAGAGCATGTTTTAGCAATATCTGATAAAGGTTAATTGTTGGTTTACCCCTTTAAACCATCTCCTGTCTTTCCAGCTGCTGCCATTCCGTAGTTACAAGTTTTTCTAAAAGCCGATCTATATCCAAGATGGTGCCGACCAGGAAACTACATTCCCCATCATGCATTGGTCCGTTTATGTACTCGCCCCCTTAGCTTTCTTTCCTGTCCACTGCTGGCATTACTACTGCACAGTAAACACAGGACTATTTTTTTTTTCACTGATTTTGCATCACATCACTCCAGTATGTATTCCATACTACCTGATGATGTAGCAGAGCTGAAGCGCGCATGGTGTAGCTATGGGCTGCATAACGGGCATCTGTTTACCGGGGGGGTGGGGGTGTAGTGTAGGTTTAGATCTCTGCTTGCTGACTGTGAATGAAAACATTCTAGTTCCATCCAGACTCTAAGAACATCTATAACACTTAAAATATACAGCGAGCTGAGACACAAAGACAGGTACATATGCCTGCATTCACTGACAGCAAGCAGAGATAGAACAATAACTTTTAATATTACAGAAACCTAGGCTCAGGGGCACATGTAAGTCTATGGAAACAGCACTTTTACTAGCGGTGATCAAGTGCATATAGATGATGCAGATAATGTCTCCTGGGGGTTGTGTTACCAAGTCTATAGACAGCTAACCCGGCCCCCTCAGAGGTGATCACATGTCCGGGGTCTACAAAGGGAGGGAGGAAGAGGGAGCAGCGTGTTGTCAGAGAGGACACAGAGAAGATGATTTTGGACATCCAGAGCGGGTAAGTATTATAAAAAATCAGGAAACCGGTGCAAGATAGGTTATACATAGATTTAGGTTATACATAGATTTAGGGTGATATTGGGAAGAGGGGTCGTTTAAAATATTGTTTTTGTTACCGGGATAACCACTTTAAGAGTCCTCAGTGCACATGGGACCTTTAGCATTGCCAAAGTGGTTTAACCCTACTCATCAATGTACTGAGCATGTGCAATGCCACGAGTAGGAAGCAATAAACCATAAATCATCCTTTCTGTTTCCTTTTATCAGTCACTAGTTCTGGCTAATAGGATGATCTTAGATGATCGGCTTCAAGCCATTGGCCATGCATATGTGCTTATTTCAATATAGGGAACATTTCTTCAACTTTCTGGTGATTTGGTGCACTATGCACGACTAAGCATGTTCACTCAACAATAGTTAAAGGGGTAGTGCGGCGCTAAACGCCAATCGCGGCTGAGCAGCTGATGACGCAGCAGAGGGGGGCCGGCATGAGGAACAGCTGGAGCGGTTCGGCCGGCCTCCCGAAGAGGTCGTCATTGTCCCAAGATGGCGGCCAGGGGGTCGATCGTAATGTGGTGAGTATAATGTACCACACTTCCGGGGTGGGGGGGCACGCGGAAGGGGGCCATTCACTTACATAACACACATTACAAAGTTGTATAACTTTGTAATGTGTGTTATTTAGTGAATAAATGCTTAGCGCCGCACTACCCCTTTAAATCCAATAATTTATGTGTTCTTATAGTGAAATGAAATGGTAATACTTAACGTAATAAAATATCCCCTCCAACACTGGATGCTAGAAATTCAGTCTGGGTGGCAAACCACTGCTGGAGTAGCCAGTATAGACCTCCATATAATTCAAATTTCAAAAATATTTTATTCTCTACCAAATACCTACAATAATATAATCATTGAATACTAACAAAATAATGATATAATGTATCCATATACAATATAATGTTATTGTAAGGCAGTGGGATATATAATGGATGGTAACAGCTCTTTCCTGATCAGGTGGCACGTTGTGGTCGTGAAACTTTTTTTTGGTAAATGATATTATTTTCAATTTATGACATAATAAACACGGCCATGAATATGAATTACGATGTAATTGCTACAGCTATGTCTAAGTAATCTCAGATTTTCCTGAGAGGCGTATAAATATTGATATCTCCCATTCATAATACAAGGTTGTTTTTGAAGAGATCGCTAAGCTGGACCAAAAATATTCTCGTTGTCACCAGCTCAGCAAGATTTGCTGCTCTAATGTTGCCTTATATAAACAGCACAGCGCGGTTCCCTATATATCACTAAGCTAGTTTGTCTGTGTGAAAACCAAGTCTTTCCAAAAGTCTGTCTGTGGTTTTAATCCTGTGGTGTTGAATGGTACGTGATGGGTTACACATGCTGGAAGGGTCTAGGAAAATGAATGTATAATTAGCTTGAAGGGGGTATATGATAAATATAGACCTCTCCAACATCAACATGTTTGACTAAACCAGACACAAGCCCGTACTAATTACCATGGCATCTCAAGTACCCCATGTTTTCTTATGTGCTACCAAAGCAGTAAGAGAGTGTCTACTGTACAGAAGCCTGGGGTGGTCCCGTAATGAGGCAACTGCCTTGGTTAACAAGACCTGAGGAGCAGCCAAGTGCTTGAAATCTGCTTAAAGCATTGGCGGGTCTACTACGTTAGAGGTTAATTATATAATGGTAAACGCTATGGTGATAAAAATACAATATATTGTAGCAATTGAATAACTTTAAGGCTATGTTCACACAACGTAAGTTTTGTGTTAATCACGGCTGCTGTTACCGATTTGCAATAACGGCTGTGATTTATACAAAACCTACGTTGCACTGCAGTTAACGGGATGCCGACCGGAGCGTATACACATACAGGCCAGGATGCCTGTTTCGGCTGATGGACTGGCCGCTCAGCAAATCAGTTACTGGAGTGACGGCCCGTCCCAGTCACTAACTGGCTGAGCGACCAGTCCATCAGCCAAGTCGTGAATGTATCGGCATTGGAGCACCGGTTCTGCCACTCACCGCCAGCACAGAAAGAGTAAAGTTAGTACTTGTATTCAATTTCCTCCCTGTTCCTGTTGGCTGCTGAATTTTATAATGATTTCTCCTTAAGGGTATATTCACACTGAGGAATCATCACAGAATTTCAAGTGGATTCTGCTTTAAAATGCACTCTGAATGAACTTTTCTATTTTCCATTGTGTATAATGGGCTTTCCCCTCATTCGCGCAGACGGCGGAATCTCCGCCAGGTTAATACTAGCCTAACATTGTAAATAGTTTTCATCGTAGGTCAAAGAATTTTGAACAAAGATTTTTATAAAGTTTCTTATATTTGCTTTTACCATTGATTTTATTTAAAGGAATATTCCCATCTCAAGTTGCTATGGACCGGAGAGAACAATTTGATTGTAAGGGCCCTATTCCACCGGACGATTATCGTTCGCATAATCGTTAACTATTAACGATCTCAAACGACCGCTATTGCGAAAGACCTGAAAATGTTCACTCATTTTCATGGAACGATAATCGTTACTTATGATTGCGATAGCGTTTTTCTTCGCTATTTATTCGCTATTGCGTTCGTATCTATTGCGAACGACGAACGACGTCTTATTCGATGCGAACGATTTGCGAAAGTTTTGCGAACGAGCAACGATAAAAATAGGTCCAGGTCTTATAAAGCGATCAACAATTTCTCATTCGGTCGTTAATCGTTAACTGCATTTCAACCGAACGATTATCGTTTAGATTCGAACGATTTAACGATAATCTGAACGATAATCGTCCGGTGGAATAGGGCCCTAGGGCTCTTACTGTTGAGACCCTACTGATTGTGAGAACAGAAACAAAATGGTCTGGCAGCCCCACAGGGCACAAGTGGAATGCTGGCTTCCCCATTCATTCCAGGGATAATGTTGACCCCATTCTTATCATTATTTGGGATCGCAGTGGTGGCAGATATCTTTTAGGGTTAACCGTGAATACTGGGAGTATGTCTGATCCTTGAGGAAATGGATATGGAACAGAATCTGGTTATATATATTATGGCCCTTTATACTAATATATCAGTTCAGGTTAGCTTCAATGGCAATCGGACTACTCTGTTCCTTACACATAACGATACAAGGGAAGGGTGGCCTCTTACACTCCTTTTTTATAGGTTTGGTTATGGGACACCTTCTAGTTGCCTCACATCTGAATCCTTCCATTCCGTGTCATTGTCCATGACCATCCATACAAACTTTCCTTGTACGCAGATGACTTGCTTCTCTATATTATCTCTCCTATGGTCTCTCTGTCGGTGGTCCTGGCTAAGTAGGAAAAATTTTGATCATTGAGTAACTTTTAAAGTCCAAATTACAAATTTTTTTCCCTTCCACCAGATGTTCTCCCCATAGTTTGTACTCCATTCCCTTTTAGGTGCAACCTTGTTCTATCAAATATATGGCTGTTCACATAGTTGCACGTCTTCATGATCTCAATCCTTCGTTGAATGGCAAAACTTAGTTTGTGTCACTAAGATTTTATTTTTTTTTTTTAATGATTAGAGCCAAATAGTTATTTTTTCGAATCAATTTATATTTGTAAATGCAGGCAATGAGGAAACGACCAATGAGAAATCATTCATGTGTCGATGATTTTGGTGTAAAAATCACAAAATCATCAATAGTCATTAGCTAATCATTCGGTGTAATTCCACATTGTTCTCTCTTTTGCTGGGATCAGATGGAGCAAACGATCGCAGTAGCGATGGAAACTAACTACTACCGTTCTGTAATACGGTGAACTATTTCAAGTAGCTCTTGTTTGCAGTTAGTTTGCATTAAAAAACGATTAATCGAATAGGACCCTTAGTCACTGTTACTTTCATGGATACTGGAAGTAGCATGATAACTGCATGTATAGAACGGCGCCAGCGCGGGGGAGAAAGTTCTTTTTTTAAACCGCGCCCTGTTCCTTTGTATGGTGTTCTATTCATGGGTACTGGGCCATTAGAATCAATGGAGCTGCATCATGGAGGGTGCCTGTGAATAGAACCGTGCCATACACGGTAACTAGGTGCGGTCGAGGAATCATGTGACCAAAGCATTTTACACCTATCCTCTATCCTGTGGTTAGGGTTTATGTTAAGTCTATGGGGGACATATTTTAGGCCCCCACTCACTCTGCTGTATTCACTAAGAGACTTAGATAAATTTGACGGGACCTGCACCATCATAAATGTCTCATAAACTGCATTTCTTCAGACCTGAACTGAAAGCTATCGGTCGTCAGACCCATGGTCAGGCCTGGCCTAGCAGCCCTAACACGGACACAAAATATGTGGCTCTAATACACCCATGTAAAACTGGCCATATGCTGTAATGTTTTCCAAGGATCTATGGTCTCATTACTCTTTACATGGTACTTAACTTCTCTAAAGATGAGTATTTCTTACAAACAATTGCTCGAGTTTTCAAGAAAGAATAAGACTAAAAATAACCACGGTCCTAGAAAGGCAACTTTCCCTTCCACCTGCCAACACAAAACTGACCAATATAACAGAGGAGCCTTGTGTAGTGATGAGGGTGGGTTACAGGACAATGAGAACTAGCAATGCATAAGATAAACTGCTGTAATCACTTCATGCCTTGCAATTTTGATTTTGTTTAGTTAAAAAAAAAACCTCAGACAAGCCCCGTGGTAAAGCCACAACTGTGTTTACAGGAACACCAGACCCAAGCATCTTGGAATTCTCCACTCAACATGTACAGAACTTTTGGAATGTGGGTAAGACAGACTTAATAAATGCAGCTTCCAAGTATTACACTTAACAACCAGAATGTGCAAATAGGTGGAGCACAGAAAATACATTTTACGGAGAATTATACCAACCTGGTTAGTTTAAAAAATGATATCCCTTCTTAGGCCTTATTCACACGTCCCATAATCTACTGATCCGTATTTCTCTATTCGAGTTAGTGCACATTGTAGTCTATTGGGCTATTCACATGATCAGTAGATTACAAGGACGCAAACCATTACTGAAAAAAAATATCCTAGTGCGGAGCTAGATTTTTTTTCTTTTACAGATCCTCTCATAGCAATCAATAGGATCTGCTATTTTTTACGGATTGTAACCTGTTTGGCATCTGTATTTCTGTAAAAAAAAATATGGATGAGCTATAATTGACATGTGGGGGGGGGGGGAAGATTTACAGAAATACAGATGCACTACGTATGCCCAATTTTTAGTAGATTGTACAGGTGGATAGCAGGAGGGATCTACAGACTTTTAAAAAAAATACAGTACGGCCTTATTTTGTAACTTATATACGTGTGAGGACGTGTAAAATTTGCATGTATTTTTTCTAAAGCGTTGCTTAACTGTGCACAGTGCATCCGATCACAGTGTCTGCTAATTAGCCATTTAAATGCAGCTGTCAAAGTGGACAGCTGCATTTATAAAGCTTGTTTTGGCCATCCCTGTTGTGTATTGGGGGGATCACCCCCCATGATGCGATCGCGGAGGAGCGATTCCTGTATCTGTACCAGCCGCTTGTCTGCACCGTAATGGCGCTGATCCTGGCTCCGCAATCTGTTGCTCTCAGCTGCAGCATATGTATACTGCATAGATCTCAATGAGAGATAAGAGCAGTAATACTAGAAGTCCCCTAGGGGGATTTCTAGTAAGTGTGTAAAAAAAATATATTTTTTTTATTAATAAAAAGTTTTCTAATAAAAGTTGAAATCACCCCCTTTCCCCATTTTATAAATAAACGGGTTTGGTATTGCCGCGTGCATAATCGCCTGAACTATTAATTTATTTCATTCCTGATCTCTCACTGTAAACAACATAAGCGGAAAAAAATCCCAAAGTGCAAAATTGCGCATTTTTAGTCACATCAAATTCAGAAAAATTGTAATAAGTAATCAAAAAGTCGCATATACAAGGTACAGATCATGTCGCAAAAAATTGGTACCTCACACAGCCCCATAGACCAAAGGATAAAAGTGTTATAAGCCTGGGAATGGAGCGATTTTAAGGAATATTTATTTTCTTCCCTCTCCCTGTGCCCCTGGTGAGTGGCGGGACTGGCCTCAGGAGCCCAGCCAGGCTCTGGGATCTCTGGTGCTGACACGTCATGACACATCATGACCCAGCTGATGGACTGGCCGCTCCGACACTCAGCTACTGGGGTGGGATGCCGCTCCTGTAACTGATTGGCTGAGCTGCCAGTCTATTGGCCCAGACAGGCATTTCCCCCCTAAGTCTGAAACCCAAGGTCGGTCCTGCCGCTCACCGTGGGCATGGGGAAAGGCAAGTTCGTACTCCTAATCAAATTCTCCCCTGCTGGCTGACGGATTTTAAAAATGGCCGAACTTCTGAATGTGTTGCCTAGCCATTGAGGGTATCTCTGTTATCAATTCACTGGTGTCATCTTTCAGGGTTAATCCTGTCTGTGATGATAAGGAGGACACTGATGGAAAGTGATCTTTACACAACAGGAAGTGTCAGCTTATTATTAGGCTTAGTGGCTAGAATGCAAACTGCAAGATTTTAGGATTATCTTTAGAAGAAAAAAAACTCACCAAATTCAAACTCAACCCCTTTAATAAATTATATGATATACCATTTAACAAAGTATACAGATGATTCTGCTTTTTTAAAGTGATTGCCTTCGGATACCAAAAGGCTTACCTCCTCTCTCTCCATTCAGAGCACATGATCACAAGGCGAAACAGAATGCTCATGTGTACTGAGTCAACAGCTGATAAAGGTGTTTGGGCACATTTATGTATACAGTAGATAAAGAGGTGGTTAAAGAGTATCTGTATCGAAATATGTCAAAAATTATTGATATCAACGGGTCTCACTGCTGACACTCGGATGGAGATAAGGCCGAGGAGAGGACATGGTAGGAGGGTGATCAACGCTCCAACTGCCTGCTCTGACCGCCACAATAGTCTTATAGACTTCTATTGACGGACAGAGCAGTACTGGTGATACGAGCAGGGAGTGAATGTGCCGACTGCTATCGACGGCTGTTAGCTCCCGATTCCAGCAGGTCTCAGCAGTCTGGACATGTCAAAAGTTGTATTTCTTGACAGGTACCCTTTAACCTCTTTAGGACGTATAAGTATACAGCAAAGATCTCAATGAGAGATCAGTGTGTATATACTAGAAGTCCCCCAGGGGGAAAAACCCTAACCCCAGGGGGGCTTCTAGTATAAGTGTAAAAAAAAAAGTATTGTTATTAGTAAAATAAAAGTCTGAATCACCCCCCTTTTCCCATGTTTTAAATAAAAGTAAATAAATAAATAAACATGTTTGCTATCGCCGTGTGCGTAATCGCCCGAACTATTAATCACATTCCTGATCTCGCACGGTAAATGGCGCAAGCGCAAAAAAATCCTAAAGTGCAAAATTGCGCATTTTTGGTCTCATCAAACCCTGAAAAAATGTAATAAAAAGCGATCAAAAAGTCCCATATGCGCAACCAAGGTACCGATAGAAAGTGCACATCATGGCGCAAAAAATGACACCTGACACAGCCCCATAGACCAAAGCATAAAAGCGTTATATACCTGGGAATGGAGCGATTTTAAGGAACATGTATTTGTGAACAAAGGTTTGAATTTTTTACAAGCCACCAGATAAAAAAAAAGTTATACATGTTACATATCGTTGTAATCGTAACGACTTGAGGAACATATATAACAAGTCAGTTTTACCCCAGGGTGAATGGTGTAAAAACAAATACTCCCCAAATAAAAAAAAATGTGTTTTTTGTTCAATTTCACCACACATTGAATTTTTTCCTGGTTTCGCAGTGTACTTTATGCAAAAATTCAGCCTGTCATTGCAAAGTACAATTAGTGACGTAAAAAATAAGGGCTCATGTGGGTCTCTAGGTGGGAAAAATGAAAGTGATGAGGCCTTTTAAACACAAGGAGGAAAAAACAAAAACGCAAAAATTGGCCCCGTCCTTAAGAGGTTAAACCTGAGTTTTCTGCAAATCCACAAATTGCCTCACCCCAAACATAAAAGATGTAAAAAAAAGCATAATAAATGTTTAACACTGAAGTGGGGAACTTGCACCATTTTCGGTTCTTTTAGGTGAAATGCTTAAGCTCTTTTTACATAATTGAATAATGTTACACAAGATTAGATTGCTGTTCCCAGTGCATTAAATTCATAGTTTATATAAATGCCTTCAGTTTCTTACAGTCTTGCTGACCCTTGCTATTGCCAAAAACATGATTGATGGACCCGCACAGAACAATATGTCCAGGACAGAAGTATCATTCATCTGAATTATGCAGCTCTGACAATAGAAAGGCTGCCAAATTAGCCACCAGTAGGGAGTAAGAGGGGAGGCAACAGACCGGCTCCTCTAAGAACTTTCAGAGAAACCGGAGCTTACACTACACCCCTACCTTACAGTGGAGCCTGAAATAGTCATCAAGCCAAAGCATAATCTAATCTCTGACCACATGGCATTTAATACATCTAATCTAGGTAATAATTAAAATTTATTAAGCATATTTGGAAACTAGAATGATCAGGCAAAAGATGGCAATGAAATATGGATGTGACGGAAACAAAGGCTGTTACATTTCAATTTCATTGTAAAAGTAATTTATTCCAATGTTAAAAGTAAATTGAGACTAAAGGGGAGATTTATCAAACATAGTGTAAAGTGAAACTGGCTCAGTTGCCCCTAGCAACCAATCAGATGCCACCTTTCATTTTCCAAAGAGTCTGTGAGGAATGAAAGGTGGAATCTGATTGGTTGCTAGGGGCAACTGAGCCAGTTTCACTTTACACCATGTTTGATAAATCTCCCCCTATGACTAATAACCCCATTGTAGTAGTAATAGTTTTAGTTGACCGTTCACAACAGACAGCAGGTTGATCTGTAATCTGCATTTTGTGGTGGTGTCATCCAGGTTCCTAAAGTGTTCCTGATATTACGAATCTTCACCTGATCAGCGTGCCATCGCTCTTGATGGCGGAATCTCGGGAAACTAGGATACGACCATACCGAGTGAGTTCCGTGCACAAGCCCTATTCTGATTCAAAAGGGCTTGAGGACAGAACTTGCCCAATTTGGTTGTCCTTAGGTGCCTGATCTCCTGGCAACAGGAGCCCCTGTATATCAATTGGGTGAAGATTCATAATGACAGGTACCTTTTAAAGTGGCCATACATTTTATAATAACAGTACTAACAACTGTTATTGTTCCCGACCTACCCATATACTTGAGCATTTGGCACAGTTGTTCTCTCTATGGGCAGGGGTCCTTCTCTGGACCAACATTATCTATTATTGAGGAGGCCACCAAACACCTTAGACAGGCGGTCAAACATGTCAAAAGTGGTGGGTTTGGATGACTTTAGTCTAAAGGTGGCCATACACCTTCATTCATCCGACAGTTATCTCTTTTTTCCTCCTAATGCACATAAATCCGAGAACAAAGGGATTGGGCAGTGAAATTCAATCACGTGCAGCCCCTATCTCTATCAGCATTATCTGTTGATGGAGTCTCAGGACCCCATACCGTTTATAATGATGGAAAAACATGTTTGGCCAACATAAGTACATAAGTACAGTTTGTTGAGACCAAAATTCTATGGAAAACTGGCCCAGGTAAACAGCGGCACAGGACATGTAGTATCGCACTATACTTTGGAGAATCACTACTAGACAGCCAACCAGTGCATGCATTTCAAAAATACTGGGGATTTACCAGTAAAATGGCCAGTTTCTTTGGTTTATCATCTACTTATTTACATGTGCTGCAGATCCTGACTGTCTGTAGCATTGTATGCTGAGTCTGGTCTCAAGTTACGATGGTCCAGAAAGGACCATTGTATGATGAAAATTTTGTATCTTGAGGCCATTGTAAGTTGAGGGTTCACTGTATAAGGTGTATGGGGACTTTTAGGCTTAACGTGATACAGTCACCCCCTTACTTTATGTGTGCTTCTCCGTACCATACACAGGCTTAGATGCTGCACATTCAATATAGACCTGTATGAAACTTTTGTCTGTGTTTTCTTTCTGCTCTAAAATCGTCTTATTTGATCAGTGGACAGTGTCAACAAGGCGGGGCTTCACAGCAGTTGGGCCCCCTCTCCCTAGTGAGGAGAGGGGGCCCAATGCCGCTAAGCCCCGCCTAGGTGACACTGTCTACCGATGAAATGAAAGGGGAGGGGAGACAGTATGACTTTAACGACAACTGGCTGTGTACGCTGCTGCACTGGTTTGCTGCAGGTATTCTAGTTTTTCCATACTCCAAAAAACATACAGTTTAACACAGGTATGGGGAACCTTTGGCTGCCCAATTGTAGTTTTGCAACAGCTGGAAGGCTGAAAGTTCCCCATCCTTGGTTTAACACATAGGTGGCTGACATTAATATTATAAATTGCATATGTTCGGTAAAGGGGCCATGTTATAGAGTAACACTGGGTCCACAAGTTTTAAAGCGAGTGTACCATTAGGTACCTCAGGTTTTTTTTTTTTACATGAATGGATTGGCGGTGCCGCGGTCCTTTTTTTGAACTGCCGCCCACTTCCTGCGCACAGCACCAGTCTATTCCCAAGCACCAGCCTGGCATGAAGCACTGGGGCCCAGTGTGACAATCTCCTCTCCCCTCTACGACGCTGCTCCATTAGAATAAATCACAGAGGGTAGGGGGGTTTGTTACAAAGAAATAATAATAATAATAATAATTTTATTTCTATCTTCATTAACTCACTTGAGTAAAGGAGCCATCCTCATTGCACTCTGGGATGAAAACTGCTTCCTTTGCTTGCTCTAGGGCCTGTGCTCTTTCTAACCGACACTTGCTCTGTCCAGCATCTTGGGAGGGAAAAAAAAACATACATCAGAACAATTTCTAGTTTTTCTTTCCAAGAATTATTTAAAAACTGAAGTTGGAAATGTTTATATTTTCTACATAACTCTGCAGGGATGGTACTGTGTGAACAAGGCTGTAGATGATTTTACGATGATGATGATTAACAATGGCAACTAAATCTGGGCTGATTATCTTGTGTGGTTGACGGTAGTTCGGCCATCTCTGACAGCCAATATTGGGGTAGAAAACATATCAGTCCATTGTGCTACCCCGGACAAAAATGATGGAATTGCCTCTTGTAAACGATGGTCACTCAGCAGCAAATGCACAAACACAGATATGACCCAAGACAATTTTTAATAGCTGAACATGAGACATACCCCAACTATCTGAAAGGAAATTATTTTATTAACTAGCAAAGGATATTCCAGATCAAGTGGAGTAAATATGTATAAAATTGCCCTATAATTTAAAAAGAAAATCAGAAAAAAACTCAGACATTACTGAGCTGTGGAATTTGGCCAAAAGAAATAGATAGCCCACCATGTAGGATATATGAGCAAGGATGCAGATTGTTTAAATGGGTCCCATACCAATAGAGTTCAGTGCACAAGCCCTATTATTTAGAATAAGGCTTGTGCACAGAACTCAGTTGGCTTGTGATGTATCCAAAACAGCCCAATCTTCTGGGAGTAGCTGTGTCTCCACACCGTTGGGTAGATATCAGCGTTACAAGTACCATTTAAATGGTCACTGTTTCAAACCACTTCCCGCCATGTGATCCCTAATATATTGTGTAGATCTCATTTACAAAAAATTACTTCTTACCCTAAAATAGCTATAAAGTCTTAGCCACTAGGTGTCTCCCTTCCCCGCTGTCTGTTGTCCACAGCCTGTTGTCACAAGTAAATCTGTCTCTAGTAGCAGCCTCAGCAAGATGAAACCCAGGAAGTAGAATAAGAAATATCTCTGCACCATAAGGAAACTCTTAGGGGCAGTTTGAATACAACCTTATTCCAATAAAACCATGCAGGATTTTAAAACAATTGGTACACTAATGATTCACTAAGAAGTGCATGCCTCTTAGTGAATCCGGTCGGCCGGGCACCCAAACCAATTTCCAGCAAGTGTAGATTTAGATCATGATTTACGCCTGGTGTTAATCATGATAAATGGGGCGTAGGAAGAGGTCACGCCCCCCCTCCCCGCCCATCAGGCAAGCTGGGGATATGGCAGCCGTACGCCAGGGACAAAGGGTGAATCTGCGCCTTCTCCCTTGAGTACACCCCGGGCGGAACATTGATGAATGTCCCCCCTGATTTTGATTTTTGCAAACACAAATATGCCACGACCTTGCAACGTTTTGTTTTTTTTTATTGGCCACTTGACGGACATTCATTTGAAACAACAGACGTTATATAGCTGCAAAATTATGGCTGTCCAAAAAAAAGGCCAAAAAAAGATGCTGTGCGGTGGTGACCATACACTTACAACCTCTACCGGCAATTCTTTTTATTGTTCTAGAATTACACTTCTGACATGGAGGAGATATTATTAAAAATCTTTAGCTGACATTGCAACTTATAAACTTTGGGACATTTGGCTGCTTTACTTTTTAACTCTATAATTTATTTATTTATTTATTTTTTTTGCTCATTTCAACCTCAGTGATAGTAAAGAAACAGTTGGATAATCTTTATTTTTATTTCACATTTTTTTTTCTCTTTTGATGTTTTTATTACAATAACATATGCCAAGAACTGTCTGGAACTCGAAAAAACAAAAAATTGCTTTTATGCTTTGTAAATGACCTAAGTGACTCATTGCTGAGTGGAGATGTCTACGTATGATATATGAACATATATAGGTGATACAATGGCAGACTACATGGGGCTAGTCTATTCTTCTTCTATGTTTTTATGTGTTATTGTAAAATAGGGCGGCTATACTGGGGGAAATGGGATATTACAATCTCCTAAATCTTATAATAATGGGAACAAGAGCCTAAACTGGATCAATTGGTCTTGTTACCTTTGCACCTCCCCCGATGAACGACGCTGAGGGCGGAATCCTTGCACTTGGCTCTTTGGTAATCGCACATAGACTCGTATGTTCGACCATCGGAAGCACAGACAGGTTTGGACTGTGTTCTGGAGCAATGGGGATTGCACTGTTGATCTCTGTCGCGCTCACTTATTAAAAACTGTGGAATAAAACACAAAATATGTATATTTAATCTACTAAAAATATATATAACCAAAATATTGTTCATATCTCACCCAGTTCTATGGTCCTATAGAACTTCACATGATAAATGGGCTAGAAAGGTAAAATATAACAAACTTTGCCATGAAATCATTGTATACTTATTGGCCATACCTGACGATAGCTGTAAGTAAGAGACCTTGGGATGACAAGGATAAGCCAAGGCAGGCTGACGTCAAACTACATGGCCGTGTCATGGCTGATGGTTACAACATTATGATGTCAGACTACTGCATCATGCCACCACTGGGTCACTTGGAGGAAGAGGGGAGCGATGATTATGACCTATTGTGAATGGGGGATCCTCTGTTATCTATACATAAGATGCAGAAATGGTTAGCTCATCCCAAATTGTATCCCATTCACACTCAAGGTTCCCAGGAGTGAAGCACATAGAAAAGACTGGGGCCATGTCCCGGTGAGAATTATGGATTAACGTGAAGATCCATAGCTCCAGTAACGATGCAGAATACTTCATGTGTAGCCATGACTAAGGTGAGTACCCCGAAACATGTCGGTGTGTTTTTCTTTTTTATATGCACCAATACAGTATTCAGCATTTTTACTGGAGCTGTGGATCTTCACGGTCATCCAGCTTATCTATACATAAGTGTTACCTTTCATTGTATTAAATGTCAACTTATTAGGTCTAGTCGCCATTAGAAAAACTCTAGGATTTCATGATTATTTTCTAATAAAAATGGTAAAAACTGACAATTAAAAAACAAAACACCCAAAATTCAAAAATATATTAATATATTGAATATTTTAAACATATAACTTAATAATAATAGGTTATTTTCTAGTGACACATTACTTTTAATATCCCAGCCAGATTGGTGTTTAAATATTGATTGGTTTCTTGTATATTGCCATGTCATGTCTCTATCATACTTTTTGTATTCATGTGGACTTTTTATATTATGGAAATTTTCCTTTAATCATCCAGGATTATGCGCTAATGGTCATATCTTCTAGAAGGCCATCAATATGTGACCACAGTACGGTGGCAATAGAATTAATATACTTGAGTTGATCAAGCACACCATTGTAGGTGGATATTATAACTGTTTTTTGTTCACCCAACCAATATTTTACATCAATAGACAGCTTAATAGGTTTAGTAGCGACACCTCTCAGACTGGATAGTAACCTCCCGCAATCGCCATTTGTTGCATAATACATGAGATCAGTGGAGTGCTTGGGTTGTGTTTTTGTAATAATTCTGGCGTTTGAAGTAGAACTGGCAGCCATGGTTGAAGTTTTTGCTTGCAAAGAATATATTTACTGTTGTTCTGTGCTTTAATCATAGTGCCCATAAATAAACACTGGCTGTGAACTCGCAGTGACCTACACACATGCTAAATTGGTCTGCATTGTTCTTATCACCCTTGTGTAGATGAAAAGACTGTTGATAAATGCTCACCCAAGTAAATATGACTCAGAATGGTAATTAGGATATTTGCATGAACTGTTTTTTGGCAATCGGGTGTTTTCCGAGAGTGTTTATTCTCTTATTTAAAGTGTTGGACAACATAATGTATCCATGGTAGAATCAAAGGAGCTATATTATTAAGATATATATCAAAAACTAGTGCGGTGCTAGGTTAGCCAATGGATGATTAAATGTTTCTGTGTTAAAAAGGATGAAAGTATATAAGGAGAAGAGGGTTCACCAACAACACTACACACATTCTTTTTGTTGAGGAAAAAAATTCAGTACCATCATAACCTAAAGGACCTTCAAGAAATCCAGAAAGGTTCCACCAGGATTAAGGAATACAAAAACAGACTAGAACTTTGTCAAGTCTCCATTCCATTTAATTTAAAGATTTTTTTTTATGCCATAAAAAAAGAAATTCGCGTTCATTGTGGCCCATGAGCTTGGACACCTGGAGGTCTACTGGACACTGGTGCAGCGACATGGAGATCTCTTTGATTTCTATGGATGTTAATGCTTAAGAGACAATTATAGGGCCCAATATGCCGGGCTAGATCGGCACTCGCTTACTGAGTCTATTACAGGGTTTAACTATGATGCAAGGGTTCAACCATACCAGGTATGGGGAACCTTCATCCCTCCAGCTGTTGCACTGAAGCCACTTGAGTTTATTTACATGTAAGGGTACATGGAGGCGATGTCTTGACCCATAGGTCTTTGTCAAGAATGCTTGACAAAGATCTAAGGCTTGAAACTAGGGATGGTCCGAACCCGCTGAGATTCGGGTTCGTACGAAATCGGACTCTCGGCAATGATTCCCGCTGTATTAAACCTCCGTGCAGAGGGTGGATACAGCGGGAGGACCGCCTGGAAAACCGGGATACAGCCACAGCCATAGGCTGTATCCCAGTTTTCCAGGCGGTCTTCCCGCTTTTTCCACCCTCCCCACGGAGGTTTAAGACAGCTGGAATCATTGCCGACAGTCCGGGTTTGTACGAACCCGAACCTCGGCAGGTTCCGTCCATCCCTAGTTAAAACGTTGCTTTCATGTACCCTTACATGTGAAAAAACTATTTTGGCTTCATTACGGATGCTGTTGGATTTCGTTCTCCACAAGTAAAGATAAATCTGTCAAACAGACTTTGAGAACGAAAATTTTCTTCCAACAGACAAATCAAAACATACACGGTCTAACTTTATGATCTTTGCTGGATAGGTCAAGTAGCCGTCTTGTGTCACAATGGCTTCCACAGCTATAAACAATATTAACACTGTTATGAGACCAAACTATGGCTTCCTTCACTTTTTTTTTTAAAGTATTGCCAGGCTTCCATACAATATAAGACTTGTCCTCTCTCATTGCTAAATGAAGGTGTCACCAGACATTACTGTATATTTCAACGCCATTTCCAGCTTTGATAAAATATTTGAACAATGGCACATTATAACATTTACAGGAACGCTCATTTATTCGTCACTTGCTAGTTTACAGTGACATTTCCCACAGCTAGTTCTTTTGCTCTAACACACATGGATTGTTTGAATTAAGCCAAAAATAAAGGGAATTTGAAATCAACATTAATGTGTATGACTATATGGTCAGATTAATTGGAGAAGAATGCTACTTAGTGGATCTAAATGCAGGAACCAATATATTTAACCTAGCATTAAAAGGGTTAACAAACAGACCTATTTTTTTTAATCTATCTATCTATCTATCTATCTATCTATCTATCTATCTATCGCTGTGGTTGTGTTAATGGTGTTTATGTTTAAAAAAAAAAAAAAAGTTATACTCCCCTCACTCAATCCCCACAGCTCTGTTTGTCACCACATCTTTTTGCCTTCATGATTAGACCATGGCTCTGTTCTTGCAAGAGAGAATTACATTAACAGATAGAGAAGAGAATTGCTCATCGATCCTTTGTCAGAGTCAGTGTTTGACTGTCAGAGTCAGCACAGAGGGGATCCCTATGAGTCATGGGTCCCCCGGCAGCCCCGTACCCTACCCAATGGAAAGACTGCTCTAGTCGTGTCCCACCTCAGTTACAGATTGGCTGAGTGGGCTGTTTCTGCTGAGAGTTCTTTTGAGAAGAAGTGATAAGTGGGAACAGATGACTTTAGACTGGGAGCTTTGGGGGATCGGGGGAGGTAAGTATAACTTTTTTTTAAATTTACACCACCCCTGTCATGTATTTAAAAAAAACTGTCCCTAGACAACCCCTTTAGCAGAATATAATGAAGGGTTTATCAAGTGTTTCTGGCTTACAGAAATAAGATATAGTTTATCTCCCAGGCCAAGGTGAGCTCTGTAACTAATACATGGTAAAATGAACCTGACAGGTATATAGAACAGGCACAACACTGAAACCAGATCAGACGTACCCTTTAAAAAGTTCCAACTTTGTTACGAGCCAGCATCATTCAGTATGTTCTTGCCTAGTTCTAGTCAGAATGGCTTGGATAAGTTCATGCATCATGGAGCTATTACAGCATAGGTCAGATTTATAAAAATGGGCTGTGGTCCTAAGGCCAAAATTAGCCTGGTCCTGAAGGGGTTAAATGGTATATTTGTATAGAACCAACATATTCCACAGCACTACACCACAGCTCAGGCATGATGGCTGCCCCCAGGATTGTTCCACAAAATATTTGTTCACCATATATAAGAAAACTAAACCTGAAGTTTTAACCAAGGACTTCAACAACGTATTACAGCTAAATCCGCCGAGATCTACATTCAACTGTTGTGTTTCTGCAGTAATGCACATATAAAATATGTTCTGTATTTAACAGCTTTACATTCTGTACGTCTACATTAAACACAAATCCGGCCTTAATGTTAGGAAACATCTTGATCCAAAAATACTAAAGAGCTTAGGAGGGTATATGTAAAAAGCTACTCTTCCTCATAAATAACACACGTAAGCCTGGATACATTTACAGCCATGTGTAAGATTAGGTGTAAACCTACCTCTAACAATATGATCTTTGTAGTTTTTGCTTTTAACATGCCAGGGAATGAATGATGCATGGTTTATTGAGTGGAGGCTACTTCTATAAGTGGTGCACATGAACTCAGATATTTATAGGAGAATGGTTGCAGTCGCCCGTAGAAAGTATGAAGCGCAATAATATAGTTTCAAAGGCCAAACTATCTAAAAACTCATAGTAACTAAGAGCCGTATTACATGGACGATTATCGTTTAAAAAATCGTTAGATCGTTCGGATTTAAATGATCGCTTCAAGTAATAGCAGGCAACGATTAAACAACCAACAAGAAATAGTTGATCATTTGACAGAATCATGAACTATTTTCATTGCTGTTCGTTCACATATCGTTCGAATATTGTTCAGTGTAATAACACAGTTCGGTCTTTCCCTGGTCAGGAAAGGACGAGTGCAAGAACGACTGTAAGTAACAATCATTGTGCTGTGTAATAGGGTGAACGATTTAAAGCGACTCTGTACCCACAATCTGTCTCCCCCAAACCACTTGTACCTTCAGATAGCTGCTTTTAATCCAAGATCTGTCCTGGGGTCCGTTCGGCAGGGGATGCAGTTATTGTCCTAAAAACAACTTTTAATCCGACAGCGCTGTCTAACGGCCGGGGCTTACATTTGTATATGTATTAGGCTGGCACCACCTCTCCGTCCTTCCTCCTCACTCTCCTCATCATTAGGAATGCTCCTGGAACATTTGTTGCTGTTTGAGCTTTGCACAGGTGTATTAACGATCCAGCCCATGTTCATTATACACACAGGTGGGGAATAGGAAGCAATCTGCCTGGAGCATTCCTAATGATGAGAAGGGTGGGGAGGAAGGACAGAGAGGGTGTGCCAGCCTAATGCATATACAAATGTAAGCCCCGGCCGTTAGACACAGCGCTGCAGGATTAAAAGTTGTTTTTATGACAATAACTGCATCCCCTGCCGAACGGACCCCAGGACAGATCTTGGATTAAAAGCAGCTATCTGAAGGTACAAGTGGTTTGGGGGGGTCAGATTGTGGGTACTTTAAGATCGTTCGCCATAGCGGTAGTTTAAGATTGTTTATCGTTTATCGCCGAAAAATCATCCAGTGTAATACCACCCTAAGCTTTGCTCAAAAACTGGTCCAAAAGAGGACATATTTGGGACTGAAGCTAAGGAGGAGGCAATTTATTTATATAGATCGATTTACTGAGGTCTGACACAGGTAAGATGCTAAAGAAGAGCAAACTCCCTGAAAATTGAGGCATATTCACTGCAAAATTGGACTCTAATTTGACAGCCGGTTGTGGATTTTTTTTCTCCAACTTTCTGTAATTGATTATGGGGACAGACAGCTTGCATGATCCACTTTTGACTGAATTTGTATCAAATGTGCTTTACAGCAGCCACATAGGAACCTGTAGCTTGGAACTGATTAACTGACTTATATGGGAAAGTTTTCTAGGCATGCTGTGTGTCTTCTGCCATCCTGACACACATTGCTTATCATTGCTTCCTGGTTCCTTTTAGACATAAGTAAAATTCCTGTCTGGGGTGGGTCACTGTCTGGGTTGGGTCATATTTTTAGTTAGTGGTATTTCCTATGAGAGCATTTTGTATGGATGGTTTTATACTTCCTTTTACTGACTGTATACTTTTTTGTCTGCTGAAATGTTGATTGCTCCTTTTTTTTTTTTTTGGGGAAATAATACAGTAGGCAGATTGCTAACGTTGTTAGTTATCTTCATTTTGTTTTGTGTAGAACTGCAGATAGTTTTAAGGTGGCTTACTAGTGAAGCAGAGAAGTCTCTATATAGAGTTACATTTTTTTTTTCTTCCTTGTATTCTCAAAGCTATAACTCTTATTTTTCCATCTATAATGCTTGTTTTTTGCCAGACCAACTATACTTTCTATTGGTGACCACAACATTCTGATCGGATTTACATAATTAAGGGGTGTTTATCAGTTAAAATCAGTTGATAGTTGAGTTCATATCAGTTTTTTGTGGCATTTAAAAGGTTAAATGACCAACATCAGCCTGAGCATTGATGTTGGTCATTATAAGAGGGTGTTGGTTGTAGACAGCAGTGGACATCTGCCGTGTATGGAGCAGGTGTTAGTCGAAGATTAAGGCTAGGTTCACACTACGTAAAAGTTTGGCCGTTGTTGCCATCGGCAACAACGGGCGTACTTTATGCAGTGTGGAACATTGCCTATTGTTCTATGGGATCACGTCCGGAGTGTATACACATCGTATACGCTCCGGCCGGGATCCCATGCGGTGTCGCAAATAACTGACATGTCAATGAATTGCGGCCATAGGAAACCCTGTCAGTTCACAAAATGAAGTGAGCGGCTCCGGCCGTTTGCTTCATTGTGTGCTGTGGGAGGTTCTGATACGGACGCGCGCATCAGAACCCTGCGGCCGGAAAGATCTTCCTGCCAGTACATAAGCATGATCCGGGCAGACACCGACCGTTCTGTGACACGGCGGGGTCACGGAACGGCCGGTCTCTTGCGGTGTGTGAACATAGCCTAAAAGTAATCCTTTGTCCATAGGATAGGGAATGCTTAGCTAATTGTTGGGGTTCTGATTTCTGGGACCACCATCCATCAAGAGAATGGTGGCCAATTGTAGTAGTGCACAGGTTTGGTCACCACTCTATTCACGCTCTATGGAATTGTTACATTGATATATTTCCATGTTGGGAAGCGACAAAGAGATTGAATGGAGTAGTAGCTATGCATGTTTGTGGGGGACAGCTGACCATTATTCTTGTGATTAGTGGGGGTCCTGTTGGTCCTGGTATCCTGCAGATCGGGCATAACTTTTAACTTTAAGATAACCCCTTTAAGAACTGCAAATAGGAATAGTTTTTGATCTCTCAAAGGCCACAAAAGTTACCAAAATTCCTGAAAACCATGGAGCGTATTTCATTTTCACCACATCAAGGTATGAACAGTCACTTGTGCCCACAAAAAAAAAACTTTGGCATTATTGAAGAGGATGTGTGGAGCAAATATATTTTAAGTGGCAAGAAATACAAAGTTTGTGTTTAACATAACCGGAAGATTCACTTGGAAAAAGTATTAAAGCTTACAGTAATTGACCGCGTCAAAAGACTGTGAAAGCAGAAAGAGTCCCTGCTTCCTGGGGACATGACATCAGTAACATCCGTAGCTCGAAAAACATGGATTCAACCTTTTAAGCGATGATTCAGCAGCTACATATTCCTGTACTTTTCTGTTTATCTTCATGCTGATCAACATGAGAGGTGGTTCTGCGTACTGTCTACAATCTGAAGGCTTGTTTTAATTCTATTCTCCCCTGATGGCCCTTTTCCCCCATCTGTCTGTTTGATTGGTGCCTTTTTGATCCTATCTTCATGGGTCTCTTGTGTTCGGTTCAATTAATGGAAGGGCTGACATCATCAGAACAGTATAATCCTTGGCTCGTTTCCTCAAGTGCTGCTAGGAGTCTATTCCTGACTTATTAGGTTTAAGATGTTGAACACAGGATGAAGGTAAAACCTACATAGGATACCAAAGCCTACCTTTCTATATTCTCTGCAATTTAGTATAAGAAATTATGGTTGTCACAGAGGTGAGATGTTTTTGGGAACTTTATTTGTTTAAACCATCCTATGTAATCAATAATTACTAACCCATCCATTGACAACAGCTAAGGGTACCTTTACACTACAGAATCCGCACGGAGAACTTCCACCAGATTCTGCCGCTTGCCCCTGCACGTTCCCGATTGAATCTCTGCCCGTCCCATAGACTCCATTCCATGTCAATTCTTTAGGCGGACGGCAGATTCTGCCCGAGCATAGAATGGAGTTTATGGGATGGAAGGGGATGTCCAGTTCACGGCGGCGCACATCTCCACCCATGCCATAGACTCTTTTTATGGTTGGCGGATTCCACTGTCCGCTTAAAGAATGAACCTGTTCATTCTTTGGGCGGACGGCAGAATCTGCCTGTGCATTGAATGAGAGTCTATGGCACAGGCAGAGATGCGAGCGGGGTCGAGTGGTGGAATCCGCGGTGGGTGATCCACCCAGATTTCTCACTGTGCACATATCCTAAGAATTTGTTTAGTCACAAAAAATCCTGTATTCATTGTTTGTCATTTGGGGCAAATCGAATTTGTTCTGAACTTCCCAAATATTTAGTGTGTTATAGAAATTCAACATTTTTGGACAAATTCCTCAACTGTACGCTGCTGTTACTAGCCCTACATGGCTGCACACTTTCTGTCTTGTTTTAGGCTGAATTCACACTGCGTTTTTTTTCTGGCCATTTAATGAAAAAAATAGATGAAATGTGGATGCATTTGTGTCCATCCATTTGGATCCATTTTCCCATTGGCTTTCATTAAAAAGAAAAACAAAACAATTTTTAAAAAAAATTGTGCACAAAAATGGTCCTGTGGATAGGGGACAAGTTAGTTTTCAGAGAAAACCCCTTTAAGGTCCACCTACTGCCCCTGAGCCCCGAGGCGGACTTTCACTATTTTGCTATTTTGACAATACAACCCCAAGGTACACTTTTTTTTTTCTTTTTCCCTAGCTCTGTTATATATATTTTTTTTTTAAACAAACCTGCATTTATTGCACAGTTTACGCTATAACAAAGAGAGGTGGGGGTGGAAAAGAGAAGGTTAAAAATTAGAGATTAGTGAATTTACAGTAATAGGCTGGGTTCACACACAGTATATTTCAGGCAGTATTTGGTCCTCATGTCAGGTCCTCATAGCAACCAAAACCAGGAGTGGATTGAAAACACAGAAAGGATCTGTTCACACAATGTTGAAATTGAGTGGATGGCCGCCATATAACAGTAAATAACTTCCATTATTTCAATACCACAGCCGTTGTTTTAAAATAACAGCAAATATTTGCCATTAAATGGCGGCCATCCACTCAATTACAACATTATGTGAACAGAGCCTTTCTGTGTTTTCAATCCACTCCTTGTTTTGGTTGCTATACAGCCTCAAATATACAGCCTCAAATATACGTAGTGTGAACATAGCCATAAAGTGAAGAGCTTCATTATCTCTGCAATCCTCTCATCAGCCTGCTGTCTGCTAACTCACTGCCGCTCTGTGCCGCTCCTCCCCGGCTTCCCAGGACTGGATCCAGCTTTTCCCAGCACCCAGGGAGGAGCAGCACAGAGCATCAGCCAGTTAGCAGACAGCAGGTTGATGAGAGGATTGCAGAGATGCGTTTTTGCATTCTGTTTTTGCAATCCTTTTTATGCAAAAAAAAAAAACGGATGAAAAGAATGGATTGCAAAAACGCAGTGTGAACCTAGCCTTAGTCACAGGCTCTGTTCACACAACATCTTTTTTTGGTCGTTTCGCGACAGTTTTTTTATGGCGTTTTGGCACCAAAATGATGAGGTAAAAAAAAAAAGCTCTAAGGCGGCCAAAAAAAAAACAACCCAGCCATATAATGTTGCTAACCCTAGAGAAATCTACAATGGCATTAGTATGGGAGGGCTAACCAGGGATATGGGGGTAAAATATCCAAGTTGAGAAGACTAGTTTTTGTGAGGGTAACTATGGACTAGTTTAGAGATCCAGATTAAAGGGGTTATCCAGCACTAAAAAAAAACACGGCCACTTTTGCACCTCTCTTGTCTCCAGATTGGGTGTGGTTTCAAACTCCGTTCTATTGAAGTAAATGGAGCTGAATTGCAAACCCCACCTGAACTGGAGACAAGAGAGGGGGAAAAGTGACCATGTTTTTGTAGCGCTGAATAACCCCTTTAACCATATACTTTGAATAATGGCTTGGCTGGCAGTCCTCTTTCCTGAGCTCACCATACACATGAATGGTCAGTACAGGCCTCCCAGGACAACACACCCATCCCTTCTATCCGTTGACATCTGTAAATGGAGAGTCGGAGGCCGACATACACCATAGACTGTTGCCCAATCCCACTGAAGGCGGTAGGTTTGGCTGACTTTAGTCTGAGGTGTATTGTCCAGCAGACTTACCTACTGGCACTGGGCAACGTTGAAGTTGCCGCCTAGGACTTAACTAATGGAGCGTTAATTGATGTAAAAAAAATTAGAATAAGTCGAGATACATTATGTAGCAAGGAATATACAGAACTGTTTCATCAACTAATTGGTTTAAACTAGAGAATTAAAAGAGGTTTATGTACGTTACTGCCAAATTGCAAGCTTTATTGGCACAGGGACCTGAAATCCTTTGGCAAAACTAAGACATTAATGTGAGATTTTGAGAAGCATTGCCAAATCACTGGTTTAATGAGGTTTCTCTGCTGTTGTGTATTTAAGTAGTAACCCATTCAATTCAGGCAGGTTTAAATAGAATAAAAAGTCATGGGCTTAATGGTTTCATTTCTCGGACAAGGACTCTTGATAGGCCGATTCAACAGTTGGCTAAATATTCCAATGGATCTAGCCCCCAAATGACCTTTATACCGTAATATGACCCCCACACCATCATTATTAGGCATGTCAGAAAACAAACGCAATGTAAGGTCAATGGCCAGATAACTGGGCCCCATCCAATTTTTCCACCCAAACTGAACGGTTATCCCTAGTAACAAGCAGAATCTGCTTTAAGCAGTCAACCACTTAGATTTTGTGCAAATGCGTCCTCCTCCTAGGTTGAGTTGCTAACCTTGAATCTGTTTCCAACATGGTGAGATACCTGGGCTGACAGCCCAGGACAGCGGCATGTAACAGGTTCTGATCATGTAAGGAGGTTATAGTTACCAATCGGAAGTCCCATGGTGAGGTCCTTCCGATCATCTCCATGCAATTAGATCCTGCCTCTTGCAGGGCCTAATAATAATACAAAGATAAAAGGCTTTCATTAGGTCAGTGGTTACTTACACAAACCATAAGGGTATGTTCACACTGAGCTCAGTGCTCAGTGTCCCGATGTGAGTCAATGAGAGGGCGAGCGCTCCTTCGCTGCTGCCGCTCTCCGCTCAGAGAGGTGACAGGTCACTTGTTTGATCGGAGATCGACGGCCTGCGGAGGAGTGCACGCGCTAACATAGACAGGCTATGGCACACTGAGACAGGCCGGATTCCGCTGCGGAATTCCGCCTTTTTTACTCAGTGTGAACATACCCTAAGTCATTTCAATAGAGTGACAAAGGGTATAATGAGCTGACAGAGTAGGCACCCTTGCCTAACTACTTAGATGCTGCAGCTGCTATTGACTGTGTCATGTATAGGGTTAAACAGCCAAGTTCAGTGTTAACTCCGATCCCTGCCATTGTAGAAGAGTGTCAGCTGAGCTGATGACATCCTTGTGACATAGAAGTTCAGCCGGCTGAAAGAACTACATTCAAAAGCTCTGTGTAGCAACCGCATCAACGTTACTAACCGCGGTAATGGCTATGACGCAATTTGTCTCTGTAATTTAACCTACCACAACATAAACAATAGGTTTGTATATTCATACAAAAAGTGCGGATGGCATTACTCCTGCACAGTAGTCCAGCAAACAACCCATATAGCCTCCTGTATCAGTAAACACAACAATCGAATCCTCTACACGATTTGGCAACGCACCCAGTGAACTCATTAAATCACTCTTCTATTAAAGTATCATTGAATGTTGACATATAATAAAGTATCACATTTGCTTCTAGTATTTTTACAGCTTAAAATTCAGTTCTGAAATTCACGCGGCGGCCAAAAAACTGACAACAGCTTCGTGCTGGACGTTCACAGGCTCCGGATTAGTTTGTTAGTGGCTGCATTTACATGCTTACTGTCCATTGACTGTTTTCCATGAGTTCCATGAGTTTTTACATACAATGAACCACGATGAGTAGATTTACACATTTACATTTACAAACAGCCCCTGTTTTCTTTTGTATGTAAATGTAGACTGTGTATTTATGAATTTCTCATGATTAACCCCTTAACGTCAGAGGGCGTACATCTATGCCCTCAGTGCCTGGGCTTTTGCGAATTAGGAAGTAAATGTACAGCCCGCCATTAACCCCTTAAATCCCTCCTTATTCCTATTTTATAAATAAAACATGCAAAAAAAAACAAACGTATTCTATATCATAGCGTGTGTAATTAAAATAAAACAATATTGTTCCAGCATAGTGAACAGCGTAAACAAAAAAGTGGTAAAAAACGCCAGGATTGCAGATTTTTTTTTTTTAATTACTATCTATCTATCTATCTATCTATCTATCTATCTATCTATCTATCTATCTGTCTAATATATTAAAAAGTGATCAATACATCCCATCTACACAAATATGATACTAATAAAAACTAGAGGTCATAGCACAAAAAATGAGGCCCTATGCAGCTCCGTAGGTGAAAAAATAAAAGTGCTATAAGAGTCACAATAGGGCCATTTTAATCATACCTATTTTACAAAACAAAAAAAGTTTTCCTGTTAAAAAGTAAAACATTAGAAAAGCTATGTAAACATGAAAATTGCTGTATTTAGACTGAGCTATAAAATAAAGATATCATGTCAGTTTTCCCGTAAAGTGTATTACGTAAACACAGTAACCCATTTTTCTTAAAATTTCACCCCATAAATAATATTTGGGGGGGTTTGTCTTTCATTTTTATTGTAGCTTAAATGGAGCCATTACAAAGTAAGATTGTTCCTGATAAAAACAAGCCCTTACATGGCCCCATAGATGGAAAAATAAAATAGTTATGGCTCTTTGAAAAAACAAAAAAACACAAAAATGAAAATCGGCCTGGTCCTTGAAGGGAACCAATCAGCATGATTGTCCTGATATGGTTCCCAGCTGCACAGTATAGATCTATTGTGCAGCTTGCGGAGTAAACAAGCAGTAGCTTTACATCTGAAAAAAATTGTAGTTTTATTCTGGCGTGTGAGGCTGGGAGAGAGGTGGCAACTAGTCATCTGGGCGGGGAACCTGGGGATGATTGACAGGCAGAGAGACCTGTTAGTGGCCTCTCTGCCTGTCAATCATTCGTGCACTACACTTTGATAGGCAGATAGTTGTGACTAGTCAGCTCAGATGACTGGTTACCGTCCCTGTCCCAGCCTCGTCTGCCAGAATAAAGCTACCATTGCAGGTTCGGCTGGTATCCTTAGGGATATCCATACTGTGCAGCTGGAAACCATATCAGCACAATTGGTTCCCTTTAAGGCTCTTCAGGCTCTGATTCAGCCCTTGACCTCCATAGGAAAGTTATGAGTTACTGCAGCTGCACAAGCTATCTCATCGGGTCCCAGAGTATATTCCATGTTGCATGGGAAAACCAAAGCCCGGAGGGCAGGACGTTGCGTTACTGGAAATGTTTTTAATTTAGTTTTTATAACTTGTCACCAACTTGTTTGTTTCTCATGGCTTTTTTATGCCTTTTAAAGTATTTCTCAGAGCTGCCCTGAAAAAAGTGTTCTGGATGTCATTCACGTTGTCCACTAGATGTCACTGTAAGAGTTGAAGGACACAACTTTTTTTAACTATGACTTGTCATATATGAGCAGAGGCGTTATTTATTAAATGGCAATGCACATTGGTATTAGATGGTTTTTAAATGTTTATGTTGCAGAATTGCCTTGTTCTGCCAAGCTGTTTTTAGAGTATATCGATTATATACATTATTAATCAGCTGCATTTATTTGAATGGTTCCTAAAATTGTCCATGGTCGTGGACGCACCCATGAGACAATCTGTGCTACAATTATGGCCGTAGTAGAGCTTGTTGGTAATTTTTGTGGATGCGACTTTTGCCGATTCTGTATTCGTAAATACACGGACAGCGTGAACAGCCCAATTGAAATCAATGGGACCTAAAATTGCGGATCCTTAATTATGGACAAAATTACGTAACATGTGAATGTACTCACACTCATGTTCACACTTAGTGTGAGACCGGCCGATCCGTGGCTCAAAAAAGATGCAGCACCGGCTGAATGATCTTTAGCGACGCAGAGTTCCGTGCGCGCCTGCATCAGAACTCCCCACAGCACACAATGGAGCGAGCGGCCGGAGCCACTCGCTCCACTGTGTGCACTGACAGGGTTTTCTGCAGCCTTATGTGATTTTGCATATTCTCTGATTAACAATAAAGGATTGCAAACCATAATACACAGAACAGTAGTCGTTAGTTACGATTATAGTTAATTATGACTGTAATTACAATCGTTAGTTTATTCTAGTATATGAACAATTGAAATAACGAACAATGGAGGGGATCTATCAAACATGGTGTAAAGTGAAACTGGCTCAGTTGCCCCTAGCAACCAATTAGATTTTACCTTTCCAGATTTTCCAAAGAATCTTTGAGGAATGAACAGTGGAATCTGGTTGGTTGCTGGGGGCAACTGAGCCAGTTTCACTTTACACCATGTTTGATAAATCTCCCCAGATGTGTACATACAATGAAAGACTTGCGAAGGATTATCAAACGACGAACTGCTTTTATAGTCGGCTCAAAAGATGAGATCAAGTTCGAACAAATTTTCGTTAGTTCTTTGATCATTGCCTACATACTGTACACACGGAAATATTACTGCTTAAATTCAGACAAAATAACGATTTTTCACACAATAATCTTTCCGTGTAACAGGGCCCTTTCGCTTGCCTATTATCTTTAAAATTAACTGTTCCCTTGCTGCCTGATATATCCAAACCCTTGACCGGCATTCCTCTGACAGTCTTAATACATAGGGCCCATTAAGTCAATTAATGCAAATACAATTTACTTAGGATGATTAATGGCCCTAATAAACTCTGTGTGAAATTTGTCACTAATTTGTGAATGTGTATTCAGAGCCGTCCCCTGAGTGAATTGCCTCCTGTACCTTGTTTTTGTGAACTAGAGCACAAATAGAATGGCAATGTCATTGACTCTATTGGCAAAGATGTCTTTATATTAGCAGTGGGAATTACTGCGGCTGTTAGGGTAATTGTAATGGAGACCTCAATAGAAATTCTCCAGAGCTTTTCTCAGTTGAGTTTATGGTTGATGAGGGACTAGTCTGCATACCTTGCAGAGTCTGCCATAGCTTTGGCCTTTCATCTAGAGAGGGATTAGCCCTGGATGCTGCTAGTTTATTTCTTCCGCACAACAGTAAACAGACAATCAGCGAGAAATGGCTCTGTGTCTCTTCCCATTGCCGATGTGTTCCATTCTGTCAGTGTTCTGGTAATGGTGGCAAGAAAAACATAGTCTGCAACACTCAAAAACCCTGATGAACTTAGTGGTTATCTTAAGAGACCAAAATTTATCTTCTATCTACAGAATAGACCAGTAGAGGTCCAACCATTGTCCTCCAAGTGGATGGAGCAACAGTGGGCATGTGCATCTTCCATTCCATTCATTTTTTTACGAGACTTCCCAACACTGCCAAACCATCCATGTTCATAAGTTCCATAGACAGTAACCAAACCCTCAATACACTGGATCAGTGGAAGGGAACTTTAGATCTCCAGCTGTTGAAAAGCTACAACTCCCATTATGCCTGGACAACTTTAGCTTTGGCTGCCCAGGCATGATGGCAGTTGTAGTTTTGCAACAGCTGGAGAGCCAAGGTTCCCTACCCCTGCACTAGAGAGACAACAGATCTTGGTCATGGAGGTCCCAGTGGTTGAGACTCCCTCAAATCATATATTTGTAAAATGGACTGAACATAGTCACTTATTGACTCTGTTGACCAAATAAAGTCTATGGGCCCATCAAGAATACACTGCAGTGTATTCCAGCAAGCTTTTTTTTTTTTTTTACACAGGCATAGACTGAAAATGTAACTGGAACGTAAAAAGTTGATACAAAAGTAGAATTTTTTTACTTTCCGTTAAATCTGATGTTTTCATGGATCTGACCATAAATCCCATTATCAAGGTAGTATGCACATTTAATTCATTTACACCATAGTACCATGTCTTATACCAAAAACTGATACAGTATCGATATGTTAGGTTAGGAATTTGTGTTCCTTTTCCTATATGTCAGTATTTCACTACTTTCAATCATAAATGGGGTCCAGTTTGCTTTGCTGGACCTTCTAGGTCCGTGTCATGTCCTGCCCACTCCATTATAAATCAAAGATTTATTTTGTTTTACAATATAAGTAAGGATGGTCCGAGGTTCGGGTTCGTATGAACCTGAACGCTCGGCATCAGATTCCCGCTGTCTGGCCGCTCAGTGCAGCGGGTGGATACAGCGGGAGGACCACCTGGAAAACTGGGATACAGCCTATGGGCAGACAGCGGGAATCATTGCAGAGAGTTTGGGCTCGTACGAACCCGAACCTCGGCAGGTTCGGACCATCCCTAATTATAAGTATAGGGGCTGTCCCAAAAAACCTTGAACATGTGAAAATAATGGGTTTGATAGCTACTCCAAAATTTTTCGTCATGGGGTCAGCAGCGAGCAGTTCCATATTCAACCAATTCAAATTCAACATTCCTTTTAAACCAATTCCATATACTGTATATGTAGGATGGATGGTGACTGATCTGCCTGAATTATGTGCTGAACTTTTTAAGTACCGTATATTTATTCTATATTAAAACTTCTGCAGATAGTTTGTGCTTAAGCATTTCCTTTCCTCCCAGTGCATCATTTCAGCTCTGTTTTTAGCCAAAGGATGGTAAGCATTTGAGCCCCCAAAGGACGAAAAAAAAAAAAAAAGTAACTTTCCACTTTCTTAATGACGCTGGCATTGCTTATGGTGCACCATGCCAACTTCAATAAGCTTCATAGCTCCCATATGTAAAAAATGTGTGTGACATTAATACTAGTAAAATTATTTTCAAATCTAACACGAATATAAGGGCTGTGTATAAATTACCAGTAAATAAGCTCTCGAGCTGTCTTCTCATGTCAATATATTACTAATTCTTTTTAATTTATTTTTTAAATTTGTTTCTTCTTTGCTTTCTAAGAGTGATAGAAAAGTCTGACTAACACATGGCCATCGACCAGTACCTAAAAAAAAAAGCTAGCTGTGTTGTAGAGACACATAAAAAGTTCTGATTGGTCGATGTCTGAGTACTGAGACCCTCAACAATCGCTAGATATAGCTGGGAGAAGTGCGCACTAAGTACAGCCCTGTCCCAGCTTTGTCTGGCTACCGAAACAATCTTCTATAGAAGATCTATGGGACTGTTTCCTATCGCACCCATACTCACATGTGTGGTTCTCCCACTCTTGTTCCAGCTATCGAAGGGGGTCTCAACCTCCAGACCCCCACCGGTCAAAACATTTGACTAGAGATGAGCAAATTGAGTAGTTTGATCAAGTCGTCTGGCTGTCACTCCCTGCCACTCCCCCAGGATGCCGGGAAAAGCTGGATCCAATCCTGGGAAACTTCCCCCAGTTTCCCAGGATTGGATCCAGCTTTTTCCCGGCACCCGGGGTGGAGTGACAGGCAGCGGTGCATCACTAACAGGCAGCCGATTTAATGAGTAGAGCGCTGATCAAGCAAACCGCTTTTCTTCATTAAGATGAGCGATTCGCTCATCTCTACTTTTGACGTGTCTCTGCTACAAGTCTGAAGTTTTTTGAAACTTTGCGACTTTATAATGGCATCTAATGGCCCTCATTTTAAATTGTACCTGGGCTCAACTATACAGCTGGCAAAGGGGACTCTTGCTTAAGGGTCTCCAGCACCCAGTTCCCTCCAATGCTTCCAGCCAGTGTCAAACTGTGGTATCTGGGGCCCACCAGAGGAAATAATCCTGGGGGCCGACCAGTAAAGAACCAGTGAGAAAAAACAGGGCAGTCAGTGTTTGTGCAGGTTCCAAAGCCGGGGGCCCACCAGAGGATCCTCTGGTCCTCTGGTGGGCCAGTCCGACAATGCTTCCAGCAGAAAAAACCCACATGAACCTATGGATAAATCTCATGCACATGCTGTAGACATTTTATGCTTATAAAATTGGACCTAACCTTGTCGTTATATGTTGTGAATTTGTAGTTTATTTTCATCACAGATTTTACCAATTTCAATGGTAGCAATATACCTACATAGGGTTTCCTCTAGTTAGGGCTGTGCGTTTTTGTGTGCCAGACTAGGAAATTCGATTATGAAGCCTAATGTGAGTAATATGAGTGCATTCTGTGTTGGTGGCATCTCTGAATACATATGTGCCCTCAGGGTACCAGGAATATCACAGCATTGGCCATTGCACTGGCAGATGACACAAAGGGCCCTATTTTACACGGAGCGATAATCGTCCTGATTCGGACAACTGTCGCTCAGTGTAATAGAGATAACAAATTACCAAGAAATATTTTAGAATAATCGCTCCAACAGCAATCATGAATGGTTAAAAAAGTTAATAATCTGGCTTTATCCAGTATTACTACAATACCTATTAAGAGTTCAATGAGGGTTAAGATGGAGTCATCAAATATGGAAAAGCAGATGATGAGGTGACAATCCATCGGACGGGAAGTTTTCCAAATGTACAATGTAGAATAAATACAGGGGATTAAATGGTTTTCATTATTAATCATCCTGCTCATCTTAGAAGAAACAGATTACCGGCATGGCTCACCTTTAGATGACTGTAATGCGCAATGGGAAGATTACACAATACAAAGACTACCCAAGTGTCTGGGAACCAATTATTAGGTGATGCATACTGCCCATTAATAAGAAGACATACGGATATGACGCACGTTGACCCGATCAGTGTGAAATCCATTCTGCGTCAGGAAGTTTGGGTATCGATGGGTACGACCATGCCAAGCCCAATTTGATCAGAATGGGGGTAGTACCAACCCTGCATGGTTGTATCCATGGATCCATGGAACTTCTGGCCCAGAATATATTTCACTCTAGGCATAATTTCATAGAAAGCCAGTTAACTAATTGCTATGGTTTTGAAGTGTATCTATTGGAATTGGGAGTACATAGGAGGAAACCCATGCAGACCCAAAAATAACGTACAAACACTGTTCAGATGATGTGTCTGGTTGGATTGCTGATAGTACTGCCACCGCATTAGTGAATCAATCTAGAATACTAAAAACCACCACCAGCTTTATTATGTATATTATGTTATTTAGGTTCAACTAATAAGAAACACCTGAATTTCTGATTCAAGGACTTCAATAATGGTCGCCTGTCCTGATAAGATATAACTAGCTTTAAAAGACTGCCAAGGTTCCAACACCTACTTTAAGGGCCCTATTCATGGGACGTTTGAATAGCAGTTAACGACTATCGACCGAACGAGAAATCGTTGATCATTTAATAAGACCTGGACCTATTTTTATCGTTGCTCGTTCGCAAATCGTTTGCATTAAATAAGAAGTCGTTTGGTTGTTCGCAGTAGTAACGAACGCAATAGCGACGACAAGTTGACCGCAAGAACGATCTTAAGTAACGATTATCTTTCCATGTAAATGGGTGAACGATTTCAGGTCTTTCGCAATAGCGGTCGTTTGGATCGTTTATCCTTAACGATTGTGCGAAGGATAATCGTCCCATGGAATAGGGCCCTAAGGCTATGTTCCCACACAGCATTGTTGGTCAATATTTTTCAACCACAACCATGAGTGGATTGAAAACACAGAAAGGCTCTGTTCACATAGTGTTGAAATTGAGTGGATACCCGCCATTTAATGGCAAATAACTGCTGTTATTTTAAAACAATGGCCATCCACAAAAAACAGTGTGTAAACATTGGCTTTGTATGTTTTCGATCCACTCCTGGTTTTGGTTGCAAAATACTGAGCATAAATACTGAGCATAAATACTGTGTGGGAACATAGCCTAAATGAAAATTTATTTCACTATATTAGGAATGGAACTTCAATATTATATGATATTATAATTTAAAAAATTTCTGGACCTTAAAGGGGTTGTCCATCAAAAAACTTTTTCTTTCAGATCAACTGGCTTCAGAAAGTTATATAGATTTGTAATTTGCTTCTATTTAAAAATCTCAAGTCTTCCCATACTTACAAGCTGCTGTGTGTCCTGCAGGAAGTGATGTATTCTCTCCAGTCTGGCACAGTGCTCTCTGCTAACATCTTTGTCCACGACAGGAACTGTCCAGAGCCGGAGTAAAGTCCCCGAGAAAACCTTTCCTGCTCTGGACAGTTCCTGTCATGGACAGAGATTTCAGCAGAGAGCACTGTGTCAGACTGGAAAGAATACATAATTTCCTGCAGGACATACAGCAGCTGATATACAGGGCTTTGCTTCAGAAAGTATACTTCATGGGAAGACGGGAAGTTAGCATTGGGGAGCTAAAGACTTAAACCAACTTCTGCGCCCCATCCAATCTCTATTAAAGTACCAGACAGACCCGCTATGGAGAGATGTCTGGTAACTTGAACAAAGAGGGTAAGATTTGCCCTCTAACGAGTCTTCCGATCCCCAGAAATTTCTCTGTTGACATAAACCAAGAGTTTTATTTGACAAATATTCAAAGATTGTAACACTTAAAAAGCGGCCAGTGATTGGCTGAGCAGCCTGTCAGCTGAGACAGGCCGCTCTGAAGCTGGAGCGCGCGGGACTTGGGGAGAAGCAGACCGCAAGAGGAGCCCTGCAGCCTGGACAGGTAATCTATACAGTAATAGGCCCAGTTTAAACTGGGCCTTTTACACAGCCCGATAATCGTTTAACAAGGGCTGCATGGACATTGCTACTGATGTCCTTGAAGCCCTTGTTAAACGATTATCGGGCTGTGTAATAGGCCCAGTAAAAGAGCGCCGATCTAGTAGATCGGCGCTCTTTTTTACAGTTATTATCGGGCCGCATTGGCCCGTGTAAAAAGATCCTAAGATCGTCTAGGCAGCCCCTCCAGCAGCTCAACCCCCCCACCACTGCCCTTACCCACTCACTGTTGGAGTTTGTAATAGCGCCGGTAGCAAGTAGGGAACGAGGACAGGTTGGCACTCGTTTGCTCCTCCAGATTTGCTTTACTGTAGATTCGCTCAATGAATAGGCTGTGACATTGTGGCCCCTTCCATCATCTATTCCATAGGGGGGCTGGGAGTTGGCATCTTTTCTAATCAATATAAAGATCCTCTTTTCAAAGCTTAGAAAAAAAACCCGTTTAGAACACTGATAGTATATGGAAACAAGATGTTGGCATCTCGGAGTAACAAGGACTTTGGCAGCCTTCTAAAGCCAAGTACATCTTATCTAATATGAAAGTCATGTTTCTGACTGTCTCCCAGTTGTCTGGATTAAACTAACACACGTCTTTTGCCAGTAACTCACCATTAAACGCTTCGTATCAACCTGCTTTTCACATTTGTAAACATTTCCGTCTCCAGAGACCGTGTGCTGTTTGGTGTCTATTCATGAGGCACACGGTGGATTGATGTTATATTTTCTATTAAAGCATGCTGTCAGGACTATATCACTATAAATGGAATAAATATATATATATATATATATATATATATATATATATATATATATATATATATATATATATAATATATGGATTGTTTAGTTGACTTTAAAGTACCATGAATGGTTTTCTGGACTGGTCACACATTGTCCAATAAACCTTCATAATCTTATTATCCAATGATCAAACATATAGTGAGAATTTCTGTTACAAATTACATAAACCAATATTTCCTTTTTCATGTAGAGAATGAAGGAAGTCAGCTATTGTACTGTTGGTAGCTCTAGAACAACATATACGTTAGTCAAAAGTCTGTCAAACCCAGCCGGCAAGTGTGGCAGACTCTATAATGTGTATGGAGGCCTCTGGACTTCCCCCCAGCAGATGTCTGGGAAGAGGAGGGTCAGGAATGTTGGATTTCAACTGTATGACCCATTTGTTTTCTGAGAGATAAGCCGTCACCATTCAGAACACATATTTAGCTTTGCTGAACGTCCATTTGTATGGGAGTTCGGGGGAGACAGCTGTCAGCCAAAGGAAATAGCTTTTACCATCTGTTGAAGGTGTATGGCCACCTTATGGGTGTGCAGATATCTCTGTTGGTCATATACAACCAGTTTAAGTCAATTCATTCCCTAATTTCAATGGATAGTTAGTCATATATTATGCAATTTGTTCATTAAGATAAGGATTCAGCAGTCCGTTCCCACCTGAGATTATTATGTTGAGTAGAAGATTGCCAGCCTTTATGAAACAGATGACACCCTTTACCAAATTGCATAGTGTCTTATTTGAGTAAACTCTAAATAAGAATTACTATATTATTAATATTTTATATAATTTTACACACGAGTAGACAAGAAGTAGTGACGGCACTCACTGATAACCTCAATGGTCATATATTGCAGATATACAGCAAGAGTTAAGGACAGTGGGTACGGCAACAGCTGTTTCACGCGGATGTGCTTCTTCCAGCCTAGCACGGTTAGTTAGTTTGACTAGACATGCAATTCGTTGTTTTGGCAGGAAGCAATGCAACAAGATTATGATCAGGGTTGGACTATCTTGCTGGGAACACACATTGCTGATATTCTGTAGATTTTATGTTGCAGCTTGATCCACATCTGCCTTTGACATTTTTTTTGCTGCAGAAAATATGCAGTGTATCTGTTACATGTATTCCCACCTAAAATTTAGGTCTATTTTGTATGAGTTAGTACATAGATAACCAATTTGACACTGTTGATTTTGTCCTGTGCTTACAATTACAAAATACAGATGAAATGATTAGGGATGGTCCGAACCGAGTTCGGTTCGGGTTCGTACGAACCCGAACCCTCGGTAATGATTCCCGCTGTCTGCCCGCTCCGTGGAGTGGGCGGATCCATCGGGAGGACCGCCTGGAAAACTGGGATACAGCCATAGCCATAGGCTGTATTCCAGTTTTCCAGGCGTTCCTCCCGCTGTATCCGCCCGCTGCACGGAGCGGGCAGACAGTGGGAATCTGCTGCCGAGCGTTCGGGTTCATACGAACCTGAACCTCGGCAGGTTCGGACCGTCCCTAGAAATGATGTATCATGCCTTCGCTATTTTCCTATAGATGGACGGTGGGCCCTCAAAATGATTTTTTCCTTCATGGGCCCAAAGAACCCAAGTTTGCCATTGTTTACGATCATGTATTATCACACCATCCCATTCACTTATCATAGCGGGGAGCATACATAGACATAGGGCATAACAAACTGATCGATCATGGAGATGCAACTGCTGGAACCACCACTGATCCCAAGAATTGATAAATATTGTCCCCTGAGTGAATGAAGTAGCAGTGCACATGCACAGCCACTACTCCATTTTTTCTCTATGGGACTTCCAAACATTGTCAAGAGCTGAACTCTGCTCTGGTCGGAAGTTCTATAGACTGTGAATAGAGTGGTGGCTAATCATGAGTGCTCACACTTCATCTACCCAGGGGATAGCAAGAACCTTCATTCTTGTGATCAGTGGGGTTCCCAGAAGTGGGACCCCCAACGATCAGCCAGTTATTTTCTTATCCTTTCTGGTGTAAGGCTGGTTTTCCATTCATTCTCTATAGGGCTTGTGTTCATTGCCGAGAGCTGTGCATGAGCACTGCCACCTTATTCACTTGTGGGACATTTGACCTCTGCTCTTGGGATCAGCTTTTTATCCCGTGGATAGGGGGTAACTTTTGATGTTAGAAAACCCCCTTTTAAGCTTTGTTCTAGTTTACAGAAAGAATATATTTACTGTCTATATACTGTTTAAAATAAATTGCTTCAAAGAAGTCCTATAGAAAGACTGTGGTGGGCTAGATTTAGACAATTTAGAGTTTTCGGATTTCATTTTCCTCTGGATTATGAATGTGTAATTTAATTTAAATGTAATTTTACCATCTAATCATCTCCAGAGCATCTCGACCTCTGCAAAACAGTCTATAAAGCTTCCAACTAACTTGACAAAGATCCACTAGTAAAGCTAGGATTCTGGTGCTTAACACTTCAGTGTTCGGATGCCGTTAGGCAAATATCTACTACTCTGCATTGGGACCATCTTCAGCAATGGAGATAAAATTCTTGACTATTAGGATCTGAAGTGAAGGAGTTTTACTGAGCTCTTTCTTGTAGTCGGTCGGTAAACTTCCAGCAGTTCTTTGGGGTAATGAGTCAAAGAAAGCAATCTCAATGCCAGTCAAGCCCTGGAGTTTCCGTATTTGGTTTACATTCAGTCCTTTAAACCCTCTCTTTCCTGTATATTGTTCTCATTGTTGAACTGTGTGCAATCCCACTAGAGCCGGCATCTGGGCACTTCTGACACCAATTGGACAGTCCTGCTGCAAGGGTTACCCCATGCAGAGAGTGATTCAGCCCAGCGGATCATTTCACTGCTAACACCATTCAGAAATAACTTCAATTGAACAGAGCTGCAGCTGTATTTGCTCTAAAGGGATTTAAAAGACACCAATTTGATTCTGCTCCTCTGACAAACTTGACTCATGAAGAAAAAAAAAAAACAAAAAAAAAAACAACAAAGTTTATTTTCCAGGAAGCTAGGACATTAACCTTCCCACCCCGGGACCTATTGGTCTTTTATTCTGTACAAAGACTGCACTGTATGATCGAGAATAGGAAAAGTGAACTCAAAAGACAAAAAATAGCAATGATTTATATGGATGTGAGATTTGTCTTGTGTGTATTCTTACTGTATATAGGCGGAGAACACACAGAACATTAACCAAAAATGGGGCCCTCACCTAATATTAGTCCACTACTTCCTTCTTTTCTATAACCTTGATATCTAATGCAAGACGATTTAGGAAAAAAGGAGACCAGTCAACAAAGACGTTGGGGAGAACTGAAAGTCAATGACGATCCTTTTCACCTCTGCAAATCACATTAAGATAAATTTGTTAAAGGGGTACACCAGTACATTAAGTTAATGTACCACCAGGTAAATCACTTAGGTTTTTTTACGGTGACAGACTGGTGCCAGCTCAGGGATGCCGGTCCCGCTGCCTTTTTTTGAACTGCCTCCTGGTTCCCTGGTCTATTCCCAAGCACTGGCACAAAGCACTGGGGGCGGTGTGACACAACCGCCTTCCCTCTGTGCGGCTCCATTAGAATCAATGGAGGGGAGATGTGTGCAGGAACCGGGCGGCGAGCCTAATCTCTAGAAACATCATGTGTTGGTGGAGAGTCAGGAGGCCATCATGCACCATATACTGTCTGCCTAATTTGTCTGCCAGCATTCAGGTTCAACTGACTTAAATATTAAAGGCCCTATTACATGAAATAATTATCAACTGTATTCGGCTGATAATCGTCTCGTGTAATAGAAGACCACAATCAGCCGACATGAACGATGCCTGCTGATTGTTGTCCGTCATGGTCTTCCAAGATGTTGAAAGAAAAACGACTAAGATAGCAACGATCTGCTGGAATTGGAGCGGCGGCAGCAGCCCTCTGCAATGTTCTATGGGCTGCCCGGACGATCCAGCGATCACCCGGGCAGCCACCCTGCAGCTCTTCGTGGCCTCCCAGCTCTTACCCACTCGCTGCCAATGTGTTAAAGAAGCTGTCCCAATGTTTTCCCAATGCACAGGATGGGGGAAAACTAATTGATCTGTGGGGTTTGAACTTCTGGAACCCCCACCAATCACACAAATAGAGGTCATGTGTCACCTGAATAAATGAAGCGGCATGCTTGGCCATCGCTCCAATCACTATCTACGGGACCTCATACCATAGAAGAGTTCAGCATTTGGCAATGTACACTGCCACTCAATTCAGTTAGGAAACAATAAACCTCTATTCTTGTGATCACAATCGGGTTTAACCTACCAGTGATCAACTAGTTATTCTCTGTCTTGTGGAGATGTTGGATAACTTGTGATCTTGGAATAACCCCTTCAAGTCAAATAACTTAGCAATAAAGCAGTACCTTTCACTCTGAGGACCATATTTTATCTTTCTGGCTTCCTGTAAGATGTTGAAATTTTTGGGCATAAGACTGTAAACATCAAGTGAATGCCAGCTGCTTCAGCCCCCATTCCCTGTATAAAAAAGACTTTTATTATTTCAGCTATTCGTGGCCTATCCTTCAAATATAGTTTGACATAGAAATCAATATATTATATGTTTTCATTAAAAATCATGCTGAAGGATAATCTTTCAGAATACCTGTTCACTTTAAGACAAAAGGAGATATCTTTGACTTATTCAAAGCCCTATTCAACAGTAACGATAATCGGCCGGAGCTGCCCCATTTGGCCCAATTCGTTTGTTGAAATAGAGAGAACGATCAGCCGATGATCGTGTCATCGGCCGATCGTTTATTTAGGGCCAGACCTAAAATCATCATTTCCCCACCGCGCATCGCTACGGTTGAATAGCGGTGTGCGGCGGGCGACCGACAATTTGACAGGCTGCAGCATCATATATTACCTGTCAGGTCTTCTCGGCGCTGTCTTCATCCCCGGGTCCTGCGCGCTCTACAGAATGGCCGGTCAGCTGACTGAGTGCTCAGCCAATCACAGGCTGGGACCGCCGTGGCCTGTGATTGGCTGAGTTTGGCTGACCGGCCATTCTGAAGATAGAGCGCGCGGGACTCGGGGATGAAGACCGCGCCGAGAAGACCTGACAAGTAATGTATGATGCTGCAAGGACATCGGTAACGATCAATGATCATCGGGCCGTGGAATAGGCCCAGTAAACGAGCGGCGATCTAGCAGATCGCCACTCGTTTACATCGTTGATCGGGCCCTCCTCGGCCTGTGGAATAGGACCCTAAAACTGGTCATACAAGTTAGCTAGCCAGTGGCTAAATCAAGGGTAAGGAACTTTGGCTCTCTAGCTGTTGCGAAACTACAACTCCCATTGTGCCTGGGAGCACTGGATAACCTCTTTAAAGGGGTTATGCACAGGGCCGTATTTACCATTAGGCACCCGTGATCCGGTGCCTAGGGCAGCACCTTGCAGGGGGGCAGCACCATGAAGCAGGGGGAAGGAAATACCTTTTTTATTTATTTTTTTTTTTTTAGTCTCCAACCTCCCTTTCAGACTTGCCAGTAAATCTGGTGTCTTTTCAAGGGGGGGGGGGGGATTGGTTTATGGTTGTATTGGTCAGGTCTGGTATGGCTGTGTTAAATGTAATGCCTGAAGCTATTACCTACCAATCCAGTGGTGAGAATTCCATGAGACGATATGCAAATGAAATTCATTTATGTTTAAAGGCGTTAAAAAAAATGAAAAACGTGATTTAGACACTGTTTCCACATGTAGAGAGATGCGTGTGGCCGAAACCACTCTCCCCCACGCTCCCCAAGATGGGGCGTCTTCAGGTTTAGTGCCTAGGGCAGCAGCAGCTGTTAATACTGCCCTGGTTATGCAGTGCTACAAAAACATGGCCACTTTCTTCCAGAGTCAGCACTACTCTTGTCTCCAGGTCAGGTGGGGTTTGCAATTAAGCTCCATTCACTTCAATGGAACTAAGTTACAAAACCTGCACCCAAACTGTTGGCTAGAGTGGGGCTGTCTCTGGAAGAAAGTGGCCATGTTTTTGTAGCGCTGGATAACCCCTTCAATGTCTTGCCTATACAGGTTAGGTTTTTAATTGAATTATTTAGGCTTTAGGTAATTAAAAGCTACAAAAATTCTCTGAGAACAAGACCTTGTAGAGACTTTTAATAAGGTAGTCCAAGGTTTAGACCTTTCTGAATCAAACTCCTTGACCTCGATGAGAGGTAATCCAATAAAATATTTAACTTATTCTTAACAAAGGTCCCTTATTGCTACATATAGTCATAATTTAGAATAAAATAGCATTAAGAGTTGTAGGTGGACAGGAAACATGCACCTAGTCTCGTAAACCTCTCACAAGTGACTGGTTCCAGTCACGGAAAGCATCCTGGAAGGCAAAGTTTTGAAACAGTTCACACAGTAAGTCCAGGGTATTTTCCGCTATGGCACTGTTAACCTCTGACATCGGCAGGTTAGATCTTAATTTAAAATAAACACATAAAGAGCCAGAAAAATTCCAACATCAGAAGACATGGGGAGAATACCAATGCAAACAAGTGATCAATTAAGATAAGGACTGCAAATGAGCTCAGCCCCATCCACAGTCCACCCATGGGCTTTCACATTCACTGAGCTGCAATTGGTTCCTTCTAAATGATGGGTCCTAAATGGAATAAAGTGAAAGCATTCAGCCATGTTAGGCTTGTCCATCATTTATACTGGCACTTATATATCCACCCATGGGGTTTTTGTTTTTCTACACTGATGTGAATTAAGTCCTTTGAATGCTAGGAAAAAAACAATCAGACTTGGATGCAGTTTGTCCCCTTAGTCTGTTACACATTGACCCCCATATACATTGAAGTGAATGTAGCTTAAACCACACCTGAACTGAAGAGATGAGTGGTGCTGTCTCTGGAAGAAAATGGCCATGTTTTTGTAGCGCTGGATAACCCCTTTAAGACCTTGTAAAAGACACTGAAAGCAAAAAGTAAGTCTGTTTCCCATTTCTTGTGCTTGATAAGTATAATACCTTTCTTCCTTCATGTTTACAGATGAGAATCCAGAAAATAATTGTGACCTGGTGATTTACAGTAATATAAATGGCTCCCGGCAACATCATTTTGATGAGCATGCCAATAAGGATTAAATCCGGATTGCCTTGCCTTTCATTCCTTGATGCCAGAAACAGCAAAAACTATTTTTTTTATTAATAACATTTCTCATAAAAGCAAATAATTATTCCCAGAGTTATTCTGCTATTCTGAATCTGTCATAAAGTATTATTACAGTTCATAAAGATGGCAAAGTAAGGCATGAAAGAGATTTTCTCTCCCCTCCAAAAGTCACCACTAAATAAGGTAAATTGGTTGTCCAACCGAGTCTGCCACCATTATAGCTTGTAGAATTGTACAGTCAACTCTCTCTTACCCCTGTCATATAGGATCATGGGATATACTGGGAATTACCATTCATCAGTCTGGGCACATTGGTTGAGATTTTCGATGGGATCCATAAAATTAAGACCCTATTACACTAAACGATTATCAGCCTTATTTGGCTGATTACTGGTCGTTTAGGCAGATAACCATTCATAGCGCAACAATCAGCTGACATGTTGGCTGATCATAGTCTTTCAATGTGCTGAAAAGGCTTGATTTGTTCATTGACTATCTCCTGCATGTCACTCTGTATTTTAGGAGTGGCGGCAGCAGACCGCTGCTGACTTCAATGGGTTGCCCAAACGCATGTAATAGCACAGGCAGCCAGGAGGGGTAAGTGATCACTGAACTGACAGGTTTGCTCTTCCTTCTCCCGAATTATCGGGCCATGTAATACGGCCTTTAGTCATACTGGTTGCCACATGGTTTTCCCAGGGAGTTGTAGAAAGCAGATCAAGGCATGTAGAAGTTCCCCATCTTATGGTATAATAGGATATGGTATAATAGGATATGCTGTAAATATCTGATTTATGAAGGTCCTACTACTAGACATCCGATTAGTCTCAAGAAATGGGGTATCTAGTCTACCAGATGGCCAGACGTGACATGGGCAGCTATGGTTGTAAACATGTCTTCTATTAACTAAAGTGGAGAGTGACTCCATAGAGGTGCCACCATGATATTACTGTCCACCCTAAACCAAGCACCCCAGGTCGTAAGATTGGCGCGTAGATATTTGTGGCTTTCTGATCAACATATCAGAAATGTTTTGTTGGCCAACCTTCTCTAGAAAATGTATGAAGATAAAGAGCTCGGAGTAGCAATACATGTGCCAATCATTTGTACATTTTTGCATTCACACAGGTTGCAAAATTTTTTGGGCATATTTTTTTCCCCTCCGAATGTGGACCTTATGTGTCTTCTAGTGCTTCCAGATGGAAATAAAAATGCTTTGCAGTACAAGATATTTGAGCAGAATTGTTGGCTATAGGATAAGTAATCCCAGCAGCATTCCCTGGTCAGTAAATAGGCATGTTACGCATCCTCCATTCCTGCAGACCTAAACAAATAGGAAAGTCACAAACAGCAGTTCTCTGTTATGGTATGTTCGTACGTATCAGATTGTTCTATGTCAAATCTGATGTGTCTTTACAAGAGGTTCCAGAGCAAAATTCCAAGCCTGATACTTAGTTTTCTGCTGTGGATACACAATGGATGTTTCAGAGCATCCAAAGAAAAATTAGCCCCATCGAATAGGGCTCTTCCACATGTAGATAATCCCTGGTTCTTCCATGTTAAAGAAGTCCAGCCAGTTTAGAAAACAGGCAACTGTCAGGAGGAACGTAATAACTGACCTCTCCCCGTGCCCACGGTGATTCCTAACTTACCTCTCCCCGTGCCCGTGGTGAGCAGCGGGACCGGCCTTGGGACATCAAATGCCTGTCCAGGCTGATGGACAGCCCGTTCAGCCAATCGGTGACTGGAGCGGTGTCCCACCCCAGTCACTGACTGGCTGAGCATGTGCAGCACCGGAGATTTTGAAAGCTCAGCGGGGGACCCAGGAGTGGCAATCCAGGGCTGAAGAAGCACTGGGAGAGGTGAGTTAATACTTTTTGTTACTGTTCCCCGTGCCCCTGCCTTTAAAAAAAAAAAAAAAAAAAAAAAACAGGGAGGCCGGACTTTTCCTTTAATTTTCCTCACGTGCTACATTTTTCCCTTGATGCATGTAAACATCTTAAAATCCTTGTTTTCCTCTGCATGTGAGTGAAGTATAAAATGCACCATTCACATACATTTAGAGAGAGAATATCAGTGAATTAAACAAGCTGGCCCAAGCTGCTTAGTGAACAAGAGCCAATCACTGAGCCTATTACACAGTTTGGTAATCAGTTGGCTCAGGCTGCACTAAGTCTCTGGATTGTTTGTACAGACCTTTGCGTTAATCAACCGTTTTTAAGCAAGTCAGAATTCAGCGATCAGTAAATTAAAGTTTGCTCATTCGCTGACCCTTTTGCCCCTGTTTTGGAGGATAATTGGTTTGTGTAAAAACGGCCTTTGGGCAAGGAATCTGCAGCTAAAGCCTTATTAAATGTTGAATATATTTTTTGCAGCTACTGATCCTCAACTGACGGTTTCTGAGATTCCAAGATTTTACACAGCCCTGCATGTGTTTTATTATACTAGGAATAGTATACTAGTAACCAGGGGCACTGGTTCTCATTGCGGAGATCCAGCTGGTATAAGAAACCTAAGACCCTTACACACTGGCTGGCGCTCATATGCTGCAGTCACTGAATCACAATATCTTTCACTTACAGATCACTGCATGGCGTATAAAGATAGCTTGTGTGTGTATGTGTATGTGTATGTGTGTGTGTATGTGTTTGTGTATATATATATATATATATATATATATATATATATATATATATATATATTATTTTTAATTGTATTTTATGCCTGAAGAAAAAGTTGGACAGCCTTTGAAATGCATAGTATGTGATCCAATAAAGGTTTCAGAAGAATCCTGTCTAGATTTTCCATGGTCTAACAGTGGACTGAAAAACCACTGGGCCCAGCAAGCTCAATGGGGGAGATTTATCAAACATGATGTAAAGTGAAACTGGCCTAGTTCCCCTGAGCAACCATTTAGATTCCACCTTTTATTTTCCAAAGAGTCTGTGAGGAATGAAAGGTGGAATCTGATTGGTTGCTAGGGGCAACTGAGCCAGTTTCACTTTACGCCATGTTTGATAAATCTCCCCCAATGAGTTTCTGTTTGCAGCCTAGTCCTTTTACTGGATTGATGACACCCACATATTAAATATAAAAAAGTGCAAAAAGTTGCTGATGGATGGGGCTGTAACTATGCCAATAACACCACAAATATTCAATATGCCCCCCTTGGTTTTCAACAACGTTTGCTCTACATAACACCACTCAAGGCAGTCAGTCACCTTCAGATGATACAACATAAATGCTCTCCTTCAGATGTACACTGATGGGGGTATGTCACGGTAGATCTGATCCTTCAAGAAACCCTACAACCAAAAGTCACACAAATAGAAAACTGCTACAGTGCCACCTATTTCAGTTTTTTTTTTCCTTACACAAAAATAAATGGTGAGCATTAGAGATGAGCGAACCAGGTTCAGGTTCGAGTCCATTCGTACCTGATCATTCGGCATTTGATTAGCTGGGGCTGCTGAAGTTGGATAAAGCTCTAAGGTTGTCTGGAAAACATGGGTACAGCCAATGACTATATCCATGTATTCCACATAGCCTTAGGGCTTTATCCAACTTCAGCAGCCACCGCTAATCAAATGCCGAACTATCGGGTTCGGATGGACTCGAGCATGCTCCAGGTTCGCTCATCTCTAGCGAGCATATCTTAAGTGTTCATTGTCCGATTTATGTCTCATTTGGTGCAAAAGAAAGCCCTCTGAAATGGGGATGTTTAATTTTGCGAACCCTGTGAGTTTGCAGAGGCAGGAATTACACAGCTTTCTGTAAAAAAAAAAAAAAAAAAAAATATATATATATATATATATATATATATATATATATATATATATATATATATAATGTGTGTGTGTGTATATATAATATATATATGCCATCTCTGTAGATACTTTAGAGTTTGTAAAATTGGCGGGGAGCTTGAGTAACTAGAACTGTTACCTGCTCTCTTCCATCTTGCCCAGCATGCGTTCCCCTACGTGCGGAATCCCGTGGTATAACATCAGTCAGCCATACATGGGACCCAGCTGTCAGCTGATCCACACATGCAGGTTTATAGGGTAGTTGGGAATGGGAATGATAGCTGAGTGTGCATAGTTTTACTTCAATAGAACAAGGGAGATAAGCCACTCATACACCTCTGGTAGTGATTATGTTGAGGAGGAACCGAGGATCATTCCTTTAAGAGCACACCTCCGCAATACTGGCAGGATAGGCCAACATATATGTAATTAGGAGGATATTTAGGCTAGGCCTGCATGGCAAATATATTTCGTAGCCAAAGGTCACCTGTTAGCTTGCAGCTACCAAAAATAATTGTCATTACAAAGTGCATGATCCTGGATGGGTTTCTGACACTTTTTGCAGATGTAGGCTCCAAATTGATGAATTAAGATTGTAAGTGCCAATGGGGACAGGGACCAGTTTATGCAATGATGAGCTCTGTACTGTGTCGTGGAATATGTTGGTGCTATATAAATAAAGAATTAAATCCATCTTAATCCAACAAAACATCCTCCACTCGCATATTGAAGGGGACAAAAAGAGAAAGCAGGTGTTTCTAGGACCCCCTCTAAGGTCACCAGATGTCTAGAAAAAAAATAGAAACTGAACTGAATGTGTCCATCAGTGAGACATGGCAAGAAAACAAATCACAGGCATCTTTACACTTACTTTCCTGTGACCTGGGATCATTATTTACCTTGTGAAAAAGAGACAGCGACTTCCAGGGTCTGTCTCTTTTCACACCATAAAAACAACAAAAACAAAGCAAACTGCTCTTTCCAGCCTCCAGACATCAATGGTAAAGAGGATATTCCAGGGCATGTGGTGGTGGTGGTGGTGATCTCTTTGCTTCTAAAGCAGTATAATATTTTTTGATTTTAGAAATCAAATGGTAATCCAAAAATTCAACCCAAGGCTTTCTGTTTGGTATATGGCAAATCTCCACTGAGTAATTGTCCAGTTGTTCATGCTAACCAGGTAAGGTTAAAGAGGATGTACCACCAGGTACATCCTCTTTAACCTGAAGCCACGGATCGAACGGCGCCAGCACAGGGAAGCTGGTGCCGCGGTCCGTTTTTCGGACCGAAGCCCGGTTCCTGTGCACGGTGCCGTTCTATACACCGGAACCGGCCGGGCCGCCCCCAGTGGGAGGGAATTCCCTCCCCTCTATGACGCGGCTCCATTCATTCTAAGGCCATGACGCGGCTCCATTCATTACTAGGCCAAATTCACTAAGACGCACACACCTCTTTGTGAACTCAGCCGGCGCCCAATGTACCAAATCTACACCTAGCCACGCCTCCACCACTCCAGTCACTGATTGGCTGAGCAGCCAGTCAATCAGCCGGGTCAGGCCTTTTCGATCAGTCAATATGGACTAAAATGTCTTCCAAATGATTGTTTATCAGACGATTGTTTGTCCAAGGGTGGGTCAACCATAAACCTACTTTATCTACTATATATATATATACAGTGGCGCCTTGGATTACGAGCATAATTTGTTCTGGGACCGTGCTTGTAATCCAAATCCACTCTTAAACCAAAGCAAATTTTCCCATAAGAAATCATTCAAATGCAAACAATTGGTTCCGCACCCCAAAAATAATGATTTATTATTCTGAGTAACATGTAAAACAAATGAAACAAACATTCAGAAACAGCAGAATATGTGATATTATAAGTTACTGTACAGTAATAGAGAGGATGGGAAACACAAGGACTGACAGAGACTGCAGGGAGCATGAAGGAATGAGCAGGGCATTTGTGGGCACAGTATAGCAGCACTCTCTGTCCGGAGAGAGAGGGATTACAGCTATCAAGAGATTACCTCCAGAGTCCTGTCCCCTGATGCAAGCTCCAGCCTGAAGTTGATCTGCTATGATTTGGAAGGTGAGAGAGTCTTTCTGGGTCAGAGTACAGTGCTGTAGACCCCGCTATGCAGACCATGCCCCTCCCCCACTCCCCCTCCCACCCATAACAGGGAGCTCTTAAACCAAAGCAATGCTCTTAAACCAGGTCACAATTTTGAAAAACTGTGAGCTCTTAAACCAAAACGCTCTTAAACCAAGTTACTCTTAAACCAAGGTACCATTTTATATATATATATATTTAAGGCCACCTTCTAACCTTCACGGCACAATTTATAGTACCCATCTATATGTGCGGCAATGTAGAATTAGGGTGGTATTACACTGGAGGATTTTTCAGCAATTAACGACATACGAGCTCAAACGGCCGCCATGACAAATGATCTTAAATCGTTCACCCTATTACACAGGATGATGATCGTTACTTACGGTCGTTTTTGCGCTCGTCCTTTCCTGGCTGATGATGATAATAATAATTTTTATTTATATTCCGCAGCACTTTACAATCCCTGGCTGATAGACCAGGGAAAGACTAAACAAGGTGTTATTACACCGAGCGGTGTTTGAACGATTTGTGAACGATCAACAATGAAAATAGATCCAGATTCTATCAAACGATCAGCGATTTCCTGCTATTACGCCAAACAATTATCGTTTAAATCGGAACGATCTAACAATTTTTCAAGCGATAATCGTCCCGTGTAATACGGCCCTTATCCTGGTGCCTATATTTTCAGTTATCTGAGTTCAGTGATAGTTGGCTGAACCTTCTGACTCAATTGATTATCTTACATCAACAATATAGTAATGTATAAATCAGAATTATTAATGTCAAGGAAGCAACAAGGTACGTCTTTCTTATATCTGTGCCCATCAGAGTAAGGCTTGTGTCCAGACGTGTTCCTGGGAAGAGGTTAGGCACATTCCTCAAGATTGGAAGTATTGTTGGTACGCAGACCTGGACTTCATCCACAGAGAACATTGTGCTTGGTGTGGCATGTTTATTACCAGGGGGTATTAATGTGTGTATGTTATCTGTGATAAAAGAGGAAGAGTGTGGGGGAGATGTTCTACCATATCCTGTCTCAGAAGAGGGGGAAGGGAGAGGTAATGAGCCCCACGGGAGGGGGGGGGGGGGATCCCATCAGGTACTGGCTGCAGACAAGGTTATGAACTTTCTCTAGAAGACGGGTGAAGTGGATACAAGGAAGGCTATCTAATAGAGGTGATACTGCCCAGATATTCTGTGCCATACAATGTGCAATTAATTTTTGCAAAAGATGATCCCTGGTAGTCCCTGATAGTGTCCTATAAATGGAGTTTAGATGCAATGGCCACTTAATATATGCAATATGACGAATAACCAATTTTAGAATACATTGAATAAATGTTTCTGTATAATTCAAGATTTTCTATGATATGATTACTATTAGGAGAGCTCATAATTGTCCATTTTATCTTGCCTTAAAGGAGAAGTCTGGCAAAAAATTTTTATTAAAGTATTGTATTGTCGCCCAAAAGTTATACAAATCACCAATATACACTTATTACGGGAAATGCTTATAAGGTGCTTTTTTCCCTGCACTTACTACTGTATCAAGGCTTCACTTCCTGGATAACATGGTGATGTCACTTCCTGGATAACATGGTGATGTCACGACTCAACTCCCAGAGCTGTGCGGGCTGTGGCTGCTGGAGAGGATGATGGCAGAGGGACACTGAGGGACACAGGGCACTGAAGTGACACTGAGCATCCCCCTGCCATCATCCTCTCCAGCAGCCACAACCCGCACAGCTCTGGGAGTCGGGTCGTGACATCACCATGTTATCCAGGAAGTGAAGCCTTGATACAGTAGTAAGTGCAGAGAAAAAAATCACTTTATAAGCTTTTCCCTCAATAAGTGTATATTGGGGATTTGTATAACTTTTGGGGGGCAATACAATACTTTAATAAAAATTTTCGCCGAACTTCTAAATAAGGAGATGATATTAACAAAAACTTGAAAAGTTTTCATCGGTCAGGATCTCACTGCTGAGACCCCCACAGATCAGGGGAAATGAGCCGGGAGATGTGCACAGGCTCCCAGGCTCGCAGTGATCTCATCCAGGTGGCTATATTATAAGTCTAAGGGGCCATTGGATGGAGCTGATTGACAGCAGGTAAATGAAGCATGCTACTGTGTGCTTCTTCCTGCTTGTTCTCTTCAGCAGAGACACTCTGACCAATCAGAATTTTTGTTGTATATCAGTGATAGGTTGACATATTTTCTTAATGACACATACTCTTTGCCATGCCACATTTGTTGGAAGTCTTATAAATGTCAATGTTTCCCACACCAAGTGCACAGTAATGCGCCTTGTGATAATGTCCCACACATAATATACTGTATGTCAGGGGAATGGCACCATGACTGTAGAACCAGGTCTCTTTCCTGTACGTAGTTTGTTTAGGTGCATGGACGCTCCCTTACACAGCACAGTTACATCATCTAACATCAAAGTTTAAAACCTAGGCCCAAATTTATCAAGCTTTGCAAAATACAAACTGCCCACATACTTCCAATCAAAAATCTCGAGTAGTACGAGTACTTATCAACTGCTGTATGTCCTGCAGGAAGTGGTGTATTTTTTTCAGTCTTACCCAGTGTTCTCTGCCGCCACCTCTGTCCGAGACAGGCTGTTTCTATAGGGATTTGCTACTGCTCTGGACAGTCCTGACATGGCAATTGAGAACACTATGTTAGGGTGGGTTCATACTGAGGAATTCTCGAGGATAATATCCGCGAAATTCCGCTGTCTGTCCACGCGCACAGTCACACGCCTTTCTGCCGGCTCCATAGACACCATTCTATGGGCCGGCGTGTTCCGCTATCCGCGGAAAGAAGTGACATGTCACATGGTGGCGGTGGGGGAAAGGGGTTATCTCTTTAATTTTGCAGTGTTGGAGGAAGTATGTTTGGGGTTAGAGGGCACTCATAAAACGTCTGCACTGTGTGGTTCACTACCTCAAGCAATAATCTCTTAATTTTTTATAACACTAGTTAGAAATTTAAAATTAGAATCTAGTCCCTGAGGTTGACATTTTTTTTGTCTTTACTAGTTTTTACATGTGAATCCCTATGTGCCTCTTTGTCGGGCCTGACGACATAAAAGATATCTATTGTTTTTGGCCTTTGAAAAATGTTCTGCCACTTCCTTGATGTTTACATAGTGCCTGATGTTACAGAATGGCTCCAACGAAAACACTTTATATGAGCAGCATAAGGGAGCCAAAACATACACCGGTGCAGGGGACAAAGTGCTATCCAACACTGATGAAGATGGGGTGTAGTGGTTTTTGCTTTTTTTTTGCAAATGGTCAATTGTGAAGTAAAAAATATTTGCTTTGCATGTGAAATACGGATTTTCTTTGCTAAAGCGGAACTGTTTTCAAAACCCGAGAATCCAGGTGTCTGCTAATATATTCTGGGTTTTTTTTGACAGAATAGATGGATGATTTTCTTTTTTCTGACTAACAAAACAGTGACAGGATAAAAAGTTTTTCTTATAATTGGCTAGTATAGGGATCTGCCAACGGGTCTCTCCAACTTATTATTGGGCTGTGCTCCATTCCCCTTTGTCCCTACATAGTATAACCTCTATAGTGTCCACAGAAACAAGGATCCCTACTTTCCTAGTACTCCGACCCCTGTATTATAAGTATTATTGGAATTTACAGTGCTCAAATGATCTGATAGTAATGCTACATCCTATGGATATGGATTATTATTCTTCTTTATTATGGTTTCAAACTCCATAAGGCCTTATTCACACAAAGGCATAGGAATACATCTATAGTATGGTCCCAAACTATGGCTATACTATGGATGTCTTGTAGTCAGGAAATCGAATTACACTTAGGCCTCTTTCATGCATTCATGATCAGTGGAAAATCATCTTTATTTTCATCTGTAATTGCATCCATTTCTGTATCCGTAAAATGGGAACAGTACTAGTTTAACTTAAATTTGATCCATGTTTTTTTTACGGATGTCAAAAATTTGAATCCCATAGACTTCTATTGGTAATCCGTACGGCAATTACAATCCGGACTAAAATCAAAATTAACACGGACTGTGCGAATAGCCCAATATAAATCAATGCGCACTAAGTTGAACCGTCATTACTGGTCCACAATTACGGACGTGTGAATAGGGCCTAAGCAAATTAGATGAGAATACTGATGAAATGTAGATACAATAAGGATTGAAGATGGGTTAAAGACCTATTTGCCTTCCTCATGAATAATCCGATCACCCTGCTGGTCCTAAATCCCTGCTATGCCAAGCACTGACTGAGGCCGGATATTCTACAGTCAGTGAATGCAGGAAAATTAAGAACAAAGTATTCTTACCCGTCCTTGTGCTGCTCCTGGGTCTCGTTGACAGCCCCCAGTGTCCTGCAGCTGCAACGTCACCCAGCAGAGCGACTGCCCAATGGTCCTGCACCCATCTTCTTCCATCCAAATATAACCTCCCTTTTAAGGAGTATAAAGTCATTTTTTATTTAATATAAAATATCTATATTGGTGTAAGCTGCTAAACCTGTTTATATATTTATTTTCCACCCTGCAAGAACTTTGAATTTTTATTGATTTCTTTCTTATTTTTTTTATTTTTTTTTTATGAAATATCACTTTATTATTTTATTGTTTAGGACACTGAGCCCAAAGCCTGAAGATGCCTGGTTGCAGTTAGAACTCCTGAGAAAAGGTTAGTGCTTTGATATATAATATAATATAGTATAGTATAATATAATGTATAAAATATAGTATAGTATAAATATATTATATATAGTATAAAGTCTAAGAAAAAAGATCCAATTTTGATTTGTGCAGTGGGATGTTTTACTTTATATTTCATCATATTAGTTATAATACCTAAAAATAAAGTGCCAAAGTGGGCTTCCAGTACAAGGTATAAAATCAGCTTTTGCTCTATTCACTTTACATGCGTATCTTTGCTTAGCAGGTATCCAGTTTGTCTTTAGCGTGAAGGAGTTGTCTGGTTTGGAAGAAATATTGTTAAGCACCATACTAGGAGAAGCTGACAGAGGATCTCTAAAGGACTACCTCTCACCCGGCATGTCTGCTTTACATAGAGGTGGGTAATGCTACATTTTTACAGGTTGGTGCTGCAGGGATAGTGAATACCTGCTGCAAGAATCCCCGCCGTAAGACCTTTATTTAAAGTGTATGATAATAGGACCAGGGCACCATACTTTCTATCACACAACTTGCACTAGTATCTCTCCAGGTTGGTGTCAGAAGGGACGGATAAGTAGAAAATGGAGGTATACTTCAAAGTGAATCTGTACTGGATATTGTATAGGATAGGGTATATCTGCTTTGGCGAGTATTTTATTAACAAGACCTTACCATTCCCTTTTGAATAGAGTGTGTCATCACATAGTCTGACATTAGCATTGGACGCTGTCAGACCAGGTAAGGGCACTACCCAAAGGCAAAGAAAATGTCAAGTTGTCAATCTTTTTATAGATTTCCGGAAGTTCCAGGAGATTAATTTCACAGGAGTTACAAGTTTTTCCTAAATCAGACTCCATGAGAGGTATAGCTTAACAAAAAGTTGCTGTCTCGCAAGTAACTGTAAAATAGTGTCGCTCTGCAACCCAAAAGTGACCATAACCACAACCCCACAGTTAAAAGGAATCCATCTGAGGTGCTCACTATCTCACTGGTGGCGCCCTCCTTTCTTTGAACGGCCGCCCGGTTCCCACGCAGGGTGCCGGTCTGTTACCGAGCACTGGTCCGCCCCAGAGCACTGAGGGTCCGCCGCTGACCCCTAGTCTGACGATCTCCCCTCCCCTCTGTGATGTGGCTCTGTTGATTCTAATTGAGCCGCATCACGAAGGGAGGTTTGGCTCACTAGGGGCTGGCAGGCCTGTCCCCAGTGCTCCGGGGCGGATCGGTGCTTGGTAACAGACTAGCGCCATGCGTGGGAACTGGGTGACGGGTCAAAAAAAGGACCTTGTCACAAGCACCCCCCGTGTCGACACCAGTCTTTTCATGTAAAAAAACTAAATTGGTATACCTAGTGGTACATTCGCTGAAAAACAGCACGCATTGTTATATCATAGGTACTGCTATGAATTCTGCTATATACCCTTTAACTTAGTGATAGTTATGTATTATGCAAGACTATGGGGGAGATTTATCAAACATGGTGTAAAGTGAAACTGGCTCAGTTGCCCCTAGCAACCAATCAGATTCCACCTTTCATTTTCCAAGTGTCTGTGAGGAATGAAAGGTGGAATCTGATTGGTTGCTAGGGGCAACTGAGCCGGTTTCACTTTACACCATGTTTGATAAATCTCCCCCATATGTCCTATTAGTTTCTAATGGGTCTCAAAATGTGTATTATTCAATATTGCAGAATCCAACGCTACCTCTTGACAACAACTTTAGCTTAGCTTAATAGCATCACAAGATATAGCTAAACCAAAGAATTCATAAAGAGAAACTATCAGCAGTATAGAGGCAGCGCACAGGGTGCTGAGGATAATTTTCTAAACTTGATCCTCAGCACCATTTTCAGGAGCTTTGTAGTTTATCAGCTGGGTACGTGACTACCGTGCACTGATCCGTCCCAGTCGACCTGCCTCTTCTAATGAATATTTTGCCGGCGCTCTGCAGTGATGTCACTCCATATGCATATTCATTATAAGGGGTGGCAGCAGTCCTGGTGGCTTGCTACTGAGCAGGCATTTCCTTATGTCAAAAGAAGAACAAAAAGAATGAAAGGGGTACACAATGTTCCTTTAATTCTCATGTAAATTTCCCCTTCTACAGATGCCCTTACCCATAGGATCACCTCTACCAGCAATAAACCAGAACCACAGGGCAGCAATAAATACTTTTCTACCAGAGATAAACCAGAAACATAGTGCATCAATATTTCTCCACCTGTAGTAAACACTGCAGAGCAGAAACAAATCCTGCTCCACTGCAATAAATGCTGCTCCACCTGTAGTAAACACCGCAGTGCAGAAATAAATCCTGCTCCACTGCAATAAATGCTGCTCCACCTGTAGTAAACACCGCAGTGCAGAAATAAATCCTGCTCCACTGCAATAAATGCTGCTCCACCTGCAGTACAGACCGCAGTGCAGAAATAAATCCTGCTGCACTGCAATAAATGCTGCTCCACCTGTAGTAAACACCGCAGTGCAGAAATAAATCCTGCTGCACTGCAATAAATGCTGCTCCACCTGTAGTAAACCAACACTGCAGGGCAGAAAAAAATCCTGCTTCACTCGTAGTAAACTAACACTGCAAGGCAGAAATAAATCCTGCTTCACCTGTAGTAGCGGAGCAGCCACTGAGGACAGAACATAGGGCCAATAGTTTTCAATAACCCCGTTCACATGTCCATAGGCGGCATGGTTCGCGATCTTCAATGTAGTGCAGCTTCAATGTGAAGCACAGAGCACTACTGGCACATGTTTCATAGTGCAAGTTGAAGGTCCGCGGTCACAGGCTGCGCTTCAAATCGGGCTTAACACTGCAGTGCAGCAAAGCATACTGATCCACCTGTGGTAACCCATCACTACAGTGCAGAATTCCTGTTCCCATCTTCACCCATCTGGCAGTTTGAACCCCTTCCAACTCCCTCCACACTAATAGCAACACTACCTCCCCTTCCAGTGGCAGCTCTACTCTCCTCTTCCCCCATACCACTTTCCCTATTAACATCCCAAGGACAGGGTTGTCCTTGGTCTTCTGCAGCTCAATAGCCCCATCCCCTGCAATAAGTTAGGGAGAGAAGCACTCAGCTATGTGCTTCACCCAGATTGTTCTAATGATTGGCGGGTGGGCTGAACAAATGACAGGGACACTTTAATAGCATATAGTAAAAGAAATCCTTATTACTGGGAACACATTGTATGACCGTAACCACTTCCATCTACTTATTTTCAAAAAATAAAGCATGTCATGAGTTAAGGATTAGTCATCTTCTCTGTCTTCATGCCTAATAAATTCTGGAGCTCTGATTTTCCAATAGAGACAAGTCTGTTAGGATTTTGCAACGAAGTGTATGATTGGGATGGAAAAACAAGCAAAGGTGCTGTGCGACTTGTATTGGGCCATGTGCATGTAAGTGTGTGTACAATAGCTAACATGATAAATTAAAATAAAAATGTCAGGAGACTGTCAATCTGTTTTACACATTAGCTCCTGGCAAATATAAAACTGTTGAAGCATAAGCGAGCGATTGTTCTCACAAACGTCTGAACCTAAAGCAAGGAGACCAGTCAAAATACACCAATATATTCCAGGCCACTTGTACGAATGCTTTGCCTCATTGAATTTCTTGCAAATATTCCCTTTTTTTCGTGCTCCCTGCTTACCCTCTTGTCTTATTATGACATCATTCTTCTGTATAAGACCTTGTACCGCTTAGATATTCAGTTTGATTACATATATAGTATATCTAACTTGTGATCTCAAGTGATCAGCTTATTTGTACTCCTTAGCTGTTCTTCTTAAAGGGGCTATCTGTTGTTTTCAAAATTGAGGGTCTATCCTCCAGAAAAAGGCCTTGTTACGCAGCCCAAGGTGATCCCATTTATTGGCTTGGTAATTGTGCAGCCTTGTGCAGATCTTGTGATCATTTGTACTGCCCTTAAAACGACTCTGTACCCACAATCTGACCCCCCCCCCCAAACCGCTTGTACCTTCGGATAGCTGTTTTTAATCCAAGATCTGTCCTGGGGTCCGTTTGGCAGGTGATACAGTTATTGTCCTAAAAAACAACTTTTGAACTTACAGCCCCATGCCCTACGGGAGTATCTGTGCCCTAACTTTGCACCACCCGTCCCTCCTCCCCACCCTCTTCATCATTAGGAATGCGCCAGGCAGATTGTCTCCTATTCATCTGCTGTGTAAATACTGAACATGGGCTGGATTGTTAAGCAGCTGTGCAATGTTCAGCATAGAGAAAATGTTCCAGTGGCATTCCTAATGATAAGGAGGGTGGGGAGGAGATACGGAGGGGTGGTACAAAGTTAGGGCACAGATACTACCATAGGGCACGGGCTGCAAGTTTAAAAGTTGTTTTTTAGGACAATAACTGCATCACCTGCTGAACGGACCCCAGGATAGATCTTGGATTAAAAGCAGCTATCCAAAGGTACAAGTGGTTTGGGGGGTCAGATTGTGGGTACAGAGTCGCTTTAAAGGGGTTATCCAGTGCTTCAAAAACATGGTCACTTTCTTCCACAGACAGTCTCCAGTTCAGGTGTGGTTTGCAATTAAGCTCCATTCACTTCAATGGAACGAAGTTGCAAAACCTGCACCCAAACTGGAGACAAGAGTGGTGTTGTCTTTAGAAGATAGTCGCCATGTTTTTGTACCACTGGATAACCCCTTTAATTTTAAAGGGAAACTGACAGGGCATATATGCATAAAGACGTGCTGACAGTTACCAGTTCTATTTATACCTGTATATCACTAATCTTTTGGATTATGTTTGTAAAAAACTCTTGAGGCAGTGTCGCTGTGATACTGCTGGCACCAACTCTGTTCTCCGACCACTGCTCAGTCACCAGGCCTGAATGATTGACAGCTGTTTCATCCTTACTCCATATTTGGAGGTGGGAAGAACTTTTTTTTACCTATTATGGGACCATTTTTTCCCATGCTACCCATCTTAAACGGAATCTGTCACTAGTTTATGCTGCCTTAATTGTCTTGCTGCAATTTTCTGAAGGAGAAATATTTAGTCCTTAAAGTTAGAGCAACAAGTTTTTGCCTGGTGTTGATAATTCCATACATATTTGTCAGTGCCTAGAGGTCCCCATACACTTTAGACAGTTGGTCCTGTTGAATTGCACCAGTTTGGACAACTATTGCCTCCTGTTCCCTCCTGACTCCATCGCAGTCTGCAGAGAGAAGGGTTGGGCATTTTTAATTTCAACTGCCTGACCATTGTTCTAAGAGAAATAAGCTGCTGCCAGAAGAATTTTAGCTTTGAATTTTAGCTTTGCTTTAGCTTTGGCTGTCCAGACATGATGGGAATTGTAATTTTGCATCAGCTGAAGGGCTGACTGTTCCCCATCCCTGGTCGAAATCCTAGGTATCACAGCTAAGGAGCAAATGGCTTTGGTCACCAATCCAGCTTGTCCCTCCCTTGACTACATATACATACTGATAATTTGGCTACATAATGTAAGCTGTGCAGTGTGGTTCGGCGATGGATGCCCTGCACGACTGCTGCACCTGTGCTGTGATGTAGTATTCATTCTGGTGCTGGCGCAGTGGGCATTTCAAGACATGGCCTCCATTCTGGCCCACCATGGCCCATGCATGACAGTTGTGCAGGATTTGTTGGTATAAGCCGTGCCCTGCATGCTGCTAAATATACAAAAGGGACTTGTATAATTATGCAGAGGCATTGCGGGCCTAGGGCACAAGGCACCCTAAATCTTTGCAGCATTAAAGGACAACTATAAGCAGGTTTGTGCATACGAAGCTGCTGATAGTTCCCAGTAGCCACCTACCTTCTCTATCCATTACCACTCTTGTGATCATTCTGGTCTATTACAATGACTGATTAGCAGGAGCAAGAGAGCGCTCCTCTTGCTATCAGCGATGTAACATGTGATGACAGTGAGCGGATAAGAGCAGGGGTGGGGCCACAGGGAGCTGCCTGGTGACCGTTAAATTGTCCGGGCAGCCCATAGAAGATAACAGCGGTCTACTGCCACTTCTACTATTGCGTGCAGAACATTGCTATACGGATCTTTGTTAGTTCAGCATATTGAAAGACATTGAAAGACAGCGATCATTGCCTTTTTATTACACAAAGCGATTATTGGCCAAATTTGGCTCATGTAATAGGGCCCTAAAGTCCCTCCATTTTTGAGAAATTTGATCCTATAAAAATATGTAAATGAGCTCCTTTAGAGCCCTGGGGGGGGGGGGGGGGGGGGGGGGAGTGTTTCTTTGCCCCCTCAGTTTGCTCTGCCGCCTCCATTGATTACTCCTACTGATGCATATTCCAGTAGTAGTTCCGGAAGACCTGCTTGTTCCTTTTTTGAATATGCATAGGTAAGCACAAGCATCTGAGGTGGTGGTGGGTTGAACGGTGCACTGGGGGAAGGACCCCCAGTGCTCCAAAAGACCTAATTTCAGTATTTTTACTGGATCAAATTTTTTTTATTTTTTTTTAGCATTGGATAAAAGAGGTAGGGGGCTACCAGGAACTATTAGCAGGTTTGTATGCACTTTGCTTTAAAGAGATGCAGGTGCGTAACTACCACTGTAGCAACCATAGAGGCTGCTATGGGGTCTACTGCATCCGGGGGCCCCTTGGCCCACTACTGCAATACACTGGGCCCCCTGAGTGATCATTTCAAGCACCAGGTGGCCAAGTGGGTCTCCCGGGTTTTGCAAATGTCCCTTTAACTGCAAGCACTCCTGATGAGCACTAGCAGTTATGACTAGACTTAATGGCTTAGTGGTCAGTCAGAAAGGAAGGGGGGCCCAATCAAAAGTTTGCTATGGGGCCCAGCCATTTCTAGTTACGCCACTGAAGAGATGGGTTTCAGCTTTCCCAGGTAGAGATACAAAAGCTTCATTAAGATGGATATACAGGTGCCACCAGTTCATATGATGCTTATTGGTTATTGGTTGTCTCATTAGGGACGATTGGCGAAGTTTGGTGCAAATGGACAGAAAAAGTAACACACACGCAAAAAAAAGACTGCCAAATACACAAGAGAAATCAGACACATAATAAATCTATCGGCATGAGAAACTAGAATCCTAATTAGGGATGGTCCGAACCTCGGCAGCAGATTCCCACTGTCTGCCCGCTCCGTGGAGCGGGCGGATCCAGCGGGAGTAACGCCCTGAAAACTGGGATACAGCCTATGGCTATGGCTGTATCCCAGTTTTCCAGGCGGTCCTCCCGCTGGATCCGCCCGCTCCACGGAGCGGGCTGACAGCGGGAATCATTACCGAGGGTTCGGGTTCGTACGAACCCGAACCGAACTCGGTTCGGACCATCCCTAACCCTAATATGTCAGCATTTTGTAAATGTCCGATCTATGGGGAAAGTAGTGAGACAGCAAGTATTTACCATCGATTCTAAGTGCGTCCAATAGTTTGTATCATGACATGGTATTCAGAAAACGGAAATAAACTGCGATTCTCATGTAATTGTATCAATATCATATCAGTATTGTGCCATAAGCTAAGCTCTACGAAATCTGTGTAAATGATGATCCAGTAGAGGATTGCACATCTAGTACACAGAGACATCACACCTCATAAAGCGCTTACAATACACAGTGTGTGGTATGTACAGTCAGCTGCCGGGCAGAGCGCGAGCCTGGAGCAAGATTAAACCAAGATTGTGCAATGAACAGCAAACAATTCCCATTTTATTAAAGAGTCTAGCCGCCCTAAAACCAATAAATAGTCCTGACGCTCTATCTGATTTACACTGGAGACACATTTACTGGACACAACAATACAATGGTGATCAGATGCTCCAAGATGGCCCTAAAGTCTTTCCCACTGAGCAGAGAGGCATGAGCATGGCAGCGTTTACAGCAGGAGATGATCAAAGTTCTGGATCCAGTTAGGGATTACTAAGATCCCGGGCCAGCCAAATACGTCTCTTTCGGCCTAATCCTCGTGTCGCTGCAAGCTTACAGCACAGGACACAGGGATTGTTTTCCAAGTCTAAGATGAATTCTTCTTATGTGTCGACCTTCCTTCCAAATCTTATTATCCGCTATGATTAAGCATGAAGCACTTGGTTTAAGATGGAAAAATATGAATAAGACTCTTCCAAGGCTTAATCTTAATATAAAACAGGAAGAAAATGTTCAGAGCTGCCCGGAACAAGGGATTTCCGAGGCAGTCCAAAAGGTTAGGACTGACCCCTTACACTTAACTTCGATATCTTTCCGACAACAACCCGCGTCCGTTACAGGTCTGAGAGGCGGAGGTATGAGTATTTGGTTGGTGGGGTCCTCACAAATGGCACTGGGAGTTCTCTCTTCTATGACTATATATATCACCACAGCAGCATATGGCAGGAATTGGAATATAGAATTTGGAATAACTGTGTCTGTAAGCTAATGCATCTTAAATTATATAATTAAAGGGAAGTCCAGCGCGGGAGGGGGGTGTCAAAGATTCCTTACTGGCAGGGGTCGGGGGGAAATAAAAAATCCCATATGTTTATCGCTCCTGGAGCCTGCGCTTCACAGCATCATGGAGCTCCTGGACTCCGCTCTATGTCATCTGCTCCTGGCTTCAGGGTACGTCACGACCCAGGCTCCATGTCACAGACGGGTGGGATTTTGCCCGCTCAGCCAATCAATGACTGCTGCAGTGTCCCACCCCAGTCACTGACTAGCTGAGTGGGGCATCTGTTAGTCGGGTGGTGACATTGCTGGAGGGAAGTTTAGAAGACAGCCGGAGGGGTCCAGGAGCTGGAAACAGCATCAGGACAGGTGACTTTCTTTTTTATTACTCTCCACCCCCTGCCCGTACTAAATTTTTGCCCCCTCCCCCCCGGCAGACTTCCCCTTTAAGCTACTTATTTTCATTAAACCCTGGGTGGTGCAGTGTTATTTTATCTCTGTTTATTTGCTATCTTTGTATTCTCTACTTATTTATGATAGCATATCTATATTTATCTATTGTGTAGACTATTGGATCTACGTGTTTTGAACTGGAAACAGTCACTGCCAGACACCTCACCGTACACATTAGGGGACCGACCTGTCCTGGTCAAAAGGACATGTTCAGTCCGCACATATCCTGTGTGGATGTTTGTCAGGATAGCATTCCTAGATGAGAGGACGCGGTACCAAGTAACAATCGTGTGCAGGCGGCGACACCATACACACATATAATGTCTAATAGCTGAACAATGTTGCTGCACTCATGTACTGATGTACACAGGTGATGATCGTGAACTGGTTCCCACCCTCTCTCATCTCAGAATGTATACTTACAGGGGTTATCCAGGTTCAGAAAAACATATCCACTTTCTTCCAAAAAAAAAAAAAAAGCATGGCTCTCATCTACAGTTTGGGTGTGGTTTTCAGCTCAGTTCCATTAAAGTGATTGAAGCTTAATTGCAATACCACACTGTGGACAGGGGTGGTGATATTTTTGCAAGAATGGGACTGTGCTTTTTCGAATCCTGGATAACCCCTTTAAGAGATGAGCTGAGAGTGAAAGGGAAGCACTAAAAAGCAAAGGAGATAATACACCACCATCTTTGCTCCCTGGACAACCCCTTTAGGCCCCAATAATAGTTCTGTACATTGCTACCTCTCTGGGCAGTATGTTGACCTTGTTGGTAGGCAGCGCTTGGGCCTAAGGCAAACTCTGCATTGCATATAACGGTATTATCCTGTTCCTGTGGGCCTTATCCCCAGATTTGTCTGTATGGGGCTCCCCTGAACAACCACCGACAGATGATACTAAGGGATAAGTGTTTAGAGATCCTTACTAGGAAAAGATGCTAATCTGGATGATGACTCCAGGGGTGCTATATAAACAGCAGGACATAGATAATAGAGGGTGCTATATAAAGGATTATTCCCATCTTATACAGTGATGACATATTACTAGATATGCCATTACTTTATTATCTCTGGGATCCCCATTGAATCTGAGAATGAATTAGCCTCTAACCCATAGCTCCCGTTGCAACTCCTTGCAGCCCCCTGCTATTTGTCTCAGCAAGACCTGCCCACTCACCCAATGACTGGCCAAGATGGGAAGCTGCTGTGGCCAGTGATTGGCTGAGCAGGCAGGTCCTGCCCCACCATCTTGTCCCTGAAGCAGGAAGAAGGGACACGCAGAACGGGGACCAGAAGGAACCCCTACAGCAGTTGTAGAGGGACCAGGTAGCTAAGTATCTTTTCTTTCTTCCTTACACCAACCCCAGCAGCATATTTTTGTGCTGGAATACCCCTTTAAGTATACCTGTGCTCCAATGCCCGATTGCCAAGTGCCACTATAATGGGGCTGTGACATCATAGTGGCCACTTTATTCCGCACTTACTATCCTGGTCTATGGTAGGGGAAGATGCAGAGAAAAACTAGAATTCTGGCCATTTGTACACTGTAGTGTAATTGGTATATATATATATATATATATATATATATATATATATAATACACACACACACACGTCCGGTACACATGCTCTGTAATAAGCTGAAACATATAAAGTAGGCATATCCACTCGGACAATGGTGAGAATCACCAGACTGTGGGTTGTGCCATAAGGTGCTCCAGTAATAAGTGATTGCTGATCTCTCTACAATAACTTAATGATAATAGTATGTCAGTATTTCACTGGTCAGAGAATGCACTAGTCATGATAATGTTATGTGGGTTTTCCATATGGGAAAACCATTTGGACTGTTGCATAGCTTTCATGTGGTCTGACTGCGAATGTCATGGCATCTTGGTGAAAGCTTCATGTCTATGGCTGCCTATAGGCTGGGGCTCCACCATAAACTACAATGGGCCCAATGTTGTAATGTAACCTTGCTGGGGGTCACACTATAATATTAATATAATTATATAATAATATAATATAATTTTCATAAATTCTTTGCATTGATATACAGCTTCCAAAATATCTCATACCACTTTACATGCTCTTTTTTCCATGCAACCACATAGTATATGAGACTTACTAACACCATCACAATAACTCTTATGTAACATATTGTCCTAGCCCTATGGGATCTCTTTGATTCACCTAGCTATTGCTATAGCTTTATGTTTGAATTGTGTTGTGCTATACTTTTATAATAGGGTGGAAATGATGAGTGTTTTGGACCTTGTGCACAATGCATCACTACTAGGACTACAGCTAAATTTGTTATGATGCACGGTTTGGCAGTTTTTTTTCTTGTTTTTGTTTTTTTTTTAAATAGAAGAATATGGGTTAACTTTGTTATCCTAATGCTGCAATGAATGATATAACACATGTCCATATGGGCAGATTCCACAATAGACTAAGGCAGATGCCCATACTGGTGTCCTTCTCTTTTCTGCCATTACTTGCTTCTACAAGGTTTTGGTAGAAAAAAAAGTTGTAAAATGACAGCTTCAGTCCAACCCTACAATAAGTGCTTTATCATTGAGATTATCAATGATTGTCACCTACAGATACCTCCTCACTCCTACACTGATTATGTTAAAGGGGCACTCCACCAAAAGTTTTTTTCTTTTAAATAAGTTGGTGGCAGAAAGTGCCAGAGATTTGTAATTTACTTCTATTAAAAAATTAAGTCTTCCAGTACTTTTCAGCTGCTGTATGTCCTGCAGGAAGTGGTGTATTCTCTTCAGTCTGACACAGTGCTCTCTGCTGCCACCTCTGTCCGTCCGTGAGCAACAGCAACTCCCCATAGAAAACCTCTCCTGCTTTGCAGACTATAAAGAATATGTCACTTCCTGCAGGACATACAGCAGCTTATAAGTACTTTGAAAGACGTGAATGACAAATCTCAGGCACTTTCTGACACCAGTTGATTTAAAAGAAGTGATACACAGTATGGGTATGAATATAAGTGCGTGTGTATCTATCTATCTAGATGTATGTGTGTGTGTGTGTGTGTGTGTGTGTGTGTGTGTGTATATATATATATATATATATATATATATATATATATATATATATATATATATATATATATATAATAAATCAACCAAACCACAGAGCAATGTAATACAATATAGCATTTGTTCTCCAACCTGTGGCTCACCAGCTGTAGCAAACTACAAGGCTGTCTAGGTATGATGGGGGTTGTAGTTTTGCAACAGCTGAAGAGTCACAGGTTGGTGAACACTGTTGTACAGGGTCAGATTCGGACAAAGACACCAACATGGAAGTAAGTGATCAATGTTAGAAAAATACCCCTAAATATCACATTTAAAGATGAAGGAAACAATAGCGCAGGTTTCTAAGTCCCCACTTGTAGATACCACAGTGCAGGATTTAACATCCCATTGATATTTATGGTTTTGACCTGAAACCAAAATGTTGCTAGTCTTTGCCTGTCTTCGTACTTTGACAGCAACTTTGCATTGTTTAACATTTTCATACTCTGTACAGATGTAGCAGAGCTGGAGCTGTCAAGGTAGCGTTTCACAATGTGATATTACATAGCACCTACTAATACTCTTGCCTCAGAGCCGTATCCCAGTGCACAAAGGAAACTGTTCAATGACACTCGACTCTGACTGTGTTAGTGCCATACAAGTCAACACTTTTGTAAAGAACACTTTCCTAGTTGCTCTTTGCCATTTACTACCTCTCAATTCCATATTCGCAGTATTTTCAAGTTTTGTGCTACCCCCAAGTTCTGATCAGCTGACAAGTATAGAAGCACAGAAATTCTATCTATCTATCTATCTATCTATCTATCTATCTATCTATCTATCTATCTATAATGGATCTTATACAGTGATGTCTTACCCTGGGTCCGGTGCCCCTGTGGTTCAAGGATTGGGTCACATGCTGCAGGACAAGAAGAACTTGTAAAGTGACAATAACGGTAAAACTTCTCTGGATCATTGCGTCTCCTCTTCAAAACAGGTGTAAAAAGTTTATAAAACAGACATAGAAGGGTTAATCTTCTGCTTTTCTGCAATTTTGGAAAAAAAAACTAAGCCAGAATCTAATACTTACAAAAAAAAAATATTAGGAAAAAAAAAAAAATCTTAAGAAAGCAAAGTGGACAAGCACAGATGTCTCTCCTGTGGGTCTTGCCTTGTCCTTTACTGGCAGCAGGTTTAAAGCATTAACACTTCCATTGGGATCCCATTATAAACCCGCCTGAAAAGGGGAGGGCGAGTAGAGGGGGGGGGGGGGTGGTAAATTAGGTCTGACCCCTTCTTTTTTAAGTTGCTTAAATGGTACGACCTTGGGTGTGTTGCTGCCACCTACTGTTCAATAATCGACCGACAAAAGTTTTCATTTCTACGCTGCGTTACCAAACGTGAGATTGGATTTTCTTTATCACTTCTTCTATCCAAAAGTACTTAGACAGCCAAAAGGGATTTAGTTCTATCCTTGAGATAATCTGTATAAGTGCTAGGGTTCCCTTACACGTGGTAATATGGAAGATAATGGAGGCATTATCATCTTTACACCTACAGATTGTTCATTCACTGACGGACACTGTTCCTTAAAAGAGGTTTCAAGTCATTGGCAAGTGTTAGGGTAAAACACACACGATCAGGATGTTTCCCTTCTATTACATTTAGTATTGGAAAAACATCAATGCAAAATTTAAAACTGCAATGCAACCCGATTGTGTGTTTTTCTCCGTATAGTTATCTTTTGGATCAAGAATTGATCAAATTGCTAGACTTTCCCCAAAGTTAGGGTCCTATTACATGGACAGACTACGGCCCTATCATTTTAGTAAACGAGCGTCCATAATCTGGCAGTAAGGGCTGCATGGACATCGTTAGCAATGTCCATGCAGCCCTTGCTCAAACACCTGAAACCTTACCTCTCCTTGCTCCCAGTCTTCTCTCCTGTGATCCACAGCTTCCCGATGCTGGCAGGTCGCTTAGCCAATCACAGGCCAGGACTGCCACAGCCTGTGATTGGCTGAGCAGCCTGTCAGCTGACTGGCTGCTCAGACGTTGCAGCCTCCGGGACCGGGAAGCTCCGGAGCACAGGGGAAAAGAGCGGGAGCAGGGAGAGGAAAGGTATCAGGTGTTTGGGCAATCGTCGGCCGATTATTGCTCCATGTAATAGAGATAACGATCAGCCGATGACAATGATCATCAGCTGATCATTCATTTAGGTTTGGACCTAAAATGGTCAAGCGCCGACCGCGCATCGCTACGTGTAATAGCAATGCGCGGTCAGTGCCTAACTATTTCAGGGACAAACCTAAACAAATGATCAGCCAATCGTTGTCATCGGCTGATCGTTGTCTCTATTACATGGAGCAATAATCGCATGATTCGAATGATTATTGCTCTGTGTAATAGGGCCCTTAGTAAATCCAGGTTACATGAGCTCCATTTCTACACACGTCTGCCTAAGAATCTGCTACTTCTATGATGATCTTAAAGGGGTTATCCAGTGCTACAAAAACATGGCCACTTTTTCTCCTCTCTTGTCTCCAGATTGGGTGGGGTTTAGAACTCAGTTCCATTGAAGTAAATGGAGCTTAAAGGACAAGTGCCATGAAAAACTTTTTCCAGTAATTGAAGCACATTACAAAGTTATATAACTGTGTAATATGCTTCAATCACCTATCTGCCTCCCTTCCCTGTCTTTTCCCCCCTCCACCCCCCCCACCAGGAAGTGTCCTAACTCACACAGACCTAACTACTGTCGTCACCATCACCGTCACCAAGCTCTTCTCTCAGCTCCTTCTCCTGTTACACTAGCCTTCTACCTCCCCTGCCTTGTCAGGTGACTCAGCTTGCTCAGCTCCCATTGGCTGAACAACTGCAAGCCATCACTTGGACTGGGGAGGGGGGGCTGCTGTAACAGGACCTAGAGCAGCCCTCCTGCTGATGACTCATCCTCACAAGAAGGAGCTGCCTGGTGACGGTGACGACAGTAATTAGGTCTGTGTGAGTTAGGACACTTCCTGGTGGGGGGTGGAGGGGGGGGGGAAGACAGGGAAGGGAGGCAGACAGGTGATTGAAGCATATTACACAGTTATATAACTTTGTAATGTGCTTCAATTACTGGGGAAAAGTTTTTCATGGCACTTGTCCTTTAATTGCAAACCACACCTGAACTGGAGACAAGAGAGGAGGAAAAGTGGCCATGTTTTTGTAGCACTGGATAACCCCTTTAAACAATAGTCAGATATAGTGTGTCCATCTATAGGTATGTGAGTAATAATTTTATAATCCAGGGGTAGGGAACCTTGGCTCTCCAGCTGTTGCAACCTTTTAATATGTTACATAGCATTTTGTTGCGCATTTTACTAAACTGTGAAAAACATAGTTACATGGTATGGTTGAAAAAAAAGATGTGTGTCCATAAAGTTCAACCAAGGAAAGGAGAAGATGTGGATGAATTCTATAAATCTATACTATATACACTATATACAGTGGTGCCTTGGATTACGAGCATAATTTGTTTCGGGACCGTGCTTGTAATCCACTCTTAAACCAAAACAAATTTTCCCATAAGAAATCATAGAAATGCAGACAATTGGTTCAACACCCCCAAAAATAATGATTTTATATTCTGAATAACATGTAAAACAGATGAAACAAACATTCAGAAACAGCAGAATATGTGATATTATAAGCTAATATGCAGTGTAGCGATCAGCATGTGTAGTATAATGTAAAGTAAGTGTATAAACCTGAAAAACAGAAGCAGTTTGTAGATACAGGATGGAACTGCAGATCTCCATAATGCAGTAGCGTAGTATAACAGGCTAGAACAGAGAAGCAGGACTGCTGTCAGAGGTCTGTGTGGTCACATGAGAGCAATGGGGGAGGGGGTTGTGTTCAGCAGGGGCCAATCAGGACTGACAGACACTGCAGGGAGCATGAAGGAATGAGCAGGGCAGATGTGGGCACAGTATAGCAGCACTGTCTTGCCGGGCAGAGAAGGGTTACAGCTATGGAGAGATTACCTCCACAGTCCTGTCCCCTGATGTAAGCCCCAGCCTGAAGTGGATCTGCTATGATTTGGAAGGTGAGGGAGACTTTCTGGGTCAGAGTACAGGGCTGTAGACCCCACTATGCAGACTATGCCCCTCCTCCACTCGCCCTCCCACCCAGTACAGGGAGCTCTTACACCAAAGCAATGCTCTTAAACCAAGTCACAATTTTGGAAAACTCTGAGCTCTCCTTCCAAAACGATCTTGACACCCCCATGACTATGTGCAATTCTCCACGCCATCTGCAAGCTTAAAGTGTAGCTGTTGTTTCAAAAAACTTTTGACATATCATAGAGACATACCGAAAGGGCAAAAAGTCCAAGAGCATGTTTCATGGAAATATCCACTGGAAGGCGCACAGTGATATCGCAGGAAGCACACTGGTAGGCCCACAATCCTTCGTAAAGGCACTAAAAACTTGCACAAAGTATCGAAACGTCGCTCTGTTTGTACCCTGGGGTATTAATAAATTGGACTTATACTTGCAAATAGTCACACAGAGTGGCACTGCTGCTGGCTATAAGTACTGGGCAGAGCTCTAGATCTTATAGTATGGGTAACGTGAAGTCTCTAATGTGGGGGTGCTTACTCAATGATGACAGTGTCGTCAGGCAAACTTAAATCCACATCAGTAAAGGAAGAGAAGAGGGCAATCACCGTTCTGCTTGACTTCTTTATTCAAAACACCAACCCCCTCCACAGTGACGTGGCAGCTGTTTTGCGCGTCACTGAGGGGTTTCTCCAGTCTGGAGAAGTGCGCCGGTGACGCGCAAAACAGCTGGCACGTGTCTGTGGAGGACACACCTGAGAGTGCACGCTGACTAGCAATGGCCGCATGTAACAAATAAAGAAGTCAAGCGGAACGGTGATTGCCCTCTTCTCTTTCTTCACTGATGTGAATTTAAATTGGACTTAAGTTACCTTGGATGCTGTTGGATTTTTTTTGCATGTAATGGAGACTTGTCAAAAGTTTTGATCAGTACCGATCAGGAGAACTAGACAGGAAAAGACGCGCTGCCATCTCATTTACGATACTACTCCCTATAGGACTTTGGACTTTGGGACATGCAAAAAAATGCTGATCATAGACATAGTCTTTTGGCGGCCTATCATGTGGGCCAACAATCATGAAAATGCACAGAATGAGCCTGGAAAAGCCGACTGTGAAAGAGAATAAGTTATTAGTCAGATGAATTGCTCTTGCAGTCATTCAGGCATAAAATGCTTAATGCTCAAGAAATGCCATGTCAGCACAATAGAAGTGTCACAATTTGTTACCACAGTGATGATCTAAGACACTTCCAGTTCTGGACACACATAAGCATGGAGTCCTGATTCAAGTTTATTATACACTCTCTTTACTATTTCTTTATATGACCAAATCAGTGACTAAGGAATCATGGAAAGTTTCCAGTTTAAACTAATTTGCTAGTTTACAATTGTTCTTTGAAAACTATCAACTATCTTTCTGTGTAATATGGTGAACGATTTCAGGTTAACGATAAACTATCTCGTTTGCGATCGTTTATTGTTAATCTTTAAAAATCGCTTTGTTTTATAGTACCCTAAAGGCCCTATTCCACGGGTCGTTTAGAGGAGCAATATCGTTCGTATTCGGCCGATAATGGCCGCTACGAACGATATTCGTCCCGTGGAATAGAGTGCAACGATCAGCCGACATCGTTCATGTCGGCTGATCGTTGCAGTCGCTTGTTTTTCAACATGTTGAAAAACAAGCGACTGATATAGCAGCGATCTGCTGCCGTCGCTCCGTTGAATAGGACCGTCGGCAGCAGATGCTGCTATATCCTATGGGCTGCCCGGACGATCAGCGATCCCCCGGGCAGCCCCCCCAGCAGCTCCCCGCGTTGAATAGCGGCGGCAGCGAGCGGGGAACGAGGAGCAAACGAGCGCTAATAGCGCTCGTTTGCTCCTCCAAACGACTCGTGGAATAGGGGCATAAGGTTGCAATGAACTATGCAATAAATGTATCTGCACGACTCCAAATCATTAAAGCGGTACTCCAGCGAAAATATTTTTCTTTCAAATCAACTGGTTTCGGAAAGTTATATAGATTTGTAATTTGGTTCTATTTAAAAATCTCAAGTCGTCCCCTACTTATCAGCTGCCAGATGTCCTGCAGGAAATGTTGTTTTCTTTCCAGCTCTCTGCTGCCACCTCTGTCCGAGACAGGAACTGTCCAGAGCAGTAGCAAATCCCCATAGAAAACCTCTCCTGCTCTGGACAGTTCCTGTCTCTGACAGAGATGTCAGCAGAGAGCACTATGTCAGACTGAAAAGAAAACAATATTTCCTGCAGAACATACAGCAGCTGATAAGTACTGGAAGAGTTGAGATTTCTAAAATAGAAATAAATTACAAATCTATATACCTTTTTGAAACTAGTTGATTTGAAAGAAAACAATCTCGCTGGATAACTCCTTTAAGCAATGACTTCTGCCTGCAGTTGAGGTACGTTCACACACACTTTTACTTGACTTAATGGCCTGCTGCCAGATCAGTGTCAATTTACTCTGTTAGGGTACAAAGACACACGGCATATACGCTGCGTATTTACTGCTGCGATACGCAGCAGATACGCAGCAGATTAGATCTAAATAACTGAACACAGCATCAAATCTGCTGCGTATCTGCTTCGTATACGCTGTGTGTGTTTGTACCCTTAATGCAGAAGTTTGGGTCTTCTTGTATACAAACATGCAATGAAACCATAATGTGTGTAACCCCCATTGGATCCCCATTGATCGCACACATTACGGTCTTATTGCGTGTTTGTATCCAAGGAGACCGGAACATCCGAAATAACAGGGGAACCGGCAGCAGGCCTTCATGACAGATATGCTTTAACTGCATTGTGTGAACAGAGTATTTAAAAAACTTATTCACAACAGTGTAACCTCTGGACAGTGTGATAAAACAGCACAATGACCGTAAGGACTGGATTGTCAGAAAATAAGACACGGCCAATGCCCTCTCCCCAAGAGTCTAGGGGAGTCTAGGCATTGAAAAACCTGGCCGCTTTATTCCAAAAATACCACTACTCCAGTTCTCCATTTGGATGTAATTGTGCAGCTCAGTTCCATTGAAGTGAATACCACACACAATCTGGGGGCAGGTGTGGTGCTGTTTTTGCAAGAAAGTAGCAGTACCTAATCCTGAATAGGCCTTATAAAGGGTACCTGTCAATTCTCATGCCTGACCCTAAGTGATCACAAAAATGAGCTATAAGAGAATGGCATGACTAAGGGCTCTATTACACGGAAAGATTATCGATGGTTATATGGTTTGAATAAACTTTCTTTGTGTATGCAGGCGACAATCTGTTCATATATCGTTGATCGCATCTTTTGAGCTGACCATAAAATCATTGCTAATTGTTCGCCTATCATTTGCAGATCTTTTTGTGTATGGACACATAGTTCGTTTGTTATTATGATCGTTCGTATACTAAATCAACAAGTATGCAAACAACCGTAATTGTGATGGCAACTAACCATACTCGTCTGGTGTAAAGTAGAACTGGCCCAGTTGCCCCTAGCAACAAATCAGATTCCACTTTTCATTTTCCAAGGAATATGTGAAGAATGGAATCTGATTGGTTGCTAGGGGCAACTGAGCCAGTTCTACTGTACACCAGTTTGATAAATCTCCCCCATCGACTTTGTGGATAGACCACAATACTTTACCTCAAAGGGTGGCCATAAAAATAATCCTGGTGGATGACAACCTTTACCTACAGCCTTCATAAAGGTAATCCTATTACTAAGGGCCCTATTCCACTGGACGATTATCGTTCAGATTATTGTTAAATCGTTCGAATCTAAACGATAATCGTTTGGTTGAAATGCAGTTAACGATTAACGACCGAACGAGAAATCGTTGATCGCTTTATAAGACCTGGACCTATTTGTATCGTTACTCGTTCGCAAAACGTTCGCAAATCGTTCGCATTGAATTAGGGCCCTATTCCACCGGACGATTATCGTTCGCATAATCGTTAACGATTAACGATCTCAAACGACCGCTATTGCGAAAGACCTGAAAAGGTTCACTCATTTCCATGGAACGATCATCGTTACGATGATCGTATTTGCGATCGTTTTTCCTTCGCTATTTCTTCGCTTTTGCGTTCGTATCTACTGCAAATGACCGAACGACGTCTTATTCAATGCGAATGATTTGAGAACGTTTTGCGAACGAGCAACGATAAAAATAGGTCCAGGTCTTATAAAACGATCAACGATTGCTCGTTCAGTCGTTAATCGTTAACTGCATTTCAACCGAACGATTATCGTTTAGATTCGAATGATTTAACGGTAATCTGAACGATAATCGTCCGGTGGAATAGGGCCCTAAGACGTCATTCAGTCGTTTCCCATTCTACTAACGTGATGGAATCGACTGCGCATCGCTACGTGTAATAGCAATGCTGTCCATTTAAATGTGCAAAAGAGGAGCCAGTGGAGCCTCATTGAAGAGTCTCAAAACACAGGACTAGCCAGATATCCCTCCGGGAAGGACCCAGCCAAGGGGCAGCTCCTGTTAGGAAACCACCAAATTCACCATATTAAGTGGCCCTATAAGTCAGTGTAATGACAAGGGATAAACCAAGGCTAGGTAACCATCCACATACAGCTGTTTCGGGGTGTTGCCCCTCATCAGTGTGGAGCAGGATTCTGGCTAGGTGGGACCCTTGTCATTACACTGACTTATAGGGCCACTTAATATGGTGAATTTGGTGGTTTCCTAACAGGAGCTGCCCCTTGGCTGGGTCCTTCCCGGAGGGATATCTGGCTAGTCCTGTGTTTTGAGACTCTTTGATGAGGCTCCATGGGCTCCTCTTTTGCATATTCATGTTTCCCAGGGGGCAATGCACCTAGGACTTCACTGCATTGAGCACTTTCACTAGCAGTCGACAGTGTTGTCGTTTGGCTGGTCTCCCTGAGTTCAGCAATCTGTTTCTCTTATGTCCATTTAAATGGCCCTTCTGGTGGTTCTCTACTAAATCATGGGGCCAGGGCAATTCTGTGTATAGATAAAACAAAAGCTGTAGCCTCCTAATCCTCAGGATTTGTGGAGATCCAAGAGGAAAGATCCCCAATAATTAAAAATATTTACAAAAATTAACAATATGGCATCACTGTGCATGTGTACAGCTGCTGCACAACCACATTCAGTAGCTGAAAATCCTGGGGGTGCTCGCACTGTACGGTCAGCTCTCCTGTCACACAGCACCCAAAACCTCTGTAACCACACAGTGACAATATACTGACTGAATTGTTGCATAACAAAGAGCATTGTCTCCTGGTAAGCATGCATATAATTAGTAAAAGTTAATATTATTATTATTATTATTATTATTATTATTATTAGTTAATTGGCCTGCATGATGAGCAGGTGTCTTTCCTTGCATGAACGCGCAAAGTGGAACTTTTTCTGTGTTTTGGTCTCTTTTTTTGAACAGAGAAAAGACCAAAAATTGGCACGGAGGGAGCATTCACCACAGTTTGATCGTATATGTGTAATGTTGATTTACAACCCCTTTAAAACTGCTTTAGATCACAACCCCTGTTGTTTTCTTTAAAAAATGTTTGTGACTTTAAGGCCAGTTTTACATGTACTGTATTGAAATGAATTTCACACTGCAAGTTCCGCAGAGAAATCCGCAGCAACTCTCTGTACTGTAAACCCCGGCCTACTTAACTCAGCATCTGTTGGGCTAATGAGTGAATGCATTACCTGTCCGCACTCCTTACTGCTTCTCTGACTCCCGGGTCACTGCCGGTCTGCTCAGCCAATCAGCGGCTGTAGCGGGACAGCACACTGATTGGCTAAGCGGAACGCCAGGGAGCTGGGAGCCGGAGCAGACAGGAGCGGGCAAGGCTATACTCTCACAGCGGAATGAAAATCTGCTGCGAGAATGTAGATTCATAGCAAATGAAAGGACAGAGCATGGCAGTAGATTTTGCTGCGGAAATTGCAGCGTAAAATGCGATATGCTTGAAACATCTATCTTTTCTGGTGCCTAAGGCCAAAAGTGACTCAGGGCCTTGGATTTTGCAATTAAAGATCAAGGCTTAGCATTAATAGCAGCTGCTGCAGAACATCTTTAGAAACAAAACTGATTGATGAAGTAATATAAGCAATATACAGTACAAGTGTAACATTCAGGGAAAAACATAAACCACTGACACAGACATATACCTAGGTACACACACTGAGACACACACACACACACACACTGTAGATGCAGTACACTCTGACACACACATAGATACTGCACTTACAGCTCTCAGTCTTCTCCTCTTCCCCTCTGCACTCAGGCAGATCTCTCCTCACTGTACGTTTAAGGACCTGCAGCTCATGTGACTGGGGTCCTTAAACACTCTCACCACTCTCCCTCTCTGCAGAGCTATCGACAAATGCTTTTATTTAAGGGTTTCATTTATTTCAATGGCGCTCAAACTTCTGGAAATATGAGAAGGTCCAATATTTAGGGAAAAAAAATACCTTTCAGTAACTTTGTAGTATATTTTTGCAAGAAACTTTGATCAAGCAACTGAAAATAAGATTTACATTACAGTGGTGTTTGACAAAGTTGAGAATGGAATGGAAGGGGATCAGGGCGCTTGAGACATAAGAGTTCAGAGCTGTCCAATTTCCTGTACAAATGTTAAGGGTATAACGTTTGGCAAGCCATGACTGTCTAATTCAGCGAAACTTTTCTAACACCCGAGGAGTGACAGCCTGGTTGAAGTTTTACAACGTGTAATAACCACATGCTGAGCAATGACATGGGTATAGGGTGGCGGAAAGGTTAAGATATTGTCTCAGCTTGGAACAACTAGGAATAGCTACAAGAATCACTGATACTTATCCTCTCTGATGCCTGGAGGGCTTGCAATTCACACTCCGCCACTGAACTTTGTGATTAGCAACTTGTTAAAGCCAATCTGCTCACAGGTTTTAGTGCCGTGAAAGTTAGAATCTAGGGACAAGTTATTTTAAGATGGACAGAGTGTGATAAAGAAGAGAGGTACTAACTGTATGGTATGTATACCTTCTCCAGAGGTGGTCACTGCTAGTTCCCCTCCTATACTATCACAGACCCATAGGGGTTAAAAACACATCACCGCCCCTCTTTGATATTCAGATGATGCAGAATTGAAAGTGGTATTGTTAAAACATTTTCCCCTTGTAAAATAAAAATCGTATTCGTACATATGCCACCCAATGGAGTAGTAATATGGTGGTTTTGATGGTCTCCTTATAGGAACCACCCCTTGGCTAGGTCCTTCCTTGGAGGGATATCTGGCTAGTCCTGTGTCTCGAGCCTCTTGAATGAGGCTCCACAGACTCTTTTTGCATATTTGTATTTCCCAGGGGGCAATACACCTAGGTTTTCACTGTGTTGAGAACTTTTACTAGCAGCCTACAGTGTCTTCTTTAGCTGGCTTAGGGCCCTATTACACGGGACGATTATCGTTCGAATAATCGTTCTGTGTAATTGCAGGCAACGATTGAAAAATTGTTTGTATGTCGTTGATCGTTGATTTAGATCTGAGCCTAAAATTATCGTTAATCATTTGCTACTCGTTTGCTGTAATTCCACATTTATTCGCTCAAGTTCTGCATTTATTCACTAATCGTTCAGTGTAATAGCACATTATTCATTGTTTTGCTGGGATCAGAAAGAATAAACGATCATAATAACGATCGCAATAACGATCGTATCTAATGATTATCATTCTGTGTAATATGGTGAACGATTTCAGGTTAACGATAAACAATCTCGTTTGTGATCTTTTATTGTTAGTAGTTAATCGTTAAAAATTGCTCCGTGTAATAGGACCCTTATGCTGCGTTTACACGGAACAATTAACGTTCGAATTTTCGCATAAATGATCACATTTGATCGATAATTGTTCCGTGTAAATACAGCGAACGATCGATCGACGAGCGAGAAATCGTTCATTTTTAACTTTCAACATGTTCTCAAATCGTTGTTCGACGTTGGCTAAAAATTTGCAGATCGCTTCGTGTAAACAGTCTTTTAAAGATTCACGCTATGTGAAAGATCTTAAAAACCATTGCAATAATGATTTTTCTTACAAATTTTTTAACTATTTTTTCGTCTAAACGCTGGTCGTTATATAAAAACTAAATCGTTGCTTTAAAATCGTTAAACGATTTGGGCGAATTATCGCTTCGTGTAAACGCAGCATTAGATTTGTTTATTAGCAGATAGCTTATTGGGTCAGAGGTCTCAGACATTTGCAGGTCAGAAGCTTCATTCTGATGGTGGCATTAAGTCACACCATTTCTTGAAATCGTTTATGGTTTTACCATGATAGTAAGTCACTTTTATATGACGTCCTCTGGTTGAGTACCTCTGGATTGGGTTATTGCAAAAAGATTTTTCAGTGTTCTAAAATCTATAATGTAAAGCATGTCACCCTCAAGTGATTCTATTAGTATAGTAGTGACATAAATGCTGAACAGATCAGTGTATTACTTACATGTTCAACTGTTCTCCTAATATGCAGTAGAATTGGGTTCTTACCACACCCATCCTCCGCCCTCCAGCTGCTGATTGACAGTTGACTGCCTATACACAGCGTAAATAGATAACTGCCAATGAGCAGTTGGTGGACGGAGTTTTCGGCTTCTCATGAATATTGAGGATACTGGGTTCATGCACACAATGGAAAGGACTACTTATTATCCATGTTATTCAGGAAGATCTCTCTGAATCAGCTGCACAGAACAATGTAAGTGATACATCATTCTGTTAAGCTTCTCTATCACTAGTTTATGCTACTCTTACATAGGACAGCATAAACCTGCTGACAGTTTCTTTAAACTAGATCAGTGTCCTACAACATATGCTGGATAGCCACAACTCCCATTCTACCCTGACAGCTGAAGAACCATAGTACTGCATTAGACAATGGACATCATACCTATATAATGATTCGGGCAGTATTTCTCAGAAGTTAGGAATATGCAGTTGTCGTATAACTGAAGGTAGCGCAATATGTGTCATAGCATCTATTGCCTTACAGGAGAGGGAGTTGCCCAAATGTTGCAGCTGCACAGTCCAAAGCAAGTCCAGAGAAGCAGTCTCCAGAGAGGCCTCAGAGTAACAAATATGAAAGCAATTAAAATCATTGGGGAGTTATTTATGGGATGGAGGTGAGGGGATTGCAGGACATCACAAAACCAGTTTGCAGGGGGGGATAAGAACACTTTTGTCTGAAGCTCTTTTTTGCAGATGTTTGAAGAAAAACTTTCTCTGCACGTCTGGCAACCAGAAACGTTTCGTCTTTGCATTTGCAGGTGTTATTTTGATGAGGTCAAGGTCAGCCGAGTACGTGGGGACAAAAACCAATTTCAAGTGCCAACCCATCAAACAGAAAATCCCTCTTACTGCATCTTATAGATGAGATATATATATATATATATATATATATATATATATATATATATTTATTTTATATAGTTCTACTTTTGCACACACCCCCATATATCTAGGCTTTAGTCTACACAATTTACATCTATAAATCAAATAACTACAGGTTATAGCACAAAATGACGGCCGCAAATAATAATCATGATTATTATGAATAGACGTCTGTCATTTCGTGCTAGTATCCTGTAATTAAAACATAGCCTTAAACTGTCAAGCATGGGTAAAACCAACAAATCTAGTTGGTCAATGCCAGTTGGCCAGGGAGCCACAGACGAGCTGAATTTGCCTGTGCCTCTTGCTACATTCTGTGTATCTTACACCAATGTTACTGTACTCAAGATTGGAATTTTGGTTTAAATAAATCCCCCCTGCAGACTTTTTTTTTTGTTTAGACTATCCATTAGTTTGCATACCCCATAATCCATTAGTTCATTGCAGTGTCCGAATAAGGTATCTGGGGCCCACCAGAGGAAATGATCCTGAAGGCCCACCAATGAAGAACCAGTGAAAAACATGTCAGTCAGTGTTTGTGCAGGTTCTAAAGCTGGGGGCCCACAGGTCCTGTGGTGGACCAGTGCGACACTGGTTGGTTGCCTCGTGAATTTGCTCTCAAGCCATACCCTTGTAGAAGAAGGGGCAAAGTAGCCCCCTATGCAAGGAGCAGGTACGTCTATCTTTTATAGATGTCCATACTCATTTGCATGATCTCCATGGCCCCCGACTAATAATGGCTTATCTACTATGACTTAAAGGTTAGAAGATCCTTAGCAAAAAGCAGAAGGGGCACCAGATATTTGCGCATACCCCTCTCCTCCCCCAGACAGATTAACACTTCTCCCCACTAGTTTTCATGATTTATTGGTATCCCATGTATAGACACCCTCAATCACCCTGTTAAAAGCTACAGTTAAAGGGGTCTTCTGATTACTAAAAAAATTCCTGCACACTAGGACTGATATAAAAAAAATCTTGAACTTGTTTCCACTACTTCGTTGGATCTAATTTAGTTAAGAAAATTCATCTAGTTCATCTAGTGTGGATAAGGGATTATTAATTATAGTAACACCTTCGGGGGTCTACTCCCCTAGACCACCTACGTAGAAAGGGTGACTTATGTTTTTTAAATCAGGAACATGTACAATATTTTTTTTTTATTACACCTGCAAACCAATATTGATGACCGGATATTGTATCTGTCCATAATGTGCATTTTATGTCTCCCATCTAAGGGTATAAATTATTACTAAAAAGTTAGAGATTGAAACCCCCAAAGTGGCTATCGAGAGCATGATTGGTAATACGTTAAAATAGAGACCAGTTTTGAGAATTCCGGCACAAATGATCTTTTGTTAGCAGATCCATAGACACTCAGCTATCGGGAATTATTAAAGCGAGGGCTGAAACTGCAATATACAAACAAGATATTCTAACTTCTCTATTCATAAGTGACCACAAAGATGTGGAGTGTGACTTTATTGGTTACAGATGTACGGAGCAGGCAGGTGCGGTAAGAATCTCCTCACTGTTTCTCCACAGCTGCCAGGAAATTCCCATTACACTTTGCTGCTTGTTTGAAGAGTCAGCAAACAATTACACTGTGCACTCCTTATGGCATTGAGATGCTAAAGCTGCAAGCCAGAAGTGATAAAAGTGGGTAAAACAGTAAATTAAGAAGAAGTAACCTTATCGAAAAAGATTCATAACACAATATGGATTGTAGGTAAACCTGAATTCTCCAGGTTGTGATGTTCATGTCCTTGGAGATAACTTGAAACATGCCTACTTTTATAACTGATACACATAAATTTACTTGAAACTTCTATTTTATAGGGAATCACTTTCTTTTATAAAGATTTCCACTACCAAGGGTGTATCTGTACCACTGGTGGTCTGCTCATGCTGGTGTACTTATAGGAAAAAAAAATAGGGCTGCACAACAGGTGGCCAGATTGTTGGTGCTTCTCATGGACGTTTTTTAGTGGACTTAAAGGGGTAGTGCGGCACTCAGAAATTATTCACAGAATAACACACATTACAAAGTTATACAACTTTGTAATGTATGTTATGTCTGTGAATCGCCCTGTTCCCCGTGTCCCACCACCCCCACCCGTGTACCCGGAAGTGTTGGTGCATTATACATTACCTGATCCGTGTCGAGGGCCGTCCGCCATCTTGTGCCAAACGTCATCTTTGGACGGACGGCCGAGTCGCTGCCACCCGTCCCCCCTCCGCCGCATCACAACTGTGCTCAGCCGCGATTGGCTGAGCACAGTTATGCTCAGCTAATCGCGGCTGAGCATCGGATGATGCTGCAGAGGGCGGCCGGCATTCGGGACAGTCGGAGCTGTTCGCCGAAGACGTCACTCGCTGAAGATCGGAGACTAGTGTCGGCACGTGACAGGTGAGTATAGCGCACCACACTTCCGGGTACACAGGTGGGGGTGGTGGGACACGGGGAAGGGGGCCATTCACAGACATAACATACATTACAAAGTTGTATAACTTTGTAATGTGTGTTAGTCTGTGAATAATTCTTTACCGCCGCACTACCCCTTTAACCAGTATTCAGTGTGAGAGGAAGCAAACAGACTAAGTTCCTGCAGAAGTTAAGCCAGGGGCGACTGGTGCTCATATTACCCACCTAGGATGGGTATCTCGCCACTAGGGGGCATAAGACGGCTCAGAGCCGCAACTTCCATCCGTGTGTAGAAGGGTCTTGTTATCTCTACCTCTACACCTTTTCCGTCAGAGCACATATACTACATTGGACAGGGCTCCTCTGGCAACTCCTTTCCTCTTCCTTCTCTCTGCAAAGCACTTCTACAAAGCATCTACCTCAACAAAGCACCTACTTCTACAAAACACTGGCTCTACCTTACTGTTAGCAACCACATTTCAGTGTTAAGATTTGCACTACTGTATCACTTGTACTGTTAAACTCAAGCCTTATATAGTGAAGTGTTCTATTTTTCACTAAACACAGGGGACTCTATCAGGACCTGCACCCACACATACCACCGTATGCTTGGTTTACTTTCCCCTCTCTGTGAGTGGTGGTACCAACATCCCGGGTGGGTCTGCTACCACTCCAGGCTACCGTGACAAGTTCCCAAGTGACCCTTAACAACCCCGGAGGTTACCTGACCATTGGGGACAGCACAACGGCCAAAGCAGGTACCTTCATCACACCTGTATACACCTACGACCGAATTTAATCACCAAGGTGGCCGAGTAGTGCCCATCACATGTTAAGGGCTAGTGTACTTACTCAAACCTGTCCCCAGCCACCTCCTTTCACCTCTTATATTAGATAGCTCCATTGTCACCAACATCTCTTCTGAAACCCTAGAACACTAGGAGCCATAAGTGCTCAAAGGTGTGACATTACAGTGTATTACCCCAATTTGTCTTGATTTTGTCCCTGTTTTTTGCTTTGTACTATGTTGTATCTTCTGTGTCTGCTCTTGGCCTGACTACAAACCTGTGCTGCCCCACTAACCTGTTCCCTGTCTCTGATCACAAGAAAACCCCATCAATCCATTCATTGGCTTCCACTGAGACTACACTCCTGCTCAGAAGCAGATTCTTTATCCCAAAATCTATAATGGGCAGCCACATCCTCTGTACCCCCAGTCGTTACACCTCTTGCTTTTTTCTATCCCATTGATGCCTTGTACTGATGTCTCACTGCCCCTGTGACCAGCTGCCGCCTATATTGGGGACACCCCAGTGGTGGCCCCCTGAAGCCACCACTGGGGTCCAGATCCTCGTATGATGTTTCAAAAGGGTGAAAAGCAGGAAATCAATATCCACAGCAGTGATCCAAATTCAAACCAGTTAGGTGGCATAGTGGTTCCATTTCCACTGGCTGTTACTAAATGTACAATGTAACAAGGTAGTGTCCTAGGAATCATAGATGTGGGTAATCGCATCCATCTTGAGTCATGGGGACCTCCTATATTCAAAAATCTTCATAAGAAGTTAAAGACTATCCTTATTGTTTGTGAGTCATTTGTAGACCATGATCTGGTAGGGTATAAGGCAGTATTATCTATAGACTATATATATATATATATATATATATATATATATATATATATATATATATATATATATATATATATATATATATATATATTGGTATAGGGGCATTGTATTTTGCATTAAAACCTCAAAGAATGAACATAACATCACTTGGCATTTCACCCATGTATTGTGGTTTGTCTTCTATTTCATCTGGCACGGAAACATTTCATGGCCCAATAAAGGTGACCTACTGGGGGTTATCAATGTCTTTAAATACCCCTGAGCATGATAACCCTGAAACATCCAATGGAGCAATATTATTACAGGAAACACAGATCTGTATCTTTCTCATGAGACATAGATGCAGACTCCATCTATGTTTGATACTGAATACTTATCGTGGATATCTGCGTTGATGTCTTGCAGACATTCCAAAAACAACACAAGCACAAATTTTTCCTAACATAACAATAAACAAAACATGCTCGGAATATTTTTTGTCTCCGTCCGTTGCCAAAATTGACAGTTCTGTAATGTGGGAGTCTTTTATCTGATACCATGCAAAAATAAGAGGGTTCTTACAAAAAAAAAATCTTTGATACCAATCCACATCTATTTGATCTCTCAGCAATATTACTCTGGAATAAGTTTCTATAGAACTGTTCCAATAGCTTAAGGTTATTTTATGATAGACATACTTGTGCAGCTGGGAATATTGACATGACAAAGCAGCCTTATAAGATATGAATAAATACATATTGTCTAGAATTCTAGCCAAGACCTCCAGAGTGGATCAGAAAAAACTCCCTTTACTGTACGTAAACCAATCTTGTCATCTTTAGATTATAGTAACATGTCCCTATACAGAGGGTGTGAGTATGTACTTCAAGACATTTCCCATGGAACTACCCATCGCCAACCCAGTGAGATTGCTGACCATGCACATTTGATAAAGGCTATCAGGATTGATTGATTGATTGATGATTGGACGTATATATAGAGACCTTCTACCCTTCCATCAGTGGCAGATGTCGGGGGTGAGGTTGTGAGAAGAATCAGGAATGGTTGAATGCAAAATCCATAAGATACTCATACGTACCTGTTTGGCCAAGGTTTAGGTCTGACCCATCTCTCTGATAACAGGAAGTCAGACCGACCCCAAAGACATTAGACAATTGGCCAGTCCTGCCAAAATCTGCAGGTCTACACAACTTTTTTTCTTATGAGCATCGGGGGATTTCAGTTCTTACAGTTCTTACAGTAGACAAGGCCTTGAAGTGTTCCTGTTGTTTGTAATTATTTTTGTCATCAGACATGACAAACGTTATTGTTCATAGCGGATGTTATTGTTAAGACCCTCTACAAATGTGAAATACAGTCTGGGAGAGCGTGGCAGTGCACACCAATCTCCCGCTAGCTGAACTTTGACTTCATAGACTTAGTGAAAAAAAAGAGTTGGATTTGATTGACAGTTGGGGAGAGTAACGCTCTTCAAAAACTTGTACCGATTGGGAGAACAAGTGGGAGAGGATGCGTCTGCAATGTGGTCCACTCCCGCTCTCTGTTGCATTATGAGCCCGACTCATTATGATTCTTTTTTTGTAAGTCTATGGAGCCCGACTCTTTCTTTTTTTTTTTTTTTTTTTCATACACAGAGCAGGGAGAGGACTCTCTGCAGTGCGTTCCTCTCCCGGCTGGTTCTCTCCATCGGTACAGGTCTGAACACTCATTTTTGACATGTCTCTATGTCAAAAGTTTTTCAAACGACCGGTACACTTTAAAGGGACTGTACCATCAGGCCTGGGCTGAAGCACTGGAGGCGCGCTGACCTACCCCCAATGGGAGGAACCCCCCATTCCTCTATGATACAGCTCCATTGATTCTAATGGAGCAGTGTTATAGAGGTACGGAGGTTTCCTCCCATTGGGGGTAGTTCAGCCCGCCTCCAGTGCTTCAGACCAGGCCTGATGGTACAGTCCCTTTAAGCTGGCCATACATTTTTCTTAGGGTAGCTAAACCGATAGATATCAATGCAGTCTATGCAGTTCATGTTGTGTATGATGAAGTCTCTTAAGTCTTCCATGATGGCAGATGTTGGATGGAGGTGCTTGGCATGTTACATTTACATAGGAGAAAAACATGATTCTTCTGGTAAATCCAAGTGAAGTGGAATTTCTCTTTCATTGATATTATGGGGAGAAACACACCATACCTTCACCTACAAAGTAGACACCGTTTGGGTCTTCAGAATAATTTATGTAGAATTTGCAGCAGACAAGGGTGTATTGTGACTTTAGGGAACTTAGCAAAGACTTTGTAATTAAACCAGTTGTCCTCATTATCAGCAGATAGGATCTTCACAGAATATACTTTTCAATATATTGTTGTGGCTCTCAGCCATTACTTTCCTGCCAAGATGAGAACAGATCTAATGAAAAGAAAGTGGGGAAATGAAGTTTCACTTTAGATGTTGATCAATTCTGTGAACTGTTAGGGCATACATATGTTTAAAAAAATGTACAGGTTAATGTAATTTTAAAGTTACATTAACCCTTCAGAGTGGGGACAACTCAATGCTGTTATTGAGGCCCTGAAAGTCCCTTTCATTGTGCACAGCTATCTTTTATACTCTTTATTTCAGGACCAAAGCTGGACTGGGATGGCCTGTTTGCTTACAATATCAGAGAGAGAGTTTTATATTGAGGAGTCATTCCTTTGCACAAAATAAGAAAACTAGTATTTACACCAGGGAAAGGGACCAGGAATAGGGAAACCTTAATTTACCTTTAAGGCACAGTGTGGACCCCCTTGAGATGGCTCATCTTCCATTTAGACTGTCCAGGCTATCTCCTTCACATAGCACAATCTAAGCCCCTCCTGCACTTCCTGTGTTCCATCTTGGTGCTGCTAGAGTCACAGTTCCTAGATATTGGCTACCCATTAGATTCCTAGTTTTGCACCAACTAGAAGCCAAACTGTGTCTAGTCATTGATGCTTACATCATAGCCCTAAACACATGCACAGTAGGTCTTCCAAAATGCCAATATATTTTGCCATTTACCTTTTAGTAACAGAGATTTCTACATAGAAGGCATAGTCTGACATGGTGATGACACCATAACGCATCCTTGTCAGCTGTTGGCTTATTAACCCTTATTCTTTTTTTTAGCAACAATAAACAAAATTGAAACAAGAACAATAAGCTCCATAGTTATAATTAAAGATGAGCAAACCATATTCGTCTTACTTTGTACAAAGCAAAACTGATCTGCGCTCATCTCCGTCAGGCTGGCCGCTCCATGCAGATGGAAGATACTGCCTAGGGACCGTCTGGAAAACATGTATCACAGCCCAGGGATACAGTCCAGGGCTGTGATACAGTTTCCCCGCATAGCTAGTACCTGGGAGAACTGCCCCTTCATAGCAGGTCCATAGTATATAAAAAGCCAGCTTCCCGCTTGACTTTTCCAGCAATAAACAGGTCTTCACTCCAATCCAGTGTAAGAAGAAGCATAAACGCTAACAAATGGATCCAGATGAAGCGCAGAGTTTCAGCAAACTGTGGTGGTAACATTCGACCCCTCAGGAAGATGCTTGTGCATTCCCAGGGTAGCATACACCTTTAATTAGCCAGAATTAAAGGGGTTATCCAGACTGAGAAAAAACATGGCAACTTTTACAAAAATAGCACATCTCTTGTCCTTCTTTTGGGTATGGATTTTCTGCTCAGTATCATTAAAGTGAATGGAGCTGAATTGCAGTTCTTCACACAACCTGAGCATGCTTGAGATGCTCTTTGTGCAAGAAAATAACTGTTTTTTTTTCTTTTCTAATACCAGATAACCCCTTTAAGGTTACATGCTGCACTGAAAATGCATTGGTGTATTCCTGAGGGGTTCATACATTAGAAATAGATAGCATATTAATACGCTATAACTCTTCGGGATGGGGAAGTATCTTAAATTATCTCTGATTTTGTTTTGTTTTTTGTTTTGTTTTTTTGTTTTTTTCTAATCACTTTCACGCTTTCATCGGAGTAAGTAAAACCCTCTATTTAGAACATTCTGAAATCTGTTCTCTTCTATTCTTTTTTTTTTTTTCATTGAAAAGTAAGATAAGATCATGTCACAAGACAGGAAAATATGCACCAATATTTCCATAGGAATTGTTTCCCTTCCTCGGTTGTGCCAAGACCTGAGTTACCTTTAGGGTGCATTCACACCTACTGGATCGGCAGCAGATTGGCAGCAGATCCGCAGCAGATCCGCAGCAGATCCGCAGCAGATTTGATGGTGCAGATCTGATGCTATGTTCAGTGTTTTAAATGAAATCTGCTGCGGATCCGTTAAGTGTGAACATACCCTAAATCTAAAAAAGACATACAAGAAAGTGGATCTCCCTAACCTGATATCGTATGGGCCCGACAGGAACATTGGGCATCTGGGTTGTTTATTTTAGGTCGGCATAGTTTTTTGCTAAGTCACCAAACGTAAAGCATTGGTAGAAGTATATAAAACAGCAAGAAAGAGACTGATTTTTTTTTTTTAATAAAAATAATATATATGCTGTATATGCTTAATATACAAAAAGAAATAATGAATAGTAGCTGTATATAAAAAGTATAACGAAAACTAGCACATACAGCATTTTCAGTATCCAAAAAGTTTAAAACAAAATTTAGTAATATAAATAAAAAGTAATAGAATAGAAAAAGCAAACAAAAAGTTGTTGAAAAAAATAACTACTATCTAATTTACTATCTAGTTGCAAAACCAAAATAAGGGAGTGAACTTTTAACAGCCCTCTATCCTGTACATCAATCCATAGCGGCGCATCGCCTCCTTAACAAACCCCTCTTTGACCGGGCTTCATCTTTTCACAGCCTTCAGTCCACCCCTGTCTCTGTGTCGCTGCAGGGCTAGTTAATATGTGCCAAGTCTTCACACCCTCGACGGTTTGCTAACGCCGACACTAATCACGTTGCAGGGAGCAGGTCAGCAGTGAAGGAGAAGAAATTCGTGTGAACAAGTCCCTAGGATGGCCCTGATGCCTCACACCTGCATGGCCTATTCAGCTGCACTGTTTACACATTGTCAGCCACAATTAATTCTTTACAACAACGGTCTAGTGATTGCCCTCCCATTGCACAGGGACCCCATTCTGAGCTCTTGTGTATGTTAAATTGAGCATAGGAGCCTGTGATTAAATTAAGTTTTGTAACTCCAGTCCCCTCCCTCTCCAGGCTTTCTCTCTGTTAATAACTATTCTGGGGATTGTGAAGTTCTGGCACTGGCGTAAAAAGTTAATTACGCACAATAAAAGCTAGGGAGAAGTAAAATTTATATCGTAACTATTCACCGGAGCACAAGAAGAGGTCTGCCCGGTTATGCATACTACGGATGTACTGGGGCAAATACACAATCGATTGCAAGCAAAGCATAGCTGTCAAAATGCATGAATCCAGAAGTCTGACATGGTGGCACTTTTCAGCCAAACCGAAAAGATACATGAACTCTTCTTACACGCATCCAGGAACAGTTCTCAAAATGACAATGTCAAAAACAGTGCATCGTCTATGTACCATTAAAACGTATACCCTATATTTTTTATGGGATGCAAAATAGTTAGCGCCTATTTATACTTTTTTTTTTTTTACATTTTATTTTATTATTGATTTTTGGTTTTATTTTTGATTTTTGGATTTATTTGATCTGCAAATACTTTGACTACAGATCTACAGACTGATTTCTATGGGATTCAATTTGTTACCAAAATATTACTTTGCACAGATATAATAAATGGTATACCTAGTCTTTTAAAGGGTTTATATTGGATTAGAAAAACATGGCTGGCATCGCTTCACAACACCGCTTAAAGGAAAACTGACAGCACAGATATCTGCATATATCCTTGGTGCCAGTTTTCGGATGCCGATCACATGAACATTACATACACACCTTAAGCCATGCTGTGTGATCCGGCATCTTTGGTAAAAACGTTCTTTATTCCGGCAGAGGCGGGTCTGTGACCCTGCGAGCTCCTGTCGCACTCTTCTAAAGACACAGCAGTGTCCAGACAGCAAGGCAGATGCTGACAGGGTCATAGTTTAAAAATGTATTGTCGTTTATTATTGCCAATAAACCAGAAATCATGTTGGCTATGATCTATGTAATGGCCAGGTCGTCACTCGCTTGCTCTCCACATCGCCCTGTGTAATAGACACAGGAGGTTTATAAGTTCAACCTTATTAACTACATATATAACTATGTCAAAAGACACAACACAAGAAATAGAGATGAGCGAACCTCGAGCATGCTCGAGTCGATCAGAACCCAAACCTTCGGCATTTGATTAGCGGTGGCTGCTGAACTTGGATAAAGCCCTAAGGCTATGTGGAAATCATGGATATAGTCATTGGCTGTAACCATGTTTTCCAGACAACCTTAGAGATTTTTATCCAAGCTCAGCAGCCCCAGCTAATCAAATACCGAACGTTCAGGTTCGGATCGACTCGAACCCGAACCGGGTTCGCTCATCTCTAACAATAAACAGTAACAAAATTTTATATATGTGGTAGAAATGAGAGGCTACCCGGAGATTCAACCGTATTACCTGAAAAAAGCCTTTGTCCAATAGGTTTTTTACCATGTTTTTCTTAAAGTAGACCTAAAAGCAGCTTATTGCGGACTAAATTGAAGGCTATGCACATTAGGGATTCTTACCCTGAACCAGGAGATATAACTCTTGTTTCAATCTGTCACTCCAATGCTGAGAGATAAGCATTAGAATTTTATTCAACTTGGAAGATAAAGCTCATAGGGTAGTCCCCTAGTCTGCAATAGATCAGTTCACAAAGTGGACATTTACATACAGGCATAGAGGCCTATTATATTAGTTATTAATGGGTCCGAAAATTGCTGAGCTTATATTCACTACCCTATGGGCTTTAGCACCTTATTTGCATAAAACTTCTAAATTTTATATCTCAGCGCTGGAGTGACAGACTAAAAAAAGAGTTATATCTCAAGAAGCTCTACTGTGCGCTGAATTTACACTTTAATGGCTTTAAATTTTAAGTAAATCTTTTCTAAGAACAGACTGACTGAATACCATTTTTCTGATTTCATACATTTCACAACTATTAAAAAAAAGTTCTTTTAGACAATAACAAATGGACACAATGTAAATATCCCTGTCTGTAGTATCTAACAATGACTCATTTCATTAAGGTTTAGTGTAATTGTAAAATTTCAGAATCTGAGTGCTAATGGTTTGTGCCGTAGGGGTGTGACCTAATGGTGCAGGTGCACAGCCACAAAACACTTCAAAGGCATCATAATGTCATTTGCTAAATGCATCGTCCCTAGCATTATCCCATCTGTATTCCCAACATGTGGAGGAACACACAGACACCAGAGGCTGAATGACACTCGTGACCTGGAATTAACCACTTTCCAGTGCTGCGGGCTAGAGCCATGTTTTATCTTCCCGGTGTTAATGCTCCAGTTAAAAACTGTGAAGTTCCACCTGTTACCTAGAGCACTGCACATTGGAGGATTTCAGAATATTTTTTAAAATAGATTTTATATTCTTTTTTTACTCTCTGAATATGTTCACACAGCCCCCCCCCCCCCACCTTGTCATATATGTAAAGATTAATTTATATGAAGTACCAGCAACATATATATATAATCTAATCTTGTGATTAGAAGTGTCCAATCTTCTGTGAGTGTCTCTACAGATGTCCCCTACTACTGCATAGGATATGCGTCCATTTGACTAGTGTGTGAAATATTTTTAGTATATTTGAGCAGGAGTGACTTATAATTATTTAAATATATTTAACATGCAACATAAACACCAACACTGCACTGTGTACTGCAAAGCGGCCATCTTTGGGGGAGCAGAGCTGACGGGTACAGTGTAAGAGAGGTGGTGTTGTGTATGATCCATGGAGACACCTTACTCTAATGTATAGTGACATATAAAATTCTGATCTATAATAAATTTCCCCTATGTTTATTTTCTTATAACAAGAATTACGCATTTTTGACAAAAAAATTTATTTAACTTTAATAATAATTCATTGTCAGGGGTAGTGATGCCCCTCAGAGCGTGTTGTGGTGGTGGTGGCCGGAAAGTAACAGAGCAGATGGAGATGGTAGAGATCCATCCTCTCAGCTCTACAGTACCGTTGAAGCATCTTAGAAGCAGTCTGATAGTCTGTAGAAAGCAGATCAGCATCCTGCTGGTGGTGTTGATCCAGGTCAATGTCTCACTCACAGTTATCAGCCAGGAGCACCTGTTGCAGAGACTGGTCACCCAGGTGAGTAGCTGAATGGTTGTGGCAATACACACCAGCTTCTCACTTATTCTGCTCATGCTAGCAGATTGCTGGTGGTGATGGTGGAAATCCATGTTAGCAGCTGTGATCCAAGTTAGCAGGTTGCTCTTAGTGAAACTGAAAAGCAGGCCAATGAAGGTGGTTGCATATTCCAGTTGATCAGGTCTCCAATGGTGGTATTTGGACTCTGCTTTTTTTTTAAGGTGCTGGAGTTACTACACTGCAGGTTGCTGGTGGTGGAATTGGGCCTCTGCAGGTTGGTGGTGATAATGTTTCAGCTGGGCTGGTCTCTCATGGTAGTGTTTGGCCTCTGCAGGCTCCTAGTGATGTTGTCCCAGCTGACCGGGTCGCTGATGGAGTTGCCCCAGCTCAGCAGGTTGCTGAAGGTTTTAATCAAAGTGAGTGAGTGTCTGGTGGTTCTGACAAAAATCATAAGCACTAGAAACAAACTGGCAGTATACACAGGCAGTATGCATGGGCAGTACAGACAGTGTGGTCACTAGTGTGGAGCCCCTCAGGGCAGAGAGTTTGGGGCTCTACACCTTCTTTTCTAGGGCCATGGGATGACATCACCAATTATGTCACTTACTTTCTGATGTCATGAGCATGCCCTGACAGGTTGTCAGGACATGATGGAAGTTGTTTTTGCAGGTTCGGGCACATTGCACTGCTGTCTTAGCCATGCCACCCACTTTACAATATCAGCATGTGAAATATGGCTTTTGTGGTCTCTCAGAATGATGTAGGGTGAGTTCAGACATGGAGGATAAGTTGCAGATTTTTACAGCCCAATACATGGGACTAGTGGTTGTACAACCCGGGTCCAGGGGCATAGCTAAAGGCTGTTGGGACCTGGTGCAATATTTTACCTTGGGCCCCCCATCCGATCCAATTACTCTAAGGTGACACCCCCTAATGTACCACCCAGTAGGGTAGCTACTGTGGAGGCAAACTTGGCAACTGCTATGGGGCCCGTGCGGCAGGGGGGGCTGGGCCCCCTGGCAGAGCGTGACTTGCCTCCATGGCACTAGTGGCCATCAGGAGCCTCAGATGCAGCCAGAGCATGGATCAGGTAACGTATGTTCCTGCTGTGAGTATGTAATCACATTGAAACTTACAGGAAAGGAATCCACTGCGGATATGGTATGTGTGAACCCACCCTTAGACAGGTTCTTAAAACAAAATAACATTAATGCATATGTATAGAAAATACCCATCATCCTTCCCCTTCCCTTCATCCATCCTTTCCTTGGTTGAACTAGGTGGACGTGTTTTTTTTTTTTAACCGTACTATGTAAATCATTGTGCACATACACATTATTATAAGGCTGTGTGGCATTTTTAACATATGTTAACTCATGTTGAGACCACAAAACAAAAACCAAAAAATTTCAATGTGAACCCAGCCAAACACGGCAACAATAGTTCGGTTAGGTTCACATCTGGTCAGAGGCCTCATCTGTCCAGCCTGTTCTGCAGCAGCAAGTAGAGCAGATTGGTCTGCTGCATTAAGGGGAACCCAACAGACCTCAGTGACTATGATGGAGTCATTTTGCTGCATTTTAACATCTTTATTTCTATCTGGTTACACTGAACATTCCATCTTCACTTGTGCTTTGAGTCTGTTCTCTATTCATTATTCCCAGATGGTCCAGCTCACATTTTATGTCTTTCCATCGTCTAGAATGTTATTGGTTTGATGATTTATTGCTTACTATGTTTTATATGAGCCTCATCCAGAAAAAAAACACTGAAGAAAATCTTTGAAGTGTCCTTGTCACTTTAAAAATCTTTCAACATGTCAAAACTTTTGATCAGTTGGGGTCTGGGTGTTTAGAAGTTTAGACCCCCGTAATTACCCCCGAATGAGCAGGTAGAAGCTTTTATCTAAGCGCTTCACTCCCTGATTTGTTGCGATCTCCTTTTCACTGCAAGAGACAGGCTCCATAGACCTACAATAAAACCCCTGAGGGGTGAAGCGCTTAGCTGAGAGATTCTCCTGGCTCTTTCTTACAGTCGGTGGCGGATCTGCATACTCCGTCCCCAAAATGAAATGTCAGAATAATTTTTTTTTTTAAAGTGACAGTGCTCATTTAAGTATACAGTATATGACTGCATCATTTAGTTTGTCAATTTACTAAAGTTTTCTTTCCCTGTTAGGACAAATGTACCTACAAGTAGACTGTGAGTGCTGTCTGTGCATTGTACAGGGCAGATCATAAGACTATTGAGCCCCAAGACAAAATGTATAACTGGACCCCCACTACCATATACCATCTATACAACTGGTGTCTTATATGACAGAGAGGCCTTTTAAGTAATCCAAGACTTGAGTGCCCAAGTAACTGCTGCTGCCTCTACACCTCGGCAAGGAGCGTTCCTAGAAAAGCTGCAGAGATCGAGAAGATTCAAAGTTAGTTCCTATCCACCAGATGGGGGATAGGTACGGTAGCTTATCAGGGAGCTCCCAGTGCTAGGCAAGCTAGGCAAGTTTTGCAATGTTTGGTGTCATGCATAGGCTGCGATCCATTCCTTTGAAGGATATCCTCCATTCTCAGGGTTGGGCAAAGGCACCAATCAGCTAGTTATCCTCTATCCTATGAAGAGGAGATAGTTTGTAATCTTGGGATAACTACTTTAAATTTGCATATTTTAAAATTTCCAATTTCTTAGGTGAGTACTAGTCCATTATCAGACTCTAAGCTCCTCTTTATGGTCACTAGCCAGCCAGAAGCCATTTGCCTGGTCTGCTCCATCACTGCCATTAATTTTATTAGGCATTTGTCTTCTAACCATTAAAGCAACTCTGTACCCATAATCTGTCCCCCCCCAACCCACGTGTACTGCCGGATAGCTGCTTTTAATCCAAGATCCGTCCTGGGGTCCTGGTCCTGGTTTGTCAGGTGATGCAGTTATTGTCCTAAAAAACAACTTTTAGACTTGCAACCCAGTGCCCAATGGCCGTGGCCTAGAGTATCTGTGCCCTAACTTTGCACCACCCCTCCATCCCTCCTCCCCACCCTCTTCATCATTAGGAATGCCCCAGGCAGGTATTCTCCTATTCATCAGCTGTGAGAGCACGGCACATGGGCTGGATCGTTAAGACACCTGTGCAGTGTTCACTGCTGAGAAATAGGAAAAAGACTGCCAGTGGCATTCCTAATGATGAGGAGGGTGGGGAGGAGAGACGGAGGAGTAGTGCAAGGGCACAGAGCTGCAAGTTTAAAAGTTGTTTTTTTAGGACAATAACTGCATCACCTGCCGGACGGATCCCAGGACAGATCTTGGATTTAAAGCAGCTATCGGAAGGTACAAGCGGTTTGGGGGGGGGGGGGGGACAGATTGTGGGTACAGAGCCGCTTTAAGGCCTCATTTACACGTTCAGTGATTTCTCTGGGCTGCAAAACCTCCCACTATTTTTTTCTCCATGATCCATGGAAAATCATTCATATTTGCATCTGTTTCTGTTTGAATGTGAATCTGAATAGTACTAGTTTTAGGGATGTTCCGAACAGAGTTCGGTTCGGGTTCGTACGAACCCGAACCCTCGGTAATGATTCCCGCTGTCTGCCCCCTCAGTGGAGCGGGCGGATCCAGTGGGAGGACCGCCTGGAAAACTGGGATACAGCCATAGCCATAGGCTGTATCCCAGTTTTCAGGGCGTTACTCCCGCTGGATCCGCCTGCTCCACGGAGCGGGCTGACAGCGGGAATCTGCTGCCGAGCGTTCGGGTTCATACGAACCCGAACCTCGGCAGGTTCGGACCATCCCTAACTAGTTTGCATAGATTTGATCTGTGTTTCTTACGGATGTCACAGATGTGACATTCATGATGTCCGTAAAAAATACTGATCCCATAGACTTCTATTGGTAATCCGTACCGCAATCACAATCGGCACTAGGACATGTAATTGTTTTTACTAAACAGATAACGGATCAAAATTAAAACGGACTATGTGAAAAGCCCAATATAAATCAACCTGCTCTAAGTTGAACTGTGATTTCGGATCCGCAGTTACGGACAACTTTACTTAATGTGTGAATAAGGCCTAAGGCCATACTGCACGATGTTGTGGAGACATCGATCACCGACCTGTCAGATCAGCGCTCACTTCCCCCTCTGTCCCCACTTGCTTCCTGTGCTATTACACACACAGACAGAGAGCGGGGAGAAGCAGGAGGGGCTGCCTATTGAAGTCAGTGGTGGTCTGCTGCTATAACATGGAGTGCAGCAGACACTTGCTCACATGATCATGATTTTTCAACATGCTGAAAGACCACGATCAGCCAACATTGTTCATGTTGGCTGACCGTGACCTTTTATCGTGTACTATAACTAAAAAACGAAGATCGGCCTAAACTGTTAGTATTTAATAGAGATGAGCGAACCTGGAGCATGCTCGAGTCGATCCGAACCCGAACGTTCGGCATTTGATTAGCTGGGGCTGCTGAAGTTGGATAAAGCTCTAAGGTTGTCTGGAAAACATGGATACAGCCAATGACTATATCCATGTTTTCCACATAGCCTTAGGGCTTTATCCAACTTCAGCAGCCACCGCTAATCACATGCCAAAAGTTCGGGTTCGGATGGACTCGAGCATGCTCCAGGTTCGCTCATCTCTAGTAATTGGCCAAGTTAGGCCGATAATAGTTTTGTGTAATACTACCTTTAGTCTTGTGTCCCTACTAAGATCTATGTTTTAGACTTCTCAATGTAATATGGGGAGTCATTGGCAGCTATTTTTTCCCTCCTTGCACATCCATTTTACTCGAAACTCTGTCTGCTTGGTTCACAAGACATATAAAGTAAAAAAAATAAAGTCTTAAAAGTGGAGGCATGCAAAATCCCCACATCTTTTCACGGTCTGTGCCTTGTATAGACAACAATATATTTCCCCCTAAAGAAATTGAGGACTTATTCACTAGTTTCAGGTTTAGCCAATGTTAGGGTGGTATTTAGGGATGGTCCGAACCGAACTCTCGGTAATGATTCCCACTGTCTGCCCGCTCCGTGCAGCGGGCAGATCCAGTGGGAGGACCGCCTGGAAAACTGGGATACAGCCATAGCCATAGGCTGTATCCCAGTTTTCCAGGCGGTCCTCCCGCTGTATCCACCTGCTCCACGGAGCGTGCAGACATCGGGAATCTGGTACCGAGCGTTTGGGTTCATACGAATCCGAACCTCGGAGGGTTCGGACCATCCCTAGTGGTATTACATGGCCTAATGGTGCGTTTACACAGAGAGATTTATCTCACAGGTTTTGGAAGCCAAAGCCAGGAATGAATTTGAAAACAGGAGAAATATCAGTCTTTCCTTTATGACCTAATCCCTCTTTATAGTCTGTTCCTGGCTTTGGCTTCAAAAATCTGAACCTAATCCTATCAGCTGTCAGATGCAAATCCGCTATTACACATGGTGCTTAATCGCAGATCTTGTAGTCGACATTGATGTTTTTTCACAGTTCAAAATGTTCCAGTCAGCCAACAAACTATAAATAATTGCCCCATGTAATAGGGCTCTTAGGGCTCGCAGCACTGGCTCAGCCATGTGTAACAATATACAGCGACATCCATCTGCTGTGCAGGCAACTGCAACCTAGTTAAATTTAGTGCTGCCCCCCTTCATTCTGTAGATTGCTGGGGGGTCCCGGAATCGGCCTTTTACAGTCAGGGTGCGTGCACACTACCGAATCCGTGCGGATTCTGTCCCTGATTGGACGTATCTTTTCCCGTGACACAGACTCCATTCTATGCGCAAAAAAAAAATGCAGCAACACACACACGCACACTGGAAACTTAGATTAGATATCCCTTTCCCGGGATATGGTTAAGAGCTCAATGTTTTGCATCAGAATGCAGTCATTTCTAACCGTGGGATCTTATTAGTTGTGTTTTTGTGACTTTTATATTGTAATTTCTTTTCCTTATTCAGGCATTTTTAAGTAAATACAAAAAAAGGCTGAACTCTGTTCTTACTCTCCAGTATAGTATCATCATTTAATAGTTTTAAACATTTGTACACTACTGCCACCTAGTGGCATAGCCCATAAATACAGCAAAATGGATGTTGCAGACACTACAATTAATGGATAGTCGTCGCCCCCCCCCAAAAAAAATTTCACATCTTCCAGTACTTATCAGCTGCTGTATGTCCTGCAGAAAGTGGTGTATTATTTCCAGTTTAGAGAGCAGGAGAGGTTTTCTATGGGGATTTGCTACTATACAGTTCCTGACACATACAGAGGTTGCAGCAGAGAGCACTGTGTCAGACTGAAGATAATTCACCACTTCCTGTAGGACATCTGATAAGTATTAGAAGATTTTTAAAAAGTTAATTACAAATCTCTGGCACTTTCTGGCACCAGTTGATTTGAAAGAAAAAAAAATTGGTGAACAACCCCTTTAAAGTACAGAAACAATATTTGATGACTGGAGACTACTTGGTCTGTGCACTGCAAAAGGTGTCTGCTTGATAAGAAAAGGTTTCCTGAAAAAAATCCAAGATGGCAGCCCCCCACAAGTTTCTAGCTCTGCCTGGCTGCTGATTGGCTGGAATTCTGTGCGTGTCATAATGAAGGGAGCCTTCGTGATGTCAGGCCTAGCTTGTTCATGATGACATGCTCAGCTTAGGGTGCGTTTACACAGATCGATTTATCTAACAGATTTTGGAAGCCAAAGCCAGGAATGGATTTGAAAAGAGGAGAAATCTCAGTCTTTCCTTTATGACCTGATCCCTGTTTATAGTCTGTTCCTGGTTTTGGCTTCAAAGATCTGTTAGATAAATCTGTCTGTGTAAACGCACTATTAGGCTGCGTTTACACGAAGCAATAATTCGCCCAATCGATCGTTTAACGATTTTGAAGCAACGATTTGGTTTTTATAACGACGAATAAATCGTTAGAAAAATCGTAAGAATATTTGTAAGAAAAATCGTTATTGCGATAGTTTTTAAGATCTCTTAAGCCCATCTTTTACATAGGGTGAATCTTTGAAAGACTGTTTACACGAAGCGATCTGCGAATTTTTAGCGAACGACAATCGATGATTTAAGAACATGTTGAAAGATCAAAATGAACGATTTTTCGCTGGTCGCTTGATCGTTTGCTGTGTTTACACAGAACGATTATCGCTGAAACGCGATCGTTATTGCGAAAATTCGAACGATAATCGTTCCGTGTAAACGCAGCATTATGGTGTGTTTACACAGACAGATTTATCTGACAGATCTTTGAAGCCCAAACCAGGAACAGACTATAAACAGGGATCAGGTCATAAAGGAAAGACTGGGATCTATCCTATTTTCAAATCCATTCCTGGCTTTGGCTTCCAAAATCTGTCAGATAAATCTGTCTGTGTAAACGCAGCATTAGTCTCTTCATTTAGCTCATTGGCAGAAAGCCGGACACATCGTAGTTGAGTGCTGCCATATGACAGGGGTGCACAGGCACAGGGAGGCCTGTCTAATATTAGCTCTCTTGCAGATTTAAAGGGATACTCCCCCCAAGAGCTAAAAAAATGAAATGCTCCCAAACCTAGCTGGCTTTACTCACCATGTCCCCCTGAGTATTTTGAAACGTCTCCCATCTTTCTAGCTGCTGCCATTCCTGAGTTACAACTTTTTCTAAAAGACGATCTATATCCAAGATAGGAAACTACATTTCCCATCATGCAATGCTTCTGCCTGATGATCGTGAAGTAGCAGAGCTGAGACAATGAAGGAGATGATGACAGTGTAGCAGAGCTGAGATGGCGGTGTCGGTGTAGCAAAGCTGAGTTGGAAGTGACGTTGTAGCAGAGCTGAGTTGGGGATGACGGTGTAGCAGAGCTGCGGTGGAGGCGTAGCAAAGCTGAGTTGGAAGTGACTGTGTAGCAGAGCTGAGTTGGCGGTGACGGTGTAGCAGAGCTGAGTTGGCGGTGACGGTGTAGCAGAGCTGAGTTGGCGGTGACGGTGTAGCAGAGCTGAGTTGGGGGGGTAGGTGTAGCTGAGTTGGGGGTAGGTGTAGCAGAGCTGAGTTGGGGGTAGGTGTAGCAGAACTGAGTTGGGGATGACGGTGTAGCGGAGCTGAGTTGGGGATGACGGTGTAGCGGAGCTGAGTTGGGGATGACGGTGTAGCGGAGCTGAGTTGGGGATGACGGTGTAGCGGAGCTGAGTTGGGGATGACGGTGTAGCGGAGCTGAGTTGGGGATGACGGTGTAGCGGAGCTGAGTTGGGGATGATGGTGTAGCGGAGCTGAGTTGGGGATGACGGTGTAGCGGAGCTGAGTTGGGGATGACTGTGTAGCGGAGCTGAGTTGGGGCATGACGGTGTAGCGGAGCTGAGTTGGGGCATGACGGTGTAGCGGAGCTGAGTTGGGGCATGACGGTGTAGCGGAGCTGAGTTGGGCATGACGGTGTAGCGGAGCTGAGTTGGGCATGACGGTGTAGCGGAGCTGAGTTGGGCATGACGGTGTAGCGGAGCTGAGTTGGGCATGACGGTGTAGCGGAGCTGAGTTGGGCATGACGGTGTAGCGGAGCTGAGTTGGGCATGACGGTGTAGCGGAGCTGAGTTGGGCATGACGGTGTAGCGGAGCTGAGTTGGGGCATGACGGTGTAGCGGAGCTGAGTTGGGCATGACGGTGTAGCGGAGCTGAGTTGGGCATGACGGTGTAGCGGAGCTGAGTTGGGCATGACGGTGTAGCGGAGCTGAGTTGGGCATGACGGTGTAGCGGAGCTGAGTTGGGCATGACGGTGTAGCGGAGCTGAGTTGGCGGTGACTGTGTAGCGGAGCTGAGTTGGCGGTGACTGTGTAGCAGAGCTGAGTTGGCGGTGACTGTGTAGCAGAGCTGAGTTGGCGATGCCGCTGTGATTGTGGGGGCGGAGCTTGCCGCGGGTGATTGCGAGGGGCGGAGCTTGCCGCGGGCGATTGCGGGGGGGCAGAGCTTGGAGCTTGCCGCGGGTGAGTGCAGGGGGGGGGGGGGGGTGCTGCGGGTGAGTGCGGAGGCTATGCTGCGGGTGAGTGAGGGATGCCACGGGTGATGGGGGGGCGGTCGGTTGTGGGCCAGGGGGCTGTGTGCTGCGGGTGAGTGCTGGACGGTGCACCAGGAGGCTCTGGACACAGGGGGTGAGCTCTGGGCTGGGGGGGACCGGGTGGCTGCTGTTAGTTAGCTGCGCTGATCACTGTCTCCCTCTGTAACCGCAGCCACCCCATCAGTGTTCTCAGTCACTTCACTGTGCTGGGACTGAGGACATGTGATGCTGTCTCGGAGGGTGGGGGCCAGGAGCAGGGAGGGTGTCGGGTTGGACTGAGGTCTGATGATTCTCTGCAATCCATGGAGGTGAATGCAGCTAGATAACAGCAAAACTGTGCAGAATCCGTAATAACTGTATATTGGAAAGATGGAAAGCTACGGGTGGGCAGCGTATTAATGCAAAAATAATTTTGGGGGGAATACCCCTTTAAAGTGTCGCCGACATTTGTAAAATCGTTTGACCTGTCATAGAGATATGTCAAAAGTCTTGATTGGTCCGAGGGTTTAGACCTGTACCGATCGGGAGCGGGGAGAACACTCAGCTAAGCGCAGTCCTCTCCCGGCTCCCTGTCACATGATATCAGTGTGGCTCTATAGACTTACCTAGGCAATTAGATGGAGCCTGAATGATCATGTGACAGAGCCAGGAGAGGACTGTGTTCAGCTGAGTCTTCTTCCAGCTCGTTCTCCCATTAGATATGGGTCTGATCACTTACCTGATTTGACCTGGACCGATCAAAATGTTGACACATCTCTACGACAGGTCAAAAGTTTTTGCTCTGTATTTGCTCAGTGTTAAAATACCCTTAATCTGCAGCAGAGCAAAACGGCGAGTGAGGACCATGGGAAATAGGTCACCTGTGCCTTACTAGTGTGCCAGGGGTCTTTGGGGCGGGTTCAGGAGAGAGCTCTCCTAAAAGTGCCATTTAAATGGAGATGTGCCCCCCCCCCCCCCGCACCAATCCAGACACAATAATCTCTCTCTCTACACCAGCAAGCAAATAGCAACTTGTTGCTCTCTGAGGGCACTGTCTGTCTAATGTGGCTGATTGCTGCACCTGTGCGACTGTGCCCACCTGTTTGTTTGTAATATCTGTTATTAAATAATGGAGAGTAATGGTGCGTTTACACGGAACGATTATCGTTAGAATTTTCGCAATAACGGTCACATTTGAGTGATAATCGCCTTGTGTAAACACAGCGAACGATCAAGCGACGAGCGAGAAATAATTCATTTTGATCTTTCAACGTGTTCTCAAATCGTCGTTGGTCGTTCGCTAAAAATTCACAGATCGCTTTGTGTAAACAGTCTATCACCGATTCACCCTATGCGTGAGCGATCTTAAAACGATCGCAATAACGATTTTTCCAAATGATATATCGTTCCGTCTAAATGCTGATCGTTATAAAAACCAAATCGTTGTTTTGAAATCGTAAATCGTTCTATTACAATTCTTAAGCACAGAAACATAATTGATGATAGAAGACCACTTGCTCTACCTAGTCTGCCCTTTTATTATTTCCTTTATTATCTTCGGATAGATATATGTTTATCCCAGGAAGGCTTACATTCATTTACAATAGATTTACCATCTTACCATTTACATTTGCCGCAAGTTTGTTACAAGCATCTGCTACTCTTTTAGTAAAAGGGTGGTGGTGGTTTCTCATGTTGTAGCTGATCTTAGTTGTTAGGGACATACATTTATCTGCCGAGGTTAATGTAAAACACTTCCCTATACCCTAGAGCAGTGATTTTCAACCTTTTTTGAGCCGCGGCACACTTTTTATACTTAAAAAATCCCGGGGCACACCACCAACCAAAATGGCACAAAATGACACTAAAACAGTACATATTATACATATAGTTAATAATATAGATTCTAAATGTATTTATACTCACTCAGTGTGAAACATGGGCCTGTTTTCTTCTCCCCCCTGTGCTTCTCTCCACCATACTTCTCCCCCCTGCTTCTCTCCTGTGCTTCTCTCCACCATACTTCTCCCCCCTTCTTCTCTCCTGTGCTTCTCTCCACCATACTTCTCCCCCCTGCTTCTCTCCTGTGCTTCTCTCCCGTGCTTTTCTCCACCATACTTCTCTCCCCCCTGCTTCTCTCCACCAAACTTCTCTCCCCCTGCTTCTCTCCGCTGTTTCTCTCCCCCATCCCCATGTTTCTCTCCCCCCTGCTTCTCTCCTGTGCTTCTCTCCACCATACTTCTCCCCCCTTCTTCTCTCCTGTGCTTCTCTTCACCATACTTCTCCCCCCTGCTTCTCTCCTGTGCTTCTCTCCCCCATGCTTCTCTCCTGTGCTTCTCTCCTGTGCTTCTCTCCACAAAACTTCTCTCCCCCCTGCTTCTCTCCGCTGTTTCTCTCCCCCATCCCCATGTTTCTCTCCCCCCTGCTTCTCTCCCCTGTTTCTCCCCCATCCCCAGGTTTCTCTCCCCCATTGTTTTCTCCTGTTTCACAGGGGCACCATAGTTTGGGGAACTTTCCCCACGGCACACCCGACCATGTGTCGCGGCACACTAGTGTGCCACGGCACACTGGTTGAAAATCACTGCCCTAGAGCATAGTGCTCGATTGAACACTTCTTGGTGGTCAGGTAAGGGTGGTCTTGCAACTTTAATAACTGTCAGTTATATCTTGGTATCCTTCTCCAGCCTTCTTCTTCGCTTGTGGCCTGGCCTTGCTAGCCATGTCATTCTCTGGCTGCCATAGCTATGATCTAGGTTGTATCCATGTTACCCAGGCAGGACTCAGGCTGTGTCCACCTTAACCACAGACCGGGAAGATAGTGACATTCAAAAGTGTATGGTTTGGGTTCGTACGTACCTGAAACCCGAACCTCAGCTGGCTCGCTCATCTCCAGTTATTATTGAAAAATGCTTAACTTGGGTAAAGAGCACTTGAGCATTTTAGTACTCGCTCAATGCTAGTGGGTGTGCATTAGAGATTTGGAGACCCTGGATCCACGTGTTGGTTAGCGCCAATTTAAAAGTCTAGTTCTGTATACGTTACCTGATCAGGTATATTGCTGTGGCAGTGGCCTTTGGCAGGTGAGATTATTGAAAATATCTAAATGCGTTTTGGGGCACTCTTGCCACCTTCCTTAGCAGCAAATATTATATTTGTTGTTTCTGATCTGACAGGTCACTTAGCCAATTATAGGCCAGGACCATCGGGACAGTTATTGTCGTTTCTGATCTGAAAGGTCGCTCAGCCAAATACTATTTGCTGCTGAGGAAGGTGCCAAGAGTGCCCCGAAACGCGTTCTGATATTTTCAATATTATCACCTGCAAAAGGCCACTCAGTATAGCAGCTAACTGCCACAGCTCAAACAGGCCTCTCTGAAGCTGCAGCACATGGGACCGAGGAGGAAGCAGAGTGTAGGAGAAGACTGGGAATGTGGACAGGTGATGTAAACTGTTTGGGCAGTGCAGCCCTTGCTAAATGATTATTGGGCCATGAAATAGGCCCAGTAAACCAGCGCCGATCTAGCAGATCTATGGTAGGATGCTGGATCCACATGTGAGTTGGCACCAATTTAAAAATCCAGTTCTGCATATCTGGTCGGGTATATTGCTATGGCAGTTCATAAGCTGCTGTACTGAGTGGCCTTTTTCAGGCGAGTCCATTGAAAATACTGAACGTGTTTCGGGGGCCCTCTTGGCACCTTTCTCAGCAGCAAATAGTATTTGTTGCTTCTGATCTATCCCCCAATAACCTCAGATTGTCACCCCTTGTTCTTGTGTTGCTGCAGGAATTGCCACTCGCTTCACATTTAATAATAAGTAGTGATGAGCGAACATGCTCGTCCGAGATTGGTATTTGTTCAAGTATTAGGGTACTCGATGGTACATCCGTTTCCTGTAAGTTAGGGCACTATTTCATCCTGCGATCACGTGGGACCCATACATGTTGATAGCAGCAATTGGTAAGCCAGATCAGATGACCCTGCCATATAAAAAACGCAGCTGGTAGTGCTTGATTCAGACGCATGCTGTGAGAGATTAGGGACAGAGCTGCTGCTGGTCAGGAAGAGCGTTAGGGAGGGTATTAGCGTTCCAGTAGGCAGGGAATACTAGTGAAACAACCAAACAGCCCTTGTAAGGGCTTCAAATCGTTTTTAAATTGTATTACTACAGACTGCTGGCCTCACTCCAATTTTTTGGGAGGCTCACTTGCTTTCTCACTCTCTTTTAATGGTTCTCTGTGTGCTCACTGCCATGCTGTGTCGGGCCTAATTTGTGGGAGGCTCACTGGCTAACGCTTCTACCTTGGGCACTCTGTCTTCACCCCCCATGCTGTGTCAGGCTAAATTTTTGGGTGGTTCATATGCTACTTCTGTTTTTAATGGTTTTCTGTGTCCTCCCCGCCATGCTGTGCCAGGCAAAGTTTTTGGGTGGTTCATCATATGCTACCTCTGTTTTAAAGTGACTGTACCACCAGGCCCAGGCTGAAGCACTGGAGGCGGGCCAACCCACCCTTAGTGGGAAGAAACTCCAGCCCCTCCATGACGTGACTCCATTAAAATCAATGGAACCTATAATAGAGGGGCTAGGGTTTCCTACCACTAAGGGTGGGTTGGCCCGCCTCCAGTGCTTCAGCCTGGGCCTGGTGGTACAGTCACTTTAATGGTTCCCTGTGTTCTCATTGCCATGCTGTGTCAGGCTGAGTTTTTGTGTGGTTCATATGCCTACCTCAGGCTGTTGCCCAGAATTTGGCATAATGGTGTCATTAGGCAGCCTCAGAGGCATCCATGCATGCTGCCCCTGCTGTTTCCTGTGCATTTCCATTGTGTTTCCATCATTTTCTGAGGTTGACAGATTTTCACACCACCTTCCCTCTACCAAACTTGGGTCCCCTGCAAAAATGCTCGAGTTTCCCATTGACTTCAATGGGGTTCGTTACTCTAATCGAGCTCTCGAGTATCGGGAGATTAACGAGCACCCGAGCATTTTAGTACTCGCTCATTACTAATAATAAGTGTTGGTGTATACATCACCACTCACCTCTTGCAACTAACCCAGGAGAATTTGCCAGGTTGAGTGTAAGGGTTACAGTGTGCTGCTCCAGCAAGATGTAGCACTTCATCTGTAAAGGTTTCAAACTTTTTTTTTTTGTAGTTGAGGTCCCCAGAACAACAACAGAGCAACAACAGTGGGTACTACATAGAATCTTTCACCCATATGGTATATGTATAGCTATTCTCTGCAATATGTGGGATGCACGATTAGGAAACGGACGGTCGCTATTTACCCGTGAATAAGGGGTGTATACACCAAAACTTGTGGGATTTGCTATTTTATTATGTTTCTATGAAAGTTTTTTTTTTTCAGTATAAAAAAAAGTTAGATTTATCCTGTGTGGATCTGGAGGATCCATTTCTTCTTCTGTATTACTTTATTACCTTACATGCTTCAGTTCTAGAACTCCGGCTACCTGCCTCTCTGTGAGCATTAAGCTGATTAAAAGATTATTTTTTTCCCTAACCAAGGCACATTTTAAAAGACATGAACAGGAAGGACTTGGGGGCCTATTACATGGGCCGAAGATGTAAACAATCACTGATCTGCTAGATCGGTACTTGTTTACTGAGCCTATTACATGGCCCGATAATCGTTTAAAGGGAACCAATCACTTAAAAAACGCATGTAAAGCTATGGGAATGTGCTGTAGCAGCACCCAGCACACTTCCCAAACATGCTTTTATACCCCCCGTCCCTGCAATGTACAAGCCAAAAACGTACTTTATAAACTCGGTGCCCTGTATGTAAATTACCCCCAAGTAGTCCTCTGGGCGGGGAGCTGCGGGCAAGTAGTCACGGTCCCTGGGCGTTCTGCAGTGCTAATCACGCCCCTCTGGGCGTGATTAGCCTGCATAATTGTGGCGGCGTCATCGGAGGCGCGCTGTCTCTAACGTCAGCACGCCTACGTTCTTGCTGTGCCGCTCATGCGCAGTACAGCGGGTCCGGTCTGCGCCGTACTGCGCAGGTGCAAGATAGCCACGAACTCATTGCCGGATCTCCAGCAATGAGTTTGAGGCTTTCTGCACCTGCGCAGTACGGCGCAGACCGGACCCGCTGTACTGCGCATGAGCGGCACAGCAAGAACGTAGGCGTGCTGACGTTAGAGACAGCGCGCCTCCGATGACGCCGCCACAATTATGCAGGCTAATCACGCCCAGTGACTACTTGCCCGCAGCTCCCCGCCCAGAGGACTACTTGGGGGTAATTTACATACAGGGCGCCGAGTTTATAAAGTACGTTTTTGGCTTGTACATTGCAGGGACGGGGGGTATAAAAGCATGTTTGGGAAGTGTGCTGGGTGCTGCTACAGCACATTCCCATAGCTTTACATGCGTTTTTTAAGTGATTGGTTCCCTTTAACAAGGGCTGCACTGCCCAAACAGTTTACATCACTTGTCCATGTTCCCGGGCTCCTCCTGCGCTCTGTTTCCTCCTTGGTTCCGCGTGCTACAGTTTCACAGCAGCCCGCCTGGGCTGACAGGCCGCTCAGCTAGTCACGGCCAGTCATCTTAGAAGCTGCAGAGCACGGGACCAAGGAGAAAGCAGAGCGGAGAAAACCGGAAACGTGGACAGGTGAAGTAAACTGTTTGTTGAACTGTTAGCCGCCAGCAACATAGTGATGCGCGGTCGGCGGCAAATGATTTTAGGTCTGGGCCTAAAGAAACAATCAGGAGGTGACTGTTTGATCAACTGATCATTGTCTCTATGACATAGAGCAATAATCTGCTGAATCGGGCCAATTGTCGCTCCATGTAGTAGAGCCATTACTCTCATCAAATAGACGGTACCAGCGGTGGTGGATACAGTATCACTTTAATCTACATTCCATACAAAGCTAGTTTGTGGTTTAGTTTCACGTTGTATGACTTTTTGTCACAGCGGCCATGTGTGCTGTATTAGTAAAAAATGAAGAGGAAAAAAAAAATAAAACAAAAAGAAATTATGCCCACAGACATATGAGAAATGGCACCCATTTTTTATTAAACAAATCATTTTTCTTTATTATTTTTCTTATTTAATTTTTTTTTTTTTAATATTACCACATAAGCCCTTTTGATACTATGTAGTCCCAGTTTTTCTTCCAGCCACACCATATAATGTTCTCTTCAGTTTATTACTATTATGAATCTCATGAATAAAAATAAGAATATAGTTTTTTAATCTGATAAATTTGGGGAGATTTGGCCTCATCTGTAAAAGCTAGTATAGAACAAAAGTGGAGGTGCTGCCCCTAGTGGCTGATAAGTAAAATTACATTGGCAATTCAACAAGCTCCTCCTTTTATCTGCACTGGTTTTTAGACATGAGGCTCAGTGTTGGACTACTTACCAGCAGACCAATTCTGTAGAAGGACATCGGTAACATCCACACGTACTTTAGGCAACTACTCTGTGGGCAGCTGTGTGATAATGCAGTCTATCGGAGCTCAGCAATGTTATGGGACTGGTCAGCAGAATACTGGGCCTATCACACAGGGTAATTATTGGCCCCTTTGGCTGATAGCTCTCCATGTAATAGGGCCCCTTAGCCACATTTTAACATTGCGGTCACTGATTAATCCCGGCAATATCACATAGTTCTTGGTGACTGCATGGGGATGTGGTTTTGGCAGGGAACACAGCCTTAAAAGAACACACCGTATTGCCAGTGCAGGTGACATGTGGAACCACCTGCAGCTGCTAATAGCTGCCAAACCTGCAGCGATCATCTGATCATTAGAACCTGATTCGAGAAAATCTGTTTAAAGGGGGGGGGGGGGGGGGTAACCATCACGTTAGACCTCCAATTTTGGATTGGTAGAGGGGACTGACTTCTGGGGCCCCCTGTCAATCAGCTGTTTAAAGTGGCCATCGTGTAATGCCAAGTGTCTCAGTCTCTTCTTTTTTTAAAGTGTCACTGTCGTTATAACTTAAAAAATCTAAATCAACTGTAGATGTGATATAAAGCAAGTTTGGAATTTACAGATTTACATGAATTTTTTTTTTAGTTATCATGGAAAACATGGCACTTCCTGTGTTCTGACTCTTTTTTTTCCTCAGTCAGAAAACAGGAAGTCCTGTGTATCCCAGGCCATCTGAGCGCTCACAGAGAGAAGGCAGTCATGTGATTAATGGACACATTGAGCCGTGACTCTCTGTACTGGACAGAATTCCTGTGTTTAGTCTGTATTTTTAAACCAGCACAAGTCAGAAAATCTGCCTTCAGGAGACTGGACCTGGATTTCTGGTAAGTACTGCTTTGTTTTATTTTAGAGCATGCTAACAAGAAAAAATATATATACTGTATATATATTGCAAACTTGCTTTATATCACATCTACTGTTGATTTAGATTTTGAAAGTTATACCGACAGTGACACAGCTGTAGCTCTGGAGTAGTTTACTGTGGCATTCATTCAAAAGAATTAAAAAGGAAGAACCTTGCACAGAGTTTAATGTTTGCATATGCTCATCCATGCATTGCTGTACTATTAGAAGTGGTGATGCAAGGTACAATAGTGTTGCATTGCTCACTTAAATGGGACATCGCTGCAGTACCTAGCAAAGTGATGCATGGACAAGCAGCAGTAAACAGTGAAGAGGCTTCAGCTCTTACCCAAGCATTCCAGCCCCTTCAAACAGCTAATAGAGGAGGATGCAGGGAGTCAAACCTCTGTCAATTGTCCTCAGCCAAACTAGTCTGGATAACTCTTTTAAAGGGGTTATCCAGTGTTAGAAAAACATGGCCACTTTTTTCAAGACAGCACCACTCTTGTCTGCAGTTTGGATGCAGGTTTTGCAAGTCAGTTCCATTGAAGTGAATGGAGCTTAATTGCAAACAACACCTGAACTGGAGACAAGAGTGGTGTTTTCTAATGCTGGATAACCCCTTTAAGTCAACGAGCTGGAGTTGAATGTGGAGCAAATGTGTGCATTGATTTATTATCTGCTGATAGTGACATCATCAGTCCCACTTAATGCTTCAGACAGATAGGCATGTGTAATGTCTATATACTGCCCAGACTGCGTATACTACCCCAGGCTAAGCATTTGATGCTGCTGGTACTGTAAAAATGTATGTATATATTGTGTGCTGTGGAATGGTTGGGTAAGGGGCTTGGGTAAAGCTTTGGAAAGGAGACGTAGTAGTTACAAGGTAAGCCCCTGGTGCAGAAAACCAGCAATGGGTTGTATGGTAGGAGTATCCATATATTTATTGGCCACAAACCTTAAAGTGACTCTGTACCTACAATGTTCCTCCCCCCCCCCCCCCCAACTGCTTTTACTATCAAATAGCTGTTTTTATCCCAAGATCTGTCCTGGGTCCGTTCGGCAGGTGATGCAGTTATTGTCCTAAAAACAACTTTTCAACTTTAAAGCCCTGTGTCACATTGGTGTGTCCTAGAGTGTCTGTGCCCTAGGCCTGTGACACCTCTTTGTCCTTCCTCCTTGCCCTCTTCACCATAAGGAATGCACCAGGCAAGATTTTTCTTATTCATCACTTGTCTGAACACTGCACATGTGTTGGATTGTTAAGGCACCTGTGCAGTGTTTACATAAATGATGAATAGGAGAAATCATGCCTGGGACATTCCTAATGATTAGGAGGGACAGAGGGGTGTCACAATCCTAGGGCATGGCTACACTAGGCCACACCGATTTGACACAGGGCTGCAAGTTTAAAAGTTATTTTTTAGGACAATAACTGCCGAATGGACCCCAGGACAGATCTTGGGTAAAAAACAGCTATCCGATGGTACAAGCGATTGGGGGGGGGGGCAGATTGTGGGTAAAGAGCCGCTTTAAGAAGACTGTGATATATAGCCCACAAAATAGCTGCCTCTACGGTGTGCCTGGAACCGGTGCGCTTCAAACATGCCATCTCAGAGAATAATGCAAGAAAACAGATAAGCACAAAAGCATGGGAAAAGTAAAGCTGGTAAATACATACACTATTCAATGCGTTAGCTGGAAACAAAGTTTACAGAATCTGTGATGGTGATAAAGGAACAAAGGCGGCTACTAAGAAGAAGACTGATATGGGTATAAAGCGGGTGAGGAGATGGGGGTCAGGTGCATTGCGGCTTTTAATACAAGCAACAAAGCAGGCAAGTGAGTTTGATACAGAATAAGAGCACTTTATATAGACAAAAATCCCATAGTAGACAACATCAGATCACTCAATTCTTGAAACAAAAAAACAATAGCTTATATTTATGTATCAAAATAAACCTTTTCCATATAACTCCAATATAATTGCTTTATAAGGAACATAGACTTTTTTTTTTATAATTTTTTTTTTTTTTACACTTTTTTATCTTAATGTTCTTGGAACCACCCAAAGACTTAATAGTTTCATATCTGTGTATAAATCAGCTTGTAATTCCTATAACAGAAAGTGAGCAGCCATGTGCTGGCAGACTAGTATATAGAGCACGGGTCAACGTACGCCCCAGCTCAAAAAAAAAATAATATTCCAAAAAAAGAAAAAGGAACAAAAAGAAAACCCAATGTAAACACATATTGCATTTTACAGTTGTACATGTGCCACACTGTAACTACAGGAAGTGAATAAGCCAAGAAACACGTACAAGTCCCACTGACTGACATAGCTACACATTGTAGAAAATAGCTTACATGATATCGGGGAAAGTGGAACAGCGAAACGGTACGAATTCAGGTCACGTGGGTAAAACCAACGATTTGTGGGTAAGTGCACAAGTCTATCTGAGATGTATGTGTGTACTGAGTGTGTCCTTACAGAAATGTATATGAAACCTCCATAGGATACCAATGTTAATGTTCACCTTCAAGGACCTTATAGCTTTTTTTTTTTAATGCCATTTGAAAAATACATGAGCAAATCCCATAAGTGATTATTTCCTTATGCAATATAATTATCAGTCGTGACCCTTTAGTGTTAAATATAGGGAAGGTATTGTAACCCAATGCCCCATTTATTCTCTATGGGGCTTTCATAGAGAATAAGCGGGGCTTCTTTTGTTGCAGCTATATGATAGGCCTTTAAATCTCCTGAATCTTCAGAATCTTGCTATCTCTACAACCCTAAAAGATACCTGGAACAAATGGCTTACGTACTGTATATAATATACCGTACATACAGGTGCTCTTTTACTCTGTAGAATGTAATCTGTACTTTCTCATGTAGACCTAGATTATTATGTCCACCTCTATCTTCATTGAGATATATTAGTGGTCTCTATGGAAGCCATCACTATTTCATAAAATGCTAATACCCTGTCTGTTTGTGAGATTTCTCTATATGTGTCCTACACCAGAAGTTCCGGACATATAGTAACTACAGATGTAAAAAAAAAAATACATTTTCGGCTTCTTCAAACCCAAACAATTTGTTTTCGGATTTGTGCTGAAAATGATGACCTGCAAATACCATGTCTCTCAGCAGGTGGCGCTGTAGTTCAGAATTTACAAAATAAAGAGCACCATCTTCTGGCTGCAGTAGGTATTGAACATAAGCACATTTGTTACATCAGCACTATAGGTGCTATTGTTGTAAACTTTGTAAGTTAGTTAAAAAAAAAAAGTGAAATGTAATTTTTAAGCCTACAAAGTAGATAATCGCTCCTATCATCACATTGTATAGGGTTACATATAGGTGCTATAGATGGAGGATGGTGCAGGAATCTTCTGTGAAAGCTTATGGGTTGAGAGGATTACTGGATCATTTATGTCACACTTATAAGCATGCTGCCTCCTTTTCCAGGATTTAGTGTAGGTGAGCCAGTTCTCCTTACAGGGGTGCACAGCTTACTCGTGTTGGGGATCATTTTCTTAAACAGGACCTGATCTAGTCTAAACTGTGTACTGTGTAAAAAACAATTTTCTCTTTGAGTCAGATTGTGGGTACAGAGTTGCTTTAAAGTGACTGTACCACCAGGCCCAGGCTGAAGCACTGGAGGCGGGCCGACCCACCCCTAGTGGGAGGAAACCCCAGCCCCTCTATGATAGGGTTCCATTGATTCTAATGGAGTCACGTCATGGAGGGACTGGGATTTCTTCCCACTAAGGGTGGGTCGGCCGCCTCCAGTGCTTCAGCCTGAGCCTGGTGGTACAGTCACTTTTCAGGGATGTAAACAGAGGGATCAAGGAGGAGTGAGGTATTTGCAATTTTACACACCCAGGCCACAACCACACTTTTTTTGGGCCATTTTACAGCCGTCAACCATTTCGCACACAAATAATAGGGCTATTTTGTATAACAACAGTCGTCGTTTTGAAAAAACGTCCGTTATTTTGGCACAAAATGATGGCCTTCCAAAAAAAAAAAACAGCCGTCAAACGTCCATAAAAAGATGTTGAGTGGTCGTGGCCCTAAACTGTAATTTGAGTTTCAACCAAATCAGACTGACTAGTCAGTAAGCGGGTTGTGTAAACATTTCTGCTCTAGTGTGGATGGGGTTCAATGGCCCAAATTTATTAATCCCGAATCATCAATTATCCCTGAAAGCAAAATTGTCTGGCTTGCCCATAGTAACCAATCACAGCTCAGCTTTCATATCTTAAAGGGACTTGTCACTATGACAACACTATTTAATCTATCGCCATCATCTTATGGAGCAAGAAGACTTGAGCAGATGGATATATATCTTTGTGGAAAAAGATTCTGTATAACTTGTAACATGTTGATTGAAATCCATGATTATTCTGGGCTAAGGAGTCCTCTCAATGGCCTGGACTCTTTAGCATGGGAACATCAGAGATTTCAATCAATAAATTACGTTATAAGTTATACTAATTTCCCCCCCCCAATATATTGTAATTTGTAAGATTTTTGTACACTGTCGTACTGCTCTTATACCTCTTACTCTCTGCTCATATACTCATTTACATATATATGCATATACTGTATATAAATATATATATTTAATTTTTATATAAAAATGTCAAGTGTTCTGGACAAATCTGTATTCCATGTATTGGTATAGTTCTAAAAGTTTCAGATCATCATATATATAGGTCCGCCAAGTTCGAACATCCCTCTATCTCTTTAATATCAGTATGTTATTATAATGGGTAGTACTGTTGTCTAATACTTGGCTTCCCAGATCAATTGGACTGTATTCTTTATTTTTGTGTGATCCTTTGACCTTTGCATTTGTCCAGATTTGTGGCTGTTTCATGGGTGGGCTGATATGATACTAATCTTTATTCATACAATGCCTATTTTGCAGGGTATGTCCACAGACATTGGAGTTTCGTTGCATTAACGCAATAAAGCGTGGCTGGACGGCAATGAAATGATCAATTACTGCAACTAAATGATTCCCGTTGCGTCTTCATTGTGTTACTGCATGTGTGTGAACACAGCCTGAGAGTATGTGTGCGTATATATATATATATATATATATATATATATATATATATATATATATATAAATAAATATCTGTCTTCCTTACTAGCGTCTTCAATGAAATCTTCTAGAAGTCCCAAATAATTGACAACTCTTCCTTTAATCCATATTAGCATTACAACCTCCAGTAATTATTAATGGGAGAGGGGAAACTGCTAAAGAATCCCGATAAAGCTTTGTATAGAAGAAATAAGGATCCACATAAATTAGATAAAAAATATATTTCCCTGTAAAATTCCTTTTTGCGAATAATGAAATTGAAGGTGATGCTGAAAATGACGGATGGAAAAACTGGCATCTTCATCTCGAGTCGGCCAACGCTAAAGGTGCTGTATACAAAAATAAATAGAATTTTTAGTCTTCTAAAGGAACAGTAATACAATATATTGGGATAAATATATACAGTTAAATAGGACAGGTAGGTAACAAAGTGTGAGAGACCAAGCACAGCTAAATCTTATGTCCCTGTGCAAGGGAAGGTGGCCTGTTCTCTGTAGCCGATCCTGAATAACCTAGTAGGACATGGGTATGGAGGGACGGGTATGGGTCATCCCATAGACATCGGGTAATAAACCGACTGCCAATATCAAACCACACCAGTAACGTGATACAGCTAAGTATATACAAAGGTTTACAAGCTTTCGTAAGGTGACCACTATTCTTCCTCTCTCCAAGGGCTCATGTAAACTCGGAAATCCCAGTGTGCACATAGATACACTGACGGCTTCTTCGTTGTTCCTTGGCTTCCCCAGTTGCGGTTTTTTTTTCCAGTTTGCATTGAGATGAAACGAAAAAATCAGTTTCCAAATTGTGATTATTGAGATCGGTTTCAATGGCTGAGTATAAATATGAAATAAATACAAAGGTTTTTTTTAAAGCGACAAACAAAAAACCCAATAAAAGAAAAGATTCAACTAAAACCAGTAATAAGGAAATTCTTGCTGGTTGTAACCATTGGGTTATTACGCCATTGGTCAAAGTGTGATGTTGCCTGGTACCCTGGGTGGCACATATAGCTTCCTTTTTGCTATTGTTATTAAAAAGTGACCAGTATTTAAAGTGTATCCACTGTCCTGTTCCAGTATTTATTGGCTAGAAAGCGTTTTCTTTTTTTGACTCGTGAACGGGTTCTCAGAAATTCAGAGTACCGCTGTTTGTCTTAATGCACGTCAACCATTGGTACAAGTCAGAAGGTCCTTTGGATTGTGAGATCATTCATCTCCGGCAGTGGCAGAGATGCAATTCGATTGGCTGGTATCCCTTCTGCAGTGGAGGTTCTCCTCAAGGAGACTGCCGACAGATGAGGGCGGTGGCTTTGTTGCAGGCGTCACTTGGCTTAGATTTAGAATCCTTTGATATAACAGTAGGCTTCCAGAGTAGCAAATAAGATGTATAGTAGCCATAAGGTTACAAAGAGCAAAGTTGTAGCAAGTCTGCAGCCCTTTGGGCCACCCAGTTCCCCACCTATACTAGGCCGCCTCCTATACAGCAAGACGCTGATGCAGACAAATGCAAAGATGGTAAAGAGGGTTACTGAGAAGGCTAAGGTGCCAGCTTGCACATGGAATTCTTGTCCCTGGGAAGCCCAGTAGATGGCAGCCACAGACCACGCTAAGCCAATCCCGAGGAATACATTAACAGCATTGCTCCCGGTCACATTGCCAATTGAAGCATCTGCATACACGTCCTGTGTAGCAGCCACTTTGCTTGCAAATGTATCTAGAAAAAAAATAATACACGGATAAATAAGGGTACTGCATTCCAGGTTCTCCTGTTCTGTATTAGTTCTGTACACAAAGCTATCTACGGAAATATTCAGTGTTTAAGTAATCTGTAACTAGGAAATGGTAGTCCCCAAGCTTTAGGCTGGGTTTCCACATATGCACTGGGAGTGTCTCCATTTTTCTCTTAATAATACACAGCATTATGCAGCTATTGGAAGGAAATATGGAGACTGGTTTTCCAATGCCTATGTGGAACCCTGGCCTTAGAAGATCACATAAATTACATAATTAAAGGGGTTATCCTTCGCTCGCATATTTTTTACATCTTGCTGCCATATAAGAAAACCTATTTAGGGATAAGCGAACCTTGAGCATGCTCGAGTCCATCTGAACCCGAACGTTCGGCATTTGATTAGCGGTGGCTGCTGAAGTTGGATAAAGCCCTAAGGCTATGTGGAAATCATGGATATAGTCATTGGCTGTATCCATGTTTTCCAGACAACCTTAGAGCTTCATCCAAGTTCAGCAGCCCCAGCTAATCAAATGCCGATCGTTCGGGTTCGGATTGACTCAAACTCGAACCCGGTTCGCTCATCTCTAAACCTAATAAACATGTTATGCTTCTCTCTCCGTGGTCCCCCAGTGTCCCGATGTCTGTAGCTACCGTTACTTCCGAGGAGAGACAGTTTCAGGAGTGACAGCCCACTTAGCCAATCACTGATGGGGATGGGGAAGCGCTGCGGCCAGTGATTGGCTGAGCGGGCTGTCACTCCTGAGATGGAAGTAACAGTTGGAGACAGCAGGGAACACTGGCAGAGCGATAAGCATATAATGTCTTTATGTTTTGTTATATGGCAGCAAGATGTAAAAAATATGCTAGCACTGGTTAAAACTTAAAGGGGCTGGTCACAGGACAGGGAGGCACTCAATGATCCGGTGCTGGCGCGTTCAGTAGCTCTGCCTCTACATGAACGCCCCATATATACAGGTTAGAACGCAGTACAACGCATTCTGAATGTGAACGTCACTTTGAGTCATGACTAACAGTCTTGAAATGCGTTGGAGGGTGTTTTAATTGGCTTGTAAAATTTTATTCGTGGATTAAATAAGTTACACGTTTTACTGCATAACAAGAGTGGGCTAAACCTGTGCAACAGCCATCCAACATCTGTTCAGGTACCCTCCAAATGAAATGGAGAGAAGGTGCTTTGGGCGAGTTGCTATTTCACCTGTGACCTCCTCTCCCTGGATACCCCATCAGCCCTATAGTTGGAATTTTACGATAGGTTTGCCTCTTCTATAAGATACACAAGACATTTTCCTTAAAGTTTATTTTGGGAATCATACGCCCGGTATTTTGGTGTCAATACTCTACAGTACATTAGCTGCGAGTTGCACCAAGCTGTGAACAGTCCTTGTGATTATTTCTGAACTTCCAGCTGAACTGCATTCTGTTCACCGAATGGAAGCTGAATTGAAAGCCGCTCAGGCAGGGGGTGAAAGGAGGCTGGGTACAGTCTTATGCTGCAGACAAGGAAAGAAAGGACCGTGACACGGTCATAAAGATTAGTTATGAGTGTAACGCCATTTACATTTAAAGTGGTTTTCTCATGATATACAGCTATAGAATATATCGATAGAAAATAAAGGGGCTGCAGTGCATGTCCGAATGCTGTTCTTTTTCTGCATCTTTTAGCTGTGCTCAGCTTCACCGGGTCAGTCTGTTCAGAAGCCTGGAGATGACCAGAGGTATCACTCTTCCCTAAGGGTATGTTCACACTGAGGAATACACGCGGAATCAGTGGAGGAAACTGCTGCAAATTTGCAGCGGATTCCACTTCAAATTCACCTGTAAAATATAAACTTAGCATTGTCCCATTGATTTTCAAAGGGTTTCCGAAAATTTAGCCGCAGATCCACTTTCCCCCTGAAGAATTGACATGTCAATTCTTTGGGTGGATTCCACTAGAGGAATCCTATAGAAGTCAATGGGCTTGAATTTCCACTAAATTCTGTTCCTATTTTGCCAAATAAATAAATAGGCTTGGAATTTCAAGCTGAATACTTCAATTCCTCGCTGAATACTCGCCTATTCCTCAGCGTGAACATACCCTAATAATCCCACCTCCTCATTTAGCTCAATGTTAGTGGACTACTGCTGCAGCTCTTACGTCCACTGTTAGAAGTGCTGCAATGATGTACACTGTGCAAGGGATGTTGCAACCAATTACTGGTCTCAGTAGTCACAGACTGTAGGAAGAGATCACTAAAGCAAGTGATTGGCTGAAGCATTACACGCACAAAGCATACAACATTGCAGCACTTCTGGTGGGAAACACCAGGGCGGCAGCAAATTCAGGGGTCAGTGTACAGTATATATGTGTGGATATATATAATTTTATTTTCCAACCTGTATACTGTGTGCAAACACTACCAGAAAACCCCTTTTTACATTTTAACAATTAGGTTATTATATTCAGATTTACTGTAGGCTGTAAAACAAGTTAGTTTATTTTAACCAGTTGGTAGAATTGCATTTTTGGCCACTAGATGTCAGCATATCTCAAATCTATATACACTACATTATATCAGAAGAAATGTGTCACCTAGATTTATTTTATTATTATTTTTTTTAACCAGTTAGCGCCAGATACTAAAACGTAATTTCTTATAATTTATTTTTTTTTTTTTGCATTGGCAAATCTTATGCAATTTGAAACTGATACCCTATATCTGTAAGTCTCTAGCCATGCTCATGCCATATAACTGTATCAGTCCTTCTCAGGTATAGTCATGACCTTTGTTGACTTAACAAAATGAATGTACTGGATCAGATTAAGCAGCAGCAATATTTCCTCCAAATCGCGTCTCACTTACCAGGCACCGATGTGCCAAAGGCCACAAATACCACAGCAGTTACAGAATCCTTCAAGCCGATGGTACAGCCAAAATGAGAAGCAAGGTCCCCGATGATGGCAGTGAGGATGCCAATGATGATTATTGATACAAGAAAGCACGCCCATCCATTTAGATATTCCGTAGGGGGGACACACGCAAAAAGTACTTTCCAGAACACAGTCAGAAAGTGCATGACGTAGTCAAAACAAGATGGCAGCCTCTCCTCTCCGGACTCATCCTCATCTTCATCTCCAGCTATATTTATGACAAGAAAACAAGGTTATCAAGTTGAAGATATTGGAAGATTAGTGTTTGAGTTCTACACAGTATAGCATCAGATCGCATCAAGTCTCTTTTTCTTATCTTATTTTTTATTGGATTGCATCAGGTCTCAATCCTGAGACCCAATGTGATCCCTAGATCTAAGGTTGTCTGGAAAACATGGATATAGCCAATGACTATATCCATGATTTCCACATAGCCTTAGGGCTTTATCCAAGGGGCCATCTATAAAAGGTGGACTACACAGGGGGCCATCTACTAAAGGGGGCCTACTAAAGGGGCAGTGGCATAATAACACTTGACAGCACCCTGCCTATAAATTATGTGAAGGTACTTGCTTGCTAGCAGTACATACACTATATCTATATCCAGCAGTACATCACTATGACTATTTCCATGATTTCCACATAGCCTTAGGGCTTTATCCGAGTTCAGCAGCCACCGCTAATCAAATGCCGAAAGTTCTGGTTCGGATCGACTCGAGCATGCTCCAGGTTCGCTCATCTCTAAGTGAGACTAATAGTTTGCTGGGTACAAAAGCATTGTGGTAAAACTATTGAATTTTGCAATGGTGCTATCACTTTAACATGCCAAATGCTGATTCCACAGCAGCTGGCACACCAATTGTCTATGGGGCTGCCAACCGCTAGGAGAAGACAAGCTCAGAGGGAAATACCAATAAAAAAGTTATAAACACCTTCAAAAGGAGTAATTAATTTCATGGTTTCCTGAATTTAAAATTAACCTATTTTCTAAACAGTTTTCATAAGAAATTTCCTACCATTTAGCTGTTTCAAAGAAAAAGATAAAATAAATCAGTTATAAGGACTTTCTGCTCTCTGTGTTAGAGATTGCAGCAGGAATACGGAGAGGGTTACATATCAGCTCAGATTGAGGACAGAAGGTAGAGAAACCTTGGAGGACAGATCACTAAGGCTATATATAGAGAAGTCTGTAGGGAAGAATTAAATGGGTTGTGTATAATTTTTTTAAGTAAATATTATATAATGTTTTCTCCTCAGACTGCATTACCCACTGCAAAGTATACTCTCCGATCAACTACCACTGATGGAAACTTCACAGGGGGATGAAGATGTGTCTAGTGAATGAGGAGCTAGTAAGGGTCTATACAACTCCATCCCTACCCCCTAGGAATTCTGACATCTCTAGATACACAGTTGTATAACAAATATTGTTCATACTGGGAATGTGCTCTTTACTGAGATGTCCTTTTTTCTTTTTATTAAAAAGGTCACCTCAAACAAATCCGTAGGTAAAAGTTTTCCATGAATAACCAAAAAGGCAGATTTTTTTTTTTTCTTTAAAAAGTTCAAATACATTAAAAGAACAGATTAGTTAAAATTGCATGTTCTGCTTTGAATTTCAATTAACGTTATATTATCAATCGCTCTGTCTATAGACATGAGGAGGTAAATGCCAGGTAATCCCAACTCTGCTGTTCGCATTGTTAAGTCCGCCCGCTAATTAAAATATTGTCTTCCCCTACTTCTTCTTAGCAAAATCAGATAGTCATGCTTGCTGCCCTCCGCTTCCAGACTATTTCAGTACTCCGGCAATTTAGCTTGTATGGCGCTCAGTGTGGCCCCTCAGCAGCCGCTGACAGAAGTAGCCAGGCTCTTACAGACTTTGCAGCTCTCGGGTAGTCACACTTTCAGTACTGCAATGCACAATTACACCTTATAATGGGCCTAATCCTTTGTTCCTTTTTTTTCATGGCAATTACTGATTTAAAGAGTTTAATTTTTTGCAAATTGCAAAGGAGGAAACTGATGCTAAAAGGTTCAAGCGAGGATAGCTGTGACTAGAGCTTCAAATAGGGGTTTTCAGGGTAAATCAGGGAAAACTATGGACTCTATAATGCACAGATGCCTTGATGGCTCTGTAGTTAGCACGAGAGATTTTTAAGGCTCGGTAAACACTTCGTTTTTGCAATTTTTTTTCTTTTCTTTTTTTATCAGTTTTTGCAAAAAACGGGTAAAAAGAAAACGGATGCATTGGTGTGTCTGTTGTCTGTTGACTTCCAGTATAAAAAAAAAAGTATCAAAACGCATCCGTTTTTTTCATTGTACACGAAAACATAGCTGACCTTATTTTTGTGTACGTTACAATACATTTTTATAATGGAAGTCAATGGAAAAACTGTTAAAAACGGATGCACACAAATGCATCAGTTTTTTTTTTTTTTTGCAAAAACGGATTGCAAAATGTAGTATGAACCCAGTATTAATCTGAGTATAAAAGTGGCAATGCGGGAGTAGGCTGGGTTCACACTACATTTTTGCAATCTGTTTTTTTCATCCGTTTTTGCAAAAAACTGATGCATATTTTTTTCTAACTGTCACAAAAATGGAATATGGAAAATGTACTGGTATACCTTCTTCAACAATGTATGGTAGATATTGGTACCTGGGTAGGCATGCATATAAATATACTGTGATCTCAGCTCGAGGCATAGACTAATCTGAGCAGTCTGGGTTTTAGCAGAGAGGTATTGTATTCCGAAATCTTCAATCTTTGAATGGGTTCCCAAAGCTTTACCAATTTGGGCACCAGTCAGTTCAGCACAAGAATGGAGATTGTAAGCACAAATTTAGTACGACACTTAAAGGAGAAGTCTGACAAAATTTTTTATTAAAGTATTGTATTGCCCCCCAAAAGTTATACAAATCACCAATATACACTTATTACGGGAAATGCTTATAAAGTCCTTTTTCCCCTGCACTTACTACTGCATCAAGGCTTCACTTCCTGGATAAAATGGTGATGTCACGACCTGACTCCCAGAGCTGTGCCGGCTGTGGCTGCTGGAGAGGATGATGGCAGAGGGATGCTCAGTGTCCCTCCAGTGCCCTGTGTCCCTCAGTGTCCCCCTGCCATCATCCTCTCCAGCAGCCCCAGCCCGCACAGCTCTGAGAGTCGAGGCTTGACATCACCATTATATCCAGGAAGTGACATCACCATGTTATCCAGAAGTGACATCACCATGTTACCCACGAAGTGGAGTCTTGATGCAGTAGTAAGTGCAGGAAAAAAAGCACTTTATAAGCATTTCCCATAATAAGTGTATATTGGTGATTTGTATAACTTTTGGGGGGCTGTCCAGGTGGCCCATTGAAGAGAGTGACAGTCTGATGCCATCGCTCTTGTTGCATGGAGCGACGGGCAGCAGACTGTCACTGTAGTTATTGCTTTAATAGAGCATGTTAAAAGACAATGATCAGCCGATGTTGTGCATGTCGGCTGATCATTGCCATTTAACATGACCTATTACACCAAAGTATTAATGGTTGGAACAGCCAAGTACGTCCGATAATAGTTTGGTGTAATAGGGCCCTTACCCTGTTTTCTTATTCCCTGCCCACTGCCCTCTGCTTACTGTTAACATACATTTAGTACAGTAAAAATAAGGGAGTAACATTATAGGATCAGACTACATGAGGTTTGTTGTCTGTTACCATGGAAGCACAAGGATCTGCTTAGCAGCAGCTGTAGATAAAAAAAAGTTACTGTGAAATATATTTTATCTGTGGTAAAATAAAGATCTTTAAAACAATGCGCTATAGACGTAATAATAGATCTATAGAATTTAAGAAAATATATTCAATTAAATGCTGAAAAGTGCTTTTAAAGTGAATCTGAAATCGTTGGTGCTCCTGGGGCAATGCCTCTTACCTGCACTGACTGTAATTGCTTCCATGAATTGATCCCTCCAGGAATGGGTTCCTACCACCAGGGCCAGGTTTGTCTTCTTAATAAGCTTGTCCACTGTACTCTACCAGCAAAGCGACACAGAAAGCAATTGGTTAACTAAAATAAGACAAAATTTTTCCTCAGTCTGCATATACTGAATATTATGCAGCAATTATTACTATGTTGAATTTTCTAGATTTTACACAGATCTTCATATTACAGCATATTATGTGAATGCACTCACTTTGAACTCATAAGACTCTTCAATGACCACTTCAAGTTTTGGGTGCTCCCCCAATACTGGTTTTCCCATCTCTGCAATTCTCCTGGCTTCTTCTTCCTCCACTGACAGTTTCCTGTCTGCCAGTTCAACGGCTAGAAAACAGAAATTTCATTTGCTTAGACTTGAACTTATGTCCATTATTTATGTGCTACCTGCTATTTACTATGTTATCAAGCAAGGAAGAGAAGCTCCTGGCAGAAATTACTCAAAATGTCCCGATACTGATGCCAGATGTGACCCTCGAGGCTAGTGCAACAAGAATCTAAACAAAGCTACAGTCATGAGCATCTTTTGGGTCAAATAGAGATGTCCAAACTTTTTGAGATTTGCATATAAATACAGTGTGATCCCTCAACTTACAATGGCCTTAAGATACAATATTTTTAACATACAATGGTCCTTTCTGGACCATCATAACTTGAGACCAGACTCAACATACAATGCTATGGACAGTCAGGATATGCGGCACATGTAAATAACTAGATGATCAACCAATGAAACTGGCCATTTTACTGGTAAATCCCCAGTATTAGTGAGGTGCCTGCACTGGTTGGCTGTCTAGTAGGGATTCTCTGAGTATAGTGTGATACTACATGTCCTGTGCCGCTGTTTACCTGGGCCATAGAATTTTAGTCTCAACATACATTGGTTTCAACATACAATGGTCGTCCTGGAACCAATTAATATTGTATGTTGAGGGGTCACTGTATATACTAATGCAGCAGATCCAGGTTTGTCTTTTGACACAATGTAACATGATTTCACAATATCCTCTCATACAACTAAATTTAAGCCTACAGGGTTATCTTAATTGAACCTATCATGGTTTATAAAATAAACTGTTCAATGACAATGAGCTTGGTTGTTCAGCAAACCAATTATCCTGTAGGAATTCTAAGGGTCTGTTCACACTGAGGAATCCCGTCTGCCTCAGTGTGTCAATGCGATGCCTTGTGCGCACTGCCGCTCTTCGCTCAAAGAATTTACATGGTATCGCATTGACACACTGAGGCAAGCGGAGTTCCGAGCGGAGTTTGCGGCAGGGGCTCTGCACGGAATTCCACCACTATTACTCAGTGTGGACAGACCCTTTCTCTTGTTGTTCTACACATTTATGGATGTTTTCTGGGCAAATTGAAAATTTTCTTTGCTGTCTCCCCTTGCGTTAAACCAATAAGAAAGTTAATACTTACCACCCTTGCTCCCCGTCACATCATCTGATCCCAGCTGAACTCTAGTTCTGATGATTTCCTGCTCCCTACGTGGCCAATCACAGAGCTGCACAAGGGAGCACAATGTCACTGGAAATTGTCAGAACGGCATCATAGCCAGGACCAGAAGATTTAATGGAGAACAATGGAGGTAAGTATGGGCTCTTTTATTGGTTTGATACAAGAGGAGACGGTAAGGAAAATTTGCTTGGAAAACGCCTTTAGGGTGTGTTTACACTTACAGGATCTGCAGCAGATTTGATGGCGCAGATTTCAGTCTGCAGCAGATCCACAAAAGATTAAATGGCCTAGAGTAACTTTGCATTGAATCTGCAACTTCACGATAAAACACCCCATTGACAGTTCTATCATGAGAGCAGGCACATGAACTAAAACATGGGTAAAATTAAGTAATTACATAAGTTTTAATAGATGGCAGAAACAGTAGGGGATAAATCTCTCTAAATGGGTTAAGTGCTTCTTATTTCCCAGCAACATTTAGGTTTTTACTTCTTTCTAATTAAGATTCTACACATTATCAAAGAAATATTTTGGGAAATGTCAAGATTCGAGATATCAGACAAGGGTAGGATTCATCTAAGGCGCCAAGTGGTGCTCAGCTTTAAAGGGACATGGGCAAATGGGGAAAGTTCAAGAAGACACAAATATTTAAGGGAACTGTCAAGCGCAATGCTGGTCAATTATATGATTAGCGCGAAACAGAACATTTGCTAGATTCATCTAGAAGCTTCTCATCTTCTCAGATTGCAGCCCAGCTAGAGCCTAATCCCTGGTGACTCCTACAGTACTTTGTTGTTTTTAACAGGACTTTTATTCATGATCTACAAACATTTTCAGTTGTGTGTGTGTTTTTTAATTTTTTATTTAAGTAAGCCACCTAAGATGTGAAGGGAGCTGAAGTATACCAGTATACCTGTATGCAGGTGAAACCACAATGTCAATAATGATAGGGATATACAACCTCCCTCCACATACTTAAACTGTCCCCCCCCCCCCAACAACCCCTTTACCGTTTCTATGATATTATAATTTATTAAGATGGACATGTACTATACCAGTCTTAAGTTAATCTGAATCATTGTCTATATACTGGTAGTGTCAGGCCCTTTTTTTACCATAACAAGCCCATAGGAAATGCAAAAATAGAGATGGTCGCTGACTGGCACAGTGTTGTTTTTAGTGTAGGGACTTATGTGGGCTAGAAGACCTGCACGTGGTACATGAGGCAATATGGTTTGATCAAATTATATACCAACATTCTGGTGTTGGTTTTTAAATGTAGCCGAGAGGCATTAGTGTCAGCCATAGGTGTGATGTGCAGCCACTTCTTTTTCCTTTTTCTCTATTTTTGCATTTTACAAGCCCATAGGGTATGGGTGTCTGATGGGGGGGGGGGGGGTTAAATGAATGTTGGGGTCCTAACTGTTCACAAGTAGCTGTACCTTCTTGTTGAATGGATTAGCGGACTAGCGTGTTGCCAATCCAATGCAGGGCAGCTGCATGTCTGGCTGTCTCACCATTCAACCAGGGTAGACATAGGACCCCCATTTTTTTGTGGCCTAAAGAGTTGCATACAGCAGCATTGCATGTGTAAGCCTGTCACAGCATTCAATTGGTTGAACCCCACTCTCATGATTGATGGGGGTTCAGTCCCACATGAATCGGAGCTTCATCCTGCAGATGGGGTATAAGTCTGTTTCTTCGACAAACCGCTTTAAGCTCACCCTCTTTTTCTAGGATTTTTTTTTTCTTTACCAGGGTTTCATATTTATTATTTTTCCGTGTGATTTAACCATGTACTCTGTGGAGTGCAGAATAGCTCGCTTCCTGAGAAAATGTATTTATTGTGCACTACTTAGGTAATACAGTACCTATAAAGGGGGAAATGGTTCTCTTACCATAATAAAATGACAGTCAGTGATGATAAACCCTTCTCATCACGTCCCGCTCGACTGCAGTGATACATGATCTGATAATCATGTGATTTATTAAATTTGCCTGGAATGGAAAACCGTCCTAGTTGTCAGTGGGGGGGCGGTAATAGTGTCAGGATAAGCCATCATCTTCTATGTGTCACACTGACACATCAGCAAATTGTCTGCTTCTTGGATCTAGGGTTATAAACTAGACCTCCTAAATAAATGAAGATGGCTTAGTCTCTGTTTTAGGGCAATTTAACTTGTATATATGCAGCATATTTTGTGTTTCATGAATAGTTGGAAAAATAGGGATTTCACATTGGTTCTACTATGATTCAATAACATGACATTGTTGTAAATGTGAACATAGTGACTATAGATATGTATGTACCCATGGAAGGTTCACAATACTCTAATATGAAGATATAGAGGAACATTTATTAAGTCCGTCTATTTTTGCGACGGCTTAACCCTTTCACGACCTGGGGTCATTGATGCATCAATGCCCAGGTCCTTTTTGGACATCAGCTTATGGGATCATAATGATCCCATAAGCTGATGTCTCTATGTCTGCCCCCTCTCCTGTCTCTCTCAATCTTGTGACAACGCCAGGGGAGAGAGGAAAGGGGGCAGAGTGCAAGGCCACGCGCCCGGCACGCACCCTGCCTTCCCTCCTTCCCGTTGGCCTCTGTAGCCAGGAAATCGGAAGCCTCAGCCCATGGCTACCATCGGGGCTCTAGAAATCACTTCGCAGAGCCCCGATGGACACCGGACAGAGAATTCTCCCTCTGTAGAGGGAGAATTCTCTGTCTGGAGCCCTATAGATTCTGTGGTCGTGCTGACCGCAGTACTTATAGGGTTAACTCTCAGCACCGGAGCACGGCTCCAGTGCTGAGAGTTGCAGCTGCTGCACGGCTATCACTGATAGCCGGGACAGGCCGAGGATGACACAGGTGCAGTTTATGCGCCGGTGTTTTCCTTGATCGTAAATTAACATTGCTGCAGCATCAGGCATAGACTGCAGCGATGTTAATTTACAGTGCAGCGACGGGAGGGGGTTAAAAATGCCCCCGCAGTGCTGAGGATTTATGTAGGGGCACAATGTCTGTACATAATTCCTGTGCGCACCGGAGCCCCTCCATACGTACAAAGTGAAACTTACACCAGCTCAGAGCAGGCTTAGATTTCAGTGACATTTTTTCAGCAGAAAATTTTAACAGTGGTGCATGCAGTAGCTATGCCCCTTACTGTGTGCGGCCGTACCCCCAATTCTCCCCCCTCCCCATCCCTCTGGCGCAAAGGGACCTGATGCAAATAAAATATTGCACAATGTGTAAAATTCTATGTATCATTTATGTTTGTGTTATTTTTGAGAAGTTTATGCCAGCTGAGCCATTTTAAAAACGTTCTCTCGGAAGGGGCATGGTTTTAAGTTAGTTACATTTTTAGTCATATTTATCGTGTGTGATATTTTATTCAACGCTAAAAAAATGTGCAGCAGTACTCCACTCCGACTCTGGCGTAATTTTTTCCCCAAGCTGTTAGCCAAAAAAAAGCACAAAAATTGCACAAGATTTATCAAGGACCGTGCTCCTATTGATAATTTTTGTGCATGGTCCGAAGTGTTTTGAGCAGCCCGTGAAAAGTGCGCTGGTGCAAAAATTATTGCCCAAATGATATATATGCCCCAAAATCTCTCAGAGAGGAGGCACATAAAGGTGCTATATGATGTGGTCTGTCACAAGTCCTCTCTGAATAAAGACATTTCCCCCAGCCTATACTTTATTCCTCTTTACCAGAAGGATCCTGCCAACCTTTACCTGTCTGTGAACTAAGCAAGCAAAAGAGCACAAGGTGAAGGGGTTAACTTTTCCAACAGAGGAGTAAGAAAGGGCCACATATACCCCCTATACACAATACTAATGGTAAACATCTAATCGGAATTTTAAAAAGTCTGTAACGTTATGTCTAGTCAGAGGGACTGTCTTCATCAGTGGAATACTTCTTTTAGACTCTGCATCTATTGTTAAGGTCTTTTTAGACTAAAAGATTTGTCGGACACGGGAGTCACAGTGAGATCGGAACTCATTTCCAGTGCCTTTATATAGCATGACAAATTGAGCTGTCAGGCTGCACAAATTATCCTTGTATCGTTCGTGTAGTCGTGGATGGATAAGATCACAAGCAGTGTATACTTACCATCCGTGCTGCTTGTGATTAGGCATGTCTCTTCAGGCCCGCCTCCAGTTGTTAATTATTCTGAAAGAGTCGGAGGTCAGCTTTCTGGAAGAGTCCGCAGCCAGAGGACTGGAGAGACATGCTGGATCACAATCAGCGTGGATGGTAAGTATACACTGATTGTGATATAAAAATTGACTGGATAGATATACCGTGCTGTCAGTTTCCCTTTTTCATTCTCAACCACATATAACTGTTTACACAGGAAAATGTGCGGCCAATGTCAATAAATTTTAAAGCTTGCTTAAAAGACACGATCAGCCAAAGGTGGGGCATTTCCCCATCCTTAACTGGTTTCTGTCACTTTTACACGGACCGATTATCGGCCACATAAGCATCTCTAGCAATGCTCCTGGTTAGAGATGAGTGAACCTGACGAGGCTTGGGTTTGTAGGAACCTGAACTCTCGGCTTCTGACTGTCGCTGTCTGCCCGCTCCATGGAGAGGGTGGATACAGCCGGAGGACCGCCTGGAAAACTGGGATACAGCCTATGGCTATGGCTGTGTCCCAGTTTTCCAGGCGGTCCTCAGGCTGTATCCACCCTCTCCACGGAGCGGGCAGACAGCGACAGTCAGAAGCCGAGAGTTCAGGTTCATACGAACCCGAACCTCGGCAGGTTCGCTTATCTCTACTCCTGGAAAATAATCGGCCTGTGTAAAAGGCTCCTTAGAAACGGTGGGAAGAATCGTTGCTTCTTCCTTCTTTTTGGTGGTCAATGATGACAGGCTCCATAAACTTTCTATAGAGCCCTTTTATAATAAGCCGCACACTTCTATCCACTGTATCTGTAGGGGTCTTGATACCCAGAAACCCACTAATGAATTTATGTGTCTCTATGACAAGTAAAAAGTTTTCTGAAATGACAGGGGCTCTTAAATAGTCTTTATTCTGCTGACAGCTCTTAGAGAGCAATGGATGGAAACAGGAATTCTTAGGCAATTCTAGTAAAGGCATTGGGGGAAATTTATCAAACACGGTGTAAAGTGAAACTGGCTCAGTTGTCCCTAGCAACCAATCAGATTCCACCTTTCATTTTCCAAAGAGTCTGTGAGGAATAAAAGGTGGAATCTGATTGGTTGCTAGGGGCAACTGAGCCAGTTTCACATTACACCATGTTTGATAAATCTCCCCCATTATGTTTTGGTACAGCAATTTACATTTTTCAATAGTATATTCACTTAAAGAGGTAATTGCTAAAAGGCAAAATGTCCACCACAAATGGTTACATGTAACAATTTACATCTATTACAAGCATTAAAGGGGTAGTTCACCCAATTTTTTATTCTTTCAAATCAATTGGTTCCAGAAAGTGCCAGAGATTTGTAATTTACTTCTATTAAAAAATCTTCAATTACTTATCAGCTGCTGTATGTCCTACAGGAAGTAGTATTCTTTTCAGTCTGGAGGGTAGGAGAGGTTTTCCTATTGGAGTTTTGCTACTGCTCTGGACAGTTCCTGACATGGACAGAGGGTGCAGCAGAGAGCACTGTGTCAGACTGGAAAGAATACACCTCTTCCTGCAACACATACGGCAGCTAATAAGTACTGAAAAATGAGAGATTTTTTTAATAGAAGTAAATTAAAAATCTCTGGCACTTGCTGGGTCCATTTGATCTAAAAGAAAAAAAGGTGAACAAACCCCTTTAATTAACTCTGAAGTTTGGTTTTGATAAAAGATGGAATTGTAATTCTGCAAACAAGAGGTGTAAATAAGATAAGTGGTAAATTTGTATATCAAAATTTTCTTCTCATTCATTATGTTTTAAGGACACCCCCAGAGCTGCAGCTGTCAGACTGGCTCATTCTACACGTCGACATTTGTCACTATTTAACTGTCTGTAGAAGTCTCGGTCCTGACTGCTGCCTCGTCGCCTATAAAACTGCAGTTTAACAATTTCAATTAATTATAGCACAGTCAGATAAATGTCTCGTCTTGTTCATGCTCGATGCATCCGATTACTGAGCTAAACAGGACCCACATGTCACAAGTAAACACCGCACACATGTCCTGGGAGGAAAACTAGGAATTAATTGGCAGCGACTCCCGCCAAGGAAATTTGATCTGAAATTCTACAACCCATAAATGTACAGATGCCTTGTATTCAGGATGTAGATTTTAATTTGGCAGCAAACTGGTAAGATGATTAACTGCCGCTGAAATGCATCAGCTGGAACATGTTACTGTGTAGATGCTTCAAAAGAATTATGGTGCGTTTACACGTAACGATTATCGTGCGAATTTGCGTAATAACGATCGAATTCGCACGATAATCATACGTGTAAACGCAGCAAACGATCAAACGACGAACGAGAAATCGTTCATTTTGATCTTTCAACATGTTATCAAATCGTCGTTCGCAAAAAATTCGCAGATCGTTCCGTGTGAACAGTCGTTCGCCGATTTAACCAATGTGTGAGATAGGCTTAAGGATCGCAAAACGATCGCAAAACGAATTTTCCGTACGATATATCGTACCGTATAAACACTGATCGTTATGGAAAAAAAATCGTTACTCCGACATCGTTAATCGTACGATCGGGCCAATTATCGTTTCGTGTAAACGCACCATTACCTTGACCAATTTACTTTTGGATTATAAAATATTCCATAGTATTCTATGCTTTGAGTGGATCAGCGCTCAACGCAAGTCGTGATTAATATCGCATTACATCAAGTCACCCATATTATAATCAGCAGCTGGGCATGTTGTTCAACGTGGCAAAAGAATATAAAATCAGCACATACAGGAAAATGTGCTTAACATGTAGATGCAATGAACACGGTAGCACTCACCATCCGATGATATTTGTAGCTTTTAGTCCATCATAAAAGGCAAGACAAACAAAGTGCGGATACTTAAAAGGTAAACGCCGAACAGGTACAAGGTAACAGTCTGTTTCGCGGTCTTACGCTTCTACAGACCTGAGGAGGTCCGCAGAAGTGTAAGACCGTGAAACAGACTGTTACCTTGTACCTGTTCAGCGTCTGCCTTTAAGATGTCCGCACTTTGTTTGTCTTGCCTTTTATGATGGAAAAAAAGCTACAAATATCATTGGATGGTGAGTGCTACAGTGCTCATTGCATCTACGTATTAAGCACATTATTGAGAGACTATCTTCTTTTTATGGCAAGCACCCCATCTCGCTCTCCTGCACGGAGCCTTGCACACTACTAGGGTTGGTGCCAACCCTCTCTTTGTATTTTTTTGTTACATACAGGAAAATACTTCATAATAATAACAACCACAATATGTACTATAAAGGAGATGGCATACCATAATCCACCAATATTTTTTTAGAAAATGCTAAAAAAAAATGAATAGTTACATGAAATGGAAAGTCAGAAATAAATGAGCTTACCTTGATTCAACAGTAAAGCTTTGAAGACAAAAGAATAAAATGAGAGAAAAACAAAAATTAAAATGAGATCTAAAATGTCAAATCAAAAGAACAAATGTAAGACACAAGGATGGCAAGCAAAGGGTTAATGAAGTAAAATACAGCTGCGATATGTGGCGCTAAAAGATGGATGTTAACGCAAAAAAATTTGTAGGCTTTGTTGCCTTCAACTTAGGGCAGGTTCACATCCCGTTTGTTCCTATAAGTCGACAACCTGTTAAAATGACGTGTACAAGAATGGACTGGTACAGGACCTGTTGACTTCACTAGAAAGGTCTGGATGCTTTTCTTGAAAATATTTTATTAGAAATTATGGGCATTAGAATTCTGGTGATATTTTGATCCAATGATTTATATTGATTTATATTGATTGCCATTGGAATCGAGAAGGAATTTTCTGTGATGGGGCAATTGTTATTTGCCTCCATAGGGGTTTTTGCCTTCCTCTGGATCAACACAGTAGGGTTTCTCTGGGATGAACCTGATGGATTCTTATCTTCTTTTAATCTTATTGACTATGTTAGATGACTATTTTCAAGCCCTTGAAGTCACTGGGGCCCATACCAGTCTGTGGTCATATACTTTGACAAGTTGCTGACATATTTGTGTTAGACAAGGTACCCATGTCGTGTGAACCCTTCCTAAGGAATGCAATAAAATTAGGGTTATGATCGCTGTGATCGGCATGTAATGCCTGCTTGCTTTATAATCTCTTAACCAAGAAGAATGCTTACTTACACCACACACGTTACGGAGAAGTGGGCCAGTGCCCACAGTCACATATTCCAAAGTGTCTCTGAAAGAATTAGCTGGAATTCGGTGCTATGGGCATCACCAATGTGCTGATGCCAAGGACGGTATGTCCTTCAATAATCTAATATTCTCAGTATTAAACAGTATTACTCCCCTTTTGACATCCCTTCCCCTGGGTCCTTTTCCCGGTTTTTGACCTCTCAGTGCTCTGACTTAATTGTTGACACATTTTCATCCCCCTCTTTTCATTCTTAACATCCAGATGTGGGAACATTTTACAAACTTCCTTTACCCTTACGTAGTTATTCCAAGAATCTTTAGAAGAGATGGATCTAATAAACAACAAGGACTATAGACAATCTTCTTGCCCTACAAGGTGGGTATTACCATACTAATATATGGAAGCGCAATCTATATTAATTTCGTAAGATATCAGTATTATTAAAGAGCATCTGTCACTAGAATGTGCTCATGCAACATTAAGGGTACAAACACACTGGGCGAATCCGCAGCTGATTTCTCGATGCAAATCCCTGCCCTGTACACTAATGGGAAGACAAATTTGAAGTGGGATGGACATCCCGCTGCGAGTTTGTCAGCAGCCTGCCCCATTAACCCCCCGCCACCCCCCAGCCGGCTTGTTTCGGGGCTCCTGCCAGGTCTTGCTTGGCCGAAGCAAGCCGGAGCGGGGACGTATACGCTCTGGCGGCCGGGGGTTAACGGGGCGGGCTGCTGACAAACTCTCAGCGGGATGTCCATTCTGCTGCGAGTTTGCCTGCCCATTAGTGTACAGAAACAGATCGCTGATCTCAGGGAAACCAGCCAAACGTAATTTTTTTTTTTTTACCAGTTACAGTCATTTATTAGAAAGCTTAAAAATTTTTTTTTTTTGTCAGAAAAACCCCTTTAAATTCTGTGTGTGTGGGTGCGTCATTCTCACTTTTTCTTGCTGGCTGAAATATATCGGGAGGGTTCTCGTTCACTGCTCAGACTGGTTTTACACCAGAATATTTCAGAGGTGTATCTTCATCTGTATTAGGGTATCTCCACACTACGGAATCCGGTTCACCTGTCGCGGATTCCGCAGCTCATGGCGCATGACGCATCTCCGCTGGTCCCATAGACTTCATTCTATGTCTGGCAGATTTTGTCGTCTGCCTGAAGAATGAACGGGTGGGTCATTTCAGGTCATAAGAAACAGTCAGGCCAGGACTTGTGTTTATAATATGGATACCCTATAGGGACATATGAGCAGTGCCGGACTGGCCCACCGGAGGACCCCAGCTTTAGAACCTGCACAAACACTGACTAGCATAATGTTTCTCACTGGTTCTTGGTGGGCCCCCAGTATCATTTCCTCTGGTGGGACCCAGATACCCCAGTTTGATGCTAAATATGAGCCCTTCTAAGTGCTTTAAATTGGTGGGGAGGTCCTATTTTTTGAGTTCCTTCTGGTTCCTCAGACCCATTCAGTTTACAACAGTTTGGTGGATACATGTACGTCCAATATTTAGCTTCCATTATAATTGCCATAGAGCTCTATGGGGCAACAGCAGCTATTTAGGAAATTACCAGAGACTTTTAGATGCCTGCTTTCTAATGGTGGTAGCTATCATTAGCTAGAAGTATACGCCGGTCTCCACTGTGTCTAGGCAACAGGTGCAGCGTAAAATGAACACATTTTGTCTTTCAAATCAGCTGTCAAAATTATGGATTGGGGTTGCGGCATATTATCTAGAAATAGTTTTTCATATCCCTTTTATGTGCCACAGCTCATCACATCCTGCCCTCATTACACAGTAATTCACATTATTACCCTACACGTCAGGTACCTACCTTTCTCCTATATAGATGCTGACAAGACCTTAATTAAAATGGGTCACGGTGCACAGCTGAACTACTACATCCTGTAAATCTGACAATGACATATATATATGTATACATATATACACTTAAGTTAATATTATGTTCTGCTTTGGTCTTAACCAGCTACTCATTACTGTCATTAGAGAAGGCAATGCTGGGTATTGGGATTCAACCATCTGAAAGTAAGTAGCTATGCTTAGCCTGGTACCTAAATATATTCCTATAGAGTCTTCCCACTCCAGCTCGTTACTGACAAGTACAAAGCTAATTTCCCACATTACAACAGCTTTAGAGGGAAGTAATTGCGAGTTTATATTGCATATGATACCGCAATATAACGGAGCATTACATTTAGTTAAAAATAGAAGAGACATATGAATTGGTGGTATAGGAGAAGTAGTGTACGCTGCAAAGCCATATGCCTTCTCGTAGTATTGCAGTAGACCTAGTAGGATCGGTAATAAGATCATTATAAATTGAACATAAGTAATCTGATTTTTTAATGTAAATTGTAATGTGGACTTTAATAGTATGGATAACGTATTACTAGGAATGAGCGAATTTACAGTACTTGGGAAGCAAAGCACTTTGCTAGGCTCATCTGTCTGCTTGTGAACCGGCTGCCCTTGAACTCCCTGCTGCTTTGGGTGCCTGGAAAAGCTGGATCCAGTCCTGGGAAACTCCTCCCAGTTTCCCAGGACTGGAACCAGCTTTTCCAGGCACTTGGAGAGGAGCAGCACAAAGTTCAAAGACAGCCATCTCACAAGCCTGACAGCCGAGCCTAGCGAAGTGCTTCGCTTTCCTAGTACTGTAAATTTGTTCATCCCTACCTATTACATCTAGTCCTTGAGATGAGATCACTAGGCCTAAGCGCAGATGATGCATTGCTACAACTTTTTTAAGACATGAAGATTATAGCCCCCCCCCCCCCCCATCACCGTTTAGAAGGACATCTACAGAGCGCACTTTGTGTTTGCTACATTAACTAAATAAGAGAATCTGCAAACCCTACCTTAGTTGAATGATAACTACTCTACACCCTTCCTGGGCAGAACGCCCCCTACAAAAATGCGGTTGACCACGATTTTCTGTCCATCAAAAAAAACAGATCCGTTTTGATCCTTTTTTATAATGGAAGTCAATGGAAAAACGGATAAAAGCGGATGCACACAGTTGCATCCATTTTTTTCATCCGTTTTTTGCAAAAAACAGATTGCAAAAACGAAGTGTGGACCCAGCCTTAGATGAGACACTGCACCAGCTAACAGGGGTAATGAGCAGAGATCAGGAGCATTGGCGTCAGGGCTCGGAGGAGGCTCTTTTATTTTTTATTACATTCTATTTTTACACTATTTTAAATGGGTTGTCCTGGATTTTAAAAAAAACACAGCTACTTTCTTGCAAAAACAGCACCACCACCCTGGTTGTGTGTGGTAATATAAATCAGATCCAGTCGATTCAATGCAAAACCACCCTCAAAAGGACAGGAGAGGTTCTGTTATTCTTATGCTGCCTTTACACGGAACAATTATCGTTCAAATTTTCATGATAACGATCGCATTTGAGCGATAATTGGCTCGTGTAAACACAGCAAACGATCAAGCGACGAGTGAGAAATCGTTCATTTCGATCTTTCAGCATGTTCTCAAATCGCCGTTGGTCGTTCGCTAAAAATTTGCAGATCGCTTCGAGTAATCAGTCACCGGATTTACCCTATGTGTGAGATAGGCTTAAGCGATCTTAAAACGATCGCAATAACGATTTTTCTAAGAAATTTTCTAACGATTTTTCTGACAATTTATTCGCTAAACGCTGATAGTTACAAAAACCAATTTGCTCAAAATCGTTAAACAATCGATTGGGCGAATTATAGCTTTGTGTAAACGCAGCATTAGCCTGAACAACCCCTTTGATTGGCAAATGTACATGATTCTAATTCTTCAGACTGGTTGGAGTCCGAGAAGCTGGACACATGAGTGTTCGTTACTTGATTCAAGAATTTTTTGATGCTTAAGTGCTTGACTTGAGCAACAAGCCCCATTGCAGTCAATGAGAGACTGGCAGAGCAGATAGTTTTCATTCTAGCTTTTGTATATTTTGTCCCTTCAAGGGACAAAATATATAAAAATGAGAATGAATAAATGTAATAGGTTTCTGCAAGACACATTAGAACTCCAGCAGTATGCTGGCAATTGCCGGTCGTTTGGCAGATATTGGTGCTTGGCCACCTTTACCCGAGCACCATAAGGTACTTGGTCGAGCATCGAACACTATGCTCCACCAAGCATTATTGATAAGGTCAAAAATGTGTATAGTGGAAGCAACCCTATTAGATCATTAGACCCAGGATTTTTTGTGACTGAACATCTGGATTAGATAAAGTGTGGCGACAAGCTATGTAGCACAGGGGTCTCCACTAGTTGTTGTATTATTGTTATTATTGTGATGGTTTGGGGGTTATTGGTACCTGTAGTACTAGTATTGGTGCATTTCAGTAAAATTACAATTTGGGTTAACTTGGTGTTGGAGTCGTCTCTCTCGCTCTTGACTTCGCTGTATTCTGGGGAGCCCACCTCGGTACACGGCTTACACACCATTCATCTAAATGGGTCTTATTCAACCTTATTCAAACATATAGAAAGGACTGGCAATTGCTGTAATTTCTGCAACAAATCCACCATGTGTGAACTAACCCTAATAGTGCTGTTGCTTTGATGCAAAAAGAAATCTAAAAATGTCAGCAGGTTCAGGCAGACTTGTGAATGTCCCTATAATACATCTGTTACTAGGCAAATAACTACGTAAATATATATTAGTATAATAATGGGTTTTCTTCAACCTATTTATAATTCACACCTCCGTCTATATGGTGATAATATGAATCGGTATGCACTGTTAAATGAAAGTAACATGTAATACCACAGATTTTTTAACACTTTACCCTTCTCATCAAAAAGTATCATAAAGAAGGGGGGGGGGGGGGTTTCAAAATTTGCTCAGGATAGGTTATTAAAGGGAACCTATAGCCTCCTACACAGCCGCCCTACATTATGTGTGGTGTCTTCATCAGTTAGTGTAGTTACTAGAATAAACATCTTTTATTCCGAGGCATGTGTCCGAGCCATGACTAGTCACGGCTCTCTGCCTGTCGGCACGCCCTGCGGGGATGATTGATTGACAAACTGACCCGTTAGTAGTCTCTTTGCCTGAGGTTACTGAATGGGGTCACACGGTGACCATCAAAGGACAATAGTAAGAAAGCAATCTCCAATGTATTTCAAATAATTTCATTTAAAGCCCCCATGCTGAGCGACATGGCAATTTTTGATCACGCAACCCGTGTCATGTCCAAAAGCACAGTCTGGCCATAACGGTATATGTCTAAGATATGGGCGTCTTACGTGGAACTCCCCCACTTGGTACCCCCTACTGCTCCTGCAAAATAACTCCAGCTCATAATTCTAGAATGCGAAGATTTTTTTCGACAGCGTTGTCATCCCCAGATTCATCTCTGAGCAGGCGAAGATGAATTTGCCATCCATACTGTGAAAATGACTGGTGTTCTCAATCCTGCCTTCCATGAAGCCATCAAAGTAGGCTCTATTCTACACTTAGGATGTGATTGCACCGTTTACATTACACCTGTAGTTTCCATGATTAAAATCTGAGTTTCTGCAGACTTTCTCCAGGCTGTGATTTTTTTGCAAATCATGGCAGAACAGTAGCTTAGGACCCCGGGCTACTGCCTGAAACGGACCTATTATAATCCGCTACTGTGCACTAACACTACTAACAGGATGGTGATGCAGGGATGGACACTGGTGAACATTGAAGGCAATGTTCGCTTGAGTGCCATTGAGGGCCCCTTTAAAGGGGTTATCCAGTGCTACAAAAAGATGGCCACTTTCTTCCAGAGACAGCACCACTCTTGTCTCCAGGTTGGGTGCGGGTTTTGCAACTCAGTTCCATTGAGTTAATTGCAAACCACACCTGAGCTGGAGACAAGAGTGGTGCTGTGTTTTTGTGGCACTGGCTAACCCCATTAAACAGCTGATTATGGGGGTCGCGGGGGTCAGACCTCTGGCGATAGAATCATGGAGAGAAGCAGATACTGCTAGAGAGTGAAGTAGAGCTATAGGTTTAGTTGTCCATAAACCTTTATTCATAAGAGTTTTGACGCAGGACTTTTTTTAGCACATATCTATTTGAGAAAGACCCAACTTCTGCGTTGAAAAGCGTTGTGGAATTTTTAATTTTTATAGCCACGCCACAATGGACGCTGCTCGTGCCTTTTATATCCTGAGGATAGGCCATCAATTTTATAACCTAGTAACCCCTTTAGGATAAAGTTTACATTTTTAACCACTTTAAACTATAGTAGATAGATGGTCTAGAATGGTCTCAACACAAGCTATCCATATGGTTTACTGATTTTTTTGGTTCCTCGCCTTCAATGTAAGTGCATGGAGGTGCATAAGATCATCTGTGCTGGATGACTGCACTCTTTTCCATTCCCTACGTAAAGTTACTGCATGAGATCACATTACGATATGTCGTCATGGAGCCCTAATGTTATAAAGAGAAGCCAGTATTTTATTTTACTTTTAGATATTAGAGGCAGAATAACAACAAAAAACGGATAAAAAATAGCACATTGTCCGCACAATGTAAGGACATGTACTGAATAGGCATGAGGCAGAAGTGACGCCTAAACCACAACCCCGACGCTGACTGACAGAATGTCACAATGACAGATAAAAAGCCGATTACTAAGTAAAAGCACCTGTAATGAGGGCAGCACTATGCAGAAAACGGCTGCAAGGCAAGATGGCTGCTCCATGGTGCCTAGATGAAGGCCAGCGTCGTGTCAGTGTCTATTAGTATGAAGGCCTAAGAGGGGTAATCTGCTTAGCAGAGCAGCGTGAAAGACAAATCTCATATTCCAGCAGTTCTGTGGCTCCGAAAATTGTACGGGTAAAATTGCTGTATTTCTATTTATCACGTAATTGTATTTGCAGGTACAGAACATCTTAATACAGCAGACAATGGCTCAGACTGTGTGAGCCAGATGTCTTCTTTTTTTTGTGAGCTAGTCTGAATAGAAAGAAAAAAAAAGGTTGTGATTCTCAGGAAGATTATTCACGGAATGGTAATGATATCTAGTATTATAACACCCTCCGCAGAATAACAAAGGATCAATACAGTAGGTGCAGCTGTTCTGGGAAAGCCTTAGAGAAGCCAAAAGGATTCTGGAGGGCTTCTTGGGTGACAGAAGAACATGATAATTTCACAGAGAGGAGGCAAGGGGGATACAAACAGCAAGTGTGGCGGATATGTGTCATACAGCCAGCTGCCGGGAAAGCTGTAACAAAAGCCGTGTCACCGCTATAACATTGACACGCCGTTAATGATCATCCTTGAACTTGACGAAGTTGTGTTGTAGGAGAGACTGAGGTTAAGAAAAGTTCATACCAGCCCTGGAGTGTTAGTGGGAGGACGAATTTACATAGGAATAAAGTCTGAAAACGGGGGGAAAAAAAATCTGGAAATGAAAGGGAACCTGTCACACTGAAAATGCAATCTAATCTGAAGGCATTGTGTTATAGAGCAAGAGGAGATATATAGTGTTGTGGGAAAAATTCTAGAAAAATTGTATGTAGTCAAGAGGGAGGTCCTACGGTGATTGACACACGAGTAGCTGTCAATCACTGAATAGGACCACCCACATGACTACTTAGCCCACATGACTACAAGTTATTCTGGAAGTTCCTTTATAAAACCATATATCTATTTGCTTACTTCATACCGGCCATGAATGGTCATCTGGGGCAGTTTGATTAATGTTAAAGAGACTCAGCAGGATTATGGTGTCCTACCTCAGGGTAAAACAAACTAGTGACAGAGAAGCTGAACAGAATGATTTATCAATTACATTGTTCTGTGCAGCTGAACCAGAGAGATCCTCCTGAATAACATGGACAATAAGTAGTCCTTTCCATTATGTGCGTGAGCCCAGTAGTCCTCAATGTTCATGAGAAGCAGAAAACTCCACCCACCAGCTGCTGATTGGCAGTTATCTATCCATGCTGTGTATAGGCAGTCACCTGTCAATCAGCAGCAGCGGGAGGGGTGTGGCAAGAATCCTATTCTCCTGCATATTAGGAGAATGGCTGAACAGAATCATGTAATTAATTCACCAATCTGCCCAGCATTTTTATCATAAGTTTATGTTGCACTCATTTAAGGCGGCATTAACCTAGTGACAGATTCCCTTTCAGGTTATTTCCCATTGTTTTTCCTGGTGGAAGGTTCCCTTTAGAACTACATCCTTCAAAATATTGTTTTAAAATGAATGTGACCTACACAGGTCTTTAGATCTCCATACACATTAGTCAAAAGTCAGAGGAACCTGCCAACTTTGGCGGGACCAGCCAATTGTCTAAGCGGCCTCTCAGCTCTCCCAGGACAAATTATGCCAGGGGAGAGAAGGGTCAGACATGTTTGAATTCAACTCCCAGCTATATGCCAGACGAATATGCCCATTTATTCTTTACAAACACATGAATGTTCACACGTAAGAAAGGAACAGGATGCTGTTAACTGAATGTATGAATTTAATCTGGCCTATTAATACGGCCTTATAGAAGCATGGTAATGGTACCACATCTGCTGGACCGACATCCATATGTTGTTGCTTAAAGCGACTCTGTACCCACAATCTGACCCCCCCCCCCCAAAACCACTTGTACCTTCGGATAGCTGCTTTTAATCCAAGATCTGACCTGCGGTCCGTTTTACAGGTAATGCGGTTAATGTCCTAAAAAACAACTTTGCAGCCCGTGGCAAACGGTAGTATCTGTGCCCTAACTTTGCACCACCCCTCCGTCCCTCCTCCCCACCCTCCTCATCATTAGGAATGCTCAAGGCAGATTGCCCCCTATTCCCCACCTGTGTCAGCCTGACACATGGGCTGGATCGTTAAGCACCTGTGCAATGTTCAGCATGCAGAAAATGTTCCAGTGGCATTCTTAATGATGAAGAGGGTGGGAAGGAGGGACGGAGGGGTGGTGCAAAGTTAGGGCACAGATACTCCTGTTTGACACAGGGCTGCAAGTTTAAAAGTTGTTTCTTTAGGACAATAACTGCATCACCTGCCGAATGGACCCCAGAACAGATCTTGGATTAAAAGCAGCTATCCGAAGGTACAAGTGGTTTGGGGGGGGGGGGGGGTCAGATTGTGGGTACAGAGTTGCTTTAATGGTAATTGCTACCTCTCTTGTGACTACAAGGCTTTATGGTTGTGTAACACAAAGAACATCTTTTGTCAGCTTTACACACAACAGACACTAGGGGGTGCTGGCCACTTTAGCAGTGACAATGACCCTGCATGAGACCAGAATGTAAACCGCTGCCTTGTATCTACTGAATAAACCAGATGCTACATGTCATTATAAAAAAAAGAAAAGGAGAAAGCTAAAAAAAAAAATGTGCCGTGTCTTCCTCTTTCAATATTTTTAGCTCAGAAACACTATTTTTGTCAGGGAATACAAAAAACATGCATTTTCTAGATGTCTTGAAAGCATGGTGTTATAAATATGCAGTCAACATGGGAAATCTATCAGGAAAGGTGTTCCCTGCTGTGCGTGGCTTCCAAAGACAAGTACAGTGAATGCTCATGGGCTATTATGTATGTAGTGTCTTTAGTATGTGGGCAGCATTGGGGTCCTGAGTAATGTTGAGTGAACTTGCTGGGTTTGGCCGAACCTGAATGCTTGGTATTTAAGTAACGCTGAAGAAATTTGATGCAGCCCTAAGTAGTCCTGGGAAACATGGATACAGCCATAGTCTGTAGCCAACTTCTCCAGCCACCGGGATCAAATGCCGAGCATTCGGGTTCGGTCAAACCTGAACGTTTGGCAAGTTCGCTCAACGCTAGTCTTCAGTTTACATCCCACCAAGAGTGTCATCTATATAGAGTTTGTATGTTCTCCTGATGTTGTGTGCATTTCCTCAAAATAGTCTCATTTCCTCACTTTCCAAAAATCTGCGCATTCTTGTAGCCAATTTTGGCTTTGTTCCTGCAAACCTTTAGGCTTCTGCTCAATTTACTGCTACTACATATATTACAGGCGTAGTTTAAAGGTTTTAGTGTTAGGACAGCTTCATACAGAATGGACCGCAGCAGAAATCTCGCTCCAATTAAGGGGAGCGCACAGGGGGTCACCTGCTTGAGGGGGAATGACCTACACAGAGGTCCATCTACAAATGGGGGACTAAACAAGGAGATATATACTATAGGCCATCTATAAAAGGTGGACTACACAGGGGGCCATCTACTAAAGGGGGCCGACACAGGGGGCAGTGGCATAATAACACTTGACAGCACCCTGCCTATAAATTATGTGAAGGTACTTGCTTGCTAGCAGTACAAACACAGATGCTAGTGGTTTCGAAATACAGTACTATACTATATGTTGTGCGAATTATGTTTTTAATGAATTTTTAAAAGTGAAGTTTTAGAGGCGTTTACCCCTTATAAACTAGTTTTTTAGTTTTGGTATGTCCTGAGGGTATTTTTTCACTTAGTTGAATTAACTAATGGGTAACCCTCTTGATATCACCGTTTAGATTATTATTATTATTATTATTATTATTATTATTATTATTATTATTAATAATAATAATAATAATTATTATTTTTTTAGAGTGCTCCCATTTATTGGAGGACGTTTATGCTAAATAAAGACCTGTTGCATCACTGTTTGGTTTCACCATGAAAGGGAACCCCAATTTTCACCAAGCTAACCACTGCCACACAGGGAGTGCCCCAGGGGAATCCACTACCTTCTGTGCATTCCCTCACCTCTATGCCAGCCCAGGAGAGCGTGGCATTTTCCTGTGTAGCTTTAGAGCAGGATGATCATGTCTATCTATCTGTCTGTACACTCCCTGTGGCTGATGTTCTAGCAACTGAATATAATGGCGAATAGAGGCATGGTGTCAGAATTGTAGCCCACATTGGATGTGACCTATTTATAGCATTAGTGCAGTAATGTATTATAACCACAGTAGTCCCTGGCCTTTATTTGTCCTTTGCACTTCAGTGATGATCACAAAGTCTGGAAGCTGCCGAGGCTTGTATGTGACCTCACCTGTGGGCAGTATGGGCATGGTGTGGGTGCCATAATTATACAGCATAAATAAGTCAGTCTGCGGATAGACAAACACGAGAGGCCTGTCCAAAACAGGCTGGTCTTGACTTATAAAATAAACTTTTAGTTTGGCCAGTCCTACGTAAATAAAGTTTTATCCCAGAATTTGGCAAATAGACAGTAGAAGACTCTGCCTATTATATTTTAGTTGGGATTTAGCAATCAATTTCCACCATCCTAGCAGCATAAAAAGTCACAAATTAAAGCTTGTGATGTATAGAAGATGTATACAATTTGCAACTATTCTTACCCATGCTTTGAAATGTGGAGAGAACAGTGGGTGGGTTATCCAAAAGAGTAAACTGTAGGCGACACAGGCCCCTCTGCTGCCACCAATATTTGTGTCAGTAACTGCAGGGCTATCTACAGTAAGTCTAAGCGATGATCACAACTTAACCTTGCTTCTCTATGTCTTAGAAGGCTTAATTTCAAAGATATGGAATCTCAGAAAGTGAGTGCCAGGGAGCAAAAGGCTTCAGCCACAACTGTAGACTCAGACCACACAAGGTTTGTTTGTAGTCTGTTGCCATGGGGACACACAGGTCTGCATATGAGTTGTAGACACAAAACGATATATATTTTTTATGTGTTTGCAAAGTTACTATGTTTTAGATGCATTGGGAAAAGATAGATTGGTGGATATACCTTTAAGATGACTTTTCATGTGATATGCAATTTGCTGCCTATTGTATCACAACCCTTGACAGGTTTCATGGTTCTGTGATAATCCATATTACTCCCTTCACCTGTTTGTGGTTTTGCTGTTATGGCCGATTGGTGATTTATTTTTTATTTATTTTTTGCTGTTGCTTATTTTTATTTTACTGACCATAAAGTCAATGCGACTGTATAATCTGCAGTGACGAGTGTCATATGCTTTATTCCACAATCACATCAAGTGTAAAGGTGTAAAACACAATTAAGAAGCGTGTTACAATCTAAGCACGCCTGAACTTATTTCTAACACATCACGGAGGAAGCTCTCCAGTGATTTTAACAGACCTGCGAGGCATTTCTTGGAAAACTTGCAATAATTAATTCATTTAATGGACCTTGAAGAACTAATTCTGTGTCGATAATTTCTTGGAACTGAAAGCTGCTGACTGATTTGACAGGGCAGAAAGTTAATGTATGAAAAATCTTTACCTTTTTGACCGACATCTAATCAGTGTACATAATGTCTTAAGATGATAAAGGTAGACACTTCTCCAATTGGTGGTCTTTTCTGCTAGTAATGAATTTCCACAGCTATTGAGTCCAATGCGGTTTGGCTTAAATGGCCATTAACGTTTTAACAAACTTTTCAGGATGAGCTGCCATGTATGAACATGAGCAGCATTATTTCTGTACACTTTGTATATGGCTTTTTCCTCTCTGCAGACTCCATCTCTAGTTTTTAGTTGTCCATGAGCTAGTGGGTGGAGACGAGCTATTATAGGCTCTCCCATGTGCTGCACAAACACAGATGAGGGGATCCTGATATATCTCTGTAGCATACCCTCAGATGTAGCAGCAGCATGTATGACGATATGGAGCATCACTAAACTGTGTAAGCTGTGAGTTAAGCACTGGGTGAGATGGAAGAATTGCTATACCTTTTTAGCAGCTTCTTTGTGTGTCTTTTTGCCTCTGTCTCACTCTGCAGCTTCCTCCTCTCACCCTATCCACCTACAATAAACTTCAACGGACAGCATGTAACCTTTACACAGAGATTTTTTTTTAGCATTTTGTTAAGTTTTCAAATAGGGAGAGGTATAAGTATATTTTAATTTGTAAGTTTCTTCCATTCATTTAAAGAGGATTATTGGACCCATTGGAGAGTAGCAGCATTTTCAGTTGTTGGGGATGTCAGATGTCAGACCCTTACGAATTTGACATTTACAGCCTATCTTTAGTGAAGGCCATTAATACTATAGTCCTAAAAAAGTACTTTTGGTTAGCTAATCTGTGTCACAAGTGCTTAAAGGAGAATTTGGGGCAGGGATATTTTTTTGGCCTCCGTTATGGTTCCTTCTTGGTCTAGAGAGGGGACTTAGGACGTGTCGTTCTAGGCCCACTCAACCAGTCAGCGGTTGTAGTGTTGTCCCGTCTCTGCTGCTTACTGGCTGAGCGGGCCTTACACGTCATGTCTCAGGTCCTCTCTCCAGATCAAGAAGCACCCGTGGACTTGAGGACCAGAACGGACAACAGCAGACACCAGCACTGGATTGCCTGTTGTGGTTTTTACCCACGCCCTCCTGGCAGTTTTAAAAAAAAGTCTATGCCCGGAATTCTGTATTAAGGTACTAAATGGCATCACACAATAAGCATAAAGAGATAAATTAAGAGCAGCTTGTTGGATGTTTTTAGACAGCAAATTATAAAAACTATTTTGTTCTTTAAAGAGAAAAAAAAACATATTTGGGGTCAAAAGTTACTGCTAATAAAAGGCGCTTAAATTATCAAAAAAGCTGGCAATAAATATGAGGGTATACAGTATGCACACTGAGTAAATATCGCGGATAAGCCTGCCTAGATTCTGCCGCTTGTCCCGGTGCACTCATGATTGGCTCTCCGCCTGTCCCATAGACTCCATTCTATGGTCAGGCGGATTCCACTGTCCGCCCAAAGAATTGACATGTCAATTCTTTGGAAGGACGATAGGCTCCATTCAGAATCCACCCGAGCATAGAATGGAGCCTATGTGACGGGCGGAACTTTAAGTGGGAGCGCGGGGGGGCGAGCGACGGAATCCGTGACATTTACTCAGTGTGCATATACCTTAAACGTAGGGAAATGTAGTACTGCATGGGATCCACTGAAATGTTCATGGTGTTATGTAAAACATTTGCACTAAGTTTATGCTGCGTTCATGTCCCATTAGGAAATATGAAGGTTAGTGGACAACCCCATTCATTTTAAGGACAACTTTATACAATTTATCTGCCAACCATCAAATATAGTGGATTGCAGGACAACTAACAACATTAAACATCAAGCTTATGTAATTCCATAGGTGATATAGTCTCCCCTGTACAGAACATCCTAGGACTCAGAGGTAAATCAGAGAGCATAGAAAGCAACTACACAGCATTTGAAAGCCATGCACCATAGTTTGTTGTACAGTAAACAGCATAGATGATCAGGAAAGGATCTGCGTGAATTAATTGGATTAAAAGAAGATGATGCCAAAGGAAGCGAGAAGGAACAAAAAGAACCAAGGTGAAGATGACCGAAAAATGGAGAGAGCGGGAATACACAGGAGAGGAGGATGGGATTGCTTGACTAAGATAACAAAAAATAATGTGAAAAGGGGGAAGATAAAAAGAAAATAAGATTGGTTATTGGTTTATTTTTAGGTGGGGGTGGTAGTAATTGGCTCACACCTGATATTCCGCGTTTCATCCATTTCGGTTCACCAAGTGCAATGAAGAAACTTTCTTGCCTTTCGTATTCCTCCTCATCTATTATTTTTACCCTTATCGTTTTCCTGTTGGGAAATAAGAGAAAGAATGGTATATAGAGTAACAGTATGAGAGCTTTCTCCATTGTTGACACCCTCCTACGATGCTAGAAAATTGCTTTGTCAACCTGTGGCCTTTTTGGCTTTGGTGGAAAGGGTAGAAACACAACAAAGGGCCAAGAGCCACATTTTACCAAACTCTGCATCTATCTGTTGATGACTGAACCAACCAAAAGTTAAACTGTACCTGTCACCAGGGCTACTGCCGGTGAATTCCACTCTGTCGGCAGAAGATTGGGTCTCCATGGATCCATTCTGATCCAATATGGATCATACACATTACGGTCTCATACGTGTTTGTAGCCATTGAGACATGAACTTCTGCCGGCAGAGAGGAATATACTGCTGATCTGGCAGCGGCCCTGATAACAAGTACACTTTATAACATTTTTCCCACATTTAAAGAGTCATTTTGTGGTATGAAATATCTTATCTCATGCTTGAGTTTGCCTGGAACTGACCGCATTTGATTGCATGAAAAAAACTTTTTGCCACCGAAAACACTGGAATACGAGCTTTACAAATACCCCCCCCCCCCCATGTGCATCTATATGTAGGTATAACATCATAGATGCACAGTTTAGGCCCATAGCACTTCACAGTCATTGTGCTTTGGGTATACATGTACCTAAGTCTGGAGCCTCATGTTTCAATCAGTCTACATCAATCATTTTTATTTACTTTATTTTTTTACTGTTATCTTACAGAACCAGACTCCTGGGCTTGTATCCAACAGGGTAAGAAGTCATAGAGTCCATATATTCTCTTGTGTTTCTCTGGGTTTATTAATACCTTTCCAATTCCTAAAGGGGTTGGCCACTTTATAGTAAAATAGTTCAGTGTACAGTATTAGGGCTCGTTCCCACTGAGGAAAGGTAGCGGAATTCCGCGACGGAATTGTCCGCCGCGGAATGCCGTTAGCCTCCCGCTCATAATGGGAGTCTATGGGAGGCGCGCGCTCCTGCCCTGTCCGCGCTGAAGAATGAACATGTTCATTCTTCAGCGCCGACAGGGCAGGAGCGCGCGCCTCCCATAGACTCCCATTATGAGCGGGAGGCTAACGGCATTCCGCGGCGGACAATTCCGTCGCGGAATTCCGCTACCTTTCCTCAGTGGGAACGAGCCCTTAGTAAGTGTACTCACTATATATACTGACAGCAGCTCCAAGTGTGATTCATAAAGCTACAATCAGACTCCTCTCCTCCAGGCTGTGCTGTCCTGCCCTGTGGTGAGTCTGTCCATAAGATGGGCGACAAGGAGGAGCATGTGACCCTGCCCCACCCCCAAAACTGAGCCTGTATATGCCTATGGTGAACACTGGGGCCGGGGCATAGGTTGTACTCTGCCTCTACAGGGTGTATTCTTCATACCTCTCCATGTCTGTCCAATAATCTAGACAGTCTGCACTGACGCCAGAGAATCTAACATGTACAAATAAAATTGTAAGCGATCAGTACAGATGTCATCTATTAAATCATTCTGTAATTGACAGGATCGCTTACCTGGCACGTGTTCAGATTTTGAACCCTCTCACACCAAAGACTGTAGCCAAACTATAAAGCATTTTGATGAAGATTAAAGCTTCTTTAATTGACAACATATATCACATTAAGGGCCATAAACAGCTTGATGAAGCCATTCAGGAAGTCTCCCATGCACATAATTCTCCTGTACCTGTTGCCATGGGCCGGAAGCCTATTTATAGCAAAAGTAATGGAGAGAGATCCCTGGAGTTGTACAGCCGTCAATCATAGCATTGCCGGCACAGGCAATATTATTGTGTGTTGTGTTTGTTTAGGAGGCAGTGAGTCACAGCTGTACCTCTACCTGCCACGAGACAGAAAGATTTCCGCACCATAGTAACCTGACATCTGCGATTTGTCAACATTTCAAGTGATGGAGACAAAGTGCACAAACCTAAAGGATCATTGCGTGATCAGTTTTAATCTTATTTTTATGAATCAAAGGGGGAACCTGTCAGCATGTTTACCGCACTACAGATGTCCGCTATACCTAAGAGGTGTTACTATAATGACTGCTACCGCATGCCTGGAGTGGCTGTCCAGTGTGGGTTCTTCTACCCTGGCATGTGCACTGACATGTGGTGGCTTCGCTATTTGGGTACATGGACTGGATATAATCCAGTGGACATTTCACACTGCTGGAAATTCGCAGTGGATTTTGCAACTCATTAACTTCAATGGATCTGCAGCAAATCTGCAACAAAGGAGGAGTTAAACATTTGACTGGGACCCATTGAAGTCAGTAGAGTGTGTACGTATGAACATACCCTTACACAGCTCCACAGCAGAGAAGAGCTTCAGGAGAACCAGATCAATGCAGGATAGTTTTTCAGCTGTGGTGCATGCTGCTACCATAGTGAATGTAGGAGTGATACCGACACCATAGTTGATGTTAAAAAACAGCTGTAAAATGACCGATACTGCATGTTTGCAATTGCAGAAGTCAGACAGTAATGTAGTGGGGACTGGTTCATAAACTGATAAACGTTGAATAAAATTACATGATACTGTCACTTTAAAAGAAACTTTTTACTGGTCACACAGACACGCATAAGTTTTGATTGCTCAGGATTAGGGATGGTCCGAACCCGCACGCTCGGCATCGGATTACCGCTGTCTGCCCGCTCCGTACAGCGGGAGGACCGCCTAGAAAACTGGGATACAGCCTATGGTTATGGCTGTATCCCAGTTTTCCAGGCGTTCCTCCCGCTGGATCCGCCCGCTGCACGGAGCGGGCAGACAGCGGTAATCATTGCGGATGCTTCGGGTTCGTACGAACTCTGTACGAACTCTGTTCGGACCATCCCTACTCAGGATCATAGTGCTCAGACCCCCAATTATGGCTTAGTACAGCCAGGAGAATCGTGGAGGCGAGCTTCACTCCTTACTGGCCACTACTTCAGACTCCTTGCCTTATAATGGAGTCTGTTTCTTGCAGTGAGTTTAATTAAAGGGGTTATCCAGCGCTACAAAAACATGGCCACTTTTGCTTCACTCTTGTATGCAGGTCAGGTGTGGTTTGCAATTAAAGAGGTTATCCAGCTCTACAAAAACATGGCCACTTTCCCCCTACTGTTGTCTCCAGTTTGGGTGGGGTTTTGAAACTCTCAGTTCCATTGAAGTAAATGGAGCTTAATTGCAAACCACACCTGAACTGGAGACAACAGTAGGGGGAAAAGTGGCCATGTTTTTGTAGTACTGGATAACCCCTTTAAGCTCCATTTACTTTAATGGAACTGAGTTTCAAACCCCACCCAATTAGGAGATAAGAGCGGGGGAAGAGTGGCCATGTTTTTGTAGCAATGGATAACCCCTTTAACTGGTGTTTAGGAGATTGAGGTGCAAAACTCTATTCTTCTTCTGGATACATCTAGAGATCAGTTTCCAGGTTCCCCAATGACTGCAGCCACTTTCAGGACAAAATCATCTAAGCAGTGAAAGCCTACCGTGCCAATCACTGCCAGCAGGGCTGTCCCTTTCTAGTTGCTGACTAGTTTCTAACTGCTTTGAACTGTCCCATTCAAAACAATAGAGTGAATTCAAAGATCACTTCTAAGATCAGCTTTTCCCTCTGGTGCTTTGCTACAGCACCGGAGGGAAATGTCGCAGGATCTCCGGATGAGTATAAACCCGCCTTAAAAGGCACCTGTCACCCCGGCTGCCAGGATGATGCCCACCCGACCCCCTGGTGGAGCCCCTTATACTTATCCCTTCCTTAAAGTCCCGGACCCTGTCCCACTGCCGATAGATCCCCATCGGAAGCCGCGTGCGCGCTCACCAGAGGCGAGTCCGACGCCCATAGAGAATGACTGCTCTAGTCATTCTCTATGGGAGTCGCACTCATCTCTGGTGAGCGTGCTCACAGATTCCGACGGGGATTTCCCAGCGGTGGGACAGGGTCCGGGACTTCGAGAGGGGGATAAGTATAAGTGGCTCCACTGGTGGGTCAGGCGTGCTTCACCCCGGCAGCCGGGATGACAGGTCCCCTTTAAGTGCTTTCACTCCACCTTACACTTACTATTGTAATCAATTATAGTATGTGCACAGTACAGAACCCGGGCGGATCAGCCGCGGCGGATTCCGCAGCTTGCAGCTGCATGCATCTTTGCCTGTGCCATAGACTACATTCTATGGTCAGGCAGATTCCGCCATCCGCCCAAAGAATGAACCAGCTCATTCTTCGGGCGGACGGCAGAATGAAATCTATGAGACCAGTGGAGGCAAGCTGGATTCTGTAGTGTGGACATACCCTTACATGGCATCCAGGAAATATAGATATTCACTCGCCACCTATCAGGTTAATAATTATTAAAAGTTGGTATATAAGTATGACCCTTTTTTGGTCAAGATAAGTACAAGTCCCAAAGAGAGGACCTGAACCCTTTGTCCATTATTTCCTGTTAACTGTTTATGTCAATTCTTTCGGCGGAATGTGGAATCCGCCCGTGCACAGAATGGTGTCTGGCGCGAGCAGAGAGGCGCGTGGCCGAGAACAGGTATGAGCTACGGAATCTGTCTTCCGTAGTGTGAACCTACCCTATGGGTTTATGGGAAAACAGCGTTAATTTATAACAACAATCCCATCCAATGCAGCTAGGGTCATAATTTTGTATTCAGCCAAATGCATGTTTACCATATTTCCATTGGTTCAGTCACTTTTATTAATTAATGATAGTATAAGAAAAAAGATACCTGGCTAAGATTACCAACAGAAACAAATAAACCCAAGTAAGTTCCCATGTTAAACATTTAATAATTTACAATTCGGTATTAACACATAATATACATACAAAAACTAAAATACAAGTGTGGCCAAACACTATTGATGGCCTATCCACAGTTATAGGCCATCAGTAGTTGATCAGGTAAAAGGTATAAATATGCACACATGTATATATAAAAAAAAAAGAAAGAAAGAAGAAAGTTACAAAACAAAAAAAGAGATACTATAGATCTGGATCTGCTCAAATGGAAGTCGGTGTACATCCAGCTGGTTTCTAGTACAGCAGTATTATACACTGCAGACTTCTAAACCAACAGGAAGAAAAAGATGATCAGGTAATAATCCACAGAAGGAAATGTGCCAGAAGGGTTCCTTTACTTATCTAGATCAGAGACTCTTGAATCAGGTAAAACCATTAACCCTTACTATAGACTTAAAAAAAACCCCGTCTTTTCCAATAATTCATAAAAGTGCTAGGATTTGCTAAATATCTCCGAGCTGGAGAAGCAATTCTACCATCTCTAATTACCATTTTAGGGAAAATCAATTTATATTGCTGTGGGTAGTGATATTCTGAATGCTGGTGTAGTTATACAGTAGATATAATAAATGGAGATTAAATTGAGACAGTGGAAGGGTAGCTTGGGGCTAGCGCGGATGTGAAGCCCTTTATTATACTGCCTTTAGGCTCTCTTTTTCTATTACCTCTGGGCTAGATCTCACTGTACTAATTTCCACGAGACAATTGAATACAATTTATAAACATGGCTTGTTATTTTCCACTGGATCCAGTCTGTAATAAGCTCTGTTAACACTCGCTCTAATATACTGTACACTACTGTGATACATCTCTTATGGACATCGGAGGATTGTTAATACAAAAACTGCCAACACCTTAGGGAAAAAAAAGAAAAGGCAATAAAGGGCGTTTTCTAAATAAACAGGAGCATAAAATGTAAGGAAAAAGAAAATGTATACTCACCCCTTTATCTGCTGCCAGTGCTGAGCTGCAGCCGTTCCAGGATGCTGCAGCCAATCACTGGCTTCAAAGGTCATATGCAAGAGCTGAGGCATATGCCTGCAGAGGTGAGGGATTGGTTGCTTTCCTTGCCAAGTGTAACGGCACATCATCAGGACACTTCCACCAGGCACCCCTGAGCAGTAGTGACACATGATGAGGTGCGACTGGAGGGGTGAGTATAGTTTTCCTTGTCCTCCTTTTCTCAGAAATCCTCCTTTAGGCCCCGTTCCCACTGAGGAAAGGTAGCGGAATTCCAAGACGGAATTGTCCGCCGCGGAATGCCGTTAGCCTCCCGCTCATAATGGGAGTCTATGGGAGGCGCGCGCTCCTGCCCTGTCCGCGCTGAAGAATGAACATGTTCATTCTTCAGCGCGGACAGGGCAGGAGCCCGCGCCTCCCATAGACTCCCATTATGAGCCGGAGGCTAACGGCATTCCACGGCGGACAATTCCGTCGCGGAATTCCGCTACCTTTCCTCAGTGGGAACGGGGCCTAACTACTGCATATACACCTTCTCTAAGGTAGTTCTCAACAGTTGCCAGAACTAACTGCTCTCTCTACAGCAGCTCTGTCTGTCTCACCCAAAGCAAGAAATCTAAGCATGGAAAGCCTTGCCTGATTGGCATGATTTAGGGTCCATTTACACAGAAAGATTTGAAGCCAAAGCCAGGAATGGATTTAAAAAGAGAAATCTCAGGCTTTTCTTTATGACCTGATCTCTGTTTATAGTCTGTCCCTGGCTTTGGCTTCGTTCTGTCTAAATGCTGATCGTTCTAAAAAAAAACATTGTTCTTTCGAGATCGTTAATCGTACGATCGGTGCGAATTATCGCTCCGTGTAAACACAGCATTAGAGCTGTTCATGAGCCCTATAACCCAATTAGAGGGGTTAGCCAGCATTAGAAAAACATGGCCACTTTCTTCCAGAGACTCGTCTCCAGTTCAGGTGTGGTTTAAAATTAATCTGCATTCACTTCAATGGAACTGAGTTGCAAAACTTGCACCCAAACTGGAGACAAGAGTGGTGCTGTCTCTGGAAGAAAGAAGCTATGTTTTTCTAATGCTGGATAATCCCTTTAGGATGGTATTACACGGGACGATTTTTCGTCGATTAACAATAAACGATCTCAAACTACCGCTATGGTGAACGATCTTAATCATTCACCCTATTACACAAAACGATGATTGTTACTTACGGTCGTTCATGCACTCGTCCTTTCCTGACTAATAGACTGGGGAACGACACATTATTACACCTAACGATGTTCGAACGATTCGTCAACGATTAACAATAAAAACAGGTCCAGATTCTATCAAACTATCAACGATTTCTCGTTGGTTGTTTAATCGTTGCCTGCTATTACACGTAATGATTATCATTCAAATCCCAACGATCTCACGATTTTTTTGATGGATATCACCCTGTGTTATACGGCTCTTAAAACAGACAAGTACGGAGGAGGCAAGCATTCTCAGAGCAGACAGATTCCCTTTCTAGCTACCTTTTTATCAGTATTTTAGCCACAAAAAGGAGTGGAACCAACAAAGAAAAATATACAAATCTTTCCCTGATAGTTTTCTGTGTTATGGACCCACTCCTGGTTTTGATAAAAAAAAAAAAAAAATGTGGGAACTGATAGTAGTGGCCTATCCTTGACTACAGGTAAAAAGTATTTGACAACCACTGTTAGATCAGTTAGGGTCCAACGTATGGCACCTTCACTGATCGCTTGATTGAAATGCCAAGTGCCTCATCACTGTTTACCAGGCCCAGCTCCATAGTTGCTATGCCTGGTACTAGAGCTTGGTATCATTCAAGAAAGTAAGAATGTGTTGGGGTATAAGGCAAAATGTACAAAGTTTTGCTTGGAAAATTGGAAAATTTTTTATATGAGCAAGCCATAATATGATAGGTTGGGACACCAGATATAAGACCTCCACCGGCCTGAGGATAAGTTGCGAACATTGAATTCTGGCAAAACAAAATCTGCAGAGTGCATGCAACCAATCAGTAGCCTGAAGGGAATGAGGGAAGGCACCACATAACCCTGCATTTCTCTTGGCTGTATCACGTAGAGATGAGCGAACCAGGCCAAGGTTTGGGTTGGTATTAACCTGAATCATCGGGATTTGACTGACACTGTTTTCTTGTTCTGTGGGGAAGGTGGAGACAGCCAGAGTCCCACCTTGTAAACAGGAATACAGCCTAGGTCATAAGCTCCGTGCCTGTTTCCAGACGGGACTCGGGCTGTCTCTACCTTCCCCACGGAATGGGAAGACTGCGGCAGTCAAATGCTGATGGTTCGGGTTTGTACGGACCTAAACCTCAGCCCGATTCGCTCTACTCTAGTATCACCTAGACCCCCACCAATGAAACTTCTGTGATATGTCAAGTTTTTTTTTTTTTTTTCTATAACGACAGGGACACCATAAATATTAATGGCCTACCCAAAAAAACATGTCCTTAGTGTTAGAGTCTAGGAAAAGTTTACTGAATCATCATAAACTGGTAAAACAGATGAACATCCTTATGAATATTTACCAGTTCAGCTGTCAACTTTTTAGCTAGAAAAAATTCTTTGGAAAGTAGATTATTTCTTTAGTTATGGTCGGCGTGCAGAGAGACTGCAGCTATGTTCAGCGGTAGAAGGGAATGAAGTGCAGCAGCGCGGGGAGACATGGGGGGTACTCCGCAGTCTGACTCATGCTGGCTGACTCACAGTATGGCAGTTTTATGTTTGCGATTGTGATCAGCAAGTGGAGGAAGAGAATCATAAAAGAGCGTCTGCAGAGCTTCGCACTCACTCCCTTTTATCAAATATAGGTCAAGTTACAGAACTGTATTTCATTACTTGTTAACATGCTGACAATACAGTCTGGGAGAAAACTATTCACATCTTAGTCAATAACATTGTGACCTGGTTAGAATAGAGCGTCTAATGTTGGAATCACACATGGCAGGTTTTTTTTTTGGTTTTATAGAAAACCACCACTGCAGTTTTTGTGCCCAAACCAGAAGCGGATCCAACAGGAAAGAGAAGTACAAGTCCTTCCTTCTTATTTTCCATCCCATTTGAATCCATTTTTGGTATTGGCACATAGGCTCCGTTCACACGGAGCAAACCTGGCAGAATTCTGAGGCGAAGAATCCCGACAGCCTCCCTGTCTATGGGAGGCTCACAGATGTCCATTTTTCAGCGCAGAGAGAGGAGGCACGCGAACCTCCCATAGTCTGTCAATATGACAGGGAAGCTGGTGGGATTCCGCCAGGTTTGCTCCATGTGAACAGAGCCAAACACTGCCATGTGTAAAACCAGCATCATGGTAGAGTTCACAGCTTTATTTATTAAAACATTACTAATAGTCCTGCAAAACATTATCAATAGACCGCTTGTGAAAGATATGTAACTCATAAAGCAGTAAAGCATCTTGACATATTATTAGTTACATATTAGACATATTAGTTATGTTTTTTTTTTTATTCACTCTTGTTATATTGTGTATCTGAAAGTCCATTGGGTTGTATTATGGCATGGACATAGCAAAATTATAATGGAAAGGGTTTTTACAACCCACTCCTGGTTTTGGTTGAAAGAAAGACTGTCCAAAAAACTGACGGAACATAGCCAATAGAGGTATTATTTTAAAGAAGAAATCTGGCCGTATGAAGGATCCCTAAAGCGGCAGGAGCAGAGGAGAGGATAACCTCTCCCTGTGCCTATGTTGCGCCGTGTGACCGGCTCGGGGGAAAAATGCCGCTCCCAGCTGATGGACAGCCCCTCAGCCAATTTGTGACTGGAGTGGCGCCCCGCCCAAGTCACTTATTGGCCGTGCGGGCTGCCCATCATCCTGAAGCCTGGTGGGGGTCCCGGAAGTGTGGTCCATCGCTGCAGAGGCATTGAGAGACGTGAGTTGGTGAGGTTTCTAATTTTCCTCACGGCATTTGGGAAAAATGTCCTGTGGCTGCACTTCTTCTTTAATCCTATAATAGCACAATGATACGGCCATTGTAAACCACTGTTATATAGTGATGTTAGTAATACGTAGTTATTGCCTGTAGAGATGAGCGAATTTGCCGGCTTCTGATTCCCGCTGTCTGCAGCCTCCGTAAACAGGGTGGATACAGCGTAAGGACCGCCAGGAAAACTGGGATACAGCCTATGCCAATGTCTGTATCCTAGTTTTCCAGGTGGTCCTCAGGCTGTATCCACCCTGTTCACGGAGGCTGCAGACAGCGGGAATCAGAAGCCGATAGTTCAGGTTCATACGAACATCTCTAATTGCCTGGTACTGTTATTGCTCTTTTATTATTATTGCAGGGTTAACTCCCATTTCATGCTTTGTAAAAACAGGTTGGGACCTCCACAGATCAGCCCTGGACTTTGCCAAACCCAGATCTGATCATGGAAAAAATTATACCAAGCTTCAGGGAGGGGGAAGGGGGTTCTACATTGGTGTTCCCCACCCTTCAATAAACACTCATCAATGTATTTATGCACTGTTCTATCCTTGGTATTCCACTGTCACATGTTCACAGAAATATTCAATCCCATAAAATGTGTGGGTTTCCTGCAGGTTCTCCGGTTTCCTACCACACCCAAACCACACAGATAGGCAAATTTAGATTATGATCCCTAATGGGGACCTGGACCAAAAAAATTGTTAAGTCATGTAAAGTGCTGCAGAATCAGTTGGTGCTGCACAAATGAAAGCATTATTATTATTATTATTATTTAATTGATGGCTTATCCTCAGAACTATAAGTTGTTAAAGTGACTCTGTACCCACAATCTGACCCCCCAAACCACTTGTGCCTTCACATAACTGCTTTTAATCCAAGATCTGTCCTGCGGTCCGTTTGGCAGGTGATGCGGTTATTGTCATAAAAAAATACTTTTAAAATTGCAGCTCTGTGCCCTACGGGCGTATCTGTGCCCTAACTTTGCACCACCCCTCCGTCCCTCCTCCCCACCCTCCTCATCATTAGGAATGCTCCAGGCAAATTGCCTATTACTCACCACCTGTGTTACCACAGCACATGGGCTGGATCATTAAGACACCTGTGCAATGTTCAAACAGAAATAAATGTTCCAGTGGCATTCCTAATGATGAAGAGGGTGGGGAGGAGGGACGGAGGGGGTGGTGCAAAGTTAGGGCACGGGCTGCAATTTTAAAAGTAATTTTTTATGACAATAACTTCATCACCTGCCGAACGGACCGCAGGACAGATCTTGGATTAAAATCAGCTCTCCGAAGGTACAAGTGGTTTGGGGGGGTCAGATTATGGGTACAGAGTCGCTTAAAAGCAATGCGGCTGTTGGACCATTTTATAATTCTCCTTATGGGTAAAACCACACACACTGCATCACTGTGAGTCACGCAGTGAAATCCGCTGTGATACTCTGTACTGTTATGGCCTATGGCTCTGCATTCTTGAAGCAGATTTTCATTCCGCCACCAGAAAGTAGCCACTGCCTGTTTAACTAATTAGCTGCCAGGCCTTAAACAAGATAAAACGTTATCTGCCGCCTCACTCTCTGGCTCACGGGTCACTGACATCCCCTTCAGCCAATCAGTGGCTGCGGCGGGACAGCGCACTGATTGGCTGAGCGGGCCGTCAGTGATCCGGGAGTCGGAGAAGCAGGTGACAACGGGGGCAGATAAAGTAAAATGCAGAGCTATAGGGCGAGTACCGAGTATCGCAGTGGATTTAGCTGCAAAACTCTGCAGCGATACGGTACATGTGAATCTACCCTATAAGTGCATTATTAAGCAGTACAAAAGAAACTACCACCCCATGGTGCCATTTGTAAACCCAACCTAATGATTTTTTATCATAGGCACTACACTTTAAAGACTTGAACTAAAAAGAAAAGCTGCTTTGACTCTGCTGTCCTCCAGGGTAGATACCTTAGGGGGACACTTCAGCCATTTCTATGTTCTATCTACTCTCCTTAGGACTACCTAGGACTGTCAAATTCACACTGGCCTTGACGGTCTCATAGGAACACTCTGAGGCAGCTTTATTTCCCTTGTAATTTAATGTCAGAAATACAAGCAAGCCATTTTAATGCATACTAATACAGTTGTATTAGTATTAGTTAATTATAGTTGCATTTTTTTATTCTTGAAAGAAATCTCCCAATAGAAAAATGTTACAGGGGTTAGGGGAGGACACTAACTCATTAATTTTAGTTGTACTATTTGTTACCACCCTATTATAGCTTAAGGTCATATTCACACATGGCAAAACAGCAGCCGTTCTGTGAGATGGCCTTGTCACAGATTGGCCACTGTCTGAGATGTTCAACCCGGCTGATACTGCAGTATCGACCGGGTGAGCATATCACTTCAACTTAAAGAAGAAGTCAGGCGAAAATCTTTATTAAAGTATTGTATTGTGCCCCAAAACTTATACAAATCACCAATATATACTTATTACGGGAAATGCACATAAAGTGCTTTTTTCCCTGCACTTACTACTACATCAAGGCTTCACTTCCTGGATAAAATGGTGATGTCACGACCCGACTCCCAGAGCTGTACGGGCTGTGGCTGCTGGAGAGGATGATGGCAGGGGGACACTGAGGGACACAGGGCACTGGAGGGACACTGAGCATCGCCCTGCCATCATCCTCTCCAGCAACCACAGCCCGCACAGCTCTGGGAGTCGGGTCGTGACATCACCATTTTATCCAGGAAGTGAAGCCTTGATGCAGTAGTAAGTGGAGGGAAAAAAAGCACTTTATGTACATTTCCCGTAATAAGTGTATATTGGGGATTTGTAACTTTGGGGGACAATACAATACTTTAATAAAAATTTTTGCTGGACTTCTCTTTTAATTGTAACGCGGGCACAATCGGGTGTGCCTGTGTTTCTATTAGCCAAAGCACACAATGTAAAGTACGGCCGGGAGCACAGTCTATTTTGTTCGGTCGTTGTTCACTGAATAGCAACTGCACAAAATAGACATGGCAGTTTTCAGTGCGACAGCATGGAATATCGGCCGCAGTGTATACAGATTGTATACACTGCTGCCGGGATTCCATAGGGGTTAATGTGATCGGCTGCTGTGATTAAACAACGGCTGTTGTTTCAAACTTGCATAGTTTGGATATGGACAACAATGTATGCCTGAGATTAGGCTGTTATCCTCTATAGGATGCAGGCCAGAGACTTAAGGGTGCGTTCACACGTACAGGATCTGCAGCAGATTTGATGGCACAGATTTAAAGTTGCAGATTCAATGCAAAGTAACTCTGGGCCATCAAATCTGCTGCAGATCCTGTATGTGTGAACGCACCCTAGGTATTCCAATTTTTAACCCTATTTTCCACTTTCTAATAAATAATAATACAGTATATTGCTAAATAAAGTTATTTTACAATCTTTCTGCGGTCATTTCATGCTTTGCTTCTGATGCCAACTCTTTGCTTTTTTCTCCATTGCCACACTTCCAGTACATCCAGTAAAGGACTCAATATTTAGCCACCGCTAGTCCCTTCCACATTGTGGGATGCTCCTGGGGGTGGAGTTATAGTGAAGGTGATGTAGTGGGAGGGAGACAGTAGGCTGCATTCCCAGCTGGAGTGTACAGCAGAACTAGGAAGTCTACTACAGGATGTACACTAGTGAGAGAGTGTAGCGATAAAGACGAGAGCAGACCGTTTGCATCAGAAGGAAAGCATTGCTTTTATTTACCACCGTGCCTCAATTTATAAAACGGCTTTGAAGTAGGTTTCATTGTCAAAAAAAAGAAAAAGGAAAAAAAAAAAAAAAAACTAGCAAAAAAAAAAAGAAGCTGTAAGGCTATGAATGTGCCAGATGACCAAATGCTACGTGATAGCCTATGCCATAATGTCAATAAGGCTTTTATTGCAATAGGCTGTCACTTAGGGTATGTATGCATGCAAAAGCTTATAAATACATACCAGAAATATAAGGCTGTTCTAAAGGTAAAATAAGCCAAGAAAAGCAAGGTGTATGGAAGGAATATGTGAGGTGTCACTTACATCAGCACAGTTAAAATGGAGGCGTTGAATAAAATATGCACCGAGGTTCACAGCCTGAACTATGGCGCGTATTCCTATTGCAAACGAGGAACTCGTGCACATTTTTTCTATAACCAGAGCAGTTCTCTTTCCCCGCCCCCCCTCTGACAGATGCGGGTCTTCATCGGCAATCATAAAAAAAAATCCCCTTTACTTTCATAGTTAGGTCCCATTCATACTACGGAATCGGCACCAAAATTCTCTGTGTGTAATCCCCCAGCACAGACTCAGCCTCAAATCCTGCTTTCTATCTGTTTGAATGGGAGGCCTTGCGTGCCTCTGCACCTCTCCAAAGAATTGACATTTCGGCGCAGATTCCGTAGTGTGAACGGACCCTTAAAGAAAATTTAGCCAAGGTATCCCTAAATAAAGATTTACAACCTGATTGCCACTGCCACACAGATTGTAACGGTGTTGCCCATTCCTCACCCGATTCCCAAGATCTCCTCCCTCACCTCAGTGACATGACGCCTACAGGATATAGGGTTGCCGAGCTCGCCTCCAGTGCACCAAAATAGCACATTTGCATATTTACGAAGTGAAGGAGATCTTGGGAACCATGTGGGTTCAGGAAAATCCACAGATTGGGAAGGCTCCCCTCCCCAAACCTGAAATCACATTTTCCTTCCTACATATGTTAAGTTAAATATTTTTACAAATATGTTCATTTAGCAAACTTGTCTCCTTCTCCTGATATGCCTCGTCTTTCCACCCATTGTTGACTGCTCTTGTCTAGGTTACTGACCACCACTCTGCTCTAAAAGCAGTGGTTTGGCTGGTGTGTGTATATATAGATACAAAGTAGCTCTATAGAGATATAGTGATGTGTACAGCATGCATAAATATGTGTAAGATAGCTCTATATACACCAGCCCGACCACTGCTTTTTGAGCAGAGTGGTGGTCAGTAACCTAGACAAGAGCCGTCAACAAGGGGAGGAAAGAGTGGCAGGAGAAGGAGACAAGTTTGGTAAACGAATATATTTGTAAAAATATTTAACTTGTTAAGTCCCGCAAGTTTTACTAGACTAGTTGAGATGGGAAATACCCCTTAAGGGGTTTTCCAGCCTGAGGCTATGTTCACACACTGTATAAACAATGGCCGCTGTTTGACATGTTCACTGCAGTATCGACCGGATGAACGTCATTTTCTTTAACTTAGATTATAGGCACATTTGGGTGTGCCTGCAATCCAAATTACCATTGGCCTCATTACAATGTACACCTGTGAGCATGGCTATACATTGTAAGAACAGAGGATTTTCTATGTGGCGTACAGCGGTCGTAGAAAATAGACAAGTCAATTATTTTCACAGCCCTTTGCAAACAACGCCCATTGTGCAATACATTGTGTGCACCGTGGATGCTGTTTGCATAGATTTTAACAGTGTATTTTTTAATATTTAAGGACGTTGTTATAATTGTCAACAACTGCCGTTCTTGCTTAAAAAATATATATACTATTGATGGGCTATCCACAGGATAGATCATCAATAGCTGATCAGCAGGGTTCTGACACCAGGCACCTGTACCGATCCAGCTGATCGTTGGTGACTACAGACCAGTTGCCCAGTTTCAAAGTGGACCTATGAGCAGCTTGTTTGTCAATATGTAAATGAGTCTTAAAGTGTCACGGTCATCATTTAAAACTTTTGACATGTCTCTATAACAAGTCTTTGACACTTTAAGACTTTGATTGGTCTTGGTTAGAGTGTTTAATTAGACCCCTACAGATTGTCAGAATAAGCTTGGAGTAAACAGTGCTGCAGCTCGTCCGCCTCCCGTTCTGTGTCAGTGTAATCAGTCGGGCTCCATAGACTTACATTCTGAGCTGGACTGATCACGTGACACAGAGCAGGGAGCTTACCGCTCTCAGATCTATTGAAGTGAATAGAGCAGAGTTCTTATACTAGGAGTAGAGATGAGCGAACCTGGAGCATGCTCGAGTCCATCCGAACCCGATCTTTCGGCATTTGATTAGCTGGGGCTGCTGAAGTTGGATAAAGCTCTAAGGTTGTCTGGAAAACATGGATACAGCCAATGACTATATCCATGATTTCCACATAGCCTTAGGGCTTTATCCAACTTCAGCAGCCGCCGCTAATCAAATGCCGAACGATCGGGTTTGGATGGACGAGGTTCGCTCATCTCTAACTAGGAGCTATTTTTCCAAGAAAGTGACTATGTTTTTGCAAAGCTGAACAACCCCTTTAAGATTGTCTTACATATGAACAGGCTGCTGACAGGTCAGGTTTGAACTTTCAATTTGTCTAATCTGAACTGAAAATACATAGTGACTCTACAGAAGTGGAAATGCAGATTCTCTACATAATTCTAAACCAGTCTTGTAGAAAACCTGCAGAGAAGACAGGCGGTAATGTCCTGACCCCTTAATTTTTTTGTATGGTGGACAGATGGGGGATGGCAATTAGCCAAGGGCAGGGTTAATCGTTTCTCTTATTTGAGATAAAGCCATGTGGGTTCTCATGGGACACGCACAAAATGTTATATACAGCTTTCCTTGCGATATTAGAGAGAAGGATGCCGGGATTTAGAGAGTCTCGGATCAGATTCGGCCTGTAATAACCGCTGGTTGTCCTTCACATACAAAACCGCAAATAACACGTCTATCACAGATCTGCAATAAATCGATATCTCCGCACATGTTCCTTATTTATTTGCCGATGAACCGCAATACGGTAGTTATGATTTGTGGTCACACGGACAGGATACTCCTCTAGCACATGGATGTTCACATGCATTGTTGTCATATCTATAGGGAAGGCATTGTTAGCAGTCAGTGTTAACCAAGATCAGTATTTTAGGGATGTTAATTGTTAGGTCGAGCACAAAGGAATAGGTAAGGATAGCAGAGATTAATGGAGGGAGGAGAAACTTTTGGCACACCACTTTTTGATGATTTGGCTCAGCTAGTATTTGGCTCTTTTTGGGTGTGAGGACTAGAGATGATCGAACAGCGAACAATCTTAGGTTCTATAGAACTGGAACCTTGTCGAACCTTCCGCATTTGATTCCCGATCCGTAGGGGAAGAAGGAGACAGCCCGGGTCCCGCCTGGAAATCCGGGATTCAGCCTAGGTAATAGCCTGTATCCCGAAATTCCAGGCGGTAACGGGGCTGTTTCCTCCTTCCCCACAGACCGGGAAGGCATCGGGAATCAAATGTGGAAGGTTCGACAAGGTTCCAGTTCTATAGAAACTAAGATTTTCCTCTGTTCGATCATCTCTAGCGAGGACCACCAATAACTGGAGCGCCAAGAGCCACCCGTCCCGAGGGTGGCAGAACTCAGGAGCAGAGGCTGTTAGTTTGACAAAGCTGCTACTACACCTTTCTGCACACTCATGTCCACAACGTGTGGCGCCCTCAGTTCAATGTGGAAAGTCTTGTTTTTTTCATACTCCTCGTCATCAATTATTTTGATCTGAATTGTTTTGCTGTGGATGGAAAAATATTAAATTGTCAAAAGAAAAAGCAGAAGGAAAAGAAAGAGAATAGAAAAAATGTATGCTCCATTAGCTTATAGTCTTTAACACAGCAATAAAGAGATTAAATGGGAAGCGGAAGTTGTGGTTATTTCAGGTTACAGAGTTTTAGGTTTGCAAGCATAGTCTTTTTATTATGACTTATGAGTTGAGTAGGAAAACCTTTTGTATTGGTAAGTATTGCTATAAAGGTAGTACTGGTATATGTTATATAATATTGTCTCTTATGTCATAGTATGGAACAATAAGGAAGACTTGTACAAACTCTGCCTAATACACGAGGCCCAAGACCAGTATTGCATGGCTGTACTATGGCCATACTTTAGTAAAATTACATGGGGTCCACTTGTAATACAAACGCAGAATCGTATGATCTAAGTGCAGCTATACAAAAACTACTGGTGTCCAGGTCTTGCAGCCATATTATGTTAAAGGGGTTATCCAGCGCTACAAAAACATGGCCACTTTCCCCCTACTGTTGTCTCCAGTTTGGTTGGGGTTTTGAAACTCAGTTCCATTGAAGTAAATGGAGCTTAATTGCAAACTGCACCTGACCTGGAGACAACAGTAGGGGAAAAAGTGGCATATACATCACCTTCTCCCCGCTCCGGCTTCCTTCGGGGATCCAAACGTATTCACATCCCGCTCAGCCAATCAGTACGCTTTGGCGGGGCAGTGCACTGATTGGCCGAGCGGGACCTGCTGGAAACCCCTAATGTATACGGAGATGTATACGCTACGACTGTGGGGGTTAATGGGGCGGGCTGCTGCAAGTTTGTCTGCCCATATGTGTACAGGACAGGGATCCGCAGCGGATCTCGCTGCAAATTTGTTACGTGTGAACGTACCCTAAGGGAATTTGCGACTGCTCTCAACAGTTCCTATCATGGACAGAGATGTCAGCAGAGAGCACTGTGTCAGACTGGAAAGAAAACACCACTTCCTGCAGTACATTCAGCAGCTGATAAGTATGAGAAAACTTTATTTTTTTTTTTTTTTTTTTTTTAATAGATGTAAATTACAAATCCTTTATAACTTTCTGAAACCACTTGATTTGAAAGAGAAAGATTTTAGCTGAATAACCCCTTTAAAAGTGTGTTTCACTGACTGGTATTGGCCACACAGTTTTGCAGACAGTTTGCATCAGGAAAGAAGGGTTCAGTGGAGTTTTTTTTTAATCACGTTTGTTCAAATTTGAGAACATAATAAAAGAAGGCAGAAACCAAACTTTATGTTAAACATCCCCCTTCAGATGCCCATCACAGTTGTACTTAGCTATTATCTATGTAAAGTGTTTAGTAACTTTTTAATTACATTACATATCTTTTACATATTCTAATTTACAGCCATTGCAATAACCTGATATTAGAATAATAGTGATAGTAGGATATACCCGTCAACAGGGGTACTGACTGTTTCCAATATCACTGTAGAACTGTGCATGTGGCTCTGGATCATAACTGAAGCCCAGTGATTCTAATGGAGCCGCGTGACAAAGGGGCGGGGGGGGGGGTTCCTCCCACAGGGGGCGGGCCTGCCTGCCTCCAGTGCTCCAGCCTGGGCCGTGTTTCGGTAATAGATTGGCGCTGTGCGCGGGAACAGGGCTGTGGTTCAAAAAAAGGACCGCGGCACTGGCTTACCCCACCACCGGCACCGTTCTATTGATATGTTACCTGATGATACATTCGCTTTAAGAACAATAATAATTCCTTTATTTATATAGCACCCACATATTCTCCAGTGCTGTACAGAGCTTATCTTTACTCACTTTGCTCCAGGCCCACAGTGGGACAATATATACCAGCAGATCACCTTTAATTAATCATTTGACTCGTAAAATACTATGTTGGCTGCATATTCCCTGTCCAGGTGATAAATTATTGGGCTGCACAAAAAAATAATCCAATCAGTCGAAAAATAAATTTATCGCTGGACCCTTAAATGGGTCGATTATCCTAGGAATGCTCATTTGCCCCATACTCATCCCATTCTTTAAACAGGAAACCAAGCCGGTTAATTTTCTTCTTGATGCCCAGAGGCGAATAGTCTCGAGCAACGTTCAAAACCAGAAATCTGTATGTTTACATGACATTAACAGCGGATTGAGCTTCAGCATATCACTGAGTCTATGTGACAAGTGGAACTTCAAGCAGAGTCCGCCACGCGACCTCCGCTTCAAATTTTGGCACATGTTCCATAGTGGGAACATACCCTAAAAAAATTATCTTGGCTTTTTTGTCAGTGTTGTCTGAAATAAATAAGAAAAAGTATCTATTTTACTAGTGCAACTCTCACCCATGGGCTGTACCTGGTATTATTCAGGAGGATGAGGTACCGCTGCAATACCTGAAAGAACCCAAGAGAGGTGCTGTTTCTGATTTTCTGTGTCTTATTGCAAACAACCTATTTAGGCCATTACTAACAGAGCTCATGAGAACCAGCTAACATTAGTAAAGTGAAATGAGAAGAAATCCTTGTGTGTACTGGCAGGACACCGCCGAGCACACAAACCAGACAATATTCGCCACCTCTTCACTTTTACAGGGAAAAGAATTAGTGTGTAAGCCAAAAGACACAAGCCGACTTCATGACCTGCAAAAATGATTAATTATGGAACAAAGAAGAAAATTTACACTAAGATCCTATTATTACAGATGGTGTCCAATTCAATCCCAATTCTATGAGTGACCGGTACTGTAACCAGAAGAAAACATGGTGGGGGTTCCATCAAGACTCCCAAGCATTGGCAAATTGCATACTTGACCACCACACCATACAAACTTTGGTCCCCCACTCTTGTGATTGACCAGTAGTCGGACTAACACCCACCACAAAATTATCTATCCTGTGGTCATCTTGGGAGATAAACCCTTTAAATCTAGATGAACAAAAATATGAAAGGGGCACCAAGATAATCTTTTGTAAGACACTAGGAGTGTTGTCGTTAGGGGCGTAACTAGAAATGGCTGGGCCCCATAGCAAACCTTTGATTGGGCCCCCCTTACTTCCCGGCTTACCCTGAGCTGTCCACCTGGTGCTGAAAACTATGACAGTTCAGGGGGCCTAGTGCAGGAGCAGGCAATGGGGCCCCCCTGATGTGGTGGGCCCCATAGCAACCGCTATGGCTGCTATAGTGGTAGTTACGCCCCTGGTTGTCGTGTCAAGCTGCTCCTCACAGTAATGGGTATTCCATCTTCTTCAACATATTTGCAGAAGTGCCTGAAATTTCTATAGCAAAAGCACATATTGCCAGATTTGGCACATTATTAGTAAAATACTAGGGCGCAGAATTACACATTGACAGATACATTTCCAGAGCCATGGGAGAATCATCGTTTTCCGGTAGACAATACCCCTGTAATGCACTGGTGAAGCAGGGCCCTAAGGAGGCCGAGTGTCTCCATACGAACAGCGCACTAAGCTGGCCCACTTCATTGAATTACAACCACATTTCCCTTGCATCTCAGTGTATTTAAGGGAGACTGAGAGCCGGTATGTAATCAATATCTGTGATTAATAGAAATAATCAGGCTGCTTGCATGTATTTTCCGTGTGATGCTGAAGTGTTAAATAAACCTGTCTACCCACTAGAATACTAATATTGTATTTCAAGGCGCGAGTCTCTTGACATCACTGTTCCAATCTTGCCGTTTCTCCTGAAGATAAGAGTCCTTCATTTTTCATTATTCTTCTAATGGAGGAATCAAGAGACACAGTTTATGCAACAATCCGTAACTTGTAATTATTACGACTTTAATGGCAAAACTTTCTGATGGCCGAGACAAGAGAAACACTTTCAAGTCTCGAAATCTGAAACGCTCGACAACACAGACTCCCCGACAATCACCCCATCAATGACTCCACTCCATTGCATTGTTTACGGATAAAAGCCTTTTTTTTTTAGCGCGCGCTTCTCTGCCCGTGCCATAGACACTATTCTATGCACGGGCAGATTCCAAAAGTGCCATGTCAATTCTTTTGGCGGAATGCGGAATCTGCAGTGCACAGAATAGTGTCTATGGCACGGGCAGGGATGCGCGCCGCCGCATGCGGGTACAAGTGACAGAATCCGCCACGGGTCATACGCGGGAATTCCGTAGTGTGCACGCACCCTTAATGCAGCAACCCAAGGCTATGGCGCCAAGAGACTTCTTTGACCCAATGCCAATGGCACCACAATTCTAATATGTTTAGCCGATAGACTAGCTGAACATCTGGAGAACAGCTTGTAATCTTTATCACTTACAGCAAGGCCACTAGACACAGAAGAGAGAGGTACCACTGAGCTAACAGTTTTTGCCACTTAGGACAAAAAGGCCAAGTCTTTGTTTCTCTCTCTGCTTTGCTTGCGCAAATGCAGGTCTTCTGGAGAGTGTAGCCCTATACTATTATTTCCTGTAAATAGCAAAGTGGATGGACCCCTACTCTCCAAGGGCACAATTGCTACCACATTGGATACCTTTATGCTGTACAAGGGTAATCATACCATCTACAAACGACTATGCAGGTGCTATGGGGCCTGTGAAGAACAGGGGCCCCATAATCTTTGTTACTGGGTGCAAGATTGCTTTCTATGGGACAGACGTATGTTTAGCAAACTTGGGGCCTTAAATTACGTTAAATATAATAGATGAGGGTAGAGAAGAAAGTGGCAAAACGTGGCACCATAATGGCAGGCCCCACATGATCTTTCTCTTTATACGACTGGTGGTAGTATACCCCTGATGATCTGTTAGGTTGTCTTTCATCCTCATCTATGATAAGTCCTTTTGTTGTTGTTGTTGTTTTCCTTAACAGGGTTATCCAGCACCACACAAACAAACTTTTGCTCCACTCTTGTCTCCAGTTCAGGTGTGGTTTTCAATTAAGCTCCATTTATTTCAATGGAACAGAGTTTCAAACCCCACCCAATCTGGAGACAAGAGAGGGGCAAAAGTGGCCGTTTTTTTGTAGCGCTGGATAACCCCTTTAAATTACACTTTTTAACAGTCTATCCTTGGTATCAGATTCCCATAGTATTAGGTCAATTCAGAGAGGAATCTAAGGCTCTTTATATTCCTGAGGTAGATGAGTTTGCAGATCACCTAGAAACTCATTACTACCGGTACACAAACACTTGTATTAGTCAGCGGCTTATTACGGCAGATGTGACATATGAAATTGGGCAATCTCACAGAATCTACATGGAAATGTGACAATTTTCTGAAGAGAGGGGTTTGAAATTGTGTAGTCATTTCCTTCCAAATGTCAGGGACTACATCAATACAAAAAAACACTTCTACTATCGGGTGGTGGATAATAAACTACTGTAGGTATCAGGCAACATGAACAATATCGGTTTTCTAGCTAGTGAACAGCGGTGGTAGTTAATGGGTTTATGGTAGCAGCCCTGGGGTCTAGATCTGAAAAGGAATTACCATTTGCAACCCTAGAGGACTATGGGTAAAAATTGTGTTAATGTTGCATACCCGTGTTCCAATGTTGTCTAACTGTGATGAGCTAACCTCAAGCACACCGGGGTTTGTCTGAACCAGAGTGTGCAGCATTTGATTAGCGGTGGCTGAAGAAGTTGGTTGCAGCCCTACGGCCGCCTGGAAAACATGGATACGACGATAGGCTTCATCCAACTTCTTTAGCCACCGGTAATCAAATGCCGCACGCTCGGGTTTAGATGAACCAGAGCATGCTCGAGGTGTGCTCATCTCTAACAATTACATTAGGTTTGGATGTGTAGGCACTATGAGACATCTGGCATATACGTTACCTACTACACATGACATTGTACGTAGATGTAGCTTTATAGGTAAGGGATGTTTTGTACCTCACTGGTATATGTACTGAGCATAGTCTACATAGACGACGTTCAACCTGTTTTGCAAATATACACTTTTTTTAAGGATTTAAAAACACAATGTACTTCACCTGTGAGTCCTGCAAAAAAGTATTCACATGTATTAAAGTAAAGTGGCCCTACTGTAATAAATACCGCCACACCTTTCTGGACATCTACTGCCAGTGGAATTCATTTAAAGCGGTTTGAACATACTTGTATCCTATCCACAGGATAGAGGACAAGCATGAGATCGCAGGGATCTCTAGATCGGCACCCCAGCTTCTTTTTGGACCTGCAGCTCCATTCATTCACTGTGGAGCCACCAGGAAAAGCCAAGTACAGGGCTTGACTTTTTCACGCAGCTGAAATAGAGAAATTGAATGGAACACCATTCATGAGAGAGTCGGGGCGCTGATCTAGAGATCCCTACGGAGCACAGAGCGTCGGACCCCCTAATCTCATACTTGCCTCCTATTCTCTGGATAAAGTAAATTTAAGGCCATGTTCACACATGGCAACACAGTGCCCGTTGTTTGACCCGGCCGTGTCAAAAGACGGCTGCTGTCTGTGATGCTCACCTGGCCGTTCAGCCAGGTTAACATCACTTCATCTTAAACGGAATGCGGGCACATTCGGGTGTGACCGTACTCTAATTAGCCATGGCACACAATGTAAAGTATGTCTGGGAGCCGCACTTTACATTGTGTACACAGTCTGAATAGCGGCCGCACAAAATAGACATGACAGTTTTTTGCACAGCCGCAGAGAACCTCAGCCATAGTGTATACAGTGTGTGAACACTACGGCCATGATTCCATGCAATTTAATGTAATGCTGCAATCTGCAACAACGGCTATTGTTTAATGAAAAAATACACTGTGTGAACGAGGCCTAAATCGGCAAAACCCTTTAAAGAATGGGGATGCAGCCTTAGGGCTGAAATCTTTCTGACTCCGCAAAAGATTCCTACCTATATTTATTTGGCAGCTCATCTCGGACAGACGCACAATACGAGAAGAGAACAAATGTAAACACTGAAACAAAATCCATTCAAGACACTAAATAACACAGTGGGCAGCGCTGAGAACCCGGTGCGAGCGATTTCACTTCTCTCCAAAGATAAAGATAATGCACTTAGCAAATGTGTTTTCGCATCCTGCTTTTAGCCTCATGCTTTCAGCAGTTTAGTGCTGCCCGAGATAAATCATCGCCGCGAAAACTATCAAGACAATGGTTTGTCACATTGTATGTTAGTAGAATTAGACGCATAAAATTAAATGCAAATCTAGAAGTGTCTCCGCATCACAAGAAAATAATGGGCTTCACTGCATCATCATCTCATATTAATCTGGAGATTTTGTTGCAGTTATTTGTAGGGAAGAGACTAATGTCACAACTTCTTTGATTCCAAAGACCAGATTGGTTTAAATAACCTATCCTCAAATATATATATAATTTTTTTTTTACTGCTTATGTAGGTATAAGAAGTTCTACCGACCATGGGGCCCCATAGCAAAAAAATGTAATGTGATGTAGGCAAAAAATAAAGTCTCTTTTGGCCAGAAGCAGAATTCCGCCTGCAGCCACAAGAGTGACTGGCAGAGCAGAGAGCTAATGGCTGGTTGCTCTGTCAGTCCACTGTTTTTAACTATAAGGGCTCATAAGGATCCCTTATGGTTAAATACATAGGTGCAGGAGCAGACTACCTTCTGCTTAACCCCTTATGTACTGCAGAGTGTAAGTGACCCAAAGTTTAGAAGACAAAGAGGTATCTGCTTTACTGCTGGTGCACTGATAACCCCTGGCCTCTATTTTGTCAGAGGTTATCAGTGCAGTGAAGCAGAGATCTCTTTGTCTTCTGCTTGTTAACCTTTTTTTGTGTTGCAGCAAGTAAACAGTGGGTCACTTACACACTGCAGTACATAAGGGGTTAGGCAGAAGGACACAGCTCTTACCTTCTCCCCCATGCCCCCCTCCTGCATGGGCCCCATAGCAGCTCCCTACCCTGCCTCTAGGGTAGCTACGCCACTGCTCCCGACCGACCACTGCCAGATGGTGTTGGTGGAGATAGGGGATTAGCAATAACATTTCTATACATTTGGTCTCCAGTCCCCATAAAGCACCACAAGGCCATGCCGCCCATGTGTAAGTAAACCCTGGGCTCTAAGGCATTTGCTTCTTTGCAATTTTACATTGTGTAATACAGAATGGAAGATAGAAATCATCTATCATTACAAACTCCAGGAGCAGAGTAAAAAATAATGACGGGAAGTAAATGAGTCAATCCTCCAGAGAGATGTGATCTGCTAAATGCTGCTCCTTATAATAGAGAATGGAAATTCTCCCGCCTGTGCACAGCTAGTGGTCAAATGGCTTTTACTGAACAAAACGCTGCCGTACTGCCGGTTATCTTATTAATAGGGTGTTGTATTATTATACACCACCATAACTCATACAGAGGAAGATAGAGTATACAGAGACTAATCACTGTCTAGACACAGTGTATACTATGGATATACATCTCCCAGGATGCACCATCTGCATAGGTTGGGGTGCTAAGTCCCCCCCATTAGATATAGCTGACTGAAGTACATAGCAGCATGCTCGAAACTGCTGGGTCTCTCTCAAGCATAACGGCTTCTATTCGGATAGAGAAATAAATACACAGTATATAGCACCAGACATTTTCCTCTGTATACTTTGCCCATTTGTCAGAACATGATACAGTGGTAAGAATGGCAACAGTGACTTCTAATACAGCTCAGAGTCCTTAATCCAGTCTGGGACTTAAAAGATCAATAATCAGTACATACAGACTCGCTGCCAAGTTTTCATAACAAACTGTATACAGTACATAGAAGAACCCAAACTTTATACTGACCACACATCATAGTGACCTATATACAATCCCCAGAAGTCCCACCTGTATATAAAAAGTACCTATATATTTACAAACCCCTAAAAATTATATACTCAGTTCTGATCTATACAACCACGCCATGATGGTAATTACCATTACAATGCATATGACCATTACTGTCGCGTCGTGGTCCTATCCATGGACTTTTGTTTTTATGCATTTATGGCAGGAATTTACTGGATTTTGGATTATAATCAAGTCTGGATTATAAAGGGGCCGCAGGAAAGTGACTAAAACTTCCAGGTAGACTGTCAAATGCAAACATATTTACTTGCCCAAAAATCCTTCTTTTTGGCTTAAATTCTCCTACTTCTGCGAAACTCAGTATTTCATATCTGCCAAGCCAGTGGCACACAGAAGTCCCTTTACTTAAGATTCTGCTACTGCTATTTATACGTTAGATCTAAAGAGAACAAGGGGAAAAAAAGTGGAGCACATTAAATTGCCCGTTCACACGACGGAATCCGCACGGATTCTGTGCGCTCAACCCCCCTCCATCCCCCCTCCCTGTGAAGATCTGCCCACCCCATAGACTGCATTTTATTCAGGCAGATTCCGCTGTCAGCCTTAAAGAGAATTGACATGTCAATTCTCTGGGCGGACGGAGGAATCTGCCTGAACATAGAATGAAGCCTAAGGGACGGCCAGATGTTCAAGCAGGAGCGCACACAGAATCTGCTGGAGGTTATTCACGTGGATTCCATAGTATGAACGGGCCCGCACAACCCCAAGGTCCTTTCAGCAAGGAGGCCATGTTATTCTAGGATTTACAACAATAAGGCTAGGTTCACATTTCCACTGTGGCTTCATTCAGCACCTCCGTAGTAAAGTTTGGCGCCATAGAATGTGGCTAGACTGTGTGTTGAATAACGGACAGCTTAGGACTGGGAAAAGGCCAGATCCTTGGCTGATCATCTGTGTAAAACAGTGCTTCTCAATTCTAGTATAATTATATAATCTGTGAAATACTAATGCTGCGTTTACACAGACAGATTTATCTGACAGATTTTGGAAGCCAAAGCCAGGAATGGATTTGAAAAGAGGATAGATCCCAATCTTTCCTTTTATGACCTGATCCCTGTTTATAGTCTGTTCCTGGTTTGGGCTTCAAAGATCTGTCAGATAAATCTGTCTGTGTAAACGCACCATAAGGGAATCCTCTAAACATGACCTGTTGGTGGCCCATGAGGATTGGAATTGACAAGAACTGGTTTAGAATATGCTTCAACATTTATTGTTATCAGTCGATGATCGGCACTCGTTTGTAGCGGGCCATGGCCAAGAAATCTGCTGATGTAAAATGACCTTAAAGGGTTTGCCCACTTTATGGTAAAATAGTTCATTGTACAGTATTAGTAAATGTACTCACAGCATTTACTGACAGCGGTTCCCGATAGAGCTAAAATCAGACTCCTCCAGGCTGTGCTGTCCTGCTCTGTGGTGATTGTGTCCATAAGATGGCTGACATGGAGGAGCATGTGACCATGCCCTGACCCCAAGTGTTCAACACTGAGGCTATAAATGCCTATGGTAGACACTGGGGGGCGGGGCATGGTCACCTGCTCCTCCACGTCGGCCATCTTATGGACACACTCACCACAGAGCAGGACAGCAGAGTACAGTTGCTAATACTATAAACTGAACAATTTTACTATAAAGTGGCCAGCCCCTTTAGGCCAACAGAATTGTGAAGGGGTGTGTGTGGTTGGGGGGCTCTGCAGTACTGAAACCAGTGTATGACACTTAGGGTTCTTTTACACAGCAAGAACACAAGCAAGTGCTGATCAGCGAGATCAGTTCTCATTTGCACTGCCTTTAGAATGCATGATTAATCACACGGTGAGCCACACAAACGACTGTGGTATCATTCATGCAGCCATTTAAAGGGAACCTGTCACTCCCTGTGTCGGGGTGAAGGCCAACCGACCCCCCACTAGAGCCCCCGATACTTACCCCATCTCGCCAAGTCCCGCTCCTGGAGCCGGTCCTGGGACAGAAATATCCTTGTCGGAAGCCCAATGCGCGCGCTGCAGAGATGACTGCTCCAGTCATTCTCTATGGGTTTCGGACTCATGACAGCAGGGCGGGCCGGGATTCCGACAAGGATATCTCCGTCCCGGCTGCAGGAGCGGGACTTGGACAGAAGGGGTAAGTATCCGGGGCTCTAGCGGGGGGGTTGGGTGGCCTTCACCCCAACACGGGGGGTGACAGGTTCCCTTTAAATATATTGTTGTCAGAGGCACATCCCCTCATGTGCGGCCGATAACGATATATTTTAGCGCTGAACAAAGGATGCGATCAGCCGAGGATCAGGCGCTTTCCCACTCCTCGGCCTATTGCTGGCACTTTTACATTGACCGATTATCGGCCAAAGGAGCATTTCTAGCAACACTCCTTGACCATAATCGGCCTATGAAAACAAGGGCTTTACCTTTGATCTACGCCAGGGGTAAAACTACAACCTCCATCATGCCTGGACAGCCAATAGCTCTAGTTGTCCAGGCATGATGGGAGTCGTAGTTTTGCAACAGCTGGAGAGCCAAGGTTCCCTACCCCTGGTCTCCGCATTATTCTCACCTAGGGCCTGCATTACAACAGCAGCTAATGAGCCCACAGAAGACCTAAAACATAGACTTTTCTGCTTCCATTCACATCACATATCTTAAATGATATAACCTGATTGACATATATAGCTTAACAAAAGTAGAAATAATACAATTACATATAAAGCTTTTGCTCTGAAGTGGTTCGTTCCCTTTGAGAAATGCGTAATGACTTCCCCAATGGAGAAAAGGGCTACCCGGCTGAACACGAAAGCGAGCGCTGGTGTCTTTAAGAGACGCAGGTGGCTATTGTGTGAGATTTCACTGCCTCATGAATGCGATACCAAAGTCAGCAAAAGAAAATTCGAGCTTTGTAAGGTTTCAAAAGCAGGAGACAGCTCGATCTGTGAAAAAGTCCCTTGGAGGTAAGCGAGCCGACAGTGTATGTAGATTTGGGATAATAACTGCATACACTTCAGCAGCACAGATCGGAAACTTGAGAGATTGTGAGGTTATGATCTAGGCTGAGCCGCACTGCCTATGGGAGAAAGCATGGGGAAGCAGGAAGCCTGCATGCAAATCCATTCAATTGGAAATGACCCGAAGCTTCCAAGATAACAATCTGCCATTTTCCTTTCCACTTCAATCCACTCTGTCTACAATTTTCTGCATTTGCAGCCTAATCCTTCCAGCCATCTATCGTGGCTCTAGGCTTTTAGCCGAAAGCATGGGGATTTGAAATCTATATTTAGAATTATTTTCTGTGGAAATCCTGTGTTACTATGGTGATGCTAGGGAGGCAACGGACGGCGGGGGAGAAAAAAAAAAAGGCGTCCGAGGCGAGTTGTGATAATACGTAGCAGGCTTTTCCTTGCTGAGGGGCTTTGATCTGGGGCTGCGGCTTGGGACAGTGTCTCTGCAGCAATGTGTGCTGAAGTAAACATTACAAAGAGCAGCGCAAAGCCGGAGCTCGTCATACATAGGAAGCCGCGTATCAAGCACCGCTCCGAGACACCTAGAAGGAATGGAGTGCCGATGGAAAACATGTTCATCACTAGATTTATCAAACATGGTGTAAAGTGAAACTGGCTCAGTTGCCCCTAGCAACCAATCAGATTCCACCTTTCATTTTTCAAAGAGTCTGTGAGGAATGAAAAGTGGAATCTGATTGGTTGCTAGGGGCAACTGAGCCAGTTTCACTTTACACCATGTTTGATAAATTTCCCCCAAAGACCTCATCTGAGAGATACATTTTTTGTACAATACCATCTCAGCTGTGTTCTTACAGTCTCTAAAAAGGTGACATTAGCAGGCAACCTGTCAGACTATAAGGGTGCAATCACACTGTGGAAAACAGGTGGAAATCCATGTCGCTTAGAATCCCGCCTGCCTCACTGTCTTAATGTTATGTAAAGGGCGCCATGGTTCTCCACTCAAAGAATTGACATGTCAATTCTTTGAGCAAAGATCAGAGGCGCCCTATACATAACATTGAGACAGTGAGGCAGGCGGGATTCCGCTTGGAATTTCTGGCTGTTTTCCTCAGTGAGAAAGCACCCTAAATGTGAAAACTGATCCGCCAACAGCATGTTAAAGGGCTGAGCAGATTGATGTACAATTTGTGGGGAAATCCTGTATAACTGGTATTTTATTCATATAAATCCCTGCTTAGGAGTCAAGTGGGCGGTACTACTTACAGTTGACTGACAGCTATCTCTATGCACTGAATTAATCTACTCAGCTACTCCTACTTTAGAACATGTTTCCAATAGAGTCAAAATAGCATTTTTATGATGTCTAGGTATGCACACATGCAGGGGCTGATTTATTAGAGGGGTTTTCCAGCACAAATCGTTTTCTTTCAAATCAACTGGTGTCAGAAAGTTAAAGAGATTTGTAATTTACTTATATTTAAAAATTTCAAGACTTTCCATAATTATCAGCTGCTGTATGTCCTGCAGGAAGTGGTGTATTCTTTTCAGTCTGACACAGTGCTCCCTGCTGCCACCTCTGTCTGTGATAGGAACTGTCCAGAGTCGGCACTAAAGTCAGTGCTTATAGATTTTCTCTTTTGTAATAACAACCTAATAAAAACTTTGAACCAGAAAACCTCTCCTGCTCTAGATAGTTCCTGTCTCAGACAGAGGTGGCAGCAGAGAGCACTGGTGGTTTGGGTTGTTTATGATTAACTTAAAATCGTTCACCATTTTACACGATAGTCGTTAGTCACTATCATTACTACAGTCGTTATCTCAGCAAAGGAACGATTTGGAATTACACTAAACCAATGTGGAATTACAGCCAACGATTAACAATGATTTTAGGGTCAGATCTAAATCAACGATCAACGACACGCAAACCATTTTTTCGATCATTGCCTGCAATTACACGGAACGATTATCTTTTAATTTCGAACGATAATAACGATTTTCCGCATGATAATCGTCTGCTGTAATCAGTGGCGGTCTTTGGCACCAAGAACCCCAAGCGATCGCTTGGGGCCCCCAACATCCAGGGGGGCCCCCACGCCCCGCTCTTGTGCTCAAGACCGCTGGACAGGGCTGCTGCCCCGCTTGCTGCTGCCATCTGAACAGCAACAACAGTAGAGGGCTTCAAAACAGGGCTAGACAAGTTCTTAGAGCAAAATAATATAAATGCATATGTATAGAATCTATCACCCCTCCCCCTTCCCTGTATCCATCCCCTCCTTGGTTGAACTTGATGGACATGTGTCTTTTTTCAACCGTATTAACTATGTAACTATGAGCACTCGTAATGAGCGCTCATAGTTACATGCAGCAGCACTGACAGGGCGGGAGACATTGGCTCCCTTCCTGTCAGTCACTCTTGTGGCCGCAGGAAGGGTTTTCCCTGCGGTCACAAGTGGCAGCTTTGTCCTTGTGGTGCCGGCGTTTCAGTGACATCACTGGAGCATCGGCGCCAGGACAAGAGGAGTGCGGCCTCTTGTGATCGCAGGGAAAACCCTTCCTGCGGCCACAAGAGTGAAGAGAAGAGGAGACGCCCGGACCCAGGTGAGTATAAGTGTTTGTTTTATTGTGTTATATACTATATGGGAGGGGGAGTACACAGGTGTCTGTTTAACTAGGGGAGCGCACATTGGGGGTCTATATAAATGGGGGGAGCACACAGGGGGGCTATAGACTACTGGGGCTTCACAGAGGGCTTTATATACTACTGGGGGCAGCACACAGGTGGTCTATATACTACTTGGGGCAGCAGAATGGGGTCTATATACAACTTGGAGAGCACACAGGAGGTCTATATCCAAGTGGGGGAGCACACAGGGGGGCTATATACTACTGGAGGAGCACACAGGGGTCTATATACTACTGGTGGGGCACACAGGGGGCCTATATACTACTGGGGGAACATACAGGGGGTCTATATACTACTGGGGCAGCACACAAGGGGTCTATACAATACTGGTGGGGCACACAGGGGGTCTATATACTACTGGGGGAACCACACAGGGGGTTTATATACTACTGGAGGAGCACACAGGGGTCTATATCCAAGTGGGGGAGCACACAGGGGGGCTAAATACCCCCGAGGGAGCACACAGGGGTCCTATATACTTGTGGGGGAGCACACAGGGGGTATATACAACTGGGGGCAGTACACAGGGGGTCTATATACAACTGGGGCAGCACACAGGAGGTCTATATACTTCTGGGGGAGCACACGGGGGGGGGCTATATATAACTGGGGGAACACACAGGGGTCTATATACTACTGGAGGAAGCAAACAAGGGGTATATACTACTGGGGGCAGGACACAAGGGGTATATACTATTAGGGGCAGCACACAAGGACTATATATTACTGGCGGTAGCGCACAAGGGGTATATACTACTGGGGGCAACACACAGCGGTCTATTGTTTTGGAACGCGTGTCGAGGGGGGGGGGGCCCAGACATAACTTTGCTTGGGGCCCCAGAAATGCCAAGACCGCCCCTGGCTGTAATAGAGCCCTGATTGTCCAACCTCCAGGAATTAGCTTAGAAGCTGCCACTAGCTTTCTATAATATATTACCTACACAGGATAAATAGGGGGTACCTTCTTCTAAGAAACTCACAGGACTTGCACATACTTAAAGGGGTTTTCTGGGCACAATGTGCTGGTGATCTATCCACAGGACAGGTCATTGGTCACTGAGCGGCAGGGCACCGATCAGCTGCCGCAGTACATAGCGAATAGAGTCTCTTTCTGTTCATTGTGTGACCGGTAACTGCAGCTCAGCTGCCAAACAGCTGATCAGCGCAGGTGTCGGCACCCCGCTGATTAGTGACTGATGAGCTGTCACTATATATGATAAGCACTATACCGCATATGTGTGAACATACTCAAGGACCTTGTAAAACACCAATCACTATAATAAAAAAGAATAGAAAGACAGCTACTAGCCCATCGGCATGTGTACACTTGATGACATTAAGAGGTGACAATCTTTAGCCTATTTGATTGTTGGCTACGCGCTGATGCCCATTACCAATACCACGAGTAACAGCGGCACTAAATGTCCAAATCATGGTGACATTTGAATATTTAAAGTTCATGTCTCAAAAAATAAATCAAACTCAAGCAGGCAGATGTGTGTGAATGCTGGGAAAATGTTCATGGCATTTTAGATTCTATTTTACAAAATGTAATGACAGAGTATAGACTGTGAGGGGAAGGTGGGGCTCTCCCCTGCTGATCCTGGTTATGTGTGTTATAGAGGCCCTGCTGGGCTGATGGATAGTTTCCTTTTATAGCTGCTTAGACTGTACACATAGAAAACAATATACAATACACTGTAGTAGGTTCCTCTGCAGGTCTACTTTCTTCTTCCTCCAAGCTCCATATCTTAAATGGTCAGTGTTTTTTGGCACCCGTTGCATAAATCAATAGCAAAGCAAGCAACGTTTTAGATCCTATTAGAGAATAGTCCCTCTTTCTCTACTTATCAGGCTCCCTTTCTCCCCTCCCCCATCTAAGTTTAACATTCACTCTAGAATGCATCTGAAGATGGATTGGTTTACTGACTAATTAGCTATTCATAGAAGTCTATGGATAAGGAAGGGGGCAGCAAATTGTAGTGAGTGCTATCTCACACCCCCATGATAAATCCACAACTTACACTGCTCCATACTGCTCTATAATGTCCTCCATGATGCAGTTTTTCAGGATGTGCCACATAGATATAGCGGAGCAGGATCCCAACTTGTGTGTATGTAGTGTATGGGTAGACGTTATAATTGTTAGTCTGCCCCCACTAACAAATTAACGTATGTCAATGAGCGATGTTTGGATTGTTAACCAGTCCAGTCCTATTATTTTCAATAGCCAACCATGTGACCTCTGGAGAAGGCCCTGTAGCTTTGTTTGTTACTAATGCTGCGTTTACACAAAACGATAATTGGCCCGATCGTACGATTAACAATGACGAAGTAACATTTTTTTTTTCATAACAATCAACGTTTAGACGGTACGATATATTGTACAGAAAATTCGTTTTGCGATCGCTTAAGCCTATTTCACAAATTGGTTAAATCGGCGAACGACTGTTCACACGGAACGTTCTGCGAATTTTTTGCGAATGATCAACGACGATTTGAGAACATGTTCAAAGATCAAAATGAATGATTTTTTACTCGTCGTTTGATCGTTCGCTGCGTTTACACGTACGATTATCGTTCGAATTTGATCGTTATTGTGCGAATTCGCACGATAATCGTTCCGTGTAAACGCAGCATTAGTTAGTATGGTTAAAAAAAAGACACCCAAACTGCTGGTACTGTCTGTTTGATAGCAGTCCTTCCCCTATCCTTCCCGAGTCTTTTAAAATGCACCCGATGCCTTGGTTAGGATACAAAATTATATTTTAATCTGGAGCAGCCGAGTCAATGAGGCGTGGCCTAGAACTTCTGTGCCCTAGGCCACGCCTCATTGACTTCATTTTTTAATGAGTTTTTTTACCCTAACTAAGACACTGTGCGCATTTTAAAACTGCCATCCAACAGATGGTACCAGTGGTTTGGAGGGAAGAGAGGTGGATACAGTATCACTTTTAAAGGTGTTTTCTGAGCAAAATGGACTGAAAAGCTCCACAATATACTGTAGCTCATCAGTCATTGTTTGCTGGGGTGTTGACACCCAGCATCAGCTGTTTGGCATCGCACTACACAATAAATGGAGCAGTTTGTATCTGTTCGCTGTGTGTCGGCGACATGTGACGGTGACTCAGCTGCTGCAATATTAGATACAAGAGAGGCGCCATTTCTAGTGAACCAAAAAAAAACATTCAGTCCCTTTAAATTCTAAGCCATATGACACATCTGCTCCATTAAAATGTGTTAAAGTTCACATAAGGTAGACTTATCCCTTCAATAAGCAGAAAACTGAAAGGCGCAAAAGACAAGTCCTCAGTCAGCAGAAGCTGCAATTTGTATGGGAGCAGCAGCAGAGAATTACAGGACTGCAGGCAGTGCGCAGCCACAATGGCTTGTTCTAGATGTGCGGATCCTCTGTGCTCATGTAATTGGGAGGTCGCCTCCTCTTCCTCTTAGTGACATGTTTCTTGAAATTACAATCATTTTCTAAAAATAACAGCTTGTAGCAGAGATAACTCCCATGCTGAGAAAATGCTAATTCCATGATCTCCCCATGGCAACATCACTCCGGGTTTAAAGGGACACTGTCATCCAGTCCAGGCATCATGTAAATGTATTTCGGCATGTGACTCCATTCTCCGGAATTCAGATCATGACGGTAATTTTCGTAAAGATTTAATTTAATTCATGATGGAGGTGATGTGAGGAAATATTTCCTGGGTTGTTACCGTACTTATTAATATGCTTCCTGCTTTCATTAGCAGAACAGAGCGATGTGACTATGAGCAGGTAACCGCTGCTGCATTATGATCAGTGCATTGTTTGCCTTCTCCTAGGTAACCTAGACCCGCTGGGCCCGGAGAAGAGGACAAAGCAACAGATCACACGAGGAAGGAATGGACTAATTGGCCACAAAATCATTGACAAGAAGCCAGAAATGTTGGACTGTCATCATGAGATATATATATATATATATATATATATATATATATACACATATATATCTATATATAATCCAATATACAATAATATTCTTGTAATCTGCAATTGTCAGGCTTTATTGCTGCCTGGTAGAGATGAGTGAACCTGGAGCATGCTCGAGTCGATCCGAACCCGAGCGTTCGGCATTTGATTAGCGGTGGCTGCTGAAGTTGGATAAAGCCCTAAGGCTATGTGGAAATCATGGGTATAGTCATTGGCTGTATCCATGTTTTCCAGACAACCTTAGAGCTTTATCCAAGTTCAGCAGCCACCACTAATCAAATAACGAACGTATGGGTTCGGATCGACTCGAACCCGAACCCGGTTCGCTCATCTCTACTGCCTGGCTGTCTTTTGCCATGTCCAGTAATCCAGAGCATCTGATAGAGGCCAGTTTCAGACAAATACTTCTAGATCTATCATGTTGCCATTTCATGCAGCTAGACAATGGTCTTACAGTGCTATTTAATATGTCCGCTTGTGTCCGTTGATATGTCCGTTCTTTAACCTGGAAAAGCCATGACTCTATTGGTGGTTTACAAATATGTTGGGAATCACATAGGCTACCAAATGGGCATTGAAGGGTTTATCCAGGGCTACAAAAACATGACCACTTTCCCCCTACTGTTGTCTCCAGATTGGGTGGGGTTTTGAAACTCAGTTCCATTGAAGTAAATAGAGCTTAATTGCAAACCACACCTGAACTGGAGACAACAGTAGGGGGAAAAGTGGCCATGTTTTTGTAGCGCTGTATAACCCCTTTAAGAGCCGATTTTCCCTGCTGCAACGTCTGCAAACTTGTCGAAAACTGTAGGAAATGTTCGACCTTCTGTAACTGCAAACAAAGGTTTCTGTACCAAATATTAAAGTGTCACTATCGTTTTTTTTGACGGAGGGGGGGGGGGGGGGGGGGTTGCAGAAAAAAAACTGGCGATTTTGAGAAACTTTGTAATTGGGTTTATCAGGCAAATATGCCATAATCTGTGGACCACGGGTGCCTAGTGGTAAATACGGCCCTGCCGGTGATGTAGCTGTAAATTAACTCATTGTTGTCCTGTTTTGGCGCCTCATCTCCCTCCACCCCTCCCCTCTCCATAGAGAACAATGAAGACGGGGGGGGGGGGGGGGAGAGAGCTTCAAACTGCTTTTTCATGCTAAAAATGCATTTTCTTGGCTAATAACCCCAATTACACAATTTCTTAAAATCGCCTGTACTATTGATTTCTGCAAAGAAAAATTAAGCGACAGTGACACTTTAAGTCCTGTTTTTCTATTGTATAAAATACTTATTTCATGCAATAAAATGCAAAAAAAAATTATTTAAAAATCAAACTATGTGATTCAGTGGAATTTATTTGATAGATTTTGGGGGACAATATTAAGCCCGGCCCCAATCACCCCACCTGATTTACTAAGAGGCGCACGCCTCCTTATGGATCCAGTGGGACCTGCGCGGAACGTTTTCCACCTTGCTACCCCCCATCCACCCATCAGACCCCTCAGGTGGTGGAGCTTACCCCTGACGTACACCACAGAAAAAGCACAAATCTGCACCTTTTCTGTGGCGTACGCCAGGGATGCACAATGCTAAATGTGCCCCTCTGTCTCTCAAAGGTAAAGTATACCTACGGTAAAAATTACACACCTCTTCATTCTTTGTAGGTGGGAAAACTTACACAATCGGCAGTGTATCAAACTTTCCCCACTGTATATATGTGGTAAAGAGGCAGCATGCCGCAGTCCTAATATACTGAATTCTCTTGCTATACAAATATACCCTCATATAGAGTAGTTGCAGAAAGCGAAATTGTCGCCAGGTGGTGGATCCAAGTACAGCTTTTGATTTAGGGCCAATGAGCTTCAAGCCAGGCTTTTGCATATTGCAATGTCAGGGCTCAGATGTTCTGGAAAAACATCCTGGATTTGGCATTCTGATCTTTCTAGTAACAATAAGATACTACAGGCTGACACAATACCCAGCCATTCTGCTGACTGCACAGAGAAGATGAACTTTAAGTGCTGACAGGAAATACCCTTTGGAACACGGAGACCACAGGGCAGGTTATTACAGTATACTAGATTCACTCATTTGACAAGTCTGGCAAAGAAATCAGCACCATTTGCAGACATCAAGGTGTCCGCCTCAGCTAAACCCTGACGCGATTCCTCTGTGGCTCATTCTAACTAACATTTGCTGCTGTACTGAATGCCAAAAACAGCTTTAGGGAAAGCTTGTCATAATATATAAGAAATGAGAGTTATAGTAAGTATAGATTATTTTATATACGATAGCCCTGCTTAAAAGGGTATTGCCACATCAATTAGCATGATCGTTTTTTACGGGGGGGGGGGGGGGGGGGGGTGTAAAGTGTAAGACTACCCAAGATTCACAATGCGAAGACTATGAATGTAATGTTACAATGGGGGAGAAAATCAAAGTTCTGAAGCAGAAACTGCTAAAATTGTAAGTTTTTTTTGTGTGTATTTAACACTTTCACGACCTAGGGTCATTGATGCATTAATGCCCAGGTTGTTTTAGGATATCAGCTTATAGGATCATAATGATCCCATAAGCTGATGTCCCTTTGTCTGCCCCCTCTCCTCTGTCCCCTGCCGCTGTCACAATCTTGTAACAGCGGCAGGGGAGAGAGGGGAGGGGGCAGAGCTCACGGGTGCGGACAGAGACAGCGGGCAGAGAATTCTGTCAGAAGACCTATAGATGCTGCGGTCGTGCTGACCACAATATTTATAGGGTTAACTCTCAGCACCGGAGCGTGGCTCCGATGCTGAGAGTTGCCGTGGGTCTTCGGCTATCACTGATAGCCGGGACCCGCCGCGGATGATACAGGTGCAGTTCCTGCGCCTGTATTATCCTGGATGGTAAATTAACGTCGCTGCAGCATCGGGTATAGACTGCAGCGACGTTAATTTACAGTGCAACGGCGGGAGGGGGTTGACTTATTTTTTCATCCATTGGAAATACCTTTTAATGCACTTAGAGGCATAGCCCGGGCAAAATAAAAACTAAAGAATGGCAGGGGGTAGTGTAAACATAACAAACACGTTAAGGCCCTATTACATGGAACGGTAATCTGCCAAATCAGGCCGATACGCTCCGTGTAATAAGGACAACGATCAACCGAAGAAACGATCATCAACTGATCAATTGATCAACCAGCTGCAAAATCATTGGCTACTGACAATACCTCTCCACAGTACATACAATACCTCTTCACACTCCTCAATATCGCTAAACGAGACTGGTCAATGCCGGGGCCAGTGCTTGGCTGAGCTTCCTGTCACTTCAGAGAGAGTCTCTGCTGGTTTTGTGGCGGCTGCGGGCAGAACCCAGGAAGACACTAGGGAGCGGGCAGATGCATCAGGGAGCGTGGAGAGGTATGTATAAAGTTCATTACACTAAAAGCAAGGGCTGCAGGGACATCGCTAACAATGTCTGCGCAGCCCTTGCTGCATGACAGTTGAGCCATGTAACCTGCTCTGTAAGAGAATGTCGATCTAGTGGATCGGTGCTCACTTATCCAGAACATTGGTCTAGGCATCAGGCAGTGTAATAGGGGCTTTCCATTTACGTGTTCCTGTCCCTTGCAGCCTCCGCTCCCAGTCGCCCTCTGTTCTCCTCTACCTCTTGCTTCCTGTTGCATCATGTCACCACAGGAACTGTGTGCTCAGCCAATCAGTGGCTGCCGTGGTGTTCCGCCTCAGTTGCTAATTGAGTAAACTGGCAATTCCTATGGTGATGTGACATCACAGGTACCAGGGAATAGAGAAGACCAACAAGGGACCTGGGTCATGTGAGAGTTTGTAGTGTTTACACCACCCCTATGCCATAGATATAAAACTCCATATTGCATCTACTTTTCTTATGTATCCACGGTTACAGACTACAAATGAACCCTTTGTAGTCTGATCAATCAAACTAACCTATTAAAACTAAAGCTGTAAAAAGTAAGACAGATGAAGGGAGTTATGATCACAGGATCAGACAACACAGGGTTTTGTTTGTAGTCTTTAACCGTGGAATCACATAGCTGTGCATGGAAACTATGGTGTATTCCATGTTTAATCCGTATGTATCCCATCCCATATCTTTTGGACATGGAGTCATCCTACTGAAGAATGTGACTGAAAATCACGTCCAAATTTACACGTTTCTGGATGGATTCATGACTCCTATTTGCCTTGAAATTCCAGTAAACTCCATTGACCAATGTCATTACGGCGCTCACAATTCTGCCAATTGTTTTAGAAAACAGTCAACAATACTATTATATAGGGTAATATTACTTTATAAGAAGGTCCCCAAGATGGGAACAACACGCCTCATGATATAATCATAAACAGGAATTAATACTTTTATAATTTGGGCTTCAAGTTGGACCTCATCTGCACCGCTACATCCAAAAGTACCACATCAGTAGACTGCTAGCCCTATATCGGTTATTCTTTAACAAGTAAAAGTTAAAGGGGTTATCCAGTGCTACAAAAACATGGCTACTTTCTTTCAGATACAACACCACTCTGGTCTCCAGTTCAGGTGCTGTTTGCAATTAAGCTCTATTCACTTCAATGGAACTGAGCAGCAAAACCCAGTCCAAGCTCGAGGCAACAGTGGTGCTGTCTCTGGAAGAAAGTGGACATGTTTTTGTAGCACTGGATAACCCCTTTAAGTCCTCCAGGCTGCCAGCTATGGCCAAACAGTGATCTGACCTAATCACTTCCCAGCGTCAGTCCTAGACCATTGTATTAGTGAGCAGGAGTCTGCTCTCTAGTGTGTGATTCACTGCTATAACCATCATATTAAATGTAGAAGCAAACGCAAGACCATCTGTTAAACCCATGGGGATTTCTTCAGGGCTTTCAACACAAACCAGATCTGCAGATCCAGAACTTGAACACAGAGCTCATTGTGACAGCTCTTTCCTTGTGGGTCTGCATCCAGCACCATACACTACAAAACCAAATGGGTTAATGTATCATGCTACGTCATCCCTACATACTGTATAAAGCTGGAAGTAGATTCAGGTGTCAAGTTATATTCTATTTGCCTTCTACATATATACAAACCAGGATTTTAGGGAATCCCATTCTCTTGAGAGACAGAATTCTATCTGTAGTCAACTTCCTCCCAAGACACTGGACTTCCTGTCTTGAGTCAAGTCTCGGAGGAGTGGGGATAACAAGCCTGCCAGAATTCTATCTATTCCATGTAATTTACGCCTTCCTGACCCCCTACCTGAAATTTTCGATTTTCCAATTCCTCATCTTTAAGACCCATACTGATTTATTTTTTTCTTTTTCCACTGACCACTTACAGGCGGCTTATTTGTTTGTGGGACAAATGTAGTAATTTTTACTGCCAGCTTTAACTTTGCAAAGCCGTAAAATGTATTGGTAAGACTTTAAAAAAAAAAAACTTAAAGGGGATTTCAAAGGGGTATTTTCAAATGGATTTGTAATTTGCTTCTATTTAAAAGTCTTGTATGTCCTGCAGGAAGTTGTGTATTCTTTCCAGTCTGACACAGTGCTCTCTGCTGCCACCTCTGTCCGTGTCAGGAACTGTCCAGAGCAGGAGAAGTTTTCTATGGGGATTTGCTACTACTCTGGACAGTTCCTGTCACACATTAAAGTGGCAGCAGTGATCAGTGTGTCAGACTGGAAAGAATACACCACTTCCTGGAGGACATACAGCAGCTGTATGATTTGAAAGAAAAATTGTTTTCTCCGGCGGTACGCCGGTACACCGGTAAGCCTTAATTGGCTCTGGGAGGAAGTATGAGAGTTGAGTAGTGTTTTCCCATAGGAAATAATGTAAATGTGTTTAATTGTTTCCAGCACCCACCAATAATTAGCAATAATTATCTACAGCACTCAGTTATAGCACTCCAGCAATCTTATACACTACAGTATTGTACAGTGCTATATATTAGGACACTTCAGACACGCTTTAGGGGGGGAAGAGGTGACACTAAAGGGGGACCTGTGGAGTCAGGATACTAGGAAGAGGAAGGTGCAGACAAGCAGCATATAAAATTGTGCAACACTGTGACCATGAGTGAACTTGTCGAACATTTGGCAACGTTTGTCCGAGCATTTGGCAAGTTCACTTATCACTAGCTTGAGACACCAGAACCTGCAGGCGTTCAGTTACCAAGCAAAGTTCCAGTTCCGAATGTAACTTTCAGTTATGTTTTCATACTAATACCAAACAGTTCAAACTGTGATATTCCTATTATTATGGTCTATCCACAGAATATGTCATAAATGTCTATAAGGAGGGTTTGCCCTATGTATTTACATTGAAAGGGTTTTCTGAGAATATAAAAATAATGTATAAACTGTATGGCTGAGAGTGGTGTAAAAAAGAAGAAAAAAAATAGTACTCTACCTACCTCATTCAACCATACATGCAAGTCCAATGCTCCCAGTCTTTGCTGCCTCCTCGTTCCTATGATGTGTTGTCTCAGCAGGAAATGCCAATCATAAGTTGAAGATATCCCATATCTGTGGATCACACACACATCACAGGAACCAGGAAAAATTAAGGACGGGTGGGCCCTGCAGCTGCTAGAGATCATTGTAGGTGAGTATCACTTTATTTTACACCACCCCCTGTTATATATAAAAATGTACTGTTAAAAATAAACGTGAGATCCAGACCAGAAGAAGCAAGGCCTTAAACAGAAGAGACGCATAGGGGGCGAGTGTACAGTATACCCCGCCTGTGTAAAACCGGCCTACTCCAGATGTCTGACACAACAGGACAACATAAACATTGACTGATATCCTACAAAGTAGAACAGAACAAAGGTAATGGAGGATTACTGGGGAATAAACAAATACCCAATGGGTGACTTCATACAATTATTTATCCTAATGGGAGAACAGCATGGGTGTAGGGCCCCGCATGACTGCCAGTGGGGAACCTGACTCTATACATAGCAGGTAGTTACTTAAATCAGGTCACAATCCCAAGCAAACCTGGAATAAAGAGAAATTGTCAGAATATGCTGTAAGGTGTTAAGAAAGACAGCGAAACTTCGAGGCCCATGGGAAGGAGTCAAACCATCTGGCAGTCCTAGTAGTAATTAGCAATTCATTTTAATTAACAGAGCAAGGTTAAACCTAAAAGGAAAGAATACCCATGGAAATAAGTGCAGCTTAATTACCTTTACAAATCTGTCGCATCTCTCGCCAATATGCTGCCAGTTTCCTTGATGTCATCCTCACCCAGTTATGTCCCTACACCTTATATATTACTGGGAAGTCCGGCCAGGTGGGTTAAAGTGGGCCAAAAATAAAAATGGCAGATTCTTTTTACCTGGCTGGAATTCAGTCTTCTATTACCCCATAATCTTAAAGGGGTTGTCCAGCGAAAAGCTTTTTCTTTCAAATCAACTGGCGTCAGAAAGTTATATAGATTTGTAATTTACTTACAAAGTCTTCCCATACTTATTAGCTACTGTATGTCCTGCAGGAAGTGGTGTTTTATTTTCAGTCTGACACAGTGCTCTCTGCTGACATCTCTGGCCGAGACAGGAACTTTGTCTCGGTTTTCTATGAATCCCAATAGAAAACCTCTCCTGCTCTGAACAGTTCCTGTCTCGGCCAGAGATGTCAGCAGAGAGCACTGTGTCAGACTGAAAATAAAACAACATTTCCTGCATGACATACAGTAGCTAATAAGTATGGGAAGACTTGAGATTTTTTTATAGAAGTAAATTACAAATCTACATAACTTTCTGATATCAGTTGATTTGAAAGAAAAGGTTTTTCGCTGGACAACCCCTTTAATCACCCAGTGTTCTCCAAAGTGCTACAGCCTCAGACTCTGGTTACATGATATACCCTGTCATCTGGATACATATATACTCTTGGATCCTACAATAGAAAGGGTTCATGCTGCGGTATTGCAGGGGACACTATTCAATCTGCAGTGTTATTACTGGTGATATTACCGAGGTAGGAAAACGTTTATCTAATAATTTCTAGATTGGCCTCAGATTTGTGTCTTTTTCCCCATTCTAACATCTGTTGTTTCCACTCTTGTGTTATGTGCTAGATCAGTTGTATTGCTTCCATTCTTTTTTTTAAACTTGTCACACATTATATTATGTTTTTTATTGTTTATATTCCTGAAAGAAGTTTATTTAACAAAAAATACTATTTAAAAAACAAAAACAAAAAAAAAACACTTCCATCTTCCAAAAAGAAATGACAAAGGTTGGCAGCAGGTGGCAGCAGAGAGCCCTAACCTAAATTTGATAGTAAAGGATGTATTGAAATACACTACAGGTTTGATAAATGAGCTGAGATCATTTCAGATCTATTTGTTATATGTAGAAAAGCATTACAATTAGATCACTGATGCTTTGAGAACAGAGCCATTGTATCTGAGCAGCCCCGGTAGTACTCCTTATCAATGACTGGACTGTCTTTTAGCCGTAGTCCCAAATCAGATTACAAGATGATATCAGATTACTATTAGATTCCCCCTCCTGGCAGCAAGCAGACCCCTCCCCACCCAGCTCTCTGCATGACCCCTCCCCCATTTATATGTAGACTGCTGCTGTCTTTAGGGGACAGGAGTGCAGTGATTTAGTAGGTGAATCCATACACTGAGTAACAGCAGAGTTATAAAACTCCCCTGACTCTTGCATCTCTTCTGTGTGCAGACTTCCTACTGCTCTCATGTGTTTAAGAGCTATCAGGGAGAAATACTCTACAAAGAGACAGACTGCATCTCTATATTTTGACACAGAGGATGTTCTGTGTCACTGATCTATTATTTGCAGCACTTAAATAAAATGCAGATCGGAGCAACTGCAGTGATGAGACTGTGCCCGCTCTCTCTCTCTGCAAAGCAAGATTCATTATAGTAAATGTAAAAAAAAATAAAAAAAATCTAAATGGCAAACAACCCACGCATCATGCCACCTCAACTAATATAGATATACACAAGGCACATATACATATAGTCAAAGGTCTCTGCTTTATTATTTAATGATAGTCTATGCTACGCTGTATAAGGAAATAAAATTCCCAGAGTGCACTTCAACACCCTCTTTTATCGCTGCCATTAATAGTATGGCTACTTCAGGACAATCAGCAATAAACACTGAAGAGTCTTTGGCACTCTCAAGGGTGCCACAGCTTCTTCAAACAGCTGATTGGCAGGGATGACAGGTGCCGGCCGCAAGCCAATCTGATATTGATGGCCTATTCAGAGGATAGGCCATCGATTTTTAAAGGTCGGGTGACCCCTTTAATGTGATTGGCCGGCTTAAGTCTGTGAAGCGAGGAAGACTATAAAACACCATGTAACCTAGGATAAGTAATAGAATGTATTTACTCAGTAACTCTACTCCTATATAGATTATATCTCGATACAATCTGTAACATAAAGCTGAACAATGAAAATGTGCTTGAAGGAGATTTTATTTGGAGGGAAAAAGTATTTTGGCTGATAACAGTGCACCTCATATATCAAAGCGGCCGAAAAGAAAAACTGGCTTTGTTACCCTTAGGAACCAATCCACACTTAACTTTCATTTTTTTAAATTATGCAAATCAAATGATAGCCCAGTTCTCACTGGTTGTTATGGACAGATCGTTTTTTCTTGTAGCCAGGTTTGATCAGTCTGCCCTATACATTTAAAGGCTACGAATTGTTTTGTTTTCAGTTTTTTCCTGAATACAGAATCAAATAATTTTCTAAGCACTCTTCATTAAAAATGTTCTAACATTTGCCGTATTTTCCGGCGTATAAGACGACTTTTTAACCCCGAAAAATCTTCTTAGAAGTTGGGGGTCCATTTATACGCTGGGTATGGTCGCCTGATACGGTGGAGGAGCTAAAAAATGGCCGCATCCCCACCGTATGGGGCGGCCACTAAAAGAAACCAAAAAGTTAACTCACCTGGGGCCCGTTCCCGGCATCGGCGTGCCTCCCGTATCGTTCCTGATGCAGGCAGTGTGACGTACACTACCTGCACCGGAGATTGCCGAACCTCTCCCGGGCAACTGAGCGTCTCATCGGAGAGGCTCAGAAACGCTCGGCTGCCGGGAGAGCTTCAGGAGAAAGAGAGGTTTTGGGAAGTTCCGGCGCCTCTCTCATTCTTCCGAAGCTCTCCCGACAGCCGAGCGTCTCCAAGCCTCTCCGATGAGACACTCGGCTGCCCAGGAGACGTTCGAGGATCTCAGTCTCCGGCGCAGGTAGTGTACGTCACTCTGCCTGCACCGGGAATGGTACGGGAGGCGCGCTGATGTCGGGAACGGGCCCCAGGGCTGCGGTCAGGCAGGGGTTAATATTTTCCTGGCGTATAAGGCGAACCCCTGACAATCTTCTTAAAAGTCAGGAGTCGTTGTATACGCCCAGTTGCCTTATACGCCGGAAAATACGGTACTAATTGCTATAACCATTTATTTTTGTCATGGCGGTAATGCAAACATATATGGGGAAATTCATCAAACATGGTGTAAAGTGAAACTGGCTCAGTTGCCCCTAGCAACCAATCAGATTCCACCTTTTATTCCTTACAGAGTTTTTGGGAAATGAAAGGTGGAATCTGATTGGTTGCTAGGGGCAACTGAGCCACTTTCACTTTACACCATGTTTGATAAATCTCCCCCATAGTATATACACACACACACATATATATATATACACACACACACACATACATACACACACACACACACACACACACACACACACACTAGTAAGCAAATTCTTCTTTAACTGTGTTATCCATTCTAAAAAAAAATAACCAGGCCAACTCCTGCCTCCCCCTTGATCAGCTGTTATACTGCACATAGTAATGATAACCCCTTTAATATACAAAAGTTTCTATCTACAAAACTGGGCTTATTCCCAGGATAGGCGTTCAACTACTGGCACCCCCCACTGATCACCTATTTAAAGTGATACAGTAATCCCCTTTAATCTCGCTTCATTTCACCGGTTAACAGTGTCAACGGGGCGGAGCTGTACAGAAGTTGGGCCCCATCCCCAGACAGGGGTGAGGGGCCAACTGTCATGAAGCCCCACCTAGTTGACACTGTCCACCAATGAAGTGAAGTGATTTTAGAGCAGAAAGGAGGAACAGGAATATATTGAATGTGCAGCATCTAAGCTTGTGGTTGTTATAGAGAACCACACATAGAGTAAGGGAGGGGATTGGGGTGACAGTATCACTTTAAAGGGGCCTCTTCAATGTTTACTTCTGGTCATCTTTACAATCGGCTTTCACTTTTGTAAGGCTGGATAAGCCCTTTGGTATACAAACCATTGGTTGTGTTATTACTTTGTGCAGTCCACTGTAGGTTTATATGCCTTATGGTCATGAAGGGGTTATCCAGTGCTACAAAAACATGGCCACTTTTGTATCACTCTTGTCTCCAGATTGGGTGGGGTTTGAACCTCTGTCTCATTGAAGTAAATGGAGCTTAATTGCAAACCGCACCTGAACTGGATAACCCCTTTAATTCCTTCATAGTAACCTCCAGTGTGGATGGAGGTTACTATATATAAAACTTTGTAATATGCTTCAATCTCCTATCTGCCCCCCTTCCCTATCTTTTTCCCCCTCCATCCCCCACCAGGAAGTGAAGTAAACTCCTTTTTATCTAATGACTGTTGACCCCAGGAAGCCATTTTGTGACAATGACATAATCAGGAGGGAGGTGGGTCTAAGCCCTGTTAGGCCAGCCTCCCTTCGTCAGATGAATCAGGTTGCTCAGCTCTGATTGGCTGAACAAGATGTAAGCCATCTAACAGTTTTACAGAGTCAGTTAGACATAGCAGGAGTCAAAGTGCATCATGGGAAAGCCCAAACCAGGAAGTAAAGAAAAAATGAAGATACCAACTGGAGCTTCAGGGACCTTCAAACAGCTGGAAATTCAAACGGAGACAGACTTAGGAGGAATGGTAAATGTAAAAACGATGTATGTTTGATTGATTTTTTTTTATTTATCAGCACCGGAGTACCCCTTTAAGTTCTGCTTTTAGCCCTTGTCCGTAGCCCGTGTCTGGTATCGCAGCTGAAAGTAAATATGGCTGACCTGCGATACCAGACACAGCCTACAGATGAGAGAGGCGCTGCTTCTGGAAAAAGTTGTTTATTTTGTGTATACTAATTCCCTTCTTAATGAAGCCCTCCTTTCACAATACAAGGATGCCTGGCCATGTGTATATTTGTTCATCTCTCAGGACAGTTCATTAGCCCGAGCTCAATAATTTAACAAGCCTCCCAAGCAGCGAGAAGGTGAAACAAAAGAATTAGAACCATAAATGTAAGATCTAGTACAAAAGAGTGGGTAGATGGGAGAAATGCTGCAGACAGGATTCTAGCCAGGAGCTATGGCAAAGCTTCCACATGGAGATGGAAAGAGACAGGGACATGTAACAGGGCCGACTCTGTTCACCAGGCAAAACACTCCTCAGTGCTGTGGAAAAGCAAATGACTGGGCACCTGCATATTTCATATAAGAAGCTCCGCAATTTACTCTGAACATGGGGGCACAAGGTATAGTCCTTCTATTCTGTGCTCTGATAACCCCCCAACAGCAAAACCAATCATGTAAACCATGAGGCGGGCACAAATATGTAACTGTGGACACAAAGCTGCTATTAAACTAATACCACTATTATATATATATATATATATATATATATATATATATATATATATATATATATATATATATAATATATACCTGTGCCTATGTCATGGGTATTATAATCCTACTAGGTTACTTAGCTTCAGGGGCGGTCTTGGCATTTCTGGGGCCCCAAGCGACACGCGTTCCAAAACAATAGACCGCTGTGTGTTGCCCCCAGTAGTATATACCCCTTGTGCGCTACCGCCAGTAATATATACTCCTTGTGTGCTGCCCGCAAGAGTATATACCCCTTGTGTCCTGCTCCCAGTAGTATATAGACCACTGTGTGTTCCCCCAGTTATACATAGCCCCCTGTGTGCTCCCCCAGAAGTATATAGACCTCCTGTGTGCTGCCCCAGTTGTATATAGACCCCCTGTGTGCTGCCCCCAGTTGTATATACCCCCTGTGTGCTCCCCCACTAGTATATAGGCCTCCTGTGTTCTCCCTCAGGGGTATTTATCCCCCCTGTGTGCTCCCCCACTTGGATATAGACCCCTGTGTGCTCCCCCAGTAGTATATAGCCCCCCCCACTTGGATATAGACCTCCTGTGTGCTCTCCAAGTTGTATATAGACCCCTTTCTGCTGCCCCAAGTAGTATATAGACCCCTCTGTGCTGCCCACAGTAGTATATAGACCCCTCTGTGAAGCCCCAGTAGTGTATAGCCCCCCTGTGTGCTCCCCCTGTTATAAAGCCCCCCTGTGTGCTCCCCCCATTTATATAGACCCCCGATGTGCGCTCCCCCAGTTAAACAGACCCCTGTGTGCTCCCCCTTCCATATAGTATATAACACAATAAAACAAACACTTATACTCACCTGGGTCCGGGCGTCTCCTCTTCTCTTCACTCTTGTGGCCGCAGGAAGGGTTTTCCCTGCGATCACAAGAGGCTGCACTCCCCTTGTCCTGGCGCCGATACTCCAGTGATGTCACTGGAGCGCCGGCACCACAAGGACAAAGCTGCCACTTGTGACCGCAGGGAAAACCCTTCCTGCGGCCACAAGAGTGACTGACAGGAAGGGAGCCAATGTCTCCCGCCCTGTCAGTGCTGCTGCATGTAACTATGAGCGTTCATTACGAGTGCTCATAGTTACAGTTCAGATGGCAGCAGCGAGCGGGGCAGCGGCCCTGTCCAGTGGTCTTGAGCACAAGAGCGGGGCGTGGGGGCCCCCCTGGATGTTGGGGGCCCCAAGCGATCGCTTGGGGTGCTTGGTGCCAAAGACCGCCACTGCTTAGCTTTACCACTAATATATATATATACACACAGTGGTGCCTTGGATTACGAGTATAATTCGTTCCAGGACCATGATTGTAATCCAAATCCACTCTTAAACCAAAGCAAATTTTCCCATAAGAAATCATAGAGATGTAGACAATTGGGTCCACACCCCAAAAATAATGATTTAATATTCTGAATAACATGTAAACATTCAGAAACAGCAGAATATGTGATATTATAAGTTACTGTACAGTAATGAAGAGGATGGGAAACACAAGGGCGGACAGAGACTGCAGGGAGCATGAAGGAATGAGCAGGACAGATGTGGGCACATAAATGCAGCACTCTCTGTCCGGGGAGAGAGGGGTTGCACTTACAGCTATAAAGAGATTACCTCCACAGTCCTGTCCCCTGATGCAAGTCCCAGCCTGAACTGAATCTGCTATGATTTGGAAGGTGAGGGAGACTTCCTGGGTCAGAGTACAGTGCTGTAGCCCCCGCTATGCAGACTATGCTGCTTCTCAACTTGCGCTCCCACCCAGTACAGGGAGCTCTTAAACCAAAGCAATGCTCTTAAACCAAGTCACAATTTTGAAAAACTGTGAGCTCTTAAACCAAAACGCTCTTAAACCAAGTTACTCTCAAACCAAGGTACCACTGTGTGTGTGTGTATATATATATATATATATATATATATATATATATATATATATATATATATATCCTTATACAGCAAAGTAGAGTTGGACAACAGAGGAAGCAGATTGTAATTACATTGGACACTGTGATCATTGTGTAATATTTTATCTTACTTAGAATGTGAGCAACCTATTAACCTATTTAACGCATTATGTTAAAGGAAATCTGTCAGCTCTATAACTCCTACTTAGAGGAGTGTCATGGAGGCGTTGCTGAGCTACAGCATTCACGCCTTTCCCCTCTCTGCCCTGCATGACTGGATACAGGAAGATGAGCCTTCTACATCAGTCAAAGGAGCTTGAGAATGCCTTCCTGACACTTGAGCTCTGAGCAGGATATGGAGCTTATAGATTCCCTTTAACAAGGCATTTCACTCAAACATAACTTTTGATATGTTGCTGCCCATGGAGAGACTAACAATTCATTCCATACTTGTTATTATCTATTAAGTCTCCTTCCCCCATTTCTCAGCTGCTGCTTTCTGCTGAAGACACAAAAATCTGTGTATGAGCTTTTATCTCCATCTCTCCCCTTCCCTTCTGAGACAGCTACTGTAAACAAGTCCCTATTTGCAACTATGTAATGCCGTAAGGATTATGATCACAGTAAGTTCATCAGCAGCTTGACCTCAGATTAACCCTCCCAGCATTATAAAGTTGCAGATAAAGCCTGCCAGGGACGTGTTTACATCAGCCATCTCATAGGGGAGGAGGGGGAGACAGAGAGAAAAGCTCACACACAGATTTTTGTGTCTTCAACAGAAAGCAGCAACTCAGAACTGGGGGAACTAGACTGAATAGATAATATCAAGTATGGAAGGAATTGTTAGTCTCACCGTAGGCAGCAACATACTCAAAAGTTATGTTTGAGTGGATTACCCCTTTAAGGCCTTATGGTTACACTCTGTAATCCACAGGGTTTACAGAGCACAAAGCTAAACAGCTGTATCTATAAGTTTATGAAGATTTAAAGGGGTGCTCCAGCGTGGGGGCACTTTTTGGGGGGGGACCGGGGAGGAGGTGGCTGAAATAAAAGACGTCCACTTACCTCCCTGGTTCCAGCGGCGGGTCCCGCATCACGGCGCTCCGGTGCCCGGCCGCTTCCTGGTGTCTGACGCCGCCCAAGACGCTATGTCTCAGGGCCGCTCAGCCACTCACTGAAGGAGGCGGGATCCGTTTGAAGTCCGCTCAGATCCCGCCTCCTTCACTGAGTGGCTGAGCGGCCCTGAGACGTAGCGTCTCGGGTGGCGTCAGACACCAGGAAGCGGCCGGGAACCGGGGAGGTAAGTAGACGTCTTTTATTTCAGCCACCTCCTCCCCGGTCCCCCCAAAAAAGTGCCCCCACGCTGGAGCACCCCTTTAAAGGGAACATGTCACCCCCCCGTGCTGGACTCTCCTGTCATTCTCTATGAGCGTTGGACTCATCTCTCAGCGCGCGCGCCGGGCTGCAGCGGCTGAGATCTCAGTCACCCGACCGGATCCAGAAGCGGGACCCGGCGGGATCAGGTGAGTATATGGGGTTTTAATGGGGGGTCGGGAGCCTGTCACCCCGGCACGGGGGGTGACAGGTTCCCTTTAAACACTTTCAGCTCTCCACCGGATCATATTAATACAAGATGCCTAAAGGATCAGGCATGTTCAATTTCAGTGGGGATAGGCCAGCACTATATGAATAACAGGGTCCGACCCCTGTCGTTCAGCTGGTTTAATGGGCCTTCTAACTTTTACCATTGCTTATTTCTGGATTACAATACTATTTTGTAGCTATGATTTAAGTGAGCAGGGCAGCACTGCGGTACCTTGTACAGTCTCTACTAACAGTACGCCAATGCAAGAGTCAGCGCCAGTGAATATTAGAGGCTGCAGCGATCCCATGGGTGCCATTGCCACTTCAAACAATTAAATGGTGAATTGTGCCAGCAGTCATACCCCCACCATATAATATTGATGGCATATCCACAGGTAGGATAATCCCCTTTAAGAATTCTAAGATTTGAGCTTCATCTCTGTATGTGATGATAGGAGCTTCCCCAGTGCAAATTATAGAGTGGGCAAAGGAGCAATTGCCCAGAGGTCTCCTACTTCCAAAATCCCTGCAGAACTGTTCATATACTCACAGAAGCAAGTCAGCGTCTTACAGATTCGTAGTATTCAACAATATAAAAGGTTTATTATATGGCAGAAGAGGAGATTATACTGCTTTTACTCATTTTGTTCTGTAGTTTTCTATACTAGAGTCCATGACAATTAGAATAAGCGTCACACACATGGATCTGCTTATCTCTCATTTAAGCATAGGATTGGCCAGCTTAACGGGGTTATCCAGTTGTCTCCAGTTTGGGTGTAGGTTTTGCAACTCTGTTCCATTGAAATGAATGGAACTTAAATGCAAACCACACCTGGAGACAAGAGCGGTGCTGTCTCTAGAAGAAAGCAGCCATGTTTTTCTAACGCTATATAAACCCTTAAAGTTAGCAATGCATTGTTTGACACAGCTTCAGGGAGGGTCCCTAACTCTTTTTCAAGCAAACTTGATGTGGCCCTGTCAGTCCAACTTGGAACAGCCAAGTACAGGGCAATACGTTAAAGGAGAAGTCCGGGGGGAAGCAAAAAAATTATTTTGTGCCGGGGAGGGGGGAGGGAATATATATAAAAAAGAGGCCATATTTACCCGTTTCAGTGCCTGTGCAGCACCGCATCTCACTCCTGGACCCCAGGCGGCTGTCTACTTAGCTCCCCTCCGGCTATGCCACGACCCGGCTGATGGATGTCCCGCTTAGCCAGTCAGAGACTGGCTCTTTTTTACATATTCAGGCTCTTCTCTGCATAATAATATATGCCGAGGAGCAAAGCACCTAGGATTTCACTGTATTGAGCACTTTGGCTGGCAGCTGACAGTGTTATCTTTGGCTGGTCTCCCTGAGATCAGTGATCTGTTTCTCTTGTGGCTCTACTAGGCATTGCTCTCACCTAGCCAGAATCCTGCTCCACACTGATGAGGGGCAACACCCCGAAACATCTGTCTGTGGATGGATACCTGGCCTTGGTTTTTCCCTTGTCTTAAAGGGCCACTTAATATGGTGGTTTTGGTGGTTTTCCTACAGGAGCCACCCCTTGGCTGGGTCTTTCACGGAGGGATCTGGCTAGTCCTGTGTTTTGAGACTCTTAAATGAGACTTTATGCATATTCATGTTTTCCAGGGAGCAATGCACCTAGGACTTCACTGTATTAAGTGTTTTAGCCAGCAGTTGACAGTATTATCTGCCTGGTCTCTCTGAGATCAGTGATCTGTTTCCTGTACGATTGGCTGAGCGGGCTAAATCCCAGCTGCTTGTGACATTTCAGCCGGCTCATTACATACCCGGGAGAAGAGGACACCCAGGGGGTATCAGCGCCTGGTCATGCGGCGCAACGTGGGAACAGGGACAAGTAAGCTACGTGTCTTTTTTTAATTTTCCCCCACCCCCTGCCTGTAATGATTTTTGCCCCCGCATCTGCCGCCGGATTTCTCCTTAAAAAAAAACTGTTGTGAAATGCAAAAAAAAGCCCATGTACCAATTTAAAACAGTAGCTATTACATGCAGATCCTTTGCCAGTACCAGCTGATATTTGGGGCAGTACTGTCAGTATACAGTATTAACTGTTGCCCAAATTAACACCGTGCACCTTGCGCTCTTGGAGGCTCTCTTGTTTGCCTTCCCTATAAAGTAACCGCAAAAAACAGTATCCAGTTGATTCCCCGTCTGTTCGGGAACTCTGCCATTACATGATTGCAGTAACGGTAATTGTTTTGGGACCTTGAATGAGCGTTCCTCTAGGGTATGTGCTATTTTTGTTATGCGGAGCTGTCATCACTAGTTACACCCTTCCATCCCAGCATATACATGTATTGTACACAGGCAGTCGGGATGTTCTTTAGCGCGTGATGCTGTAATTTAAAGATCATTTAGCGCTACATTTATTAATAGAGTTGTGCAATCATCTGGTTTATTGTGCTTAATGATTCACTATAAATGAGAAATCTGCAGAATGCCTCGCTTTACCAGAAGCTATGCCATCATGTCAAATGACATTTACTATTGTTATATAATCACTGTTCTTTTCTCTTTGCTCATTAGGTTTTTAACATGCCATGATGGCCACAGAGTATGTATGGGGCTATGTGTCTGTTTAAGGTAACATCAATTATGTAGATATATAGGTCTTACGATTTATTATTTAGGATACGGACGCGCTGTAATACTTAGCGAGAATAGAAGAAGCACTTCACTGGAAATCCTGATGCACGCCACACTCAAAAGTCCAAGGCAAAGACAGCATATGTAAAGCCAATGGATCGGTTTGTCTTTATTGCCAAAAACACAACCTTTTGGCTGATACACAGACCATAAGCCTCCCCGAGGCTGTTAGGATCAGAACTATTCTTTACATTCTATTGCATCAAGTAAAAAATAATAAAAATAGAAGTTATCAAATGCAACAAAAACATGGCCACTTTCTTCCAGAGACAGCACCGCTCTTGTCTCCAGTTTGGGTGGGGTTTTGTAACTCTGTTCTATTGAAGTGAATGGAGCTTAAAGGGAATTTGTCAGCACCTGGACCGGACCGTTGACAGTGTAGTATTGGTGTGTGTCCATGGTCCATGGTGTCCTTGTGTGCATGGTACCTGTTTAGAAAACCTCTGTGTAGTAGATTTTTAAGAAAAACACACTAACCAAGTGTCAAAGAGGAGTAGTGGCATGGCTTGTGCCGCACTTCAGCACGCCTCACTACTACTTCCTCCTCCCCATATTCATGCTTATCTACCTATTAGCCTGTCTCTTGCTCTCCGTTGCTGTCCTGTATTTGCAAGCACGCGCCATTGCTGGCAAGGGCCGAGCTTTGACTTGCCAGTTTGCGTCTGCAACAACGATTCCCTCTGGGGGTGCTCTCCTGGTAACGCTGTTCGTGCATGCGCCATAGAGCAGAGCACGCATGCTAAGGGCCTGAAGCCAGTCCCCTCAGTTGGAGCGCTTAACATGCGTGCGCCGCTCTTCTGCCCTACAGCGCATGAGCGAACGACGTTACCAAGGGCGCGCCTCTAGGGGCATAGTCAATGCAGGTGCGAACTGGCAGGTCGGCGCACGGCCCTTGCTAGCAAAGACACATGCATGCAACGACATGACAGCAACAGGGACCAGGAGGAGGGTTAATAGGTAAATATGCATGAATATGGGGAGAAGTAAGTAGTAGTGAGGTGTGCCAAAGTGTGGCACAAGCCATGCCACTACTCCTCTTAGACACTTGGTTAGAGTGTGTTTGTTGAAAATCTGCTGCACTGAGGCTTTGTAGATAGGGACCATGCACACAAGGGGACACACACCTATACTACACTGTCAGCACCTCGCGTCTGGTCTGGTTGCTGACAAACCCCTTAATTGCAAACCACACCTGAACTGGAGACAAGAGTGGTACAGTCTCTGGAAGAAAGCAGACATGTTTTTGTAGGGCTGGATAACCCCTTTAAAGGGGTTATCCAGCGCTACAAAAACATGACCACTTTCCCCCTACTGTTGTCTCCAGTTTGGGTGGGGTTTTGAAACTCAGTTCCATTGAAGTAAATGGAGCTTAATTGCAAACTGCATCTGAACTGGAGACAACAGTAGGGGGAAAAGTGGCCATGTTTTTGTAGCGCTGGATAACCCCTTTAATGTAACCCTGACATTCCCAATCTGCAATATACGTTAGATGACCTAAATCACGGCCACCAACAATAAGTTACTGCTTCTATTATACCGCACCTATGGTGCTGTGCACACTCACATTTTTTATGCTACTATTAATACATTGGGGGACATGTATCATTGTGTGGTCCGGGGGTTTTCGGCGGAAATTGGCGATTTGCGCAATATTTTATTCGCAAATGGACGATTTGCGAATAAAAAATTTGCAAATCGGCACTTTCCGACGGGTACGCTGGGGGGCAGGGAGGGGGTGTGAAGGGGGCGGAACGGAGGGCGCGGACTCAGAGTCCGCGCAATTCACCATCCGTTCCGCAAAAAGATACGCCGAAAACCTACTCCAGTCCTCAGCTGGCGTAGGTTTTTCGGCAGTGCGCACCAGAGCGCACGGAATTTATGTAGAGGCAGTCCGCCTCTACATAAATCTCCGTAGCGCCGGAGATGCGGGGACATTTATAAGTCCGGCATAAAAAACGCCCCCATTCTGTGCATTAGGCCGCCTTCCCCGCAGAGGGCTACAAGGAATAAAATGGCAGCGTTCTTTTATTGCTAACGCAGAATACTTTTGTTACTTTAACTGGAGCTAAAGATAACCCGCTGTTCTCCTACAATATGTTATGCATCATAAAACATGACTCCTCTTCCCTAAAATAAAATGGGAAAAAAAAAAATCCTTTCAATGTGCCAGTGTCTGCAGGTGGTAAAAATAGAAAGCCCCCATCAGTATCACTTCGGCAGCCTTGCTTTGCGCTCCCGTGCACACGTCACTGACTGCTATTATAACACTATTTGACATCCTGTTCATTATCACCTTGATTGTGTCTTCATTGTTATTATGCAAAAAATAATGTCCTAGTTACATATCAAACCCGAGATAACGTGGAGCTCATGAAGGTGAAGAGCCTTAGTAATAGGAGAGAAGCACAAAGCCTGCTCTGATATCTGCACGCTAGTCTCTAATACATGACATACATGAGAATAATGGGAAGACTAGCTATAGATGGGGGAGAGTTAAAGGGGTTATCCAGCGCTACAAAAACATGGCCACTTTCCCCCTACTGTTGTCTCCTATTTGGGTGGGGTTTTGAAACACCGCACCTGAACTGGAGACAACAGTAGGGGGGAAAAGTGGCCATGTTTTTGTAGCACTGGATAACCCCTTTAACTCAAGGTATTCAGTAAGATACAAGAAAAGATCCAATGATGTTATATATAAATGAATTTTTTTTTTCAAAGTCAACTGATGTCAGAAAGTTATATAGATTTGTAATTTACTTCTATTTAAAAATCTCAAGTCTTCTAGTACTTATCAGCTACTGTATGTCCTGCAGGAAGGGGTGTATTATTACCAGTCTGACACAGTGCTCTCTGCTGCCACCTCTGTCCGTGACAGGAAATGTCCAGAGCAGCAGCAAATCCCCATAGAAAACCCTCTACTGCTCTGGACAGTTTTTGACATAGACAGAGGTGGCAGCAGAGAGACTGGAAAGAATACACCACTTCCTGCAGGGCATGCAGCAGCTAAGAAATGAAAGACAGGATTTTTTTAATAGAAGTAAATTACAAATCTGTATAACTTTCTGATACCAGTTCATTTGAAAGAAAAAAATATATATTTTTTTTTATCAGAGTACCGCTTTAAGCATGTCTATTAACAAGGTATGCATGTGAAGAAATGTACTTCTATATATATTACACAGTGCAAGAATATTCCATCATGCTGGTTACAAACTACAACCACATGTAGGTCCCTGTCCCCAGTAGGACCTATAGTCTGATTTACAATCTAAGGGTCAGTTTACACAGACAGATTTTCCAATGCAATTATTGAAGCCAAAGCCAGGAACAGACTATAAATAGAAAACAGGTCATAAAGGCAAGACTGACATTTTTCCTCTTTTTAAATCCATTCCATTTCATTAACCAGAAATCTGTAGGTGTGAACACACCATAAGACTGGATTCATTACTCGGATTATGAGTTTTGTCCAGAATATTTCTTAAAGTTAATACTTCTGCTGTAAGCCATTCTACCAAATGTCCTTGACTGCTCCATCATAAGATGACAACCCGCTGACTAATCCCTTCCAATTACCACCTTTTCATTTTCCTTTACCCATAAAAATTATTATCTATACTTTATTATCTGTATATTATTCCCTAATTTTATAACCTATCATTGAAATAAACCCATAATAATAGTCTGGTGAGACCACTATAGAGAAGAAAGGTTTTCTCATTCTGCTGTTATATTACTATTACAGCTCCGTGTTGTAGTTCTAAAAGTGCTGTGTCAGATACTACATACTGACAGTGTCTATGAGGTTGGATTCATCTATTCCACCTATTACAGTGGTACTTCTCTTCTCGAAACATAATCGGTTCTGGAAGGCTGTTGCAGAACCGAGCAGTTTGAGAACCGAGCTGTGAGATCCCATAGGGACCAATGTAAATTTGGGGGTTTTTTTTACGCTCCATCGTCAGGTGCAGAGCGCCCAGGCCAAAGAGTGTAAAGACTAGCAGTAAGTAGTGGTGCATCTTGCACCACTACTTACTGTACAGGAGTGGGGATTCCCATCATAATGACGGAAATCCCCGTTTCTTTACAGGGTGTTTCCAACAGCTGAGAGCAACAGGAGCGTGCGGCAAGTTTTAACAGCTGTCCTCCCCTGTTCCTCCCCCCCCCCGCTTACCCACCTAGCTCCCTCTTCCCCTGGCTCTTCTACGTTTCTTGCAGCAGCTCCCGACACCCCTCTCTAGCCCACCGGTGCCCTTTTTCCAGCTCTGGCGGCCTTCCGAACCAAACCCCCCAGCATCTGCTTCTTGCCGCCACCTCTCTAAGCTGTGGCGATCACCCCCGCCAGTCTGCCCCTGCTCCTGGCACCCCTTTACAGGCTCCTGAGCCACCCGCTGGCCACTGATCCGGTGTGAAAATCAAAATGGCTGGCGGACGATTCAGGAGCCTGGAGAGGGGTACCGGGAGTTGGAGCAGGCCCCCGGAGGTGATTCCCACAGCTTGGGGAGTCAGCAGAGGCGGGGGGGAAGAAGCAGGAACTGGGGGCCGTGGTGTGGAGGGCTACGAGCGCCAGCGACCTAGAGAAGGGTGCCGGGAGCTGCTGCAGGACAGGTGGAGTCATAAGATCTGCCCGGGGAAGAGGGAACCTGTGGCTGCTAACTAAGCAGTGCAGGAGACAGGGTTATAGCTTGGGCACCAGTGATGTACGCCATAGACTGAAGAAGAATTCCTCATCTTTAGCCTGTTATTAGTATTCAGAATCTCACTACTTTGGGTACTAACTATTGCAATCTCCACGTTGTAACAATGCCAAGCTTCTTCTAGCACCTTGGTTTACAATGGTAGCCAAGATCTGGTACTATAGTAAGCTTGGTACAAATTATGTGGATAAAGCAGGCTTTAGGTTCTAGAACAGGGATGGGGGATCTTCGGCCCTCCAGCTTTTGCAAAACTACAATTCCCATCATGCCTGGACGGCCCAGGCATGTTGGGAATTGTAGTTTTGCTACAGCTGGAGGGCTGAAGGTTCCCCATCCCTGTTCTAGAACAATGAAATAGAAAACATGACTTGCTAGATTCACAACAGTGACGACCGGGGGAATACAAAAGGCCTAGGGGAGAAACAAAATCAGATTCTTTCTTCGGTGGTAACAGAACTGCTCAGCGATACATAATATAGCACAATATAACAATTCTGAATCTCACCAACAGCATTGTTTATATTCAGCGTCGCCTCCTTTTCCAATGTAAAGTGTGGATAATGTGCTATTACCATATAGTACTGTATATTGTATACGTAGGATAATGTGCTATTACCATATAGTACAGTATATTGTATACGTAGGATAATGTGCTATTACCATATAGTACAGTATAATGTATTTGGAGGAAAATGTGTTATTACCATATAGTACAGTATAATGTATAAGGAGTAACTCATTTATGTAAACCGCACATTGCATACATTTTGTTCTACTTGTCAGATTATATGACCCTAGTGGTCCAGCTGCAGTGCCCCAGCCCCTCCCCCCCTCGTTCTTGATTAGTTCTTGCTCCAATATAAAGCCAATCTGTTCTGCAGTTTTATTAAAAGAACATTATTCAGATCACCCTCAAGTATACAGAGAAACTCCTCATACAACGCCGCTGATGGATTTCCCCCATACCTCAAATAATGCCAACATGGCATTTTGCAAGTAGTTATCTAACCTAATCCATCCCGATGCCATCCCTTCCCCAGGTAAATGGTGCCCATGCATTCACCCACCTACATTATATAAAGGAAAATGTGACTCATTAGACCAGGCTGCCTTCTTCCATGGCTCAGTCCAGTTCTCATGCTCACAAAAGGACACTGGTTGACCAGAGACACCATCACGTGTCTCAACGTCAGTGTATTCTAGAACATTGCCCCCTGGGAAATCAAATATGCAAAAGAACACTGCAGAGACACCATCACGTGTCTCGACGTCAGTGAGCTAGCCAGACCTTCCTCCGGGAAGCAACAACAAAGCCAAGGAATGTCTCCAATCAAGGAAACCACCCAAGCAAGGTATCCATCCACAGACAGCTGTTTCGGGGTATTTGCCCCTCATCAGTGTGGAGTAGGATTCTGGCTAGTGAGAGCAATGCCTAGTAAGTGCATGCAAAAGGACGCTGGTTGACCTCAGGGAGATCAACCAAAACACAGCAGAGATGCAGAGAACATTCCCAGGGGGCAATGTTCTAGAATACACTGACGTTGAGACACATGATGGTGTCTCTCCGGTGTTTTGGTTGATCTCCCTGAGGTCAACCAGCGTCCCTATGCACGCACTTACTAAGCATTGCTCCCACTAGCCAGAATCCTACTACACACTGATGAGGGGCATATTCCCCCGAAACACTTGTCTGTAGATAGATACCTTGCTTAGGTGGTTTCCTTGTTTGGAGACATTCCTTGGCTTGGTTTTTCCTTCCCGGAGGAAGGTCTGGCTAGTTCACTGACGTCGAGACACGTCATGGTGTCTCTGTAGTGTTCTTTGGCAGTTCTCATGCTCATCTGACAATGTAAGATGCTTTTATCTGTGGATAAAGGGCAGCATGGGCTTTCTGAAGAGTCTTAGTAGCATAGCATCATATGCATATAGCTTGGAAGTACTGTGTCTTTTGATAACGTGATAAGCATTAAAAGATAAGTTCCATGAAACTAAAAACATATAGGAAGACAGGGGGTGCGGGAACATAACAAACAAAGTATATTTGCCAATCCCCCTGCCTCGTAGCACCACTCCCAGGTCTTGCCGCCAGCCTCCTGCAGCTCCTCTAGCTGGAACTTCAAGTACCTGGCTGATGGATTGCTTGCTCAGCCAATCAGTGACTGGGCCAGGACACCGCCCCAGTTACTGACTGGATGAGTGGGCAATCCATCAGCGGAAATGAGACGCTGCAGCTGGAGGAGCCAGGTTTGTGACATTCCCAGATACCTGCCGAAAATTACCCAGGACAGGAGTGGTGCTACGGGGGCACGGAGACAGGTAACTATACTTTATTATCTTCCCACATCCCCTGCTTTCCTGTAATTTTCTTTGTTTCACATAACTTTTCTTTTAACTTTTACAGTAATTTTATGGTGCAGGAGCGCTCCTGTGGACCACATGGAGTAACATTCCCTTCCCACTCCAATGACCCTATCACTAGTTCACTGCTTCCTCTTTATTGGGGTACTTTTGGTAGTTACTAACTGCTGCATACTGGAAACCACCCCATAAGACCCAATATTTATGTTCTGACTTTTAGTTATAAACCTTTTGGCAAATGTCAGAGTTACTTAGATCCTTAGGCTTGCATTTTTCCTTCTTCCAACTAATGAACCTTAAAGGGGAACAATCAGCAGGTTAGAGAATTCTAACCTGCTGATAGGCCCCTATAGCGCCCCCTATAGTTAGTCGGCCTAATTTTTGCTGGAAGCACTGTTAGGAGCACTGTCCCGCCCCCACAGGGTCATCCGGCTCACCCGCTCCACACAGTCTGGTTACCTGGTTTATGGTTTTCCAGATAACCCATGTAAGACTATGCCCATGTCATACTTAGTGTGCACATTTACCGCTTGGACATACTGTATGAAGAATCTATCAATAAATGTGGCTGAAGAATAACCCCTATGCCATCAGTGTTAGAGCAACATAAAGGTAAATGTGTGCTATATACCAATACTAACATAACCTGTCATCTTCTGCAATGATTTGTAGTTTCAGACACATAGACGTGAATTGGATGCCTTTAAGGATTTCATGCAAACTTAAGTTTTAATTCATGAAAGGGTTCTCCAAATTACATGAAATATTTACACGCTCGGTATCTGGGGACATCAAGACTAAAAGGTTTGTATTTTATTCATATGTGAGGTTTGGGTTGAATCTTTTATATTATAACTATGCTCTATTATTTATGTTCTATTATTATACCATTTCATTATTCATAATGTGGTAACATACTTAGCAGGGCTATACAGGAGATTTATTAATTTCCCCCCTGCCCCCATCTTATAATTTACTGGTTAGTAAATATACACAAAGAAGAGCAGGGTGTCAGGTTAAATCAGCTCTACAAAGCGATATCACCAGCGGCCGTCTATGTATGTCAATAATATATCCATAAAAAAAATGGTGCTTGTTTCCACTCATGGGCTTAGCATGCACCTGCATCCAGACCCTAATGACTGAAGAGGGCCAAAGATCTGTCTGCCACATCAGGGTGCGTTCACAATACGGAATCCATGTGGATTCCTCCACTCGCCCCCGCTTGACTCTCCACCCGTGCCATAGAATCCATTCTATGCTTCGGCAGATTCCACCTTCCTCCCAAAGAACTGACATGTCAATTCTTTGGGCAGACAGGGGAGTCTGCCCGAGCATAGAATGGAGTCTATGGCATGGGCGAAGAGTCAAGGGGGAGCGAGTGGCGAAATCTGTAAGATGTTATCCATTTGGATTCCATAGTGTGAACACACTCTATCAAGACACCGGTATTGTAAATAGCACATGATAAGTAGGGGGCGCACATTTGCACATTTGGGATCAGAGCCAAAGAGCTTTAGGTTAGGCTGGTTTGGATAGGCTAAACACTTCACTCCCCAGCTTGCGCTCTCCATCTCAAGGCGATCATACGTAGTATTCATGATTCCAACACTATGGGGTGGGGATGTGTCTTTTTCAAATGGGGGTATACAAAAAAATATTTCAACAGTGTTCATCACATGCAGCTTTTTGCTCCCATCATTGAACTCTCCTTGATGTACCTTCTCCAAAGTATACAATTTATAGCATTTTGTTGCCACATCCATCACCATCGGTTGGAAACCATTACAAATAAGTCTTTCATATGATCCATGTTCGCTTTATACTAAAATCAATGGAGTCACGAGTAATGGGAAAAAAAAAATAGAAGGCTAGATGACAATGGACTTTCTTACTACAAAACTAACCTTATTTATAAAAAGGATAGTAAACCAATGGCTAAAATAATTGTAGGATATGTTGTGTAGAACTATAGTGTAGACGCTACAAGAAGTAAAATGCTCCTATATGTGATATTTTTTATTTTATGAAAACAACCCCTGTCCATACCCCCTTTAATTCATATGGATGACATGAAGAGCCTGAATAAGCAGCCACTGTGTATAAGCGACTCCTTTTCTAGAAAACTCAAGTTACCCATTATTAGGGTACATGTCACTTCTTTGGGCGGACGCCGGAATCTGCCGGCAAATATCATTAAGTCTATGGAACGGGCTAAACATCAAGTGGAGTCTGCCCGGCGGAATCTGCTTGAAGTATCTGCTGAAATACGGTAGTGTGCATGTACCCTTAGGGTATGCACACTACGGAATCCCAGCGGATCACCCGTCACGGATTCCGCAGCTCGCCCCTGCTTGTGTACACTGGCGGAATAAATATTTGATTTACTTATTGATGAGCTTTTCCCTGTCATGGCCATTGCATTTCCATGATGTCCATTCTGATTCCTTGTAAGGGTATGTGCACACTACAGAATCCTGGCGTATCACCCACCGCGGAATCAGCCGCTCACATCTCTGCTGGTCCCATAGGCTTCATTCTATGGTTTGTCAGATTCTGCCGTCTGCCCGAAGAATGAGCGGGTTAATTCTTTCGGCAGACGGCGGAATCTGGCAAAGCATAGAATGAAGCCTATAGGACCAGCCAAGATGCGCGCGGCCACCAGTGTTTGCGAACGGGGGTCCGCGGCGGGTAATATGCCGGCATTCCATAGAGTGCACATTCCCTTACAAGGATTGCCAGTCATCAGAATGGACATCATGAAAATGCAATGGCCACAACAGGGAAAAGCTCATGAATAAGTAAATCAAATACCAACTCCGTATTCCTGCTATGAATAGAAGTGCAAATTGCAACTATAAAATAAACTCTCCGTAGGAGCCGGGAATTGTGTTCGCTAGTGATACGGACACATCTCCAGCTCTATTACAGGTCTGCAAACCTCCTGAAGTCTGAAGACACCCACGAGTCGTGATCAAAGAGGTTGTTGTCTTCTTCCCTCTTATGACATATACCTTTCCAGTACGCCTGAGAGAGTTTATTACAGCCGGCCAGCAATTCAAGCAAAAGGAAGAAAATTTCTAGCAAGCAATGTGCAGAGGAACTGAAACACCCTTACAGTGGGGATGTGCTCTGAAATCCTTATAGATACACAAGTCGTCATTCCTAATAAATAGAGACATTTCTCCTGGATGTTGGTCCCTGAACAGACACTGCTACATGGTAATAAAATGTAAAGAAAGGAACCAAAGGAGCGCTTTACGTATGTAAATAAGCACGATGGGTAGAGATGGGATACAACTGTGTAATGTGGAGCCTGTGCTAATCGAGGTTCTTGTGTGGTGGGGCAGCAATGCTCATTCCTTATATTCTCCCACTGGTAAAAAACAGCCAGTTCAGGGAAGCGGAAAGAAGCAGGATCCCAACTCAGTTCCCCTGAGTTCAATTGAATCTGGGTCCTTAAAGGGGTACTCCAGCGGAGGGGCACTTTTTGGCTGGGACTGAGGAGGAGGTGGCTGAGGGAAAAGACGTCCACTCACCTCCCCGATTCCAGCGGCGGGTCCCGCATCGCGGCGCTCCAGGGCCTGGCTGCTTCCTGGTGTCTGACGCGGGCCCGAGATGTGACGTCTCAGGTCCGCTCAGCCAGTCAGTGAAGGAGGCAGGATCCGTTTCAAGACTGCTCAGATCCCGCCTCTGTCACTAACTGCCTGAGCGGACCTGAGACGTATCATCTCGGACCCGCGTCAGACACCAGGAAGCGGCCGAGCACCGGAGCGCCGCGATGCGGGACCCGCCACTGGAACCGGGGAGGTGAGTGGACGTCCCAGCAAAAAAGTGCCCCCCCCCTGCTGGAGTAACCCTTTAAGACATGAATACAATTGAATGACTATGCACTTGGTTCCCTTGCTTTTTTCTGTAAGAGGTGTTATATTATTCAGGGGGCACAGGGTGTGGAGTTATTGTTCTGAGGGGCACAGCGATGAGGAATGAGGAGCTCATCTTATTATAGAAGTCTGGAAAGGAAAAACCAAAGCCAAAGAGGTCTGGGTGTCAAACTTTGCAGAAATAAGAAGTCTGGACCAGATGAAGAAGGAGAGTAAAGACTCCAATCACAGAAGACATCACTGAACATTATTATGTATCCCGCCTCTGACACATTCTGGTTGGTGTAGTAACAGCTCCAGGCATACGATATCCTTACGATCTCGGCATATAGAGATCGGGCCTTACAAGGAAGTTGATATATTTGATTGTTACAATACAAAATAATTTCTGCGCTGTACTAAAAATGGGAGAATGTTTCATTTGGAAGGTGCATCATCGTTCTGGCTACATAACAATAGTGGGGGGCAGGGGCTGCACTAAAAACCTAGCCACTGGTGCTTACAGGACCCTAGGAGTGCCTCAGTATCATAAATGCTACGTAATATTTAGGAGCCCCGGGCACTTGCTATATAGTGTGTAGCTATAATCATGTTTGTCCAGGTTTTATAATCCATAGGAACAGTCATTGAAACATATGTATAGTATAAAGTTTTGTATATTTGTTTGGGAGTAAGAATATTTGGCCAATCAGGAAACAGATCACTGATCTCAGGGAGACCAGTCAAAGGTAACACTGTCGGCTGCCGCCTAAAGCGCTCGATACAGTAAAATCCTAGGTGCATTGCTGCTTGGCATGTATGAATATGCAAAAAAAGAGCCCATGGAGCCTCATTTAAGAGTCTCAAAACACAGGACTAGCCAGATATCTCTCCGGGAAGGGCCCAGCCAAGGGGTGGCTCCTGTAGGGAAACCCCCATATTAAGTGGCCCTATAAGTCAATGTAATGACAAAGGAAAATCCAAGGCCAGGTATACATCCACAGACAGCTATTTCAGGGTGTTGCCCCTCATCAGTGTAGAGCAGGATTTTGGCTAGGTTGGAGCAATGCCTAGTAGAGCCTTACAGGAAACAGATCAATGATCTCAATATTTGGCTAATGTCATATACCAAAAATAAAAGGTTAACTAAAGACTTGGTAACTATGGGTTACATATCAGTTCAATTAGACTAATCCTTCCTTACAAGGATCTTCAAGGTTTGGCCCAAGAAACATTTGTACAGAAACATCTCTGAGAGGAGGTCTACTAAGAAAATGGCAAATGCCAGGGGGACCTTGAGCAAATTATGTAACCCTGGAATAGAACAAGAAAGCACCTCTAGCTTTGCAAAAAATAAATAAATAAATTTGAGATATCTATAGATCTGTTATATTTAATTCCTTAGTAGGGGTTAGTGATCTTGGAATCCTACCAATTTTCAGGATCAAGAGCCACTTGAGATCTAATCATAGACCGTAGAAACTATGCCAATGTCACAGCCAAAAGCCAAGGCATTCCTATGCACTACATTGCCCTTTTATTCTAAGGATCAGTGAGAGTACCAGCTCATGGACCACTATTAAAGGAGACGTCTGGCAAAAATTGTTATTAAAGTATTGTATTACTCCCCAAAAGTTATACAAATTACCAATAGACACTTATTAGGGGAAATGCTCATAAAGTGCTTTTCATGACCAAACTCCCAGAGCTGTGCGGGCTGTGGCTGCTGGAGAGGATGATGGCAGGGGGACACTGAGGGACACAGGGCACTGGATGACTTAAAAATCATGACTGATTTATTTTTAAAATTGGAAGACCTGTGCAAAACTGAGATTCAACAGACTTTAGATGTTACGTTTTTACAATTGTACTTACGTGAATCCATTGCACCTAGGGGTTTGCGTATTCCAATAGAGTCACCTTTTTTGAATGATATAGTGTTTACAGAAGACTGGGAAAAATTATTGGAACAATGCTCTGCTAATATGATGACTAGGTTGGTTGCTAAACGTAACAATCTAGCCAACAAGGCACTCATAGATGCCAAAGTAGTGACAGCGGAATTAGTCCCCTTCCGTCATTATGCTGAATATAGGAAGCTGGACAAATCCACCTTTGATAGACTTAACTCTTTGGAGGTTGACATTATAAATAAGAAAGTGTCTAAGTTTAACCGTGACAGAGAAGATTATCTCTCCAAACAAATTAGAAAATGGCCCAAAAAACAAACTTACAACACTGAGGGCCACACTGTGAGCGGGGTTACTCCTGCAGCTGGCCGCCTGCAACAGCCTAGCAGACGCCCATCTGTGAGACACACCCAGGCTCCCAGATTCAGATCCAAACCTGTTGCAAATCCAGAGAAACGCAACTCTGCCTCTAGAGCTTATTCACACTCTTCCAGTCGCACTTTTTTTAATTCCAGTAGACCATATAACACACTTGGTAATCACAACATGGTTCCAAAAGAAAAGTTACCTTCTAACCCTACTGTTACTACTAATATGGAACCCCTTGTGACTGCTGCCCCAGTTGAATCGGTGGGAGACTGTTCACACCATGCGGTACTTACAGCTTCAACTGGTATTATGTTGTCCGATGCGTTTGTTTCCAATTGCGATGCATTGCCGAACTCCTCGATGTCTGACTCTGAGACAATATCTGAGGCAGATACTGTTTTTGATTTTTCCATATATGGCACACCGTCACAAAATCCGTTGACATTGCCTTTCCAGGGATCAGATATAGATAATGCCGCAGGAATTAGTACTACTTCTTCCAATTTATCTGATACATCTATTTTTTTAGACTCCCGACCTGTAATAGTAGAGGCTGCAATACATGCTCCACAAATTGTGAACAACAACACACAGAACATACTGAAATATTTTCAGAAAATTCCGAATCCAACATCGTCCCCCCAGTCAGAAGCAAAAAGAAAAAGAAAAACATACCTAGAGGCTGCAGAGGAGGGGTTAGACAAAAAAGACAAAAAAGGAAAAATAGACCTCTGTTAACACAATCACAAACTGTTAAACTATTTAATTTATCTACACATAATTTAAGGGAGAACGAAATTAGCTTACTTAGTAAGGGTCTTTCTTTTTGTCCAGTGTCATATCCCGATAATTTTAAAATTTTTTTGGATATAAATGAGTTTATACGCAAATTGACTCTCAAACGGCATTTTAAATTAAAAGAATCTGATGATCTACTGCCCACTCTCTCTAGTGGTAGTGTTGATGCCCCGCCTGATATATACCACCATGTCCCGGTTAAAAATAAATCCAATTTTTATCCAGCACACAATAAGGGTCACTTTATTGAAACTTTCCAATCACTAGTTCTTAATGAGCTACGAGATATTAATAGCACAGTTTACAATGATACTTATAGGGATAATCTAACAAGAGGTGAGAGAAATGCTTTAGACTCTCTGAGATCCAATACTCAATTAGTAATACGCCCGGCTGATAAGGGGGGGGGCACTGTTCTTTTGAACAGGACGGATTATCTTGAGGAGGCAGAATATTATCTGACACTGATTATTATATTAAATTAGATACTAATCCTAACCATGAATACACTATTGCTTACAATATTCTAATACAAGAAGCGATGAATGAAGGTTTTCTGAACAAAAATGAGAAAGATTTTTTGTCTATTATTAATACTAATTTTCCTTATTTTTATTATCTTTCTAAAGTGCACAAATGTGAGAAGAAACCACCAGGGAGACCTATTATTTCGGGGGTGGGATCCCTCACATCTAATCTTTCCCATTATATTGATTTATTTCTTCAAAAATATGTTTGGGCACTACCGTCTTTTCTTAAAGATTCTTCACAATTGATTACTGAATTACAGTCACTTTCTTTACCTTCTAATTTTTCCTTTATCACTTTAGATGTAGGAGCACTCTATTCCAACATTGACATTGAATTAGGTTTAAATTCTACACAATATTATCTCACCAATGATATTTCTTTACCGTCAGCTCAGTCCACTTTTATATTACAGGGTATACGTTTTATTTTGGAACATAATGCTTTTTCTTTTGAAGATGATATATTTCGTCAAATAAAGGGCTGTGCGATGGGCTCTCGTTTCTCCCCAAGTTTTGCCAACCTTTTCATGGGTCGTTTTGAGGCAGAGCTCATCGCACAGTCCCAAGTCTCTGAATTGTACAGTAAATTTGTGTTTTTTTACCGTCGTTATATCGACGATTTATTCATGGTGTGGACGGGGACTAATGATGATGCGCTTCTGTTTGTGCATCTTCTAAACCAGAATGAATGGGGCATTAAATTTACCCTTAACTATAGTGACACTAGTATAGAGTTTTTGGATCTTTTAATTAAGAAAGATATCCCATCTAATAGTATCATCACCTCTAATTATTTTAAAAAAGTGGACGTTAACAGCTTCCTAGATTATAAGAGTTGCCATCTTCCGAATTGGCTAAAAAATATACCATACGGGCAATACCAACGTATAAGAAAAAATTGTACTTTGGATACTGATTACCAGGAACAATCAAAAATTTTATATGATCGTTTCACCAACAAAGGCTATCCCAAACGATTACTATCCAATGCTTACAGTAAAAACAAATGTACCACACAAAAAAAGATTTTAGATAAGATGACTAATAACCACAAACATGAAACTACTTCTGAAGATCTCAATAAATATGGCATTTCTATGGTTACAGAATATAATTGTGGTACACAGGAAATTAAAAGGGTCTTAACGAAACATTGGGGTATTATTCTCAGTGATCCTATTCTAAAATCAATTCTTCCCAAACAACCTAATGTTATTTTCCGTAGAACTAAAACATTACGTAGCCATCTAGCACCTAGCAAACTCCGTAAAATTACTTCAGATATGGAAAATAGTAATAATACAAACAAAAATAATAATACAAAAACTAGATCTGTGGGCACCGTACGCTGCAATATAGCGAGGTGCTTATGCTGCAATTGGATAACAGATACCCCAGCACCAACATTTACCTCTATAGTCACCAATGAGATATTTTTTGTCCGTGAAATGTATTCTTGTTCATCACAGTATGTTATTTATCTCCTAGAATGCCCATGTCACCTGCAGTATGTGGGACGCACCATTCAGACGGTGCGGTGCCGCATGAACAAGCATCGAGCTAATATTAAAAATTCATTTTTATTGCATAGTGTCTCTCGACACTTTTTTCTTAAGCATAATTCTGACCCTAGTAGTTTGAGACTCACTATTTTGGAACGTATAGGAGAGAATGTTCCCAATAGATACAAGCAGCTCATTAATAGGGAATCGTACTGGATTTTTAAACTTTGCTCTTTGTCACCAGATGGCTTAAATGAGACACTAGAAAATACGAAGGTATAATTTTTTAACTTTATATACTTATTTTTAAATATATATATATATATGAAAAGGAAAATTTTTTTTTTTTTTTAAGTGTGTTTTTTTTAAGTTTTTTTTAAGTTTTTTTTTTTTTATTTTTTTTTTAATTTTTTTTAAATTTTTTTTTAATTTTTTTTTTTTTTTAAAATTTTTTTTTTTTTTTTTTTTTTTATACATTTTCTACACATATTATTTTTATTTATATACATATTCGTTTTATATACTCTTATATATTATTGTATTTCAATGCAATGTAGTATATAGCTATATGCCTTTCTTTATTGGTGTTACAGGTGTCTGTGTTGATTGAAGTGGGAGGTTCTGAGTCCTCCTCCCCTTTTGATGTCATCTTGGTTTGTGATATATAGTGCTGTTCTGTTTTATCAGTATCATGACTCTTGAGAAAGGAACCGGTGCGGTTCCGAAACGCGTTGAGTCTCCACAATAAAATATATTTTTATTACTCACTGTGCCTCGATCTCAAGTTGGACCTGCGCCCCATAATCCGTGTAGTCTGGAGTTGGAGGTTGTTTGCAACAGGGCACTGGATGGCACTGAGCATCCCTCTGCCATCATCCTCTCCAGCAGCCACAGCCCGCACAGCTCTGGGAGTCGGGTCGTGACATCACCATTTTATCCAGGAAATGAAGCCTTGATGCAGTAGTAAGTGCAGGGAAAAAAGCACTTTATAAGCATTTCCCGTAATAAGTGTATATTGGTGATTTGTATAACTTTTGGGGGGCAATACAATACTGTAATAAAAAAAAATTTCGCTGGTCTTTTCCTTTAAATTTTACAAAAACCTGAACTATACTTTGATAAACTGAGACAATAATACATTTGGTAAAACCTAACGCATAAATCTTGACCTATCCATCTTAAGGAAGAGATGTACTAAATTATCGCTGCAATCTTCAGGGCATTATGTACAAGGTGAAATTAACAGGTACAATAGCAGCCAATGTGTTCTTAAGAAATCCACTTCAAAGATAAAACAATTAAAAGCCAAAAAGCACTTAAAGGCAATCCTTGACATGATATACATGTTATAGATGCCTGATGAATGTAGTAGCAATATACATTATTTAGAAATGTACTGGTGCTGAAAAAAAAAGGTCCCTAAGAGCTTAGACACTGGCTGTTCTGACAAGCGGAGAACCATTTTTAGATGCAACCAGGAGTAGTCAACAATGAATTCTATAGTATATAACCACCAATCCACATTATGAAAAATTTAAAGGGGTCTTCCAGAGGGAGGATGAGAAATACGGGCTGTAGTATTGAATTATAGCTGAGAGGAACTCAAGGTGCTATGCTTTAAGGTGTTTGAGATGTAAGTTGTTACGGTCTATGGTTTTTGCATGGTTAGTGTTAGTGATCCATAACATATCTAATGGTCCAGAACATTTTTTTTTTTTTTCATTTCATTTTCAACTCATTTGTTGAAATTTCCAGTATTCTCTTTGATTCTAATTAATACTCAGCTGACAGAGGACCACTACTATCAACCCTGGCAGAAAGATTTGGGCCTGAATGTTAAAGTGTCACTGTCATTATAACTTTTCAAAATCTAAATCAACAGTAGATGTGATATAAAGAAAGTTTGCAACTTACTTTTTTTTTTAATCATGGAAAACACGGCACTTCCTGTTTTCTAACGTTTTTTTTTTTCTCAAAGAGTCAGAAAACAGGAAGTCCTGTGTATTCCAGGCCATCTGAGCACTCACAGAGAGAAGGCAGTCATGTGATTGATGGACACATTGAGCCGTGACTCTCTGGACTGGCCTGGAATTCCTGTGTTTAGTCTGTTTTTTTCCACCAGTACAAGTCTACAAAATCTTCCTTCAGGAGACTGGACCTGGATTTCTGGTCCAAAGTTCAATTTTAATCAATGTAAATGGCAAACTTGCTTTATTTCCTATCTACTGTGGATTTAGATTTTAGTTATAACGACAGTGACACTTTAAGTTGGCCATATACATTAGATAATGGACGGACATGGGCCAGATGACCACTCTAAATGAGTGCCGATGTCACTATCATGCAGATCAGGCCACACAGAATGATTACTGGATCATTTGTATGACCTTTTACCTCTATGATCTGTTGGCAGCATGGGGTGATGTAAAGCCAGTGAGGGATGGTTTTTTGAACCAAGTGATTAGCCAATGATTCAGCACTTGTTGACTGATTTGGCACCATTACACAGGGTGTCTGGGCCTGTTCAGCCAATAATCCCCATGTGTAATAAGGCTTTATGGCTATGTTTCCATTTTGGCAACATGGAGGGGAAAAACAACCATGATCATAACGAGACGGACGCCTTTCCTTGCTATTTTTCTGAAGTGTGAACATAGCCTTAAATGGTTACTCTTCATAATGCCAGATGTCAGGGGACATAAGGATTGGGCATTTGGATTTCAAGTGCTTGATCCTTTTGTTCATGTGAAGATAAGCCACTGTCAGTGGAGTCTTACTTCTTCGCAATAAGAACACATGCAAGCTTGGTCAAGCCCATATGTATATGGGGGGAGGGATAGCTGTCAGCCAAACAAACATTTGACCAATAGTGCTCTAATGTTTATGATTTGGGACCATCTGAGTTTACTACTTTGACAAGAATCCATGTCCATATGCCTTGTTAGGATATACAGTGGTACCTTGGTTTAGTAGTAACTTGGTTTAAGAGCTCACAGTTTTTCAAAATTGTGACTTGGTTTAAGAGCATTGCTTTGGTTTAAGAGCTCCCTGTACTGGGTGGGAGGGGCATGGTCTGCATAGCGGTGTCTACAGCACTGTATTCTGACCCAGAAAGTCTCCCTCACCTTCCAAATCATAGCAGATCCACTTCAGGCTGGGGCTTGCATCAGGGGACAGTACTGTGGAGGTAATCTCTGCTTAGCTGTAACCCCTCTCTCCCCGGACAGACAGTGCTGCTATACTGTGCTCACATATAACCTGCTCATTCCTTCATGCTCCCTGCAGTCTCTGTCAGCCCTTGTGTTTCCCATCCTCTCCATTACTGTACAGTAACTTATAATATCACATATTCTGCTGTTTCTGAATGTTTGTTTCATCCGTTCTACATGTTATTCAGAATAATAAATCATTATTTTGGGGTGTGGAACCAATTGTCTGCATTTCTATGTTTTCTTATGGGAAAATGTATTTTTGTTTAAGAGTGGATTTGGATAACAAGCACAGTCCTGGAACAAATTATGCTCGTAATCCAAGGCACCACTGTACTGACTTTATATAGGTTATAGTACTGGTGGATCCAATATGTTCATGCAGTGGAAGGGGACGAGCATGTAATGTTATTCCCCTTCTATGATATTGCCCTCTTTCCTAAATATAGAAAAAAAACTATCTCCGAGCTCAGGAAGACCATTGTTTCCTGTATGGCTATACCAGGCATTGCTCCCACCTAGCCAGAATCCTGCTCCAAATTGATGAGGAGCAACAACCCAAAACAGCTGTCTGTGGATGGATACCTGGCCTTGGTTTTTCCATTGTTATTACATTCACTTATAGGGCCACTTAATATGGTGGTTTCGGTGGTTTTCCTACAGAAGCCACCCCTTGGCAGGGCACTTCCCGAAGGGATATCTGGCTAGTCTCATGTTCCGAGACTCTTAAATGAGGCTTCACTGACTCTTTTTTGGGCTTTCCTAAATATGGCTTCCACTCTCATTGGAAGTGTAAGAGAGGGCCAACCCTCTAGCCTTTGGCTACTCACTGCATCAGCTTCTTTTTACAAAGGGGTTTCCTTCACAAGAGAAGACGATTCCCATTATTAAATTAAGTAAAGCCACAAAGCTGTTATCACACATACCCTAAGTATCAACATTATAGAAAAATCAACTTTTTTGCGTTTGGGGATGCACATGCGCAATAAGATAAGTAAATAATTCAGGGTTTCTGTAATGAATACACATGTAGTTGGAAGCACATGAAGAAAAAACATTATCACTTTAACAAAGATTGTTTTCTGACTTACCTTAGTTTATTATTCATGCAGATCCAACGTTCATCTGGAAATATCATTTATATTTATTATTTGCTTTAAGTTTAATGCTTTCATCTACACCGTTATTCTCTGGGCATTTTAGATTTACTTTGATGAGTTATTAATAAAGGAGTGAATTTCTTGCTAATGCTTAGTTATAGCCGTCACATCAATGTCAACATTCAGACGGGTACGTGGGAAAAATCCCGGCATGGAATATTTGCCTTTTTGGTCTCTTACTTTCTATTTTCCTGAGGTGGTTGACATGTGGACTGGAGTTTAAACTATAAAGTTTCAGTGACAACCCATACGAGTATACATTATATCTTGTGGTGGGCCTGCTAACAGTGTCTGTCACTTATATATGGAGAAGCCACTTTCCCATGCTTGGTATGATCATTGGGGGTCCTAGACCGGACACTCATTAATCAAATATAAATAGAAGAGGAACAAAACTCTAGTATTTCTTCAATTGTGTATTGAATTTTGAAATTCAATATACAAGAAAAAAAATGGTTGATACTGACGCATTTCAAGCTAATATATTGCTTTTTCCGTTCCAATGGCTATCCAATGAATGGCTCCTTTCCAATAAACAGACATGAACAGACATCAAAATAACATGAAATTGAACAGACATCAAACAGGGAGTAGTGGGAGACGGAGGGGCTGCCCAGATTACCTTTAGATTGTCTGGGCTGCCCATAGAAGAGAGCAGCAGTCTGTTGACACTGCTGCCCATCGCTCCTTGTAATAGCAGCGGAGAGTCACTATAGTTGTCGGAATTATAGAACTTGCTGAAAGACAACAGTCAGCCGACATCAGCAAACTGATTGATTATCGGACAAGTATGGCCGATAATCGTGTCGTGTAATAGGACCCTTACTTGCCAAGATTCAGCTTTATTAGAAAAGTGTCCATGAAAATCTTATACAAAATGTATACGAATGATCCTGCGTCCATGGTCTGCTGGTGTATAACAGAAGAGAGAAGCAGCAGGGGTGGCAATACCCAGGGTGTATAAGTGTGGCTTTATCAAATATTTTTGGGTGGATTAATTCTGTAGGTGATTTGCACAGCTCAAAGTCAATGGAGTTCTTGGTACATGGCTGCCTTTAATAAGATGTTGCTATGGTACCCCCAAGTAAGTGCGTCAGTAGCACCATTAACTCAACTCTAATGTCTTGATACAGAGGAATAAATCAAGCATGATGGGATTTGCTTAGCCAATGACCTGCACGTGTTCCTACTATGCAGTACGTCTTTTCTGTATATATAATATATACTTAGCTACTCTTTAATTATCAGCATCAATGCCTCAATGTGCCATGGGATAAATATAACATGGTAAAGAAGTGTATTTGTGTTACTTTAGTTTTATAGGATGAAATGATTGAATTGGATTTTCTCTTTCTCTTAGAAGAGCATGAGGGAACCTGGCGGCAAGTGTTCAATTATACTGCAGCTCCCCCACAGGTGATAAGAGGAATTACACTGAAGTAGCTCATTAGTTATCACTCTTGCCTTGCATTGCATTGCTGGGGCTCTGGATTCCCATCTGGTCATGGATAATATCTGCATGGAGCTTGTATGTTCTCCATGCATATTGCTAGGTAAGTTTGGAAGATCCCACCATTTTATCTATTCATTTCTTAATTACTCTTTCAATAAAGTAATATTTTCTCACGTTGCTTCTGATCTTTCCCCCAACTAATCTCTCACTGTGTCCTCTTGTTTTTGAGTTAAATTTTTTTCTAAAAACACTCCCCTCCTGAACCTTATTTAATCCTTTAACATACTTAAAGGTTTTGATCATGTCCCCCCATTTTACTTCTTTCCTCCAGACTTTGCAGCTTTAGATCCTTAAGTCTTTCCTGATATGGTTTATGCCTGACACCCTCCTCCATTTTTGTAGCCAGTCTCTTGACCCGTTCTATTTTATCAATATCCTTTTTTAGGTGAGGTCTCCAGAACTGAATACAGTATTGCACATGTGAGGTCACTAGAGCTCTATACAGCAGGATCACAACCTCCCTCTTTCTACTGGTTATACCTCTAGCTGCAGTATACAGCCCAGCATACAATTTGCTTTCCCTACCGCCTGGTTGCACTGGTGATTTTTAAAAAGGTTGTCTGGGAAAAATTAACTTTTCCCCTATCCACAGGATAGGGGAAAAGTAAGAGATCGCAGGGGGTCCGACCTCTGCACCTGATCTCCATCTTCTTTGGTATGTATACAGCCGCAGGTATGGCACTTGACCCATGGCTCTATCCATTTCTATGGAGCCGCTGGAGAGAGCCAAGTAAGCCAGAAGAGTGCTTACTCTGCTCTTTCCGGCGGCTCCATAGGAATGAATACAGTCACGGGTCACATGCCGTACCCACGGCTCTATTCATAACAAAGAAGGTCTAAAACTGAGGTCGGCAGGGGGTACAGATCCCCATCCCCCATATGCCTGTCTATAGGGGAAAAGTGAATTTTTCACGGACAGGCTTTCAGAAATCACTACCCCTAAATTCTTTTCTTCTGAAGTCTTTGCCAACACAGAACTGCCAAGTATGATACTCAGGTAAAGGATTCCTCCTTCCCAAGTGCATTATTTTACATTTGGAAACATTGAACTGTAGTTTCCATTGTTTGGACCACTTATCTAGTAACTCTAAATCATTTTCCATATTACTGAATAATATACACCATTAACAACAACCTTCTGATATCTATCCTTCAGCCAACCACAAACGCACTGAAGAAGGATTAAAATATGGATACCTCTGTATGAGTTCTATATCTGATCCATATTACATCAGTATCTCCATCTATTTAGCATGTTTTTAAATGTGCTGTTCCACTCCCTGCTTAGATGATGACCCATCAGTATTTACATTATAAGGCTATGTTCACTTCACACAACGTATATTTTCGTAAAAGTACGGCCGTTGTTGCAATCGGCAACAATGGCTGTACTTTTTACGGAAATATACGTTGCCTTGTCTTCTATGGAATCCCGGCCGGAGTGTATACACATGGTATACACTCCAACCGGGATCTCTCACGGCCCCGTAGAAAACTGACAGTGCACACTGAAACCCTGTCAGTGCACACTATGGAGCGAGCGGCTCCATTGTGTGCAGTGGGGAGTTCTGATGAGGGCGCGCAAAACTCTGCGGCTGCAAAGGTCAACAAACCGGAACTGCAGTACCAGCTGGGATGATCTTTTCAGAGACCGGACATTCTGTGACCTGGCCGGGTCACTGAACGGCCGGTCTCTTATGTAATCTGCACATGGCGTAGAAATGGATGCAATACTAATGATAATCCTGTTACTCCATATGGCTCCATAGACTTATTGTACAACCCATTACCTGCAGTATGGAAAAGGCGGAAAGAAACATGAACACTCACATGTATGTATGGGGGAGGGGATCATGAGAACTGCGTCTATTTAAGACATATGGCCATATATACAGCCATACATATGGTTAGGAAAAAAGTAAAGGGCAAAATGGCTGATCTCCTGGGAGACAAATAGAAGAATTCTTTCTACCTTTCTCAAAGCCTTGACTGCAATATAAGACATGAGAGGATCACATGAGAATAAGACATATAGGGAACGATCACTGGGAGAGTTGTGCTTTTTTCACATTTCCTTTAATATATTCTGCTTCAGTTCCCAGGTTAAAGGTTTACCTGCCATCATCAATCCTATGATAATTATGGTATAGGCCGATCCTCACTCCCACTCATGTCCACCAAAGATGTTCACATGAATACATGCAATTCCCACCAGCATCAGGCTTTCAGAATCATTTAACATGGTAATTACATGAGCTAAAATAGGGCTGGTGGGAGGCAGAATGGTAAACACGGATGACACAGCTAGTAAGTCATTTAACATTGTTATATCATACGTTGGCATCAATTACCACCGTTCTTTCCAGCACACAGTTTAAACATTGTTAAATGACTATTAATCTTCTCAATGACATGATCAGTGTTACATTTACATTCCAAGCAGCTAATGAAATTGTCCGTGCAGATAATTCCTGCATATCCAACAAGCACCTCTAAAATGTTCACCCAGTAAAATGTATGGCGGGGTCAAAAAGATGTGCAAAATTTACAGGGGTATTCTATCTAAATAATATGCTGCTTAGGTAGAGGAAAAATAGAATACAAAACCTATACTCACCAAGCCCTGGTCCCACCCTAGTTCCCTGCAGCTTTCATTCTTCTCCTGCTAGTCCCCCAATGCTTCTCTTTTTCTTCTTCTTTCTTCCGATTGGGGGCTCAGTGCTGGACCTACCTGCACAGCTAATGACTGGCTGCAGCGGTTTCCCATATTGACCCGCCATAAGCTGTGCAGGAAGGTCTTGCTCCAAGCTCTTATCTTAGAAGCAGAAAGAGGAGAGAAGTACCAGTGGACTGGAAGGAGCAGAACTGGAGTTGTGGGGGACCATGGCTAGGTGAGTATAGGTTTTTAATTTTCTCTGTTCCAGCACTATCTTACTAAATTAGAATATTAAGCTACACGGCCCCTACTTCCTTATAAAATTCTGCCTGTAGACTGGACACTTCCACGTGACAGGTTCTCTTTAAGTCCAGTCGAAAAGCATGAAAAATAGGTTGACTATAGTTTTACTCCACTATCTCATCTTGAACTAAGTACCAAAAGAACTACGGCAGGTAACTGCAATAAGGGCTAATTCTCATCACTGGATTCTATACGACTTCCTTGCTGCTTTTACTACACCCTTTACTATGTCAGTCTGGACAGAGATTTTTCCAGTGTCTCTAGTGGATAGAATGATGTACTCTCTCATCCTTGCCTTTATGCACTAGGCTGTATAACAAATAACTTGGCCTAGGCTGAATGTTCTGTGACTTTTGCTACATTTGATTCATTTTATCTTTTTGTTTGTTAAATTGTGATTGGCAGTGATTTCTGTTTATTAAATTTGAAATTTGTTTGTTTTTATGCCTTTTTTTTACCTTACACAAGTACAGTATATTAACAACTTTTTTTTATCCCAAACCTAAATTGTTATTTATTGCCGACCAAATATAAATCCTGTTTGTCACTCTCATTTGTAAACATTAATTTGGGGCATATGCAGGCTATTTACCAGGACCTAGGCGAGTCTATGGGGGGTGAATTTTTAGATGCCGTTTGTCCATGCAATTCCCCTTTAAATTATGCAATTCCCACAACAGACTTGTTATTTTTACTTTTAATTTGTATCTTGTCATACAAGCCAAGATTTTTTGAGTGGAATGGGAAATGCTGTTCCCTAAACATCTGCACAGGACTGTTCAAAGGGAAAGGGTTAAAGGACTTTCACAAAACTAGTGCTCCATAGACTTGATGGATAAGCTCTGCTCGTCTATTCCAAGCCACTTGCTGATGCTCTGGGAATAGTTTCCTCTCAGCAGAAATGAGATCAGACCGGCCAGGTGCTCTGTCACTTTAGCAAGCAGGACAGGAGTGCAAGGAAAGAGCATTCCAAGGGGGCTCCAGAAAGGATGGGGGTCACTTATTTCTGTTTAACATGCAGAAAGTTTATGAACAGGTAGTAAAACACAGAATCAGGTTACAGTACTTGCTTACTGGGTATATTTTTGGAACAGTCCCAACTCAAAGTGTGGTCGGATCTGTCAACTTAGAAAGAACAATACAGATGTTTATGGGCCATGTGAATTAATATCATATGAGTGCTGTGTCTAATATAATAAACCTAGTACACTAGTATGGGGGCAGGGGTCACTATGTAAAAATAGTAGATGGGTCCCTCGCTGTCCAATAGCTTATCAAGGATCGCCTGTCCAATCACTAGATAGAGCCAAGAGAAACATGTGACTCTGTACCCACAATCTGACCCCCCCAAAACTGCTTGTACCTTCGGATAGCTGCTTTTAATCAAAGATCTGTCCTGGGGTCCTTTCGGCAGGTGATGCAGTTATTGTGCTAACAACTTTTAAACTTGCCCTGTGTCAAATTGGTGTGGCCTAGAGTGTCTGTGCCCTAGTGACACTTGCAGGTGGTAATATAGCCTGAAACCTTTTGGGCCCCTGTGTAGCTGCACAGGTTACCTTAATGTTATGTCCGGCTTTGAAGTTGCAGAACTGTAATTTACACACTCATCTAAGCCAGTAACCTACTACAGTTAATATTGTCATCTAGAAATATAAAGAAGAAAGAAGTACCCATAATATGGATGAAACAGGTCCCCCATAATAGTGGCAGATTCACCGAAGCCAGAACAAACTTGCACTTGTTTTTTCTACAGCTATTTCTATAGCGTGGATCATAGTGTCCATCTGGGCTGTAAGTCAGAGGGATTCCCCAACATATACCTATGATGGATGCCTCACAGCTGGCACATACATTAAACATGAACCGTGAAAACAGCCTTATGTTCTATTTCCAAGATGTCAAGACTAATTCTGCCCCTTCATGCTAACAATGCAATTCTTCTAGAGACACAAGTCCAACAGAGGCTCCAACAGCAAAGGGAGTGGTATGAATCAGGGCTGGGTAGCTTTCTTCATAGATCCAATAAAAAAACACAAGGTCTATCTCTATGGTATCTATGCCTTTAATATTGAGTGTACATTGGGGCTTGATATTGGACGATATTGATAAGAACTACAATCAACATCCTCTTAAAGTGACAGTTTTTACTGGTGGTGGAATTGACCAACCCTACTTTTTCCAAGACTTTTTGTTAACTCATATATATAGCGAATGTACCATCAGGTACACTGCTTAAAGTTTTTTACATGAATGGATCAACGCCAGCGTGGTGATGTCGTGGTGATGCAGTGGTTCTTTTCAAATTGCTGCCTGGTTCCAGCACACGGCATCGGTCTATTCCCGTGCACCAAACCGGCATGAAGCAATGGAGGCAGACCCGCTTGCTCACAGTGTGATGATCTCCCCTCCCCTCTGACATTAGAATCAATGGAGCCAGGTTTCATAACACTGGGAGGAGGTTTCATCACACTGGGAGCCTGCGGGCCCACCCCCAGTGCTTCATGCCAGACTGGCACTCGGGAATAGAACGGTGCTGTGCACGGGAACCAGGCATCGCATCTAAAGAAAAAAAGTACTGCGGCACCGTCATCTGATGTACCCGATAGTACATTCGCTTTAAGATCAAGATGAGAAAAGTGTACAGACCAGCTCAACAATGGTTCCACTCAAGTCATAGACAACAAAGTTCTACAGTGTTGGGAAAAAAGTCTTTACTCAAATAGGGGTTTTGCAGCTCTTGGTGTTAAAATTTAGAACAGTGGGCAGTACATAAACACGATTTATAGGGGTCCTTTGTAGGCCAAACTCTTAAGGCCCTATTCCACGGGTCGTCATAGAGGAGCAAATGAGCGCTGCCAGCGCTCGTTTGCTCCTCGTTCCCCGCTCGCTGCCACCGCTATTCAATGCGGCAGCAGCGAGCAGGTGAGTGCGGGAGGGGCGGCGGGGAGCTGCGGGGGGGCTGCCCGGGTGATCGCTGATCGACCAAGCAACCCATAGCATACAGCAGTGTCTGCTGCCGATGCTCCTATTCAACGGAGCGACGGCAGCAGATCGCTTCTATATTAGTCGCTTGTTTTTCTACATGTTGAAAAACAAGCGACTGCAACGATCAGCCGACATGAACGATGTCGGCTGATCGTTGCACTCTATTCCACGGGACAATTATCGTCCGTATCGGCCGAATACGGACGATAATTGTTCCGTGGAATAAGGGCCTTTAGGACGCCTTTTGCTTACAGTGAAATCTCCAAGAGTGGGGTGGGCCTGCTGAGAATTAATGCAGGCCTAATGGGCTGTAAGGACTTTTCTCATAATCTTCTATTCAGGTATTAAAATTTATTGCTATTGTAGTCCAAAAAAGTAGGTCCAGTGCCGAAGCCAACTTAAAATGATCCCATTGCCTTTAGAATTTATTTCGTAGTTTCCAATGGTTGCTTACTATACTAAGTATGAGCCAATTTTCATGTTACAAGGCATTTGGGTGCATACAGATTATGTTTTCTTCTGCCAACCCAACTTGTAAAGAATACAACTGGGAGAGGATATTAAGACTACAGGTTTCACCGAGCACAATGGCTCCCTGAAGCAAACCCACTCTGAGGAGAAATGAAAACATTTTTTGTCTCATTAAGAACAGATCTTAATTATAAGTAAATCTAAACTTCTACAGTCTAGGAAAATTCACTATAAGGCCAAGGCACAGTCTATCAAATGTTTGCCCCAGATGTATCCTACTGTATGCCAACTCTGCCACTAATGGGTTTCTCAATGTATACTGGCAAAACATATGCCAAAAGAGCTATTTTTAGCATAAAATATTTTTTTTGGGGGGGGATTATGGGAATATTAGATGTATCCAATGGGAAATGTTTCTCCATACACAGTGGCTCTGCTCATCTTTGGCTGCTTGGGATTTCAACATAGCTGAAGATGAGCCAGCTGTCAATCTTTCTTTGAGAATGGGGGAAGGGGAGGATGGTGAAGGAGCATGGATTCCTCTGTACCATTTAGCAAATCGTCTACATAACAGGGCATTCTTTTCCACGACTGGTTTACACAGAAGCCCTTGAATAACCTGATAAGCCCCCCCACCACCGACTCAATGACAAATGGTGCAAATGGGAGCGATGACAAGGTCTAGTTTCCCTTCCGGTCTTAAATGGATCTGGTAGGAGACCATTGCCCAGACTTTAGTATATAGTAGCTTGTCTTCACTATGGCTAATAGGTCAGGATCCTAAATGAGGGATGTCCTTCTAACAACCCATAATTCCAAACCTTTGACTTTTAAACAATACAATATCCTGTATATCAGGTTAGCCCACAATGCCCAATGCTTCTCCACTGATTTAGCATCATTTTGCCATTTGTCTTAATGACAAGTCTCCCAATGGTGGTGGGCCCTTTGCCCTCTATTTCCCCGGCCTGTCTGTGTGGCACAGACAGTAGGTTTCCTCCTGAAGGTAACTAAATAAATCTTTCAGATCACAAAGGACTCTCTGCATCTGCTGATCATATACATTATACATTGAAGCAGTGGTTTGACACCTCCTATTTAGCTATAGCAGTGAACCGCAGTTAACATCCCATTAAAATATATTTTATCATTGTATTTTGCTACGAGTAGCACTAAGTGGCACAGTTGCTTTCACTATAAATTTTCTCCCACCGTTTTCCATTAAGAGACAATTCAATGTATTGTAATGGAGTAAGAAACGACATTATCACCAATTAGACGGCTGCCTTATCTACAGCCCTGTAAGCTTGTGGATGGGCCATTGCATGAAAAAATGATAATTCTATAGACAATACCTCTTGATTGGTATAGGAAAGGGATAATACATTGAGTACGTATAAATTGCAGAGGTTATACAGTATAGGAACAAAAAGGAGCAGCGTTTTCTCCGCCATATCCATTGCAGCCATAGTGAGTGAGTAAGAAGCTATACAAATACTGCAGCTATGTTCTTAGAAATCAGAACTTGTGATAGCTTTGACTTTTCAATGGGATGGACAGAGAAGCCTTTAGATTTTGCAAAATGTTAAGGTAGGTACAGTAAGTCTAATTTCCCCATATTTCTCAAAGAGGACCATTCTAAGTACCATTAAACCTATTGTGAGTTTTGATGGACTACCAGGTCTTACACAGTCAGTGGAAGCCCTGGGCAGAATTACCAACATGTTCCCCTGGCGTATGCAATAGAAAAGGTGCATGATCTTCTCTTTTCCGGGGTATACACTAGCCATAATCCCTGCTTGCCTGATGGGTCTGTGGGGGGCGTCAAGATGGGGAGAGGCCTTCTCCTGCATCTAATATATCATGACTTTTGCAGGTGTAAACCATGCAAAAATCTACACCTGCTCCGGACAAGGGCCAGCTGCCTCTTCGTAAATACAAAAGGACGCTGGTTGACCTCAGGGAGATCAACCAAAACACCGCAGAGACACCATCATGTGTCTCAACGTCAGTGTATTCTAGAACATTGCCTCCTGGGAAATCAAATATGCAAAAGAACACTGCAGAGACACCATCACGTGTCTCGATGTCAGTGAACTAGCCAGACCTTCCTCCCGGAAGGAACAACCAAGCCAAGGAATGTCTCCAATTAAGGAAACCACCTAAGCAAGGTATCTATCCACAGACAGCTGTTTCTGGGTTTTTACCCCTCATCCGTGTGGAATAGGTTTCTGGCTAGCGGGAGCAATGACTAGTAAGTGCATGCAAAAGGATGCTGGTTAACCTCAGGGAGATCAACCAAAACACAGCAGAGACACCATTATGTGTCTCAACGTCAGTGTATTCTAGAACATTGCCCCCCCCCCCCAGCCGATTCGGTCATGTAATCACGCCCCTCTGGGCATGAGGGGGCAATATTCAAACTCCAGTAAAGCCGTGACGTTATCCAGAGGCGTGTCGTAGCAAACAGGAGCAACATTCTCAACATGATGAGAACATTGGCGCGTCGCTGTGCACTACAGCACGCCTTTGGATAATGTCACGGCTTCACTGGACTTTGAATACCAGCCCTCACGTCCAGAGGGGGTGAGTACATCACCGAACCACCCAGAGGACGTGGATACCTTCAAACAGCCCACCGCCCAGATGACTACTTTGGGGTCATTAACATACGACACGCCAATTTGTAAAAGTAAGTTTACAAGTTTTACCTGGCAGGGACGGAGGATATAGGGACATGCATGGAAAGTGTGCTGGGTGACTTATCAGCACATTTCCCTAGCTTAATAGTAATTTTTAATGTGATGGTTTCCCTTTAAGAGTGTACAAGAACGCCGCTTATAATAAACGTCCCCCTTAATCTTTAAATTCTAAGAATTTTTGACACTTATGTTTTTTTCACCATTATGCTTCATGTTAAAAGCTTTTTGCAAATCTCAAAAATTGATTAGAAATCAAGTAAACTGGAAGTTTCCATCATTTTGCACAGTACAGAACCCATTAGGGAGCTTCATTGCAAGAAGTGGGTATACAGTGTATTATTATATGCATAAGTACCTGTACTGTCCTTCAGAAATCTATACAACTAGTTTCCTTTATGTAGTACAATATTCTTATGGTAAGTCAGCATCTACTTGGAGTCACAGAACAAGGAAAAGACATATAAATCATACATTATTAAAATAAGTCGCTTCCTCTGAGTACTTCAAAATAAGAAAAAAAACACACAATGACACTGCATATACATGATCCAAATGCAGTGTATAGATATATGTCTAAGATGTATGTCATATACCTTATCACTATGAAATATATAGTAGGTGAAAACAACAACTAACTACATAAAAAGGAGTTCTGCGAACAACATTAATTATCATGCAACTGAATGCACAAGACTAGGACCAGGACTTCAAGCGACTCTGTACCCACAATCTGACCTTCCCAAATCGCTTGTACCGTCAAATAGCTGCTTTTAATCCAAGATCTGTCCTGGGGTCCGTTCGGCTGGTAATGCAGTTATTGTCATAAAAAAAACATTAAAAACTTGCAGCCCTGTGTCAAACTGACATGGCCTAGAGTGTCTGTGCATTAGGCTTGCACTGCCTCTCCGTCCCTCCTCCCCACCCTCTTCATTATTAGGAACACTCCAAGAACAATTTCTACTATTCATCACCTGTGTGAACACTGCACATGAACTGGATCATTAAGGCACCTGTGCAGTGTTCAGGTGATGAATAGGAAAAATCCTGCCCGGGGGCTTTCCTAGTGATGGGGAGGAGGGATGGAGGGGCGGTGCAATCCTAGGGCACACATACTTCAGGCTGCGCCAATTTGACACAGGACTGCAAGTTTAAAAGTTGTTTTTTATGTCAATAACTGCATCACCTGCCGAATGGACCCCAGGACAGATCTTGGATTAAAAGCAGCTGACAGTACAAGCGGTTTGGGGGTTAGATTGTGGGTACAGAGTCGCTTTCAGTCCCTGTAGGGCTTGTGACTTTGTATATATGGCCCGGATCTTTTTTTCAATCTATATTATTTTATTTTAATTTAACCCCTAGACGACCCTGGACGTACAGTTACGCCATGGAAGTCTGTCACCAGACGACCCTGGACGTAACTATACGTCCTGGGTGTTTCTCCTGCTATGAAGCGCGTTCTGGAGCGGAGCGCTCCATAGCAGGTGGGGGCAGGCTGCAGTGAGCACCTTACCGTTAATGACACGTTGCAGCAATCGCGCTGCAGCGTGTCATTAACTCCTTAAACGCTGTTCCTGTAACAAACAAGCACTTACATGGCCCTGTAGATAGAAAACTGAAAGTGCTGGAGCTCTTAGAAGGGGAGGAGGGAAAAACGAAAACACTAAGATCAAAATTTGCCCGGTCCACTGGGTCATTTTGGGCCTGGTCCTCAAAGGGTTAAAAATATATTCAATTTTTTTTTTTTTTACTAAAGCTGGAAATTTTCGAAAATGTTTACTGCATGAATAGATGGGACCTGCATCTATGGGCCAGGATTGAAAGATGAAAGAATTGTTAAATGTGTCCATAGATGCCCATTTATCCGACACATACCACTGGAGTATCTTTTTGACCTGAGTTGGGCTTTGTACATACAGTATAAGTCACTGTGGAGGAGAAGCACCCACACAAGCTCTTCTCTCACAGAGTGCCTAGAGGTCGCCATCTCTTGCACTTCCATTACAAGCAATCCAACAGTTTAACCCTTTCAGGACCAAGGCAAATTTTATGAATATGACCTGTGTCACTTTATTCATCAATAACTTGGGAATGCTTTTACCAATCCTTCTGATTCCAAGATTGTTTTTTTTGTTACATATTCTACTTTATGTTAGTGGTAAATTTGAGTTGATAGCTTTAGAATTTTTTTGTGAATAACTCCAAAATGTTGTTAAAAATGTAAAAAAAAGCGCATTCTCTACATTTGAAATTCTCTGCCAATAAGGAAAATAGTAATACTACATTCATTATTTATTAATTCATATCTATAACATGTCTACTTTATTTTAAAAGCATTTGGTGAACATGCTTTTACTTATTTAGGATGTTAGAGGCCGTAAATGTTTAGTAGCAATTTTCAAAATGTTCGTGAAAATTTCAAACTCAGAAATTCTTTAGGCACCAGTTCAGTTTTGGAGTATATTTTAGAGGCCTGTATACTAAATCCCCCCACAATTCAACCCATTTTGAAATCTTCACTCTTTCAAGTATTTAAATTTACATTCATTCAGTTATTTAACCCTTTCTGCATTTCACAGGAATTACTGCAAAGTAAGAGGGAAAAGTTAAAATTAGCATTTTCTTTCCAGAGATTCCAATGTAATCCTATGTGTTTTTCACAAAACCAATTACCGTTACTGATCCACCAAAGCCAGCAATTGCCGATGCTGGATCCCGTTTGGGGGTCCAGTGGCGGTTACACTAAACTGTCAGCTATCAGCTGAAAGTTTAGTTGCGGCTCCCGGTCACTGTTTTTCTAAACAGCGAGCATCTGAAGCAGGTCAGTAAATGTACTGACTTTTGCTTGAAAGGGTTAAGAAAGCTTGCATAGACCTAAAGTCAGATATGGTTGTTCCAATTGTGAATTGCAGATAAAATCAGAATCAGCAAAGTATTAAGAATGCTAAGTGTGGGATTCTACTTGAGCACCAGTAGTAGGGAGTGCTGCCTAATTTATTATTAAAATTGGATCAAAGGAGAAGTCCGGCTATAGTGAAATTCTGAGAGCTGTCAGGGAACAAAATAACAATCAGGGATTGCTCACCTCTCCCAAGCCCGCAATGCGCCAATGTCATGACTCGGGGGGAGGGGGGGGGGATGGGGAAATGCCCACCCTGGCTGATGGATTGTACACTCAGCCAGTCGCTGATTGGCCAGTCCATCGTAAAGTCATGATTTCAGCTCTGCTGGATATCCTGGAGCCCGGCAGAGGTCCCGGAGCAGTGATCCAGCGCTGGAGAGGCATGGGGAGGGGTGAGTATCGTTTGTTATGTCCCCCACCCCCCTTCCCATGCCCTGCCTCTGGAAAAAAAATAGCTGCGGCCAGACTTCTTTAATTTAAATAAAACTACACGTAGCAGCCATACATTTACTCATTTTTAAAAAAATTTTTATCATGTAAGAGTTTGGTCAATATAAAAAAAGTGAAAGTATTGTTCACATGATCACATCATCATTCAGGAGCTAATAAGGTGCGCTAAAATTATTGCATTGTGCTCTTTATCTTTTTTAAGTTATACTCTTTTACTGATGGATGTACATTCATTGATATGCTGGTTTTCTTTTCCTTTGCACTTCACAAAGGGTTTTCAATTATCCCTCTAGAACATTGAAACTTAACAAAAGGATGTTGTGGAATTAATCAGCAGTGTATTATACCATAACTTATATCTCCATCTACAGTCTGTGCAACAATCATCCTTTACATAATCTAATGATACGGTAGTGATAGCGGCCATGGACCCTGTACACACTAGAGCAGTGGTCCCTGTGGCTCTATGGAATGACCTGATCGCCTGCTGACACTATGGTATCAAAATGGCTGACTGCTTAGGATGCAGACCACTGCGGTATGTGACTAAGACATGTCCGCGTCCTGAGTACAAAGCACAAACGTTCAGGGAACGGACAAGAGATGAGTGAACCTCAAGCGCGGTTGGGTTCAGCCAAACCTGAATGCTCTACATTTTATTACTAGTGGCTGAAGAAGTTGGATGCAGACCTAGGGAGTCCTGGAAAACATGGAGACAGTCATAGGCTGTATCCACGTTTTCCAGGCAGCTTTGGGCTGCATCCAACTTCTTCAGCCACCGCTAATCAAATGCAGAGCATTCAGGTTCAAGGTTTAGAATGGACCAAACATAAATCCCAAATCAGACTACATTAGCCCCATTGAGGTCTATGGGCCTTTCGTAAACACACCTGAAATTTGATGTGAATGGCATCTAAAAGAGGCCCTGAATGGGTAAGCAACTCTCATAGACTTAAAGGGGAACTATCAGCAGGTTAGACAAATCTAATGCTAATAGCTCCCTTTTGCACAGGAGATGCAGAGGAGGAAGGTATGTCTCTTACCGTTACGGTGCAGTAAGTTATTTGCTCCACAGTCCTGTAAGACCGTTAGGAGCACTGGGACACCATTAGGACCTCTGCCCATCCCCATAGCACTGATCCACCCCCAGCTAGCCCCTTCTAATGATAATCAATGGAGCAGTATGGTTGGGGGCGGGCTGTATCAGTTCTGTAGGGATGAGGCAGTGTTCCTAATGGTCTTACTGGACTGTGGAGCAAACGACCATCATCCCTGGAACGGCGCCAAGGATGAAGGAAAGAGTCATACCTTCCTCCTCGGCGTCTCCTGCACAATAGCGAGTTATGCGCAGGTCAGATCTGTCTAACCTGCTGATAGTTCCCCTTTAATAGTCTCCATGGTTTCCTAATGCATTTTGTTATTATTAATAAAATATTATTAATACCTTTTACTATTTTAATGCCTGATAATATGTAACCAATGATACAAACTATAAGGGAGATTTATCAAACATGGTGTAAAGTGAAACTGGCTCAGTTGCCCCTAGAAACCAATCAGATTCCACCTTTCATTTTCCAAAGAGTCTGTGAGGAATGAAAGGTGGAATCTGATTGGTTGCTAGGGGCAACTGAGCCAGTTTTACTTTACACCATGTTTGATAAATCTCCCCCTATGGCCCTATCTGTCTAATGCTATGGTGCCATAGGTTTTGTTGGTTATCTATGGCTATGCTATTCCTTTATCTTTTAACGTTGCGTGCCTACCCCCTCTACCTGTCCGGGTTCCTTTAGTGGAGTTCTGTACATGACCAAACACTGAAGTACATCAGATAGCGCATCACCTTAAAGTTGTCTTGCTGGCAACATATGCGCACAGCTAAAACCAAATGACTTTTAATGAAATATTCAGCCTTTTTAGCATCTCTCCAACCTGAGCTTTCTCTTCCCCGTACATAAGCTGCAGGCAGCAACTGCAAGCGACATATGTTCCGTCTCTCCATTATTACCGTCTACATGGCAGAAAGAAAGCTACTTAATTGAAGCAGAGAAGTCAGCCATGTGCTCTACCATTAGCAATTGTCTAAAGTACTAACAACATTAGAGAGCACAACGCACGAGGCTAAAAATCCGCTTTTCCCTACATCGCTACAGAGTTGGCACTTATCTAAATCACAGATACAAAAAGTGTGAGCACATCGAGTAAGGGCAGTATACCTCTGATAAGTGCATGGGAGGACAAAGGAGTAGTCCAAGCTAGTGGATACCAACAAACCCGTCAATACAGATTTTAATGGAAGCAGGTTCAATCTTAAAGGGAATCTGTCAGCACCTGGGTTGGTCCCGAGGTGCTGACAGTGCAGTGAAGCAGTATGTCCCATGATGTATGCAGTACCTTTCTTTTACCACTCGGTACAGTAGTTTTATTGTATTTTTGTCCGTAACTTGTAGTGGTGAGGAGTTCGTGCCGCACTTTGGCACGCCTCACCACCACTTTCTCCTCCCCGCTTGCTGCCCAGCCCGGCCTCCTTCTTCAAGATGATGTTGGTGGCAAGGGGCGAGCGCCGACTCGCCAGTACGCGCATGCGCCCTGGACCTGTTGGGATGTGCGCTCCTGTGTCCCAAATTGCGCAATTCGAGACGCAGGCGCCCGCAATACCAAACAGATCCAGGGCGCATGCGCGTACTGGCGAGTCGGTGTGCGTCCCTTGCCACCAACGTCATCTTGAAGGAGGAGGCCAGGCCGGGCAGCATGCGGGGAGCAGAGAGTGGTGGTGAGGCGTGCCAAAGTGCGGCCAAACTCCTCACCACTACAAGTTACGGACAAAAATACAATAAAACTACTGCACAGACTGCTAAAAGAAAGGTACTGCATACATTATGGGACATACTGCTTCACTGCACTGTTAGCACCTCGGGGCCAGCCCAGGTGCTGACAGATTCCCTTTAAGGTGTTGCCTAACAATATTCCGGCAAAAGATTATTATTTTTTTTACAGATCAACTAGGGTCAGAAAGTTATACAGATTTGTAATTTACTTCTATTTAAAAATCTCCAGTCTTCCAGTACTTATGAGCTGCTGTATGTCCTGTAGGAAGTGGTGTATTCTCTACAGTCTGACACAGCGCTCTCTGCTGTCATCTCTGTCCGGGACAAAAGCTGGCCAGAGCAGGAGAGGTTTTCTACAGGGATTTGCTCCTGCTCTAGACAGTTCCTGACATGGACAGAGGTGGCAGCAGAGAGCACTGTGTCAGACTGGAAAGAATACACCACTTCCTGCAGGATATACAGCAGCTGATGTAATGTAAGGATTGAGATTTTTTTTTAATAGAAGTAAATTACACATCTATATAACTTTCTGACCCCAGATGATTGAAAAGAAAAATAATTTGGCTTGAGTTCCCATTTAAAGGAAATCTGTTATCACTTTTACGCTGTCTGAATCATGAGTCATCGGTACAGTCCCTGGTGGCTTCTCCTCACCCAACCGGCTTTAATTGATATGGGTATAGGGTGAGATCTATCAGTCACAGCGGGCAGAAGGCACTGGAGACCACTCTGAGGACTCAGGCACCCCTTTAGGGGTTTTACGTCACACCTTGTATAACGAAAGCAACTTTCTAAAATGAGCTTTAATTCTATTTGTCACCATCCCCAAGTGCTCTGCTTACTGATAGTGAATCAAAGCCTTCTTGTTTGCTCACAGGAACTGAAACCATATACATATTTTTAATGGTTGGCATATCCTCCAGTGGTATACTGCGACATACCTATTGTCATTAAAAGAGACTGTCAGTAGGTTTATGCTGTCCTATCTCAGGGAGGCATAAACTAGTGACATAGAAGCGGAACAGAATGATGTATCACTTACAATGTTCTGTGCAGCTAAATCAGAGATATCCTACTGAATAACATGGACAATAAGTAGCCCTCTCCATTATGTGCATGAGCTCAGTAGTCCTCAATATTCATGAGAAGCAGAACTCCGCCCACCAGCTGCTGATTGGCAGTTATCTATCCATGCTGTGTATAGGAAGTCAACTATCAATTAGCAGCTGGAGGGCGGGGGGAGGGGTGTGGCAAGAATCCTATTCTCCTGCATATTAGGAGAACAGAATGATGGAAGTAATACACCGATCTGTTCAGCATTTCTGTCACTAGTTCATGCTACCCTCATTTAAGGCAGCATAAACCTAGTGGCAGATTCCCTTTAATAGACCAAATGTAGTCTACTGGCAACAATGTTTGGTACCTTTTTTGAATATATCCTTTTTTTTAGGATGGGACTTATAAGGGTAGTCAATTATGTTCTGTAAAAATGAAAATTTGTATGTTCAGTAAACAGACTGAACAAAGTTACTAGTAGACATATACATTTACACACTTTTTTTTTGCCAGTATCCAATATATACTGACAACATACCCCCAAGACGAGATGTGAATGAGGTCGAACAAATATAATACGTCAAATAAATCTACTGTACATAGGCTTTAGAGGACGGTGCCTGTTTGCCTTACCCAGTGTATCTCTGGGCTTGGGCTCAGTCAAATCCATCACCATAAATGTTTGATATTATGAGGATTTTTTTCCCCCCCAGAACGATCCCAGGCTGGTGTAAATAGAAAAATAACAGACTATGTCGGTGGCACATCTCCAATAGTTCTTCATCATGGTGGAAATTAAATGACAAAGTACAAAATTTTCTGTAAGTTTGAGCTTTGTAGTGCTGTAATATTTTCTACTACACAATAATAACATGAAGTACGGTGTTTACGATGTCACGCGAGTCAGTACAAAGGTTTTACTCATCCTCAACTTGTACGCACGGGCCTTGTACCGCTTGACTCAATAGGAAAGTCTATTTGGTGCGCCACAGTCCTGTAAATAGGCAAAATTAATTGTTTATTGATCCTAGCAGTAGAAAGCTCAAGTCAAGGGAAGCGGTGACAGACAATTACATTGACTGTCTCACCAAAATGGGATCCTACAGTTCTCAGTCACTGAGGAACATTGATCCAAAGTGAAAAAAAATAGCCATAACCCATGCCAGCCTATAACCTTATACCAACCAGTAATCTGAAGCTTAAGAAATACAAAAAAAATTATTTTTAATATGAAATTGTTTTTTATTTTATGTATATTTCCCTAATCATTACATTTTCTCGGTATTAAGTTTATTTGGTAATCATTTCCACCTTATTTATGATCTACACGTTTATTCATGATGTAGGAAGACAAAGTCACATAATACTTACATATTTAAAGTTACCACCCCTATCCTTAAAGTATAAGGCCACGTTCACGCAATGTAAGTTTTCATTAAACAACAGCCGCTGTTACAGGTTTGCAACCACAGACATTATATAATGAAGTGGCCGATCACTTTAAAGAGGACCTGTCACCCCCCGTGCCAGGGTGACAGGCTCCTGACCCCCCGTTAGATCCCCCTATACATACCTCATCGCTCACAGGAGAGTTAGATGCTCATAGAGAATGAATGGGGAGTCGGATGCTCCATCATTCTCTATGAGCATCGGACTCTCCTGTGAACGCGCGCGCCGGGCTTCGGGCTCTGAAATCTCAGTCACCCAACCGGCTCAGGAAGCGGGACCCGGCACGATGAGGTAAGTATAGGGGGCTCTAACGGGGGGTCGGGAGCCTGTCACCCCGGCACGGGGGTGACAGGTTTCCTTTAATCACTATGGATGATTTCCTTTAATCACTATGTGTATACACTCCGGTCGGGATTCCATGCAGCGGCACAGAAAACGGATATGTCAATTTTGTACAGCCGCTATTCATTGAAAAGGAATTTGCCCACAGGAAATTGACTGTGCAGACAATGTAAAGTGCGGCCGGAGCCACTATGGTTGTCTGCTATGGTTAATTGGAGTGTAGGCAAACCCGAATGTGCTCGTATTTTTAACTAAAATAAAGTGATGTTCATCCGGCCAGTACTGCAGTACTGGCCAGGATGAACTTCCCAGACAGTGGCCGTTCTGTGACACAGGCATGTCACAGAACAGCCGCTGTCATACATTGTGTGAACCTGGCCTAACAAGAATCCCTCAATGATGGGCCAATCAACTGGACAATGGTGAGCATAAGCTGACCCAGCAACCATAAAGTGTACTATTAGTTTTAAAGAATAGTTTTTTATGTTTTTGTTATATTATACCCTTAGAGTGGTGACAAAGTGATTTGTGAGGTCTTCCTGATCTTCCTGAGCTATTGAGTGTCCCCATCCATTAAGCATACCTTCTTTTTTATTTACTCCATCTGTAGGGGATGGGAGCAGAGCAGGGCTGCTTGCCAGTACTACACACACAGGGACTACCTTTCCCTTACTTCTCTGGCCAATCACAGGAGAGCACCTACAGGCAAGTCCTCTATCCAGCCAAGTGATTGGCTCAGTGCGCACTTCCTGCCCAAATGGGAACCAAAATGAAGAAAAGACCAGTGACATCAGAATGGGGATTTTGCCATGTGAGTATTCAGTCTTTTTTTATTTTTACTCTATTTAATTTTATTTAAAAAAAAACCTTTATATTTATACAAATCTACAACTTTCAAAGCTAAAATCCGCTAGTATTAAATTTCTACTCGTCATCTATCGATTGTTAGAAAGAGAAGTCTTTACATGACTGACTTTTCCTCCATGAATTACAGGGGTGCAGCAAATTTGTTGACTGTTTTCAATAGCAGAAGGGTGGGTTCATACTGAGGAATTCTCGCGGATAATATCCGCAGAATTCCGCTGTCTGTCCGCGCTTTTCCGCCTTTCTGCCGGCTCCATAGACACCATTCTATGGGCTGGCGTATTCTGCTATCCACCGAAAGAAGTGACGTCACTTCTTATGGCGGATAGCGGAATACGCTGGCCCATAGAATGGTGTCTATGGAGCCGGCAGAAAGGTGCGCGGACAGCCGACGGAGTTCCGCGGATATTATCCGTGACAATTCCTCAGTATAAACCCACCCTATGAACTCACCCGAAACGTGAATGCAGCTCTGGGCTAGAATACAAGATATCAGTACTGTACTGTATTTACCGAGGTACTTAATATTTAATGAAATACCTATAAAATAGTATAATAACAATGATTTATTTCTATTACTCAGGGTATGCAGATCAGCGCTATAAACCTTAAGTAAGGATGTTTCGGACATAAGTACACACCGCCCTGGTATCACTGACAAAAAATAAATTTAGCCACCAATAGGGCATTAAAACTGTCCAATAAAATGTTCATGAGGGAATAAGGAAGTGATGGCGGGGACGTCGGCCTTGTGGCATGTGACATCTAATGGGCCGCTGTTAACAGTAGACAAGCAGTCATTCCATCCAGGATTCTGCTCATTCCGGAGGGAACACTATAGTCCAGCACAGGCCTATCAGCACCATCCTGTCATGGGAGTCTGGGATTAACATTCTATCTTCAGAGCAGTTCCTGCCTGGCTATTACATTTCAGCCCTGTCTTATCCATCCAGCCGACACGTCTCAGGAAAGGGTTATTCATTTGTAGGAAGGCGCAGACACCCACATCCATCATCCAGCTTTATAAATGAAGAAGATATTGCGGGCTGATTCTGCTTATTGAACCAAATCGAGATACTTTTGATTGATAATAGGAGTAATGGGGTGACTTATGTGTTGTCACTATAGCTACGTTCAGACGGCGGATGCCTCCTTAATGCAATGTTCTAAGACTTTCACAATGTCTGCGTGAGATGAGGCAATGAATTGATCTGAGCAAACAGCGCAGGCACCAGTGATTATCTATATGGAGATGTATGCTAATGGCAAGCATGGCGCTGCTCAACAGATCCTCCGGCACATAGGTAATTGTAACAATCTACAAACTCCCCCCCACCCCACCAAAAAAAATAAACAACAACCACCACCACCATCATCAGATACCATCCAATTCACTTCAATGGGATGACATACTTTGACATATGGCGCTGACTTTGACATACTCACAGCGGGATGACAATCTGCTGCGAGTATGTCAAAGTCAGCGCCCTTAACCCCCCTGCGGCCCAGGTACATACTTTACCAGGTCCCCACTCTGGGTTGCTTTGGGGGCTCCCGGTGTCTCTTGGTGCTCAGCCAATCCCGGCGCACTGACTGGCTGAGTGCCGGGAGACGCTGGGAGTCCCCAAAGCAAGCCGGAACGGGGACGCAGTAAAGTATGTACCAGGGCTGCAGGGGGTTAACGGTGCGAGTATGTCATACCAATAAAGGGAATGGGAAGGTAGCTGCAGTGAATTTTGCTGTGATCTCGCAGCCTAAAATCAGCTGCGGATATGGTATGTGTGAACCTAAAATGTGTTTTTAATATTTTGCTTTAATACATACATTTTATTTTATTTAACATATCGGGGTAAATACTTGTAATCAAAGTATTTCCATTTCATTTAACACAGACATATGACTTTTCTTTTGCTGCCTCAGATAATACAGAGCTAAATTTGCAACATAAAGGGGTAAGCTTTGTAATCTAACTTTTTTTTTAATGTATAGTTTTTTTATTTAGTTTTCCACTTTTGTACACTGGCGGCAGTAAGGGGGCGACACGGACCTCTCTGCAGAAACCAATGTTTGTGTCAGGAACTGCAGGGCTATCTAAGCTCCGCAGTTCCCAATCCCCCTACTCTGCACAGCACTATACAAAGCAGGGTCTAATCTCCCCCAAGTACTCTATATTCTTATATACAGTACATGGGGAGAGGATGTATGATACAATCGATGTGTTTGGAAGCCTCTGCACAGTGAGCGGGGAAATATACAGTACACAAGTGGGAACGGTACGCCGCCCTCTATAATGCTGTGCTTCAGAGCTAGATCGGAGCAGGGGATTGGGAACTGCAGGGCTTAGATAACCCTGCAGTTCCCAACAGAAACGTTGGTGGCAGCAGAGGGGGACACGTCAAAGTGAAGTGAAAATCTAAATTAAAAAAACTATACTCTTTATTAAAGAAGTGTTTTACAAACTAATTTTTACCCCTTTAAATTACAAATTCCTCTTTCATATATCTAAAGCAGCAATAGAGGGATTCCGATCACATTTTTCTACTGAGAAAGATGTGTTTATTGTCTTCAATTATGTGTGTAAAATGATTGATGCTTTATGAAGCACTGAGGGTCATGTGCTTATTGACCTGGTAAAGCTAAGCAGAGAACAGATAGAAGGGGGATGAAGAAAGCATGGCTCCTTTCCTCCAGAAACAACGCCATTCCTGTCCTGCCCTGATTCACTTGAATAGGGCTGTGCGACGATAATAGACCCAGTTCATGAACTACGGCGGCGCTGCCTCTGAGACAAAAGAGCCTTGTTTTTCTGATCTGTTGTGTTCCTTGCTACATGGAATAGACGACATGTCACTTATCAATATGCATTATAAATCCACTGATGAAAAATATACACCACACTTTGTGGTGTGAACTATGGCACATATTCTCATTGAAAACAACGAGACACATATTACACATAGTTTTCACCATGTGAACACTGCCAAACTAATACATTTCAAACATTTCTGCTTGTATGGTGATTGCTACAGAAAGGTTCCCAACCAGTATCGGACTGGGGTATGTGGGGCCCAGCAGAGAAAATTATCCTGGAGGCCCACCAATGTAGAACCATTGAGAAAGAACATGTCAGTCAGGGTTTGTGCAGGTTCTAAAGCTGGAGGCCCACCGGAGGATCCTCCACCCCCTCTAGTGGGATAGACCGACACTGTTCCCAACCCTAAAACCTCTGCTATACTTTGTGGTACATGTATGGAGACCCCAGAATCCAAATATTTACTTCCTTAATGGATATTCCCAACTCGCAAAGTTATCCATTATCCATAGGAAAGGGGGCTAGAAGCCGATTACTGGAGGGTCCAACCCAGGGACCCTCATGGATTAAAAAAAAAAAAAAACAGAGGAAAACTGTCCCCCGAATAAATGGAGCATAGTATTCAGGAAGCTATCAGACCCTTCTAGATAATTATCACTTATTCCATTGTTAGAAGATAATCCATTTGCTGAACCACCTGCCTGATGTTACATAAATGGACTTTCCTAAGGATACTATAGGACAAAAATGTGTCCTCCTGGGAAACCCATTTGATATTTGTTGTTGTGAACTATACAGTAATTTATCTACAATCAAGGACATTACTTTAAAACAGCCAAAATTTCCAGAAATTCTGTTTCATACAATCATACTATCCCCAATGGAGTTCTACTGACATACGACAGGACGCTAAGAACTATGACCTGCCCTAAAGTGTCACTGTCGTTAGAACTTTAAGGGTATAAACCCACACACCGTATACGTAGCGTATTTACTGCTGCGATACGCAGCAAACACGCAGCAAATATTTGTTGCGTATCTGCTGCGTATACGGTGTGTGGGTTTGTACCCTAAAAATCTAAATGAACAGGAGATGTGATATAAAGCAAGTTTGCAATTTACTTTATAATTTTTTTTAGTTATGATTAGAAACACGGGACATCCTGTGTTTAGAATTTTTTTTTTTTTTGGGGGGGGGGGGGGGGAGAGGGGGTTAATACTAAACACAGGAAGTACCAGTCGTCAGCTCATGTGATTGATGGACACATTGAACTGTGACACTCTGTACTGGCCGGACTTAATGTTTTTAGTCTCTTTTTTAGATGGGTCACATGACAGATTAAACCTTGGAAAGGATCTGCACAGGAGCATTGATCTCGTTGCTGCCAGTCTGGCTATGAAAAAGACTCTTCAAGGGAAGCCGTCATCAGGGCAGTCCCTAAAGGTTTCTCCCCATCCTGCCAGCCTTGATTGATAGATCCCTCCCTTTACCCAAACAGATCTATCAATCTGCCCCCATGACTCGTAATTCAGGCAGCATGAAAGGGATGACAGGTTCCATTAAATATACAATACACTGATCAGCCATAACATCTAGGCTGGGTTCCAACTCTGAACTGCAGTAAAAATGCAAAAGGAAAAAAAAAAAAGATATGCATTTTTTGCATTGTACGATTATGAACGGCGACAAGCAAAACATCATTTTGCAACAGTCTTTCTTGTCATAAAGGATCTGATTACGCCTGGCGATGCTAATCACATTGCAAAACCCACACAGTCAATTTATGTTCTAATTTTCAGTCCTTTGCTTACAAAACACACAGTGAGAATTCAATTAAGCATTCTCTATAGGCAAAGCATGGATTATTCTGTTATGCTGCATTTCTATGTAAGCAAAAAATAAGAAAAAACACAACTAAAACTCAATATGGGAACACAGCCTTAAACAAAAAACATTGACAGGTGAAGTGAATGACATTATCTTGTTCTAGTGGTCCATCAAGTAGAGGGATGCATTCGGCATGTATTAGGTGTATTCAACGCTAAAAGATATGTAGCAAATATAGTAGCAGCTAGGTGGATGAAATATTTAACAATAAAATCTTTTGCTTAAAAGGTTTTTACACATTTGCCCCCAAATCCAAAGTGGCAAATCTGCACAATTTGGTGCGCTTTTGGTTCTGGTGAAGTCCTGCAGAAATGTGGTTTTCTGCTGCGGAAAACAGTATTTCAGTAGCTTTCGACACGACCCTTAGGCTATGTGCACACTGCGTAAGAGACCGGCCGTTCCATGGCCCGGTCGGGTCACGGAACGGCCGGTCTCTGCAAAGATCATTCCGTACGGTACTTATGTACCGGATGGATGATCTTTCCGGCCGCAGTGTTCTGATGCGGGCGCATAAGCGCGTGCCCGCATCAGAACTTTCCATAGCGAGCAATGAAGCAACCGGCCGGAGCCACTCGCTTCATTGTGTGTACTGACATGGATTTCTACGCCCACAATTCACTGAATTGCGGCAGCAGAAAACTGACATGTCAGTTCTTTGCGGCGCCACATGGGATCCCGGCCGGAGCGTATATGATGTGTACCACCCTGTGTTCCACGATGTGTTCCACCCCGTACAAAATACGGCCGTTGTTGTCAATGGCAACAACAGCCGTACTTCTACGTAGTCTGAACATAGCGTTAAAGTTGAGGCACTGGAAGCAGGAAAAATGTAAGGGTTGGAGTCCAAACTGTGTGTCCAAGAGCATATTCATCACCTGGAGGGGAGACAGCACCAGGTTTCTTTATGGTAGACGGTAAGCTAGTGGAGACAATGATGCTCTGGTCAAAGTTCTGCTGAGAAATCTGGGGTACAGAAGGGACTAGAAGTCCACCCCTACATAGAAAAAGTATCTGAATGACAGTAGCAATTTTCAGTAGGATAATACATACTGCAAAAAGTATTTAGTTATGTTTTGAGAACAATGACAACATGTTCAAGGTGTTGACTTGGCCTCCAAACTCTCCAGATCTAGATCAAGCCTCTGTGGGATGTGCTTAAAAAACTATTTGGGGAGGTTGCACCTTACAACTTGTAGGACCCTACATCTTGATGCCAGATACTATAGGACTCAGAGGTCTAACAATTTGAAAAATCCCCCTCCCCCTCCTTGGAGTTCTGATGACATCACATCTCAAGGGAAAATGTCCATCCCGGCTGATGGATTGTACACTCAGCCAATCAGTTATTGCAGCATTGTCCCGCCCCAGTCATTGACTGACTGAGCAGACTCCGCGGGGGGCCCGTAGCAGCATTTCAGCACTGGAGTGGCCCAGGGAGAGGTGAGTTGTGATGAGTGTTATCTTCCCCTCTGTCGGATGTAAAGATTTTCAAATCGCCGGACTTCTACTTTGATATTATGATAGATCGGCATATATACTTTGTGGTAAAGAAGTATATTACCAAAATATGTGGTTAATCTAATAGTGAGGTATAATACTTTAGAATGCGAGATTGTCAAAATACTTTGGCATCCAAATGTAACAATATAAAATAGTATTATTGTGTTTTCATGAAAATAATACATACAATGTTAACAAAAGCCAAGGCAGTTCTTCAGCCAGACGCATAATGCATAAAATAGAATGTAACCAATGGGGTTATAGGGATGACAAGTTTCATTAAGATCTGAACTTTTCTTTTCCAAAAGCTGCGACTGATCCAAATGATAGATTACACACTGAATGCTCTGATGAATCCTAATCAAAGCGCTCACTCCAGACATCATTTAGCCGCTCCTGGCAGGCACCACACTCTTTTTTGGCAATGCTTTGTGTTCAATATTTAGTTTGTCTTGAAACAAGGCAATTACTAATGTGTGCTAGGGAACAGGAACAGCAGCAGTTGCTCAAGATGAGCACATACCAGTCAACTAGCTTAGAACCACCAATGTGGTAGTCACCTAGACCTATCTGTATTTAGTTTACCACAAGTCCAGCTCCTGGCATCTATGACATCCACATGGAAAGCAGACTTTACAGAGACATACTTCTATGACATTCAAGTACTGTAATAGGGTAGATGGACATTAAAGGAATATTCGGGCATCCAATTACTCAACCCCTATATACCATTAGGGAAATCCTGAGTTAATAGATTCTCATCTCTTGGCCAGGGTGGAGAACGGCTACAAAGAGCACCTCCCACTCTGGAAGCCTTTCCATGCCCTGCTTTACACAGACAGCTCACTGATGCCAATGACATGGGGAGGGGATTTATCAAGAGCGGCGTACTCATACACCGGTCTTAAATTAGGCCCCACCCCCTTTTCTCTGGTCGAATTCACTAAGAGGCACACGAGCCTTAGTGAATCCGCACGGACGCCTGAACCTGCGCCCGGTGTACCAAATCTACACCTGCTTCCAGCGAGCAGGCATAAATCATGATAAATGAGGTGGCGGAGGAGGCCAGACCTCCTTCCAACCTTGCCGAACCCCCCCTTCAAGCCCCCACTGCCAGCCCATCAGGCAAGTGAGGTATACGGCAGGCGCACGCCAGGAGAAGGGGCAATTCTGCACCTTCTCCCAGGTGTATGTCCCAGCCGGGCCTTTCATAAACATGCCCCGTTGTGTATACTTTAATTTCTTCTGTGGTGGAGCTGAACAAAAAATTTACTTTTACTGACAGGGTTTTCTAAATACTGTAGCTAATCGGTCAGCGTTCCGGAGGTTGGAAACTTTTTGGACCAGCTCACGAGAAAGGAAAGCTTTTAACAAATTATCCAAATTAGACAACTCGTTTAGTAAGCTTCATGAAACAACCTACAAAATTTACCTCTTCTTCCAACCAAACCCTAACATTACCACTGCTCAATATTCAGTGCCCCATATGATAAAAAATACACATTGAGATTGCACACAAGTGTCCAAAGGAATGTAAAGGAAAGACAAAACAGAGGAAAAACTACACTCAACCTTCCATCGGTTAAGTGCCATCAAAGTGGCAAAATTGAAGCTTTCCTCCCCAACACTTCAGGGATGGCACAGTTAATGATTGGGTTAAGTAGTCAAGTGCACCTGCCCTTACATTTGACCCTCGTGTACAGAAACATCATTGGGCACTGAATAGGAGGTGAGCTGAAAAAGGAGTATAGTTTGTTTTTTTTGTAATTGTCCTTATATTCCTTGATCCTGGGTAACTTTGTGAAAAGGGAAGAAAGTCCCTTAAATTTAAAAACAATGGTGGAGATTTATCAAACTGGTGTAAAGTAGAATTGTCTTAGTTGCCCCTAGCAACCAATCAGATTCCACCTTTCATTGTTTAAAGAATCTGTGAGAAATGAAAGGTGGAATCTGATTGGTTGCTAGGGGAAACTGAGCCAGTTTCACTTTACACCAGCTTGATAAATCTCCCCCAATGTGTAATAAAAAGTACTATACGATATAAAGTCATGGCCTACCTGACATATCAGTAGCATACGTAGTGTGACATATTGCAGTAGCATTTTACTGTCTGTTTTGTGACTGCAGGAACCCTTTGGTCCTACTGACCAAACTTAGATCACTATAGAACCCAATGGCGATTAACATTCAGTAGAACCACAGTGGTTTCTAGTCTTGCAGCCAAAATACAAACATAAAACTAGCTTCATTATGACCATCTGAAACCAGCCTAATGCTGCATGTTCGTTTCCAATTTTGGGATTATCTACTTAGGCATATGTGCTGGGACCCATGGGCCGCTAATCAAACATTTACTAGGATTGACTGCACATCACTAATTGAAGACCGGTCAGATTCTCCGCTGCTAAATCAACATATAGAATAAATCCATACTCCTTAGTGAAATGGTCATAGAATCAGCTCAATTCTATTTATAGCAGCTACCAGAAAGGCGAATTGGCAAGCAAAAATTCACTAAGCAATCAAACAAGCATCTAATGATTGCCAATGGCTTTACTCTGCAAAAAAAAGTCTCAGAGCAGAAAACTATGGGAAGATCACGATGATTGGTAATTAATGTTATTGAAGGATTTACAAAGGCTGGCTGAAGATCGGACAAATCAATGGTGATTCTCATCCACACTGACTTAGGAAGACACCAATAATTCTTTGTGTCCCCTTGTCACTAGTGTTAAGCAGAATTGGGGAACTGTTCAGATTCAGAAATGTTCTCCAAACCCACATGATTGACATTTGACTTGTGGTATCTGGAGAAGTTGGATGCAGCCCTAGGGCTACCAGGAAAACATATATACAGCATGCGGCTGTATCAGTGTTTATTTAGGACTCCCTGTGGCTGCAACCAACCTGGGAGTCAAATGTCGAGCGTTCAGGTTAAGAGAACGTTGCTGAATCCAGAAAGGTTGGCAAGTCCCCTCAACACTACTTGTCACCAACATGTCTAAAACTGGAACTTGATACATGCTTAGTGTTACAATGTCTGCATTAAAAGGGGTAGTCAAAGGATTACTTACATTTACACACACACACACACATATATATATATATATATATATATATATATATATATATATATATATATATAGACACATACACAGTACATATATATCTAAAGGATAGTAGAGATGATCGAGCATCGGAAAATCTTCGGTTCTATTGAACTCGAACCTTGTCGAACCTTCCGCATTTGATTCCTGATGCCTTCCCCATGCGTGGGGAAGAAGGAGACAGACCGAGTACCGCCTGGAATTCCGGGATTCAGCCTATCACCTGTCTACACTGACTGAGGAAGACACCAACAATTCTTACTGTCCCCTTGTCACCAGTGTAGAGCAGACTTTGCGAACTGTTCAGGTTCAGAAATGTTCTCCAAGGCGGTACCCGGGCTGTCTCCTCCTTCCCCACGGACCGGGAAGGCATTGGGAATAAAATGCGGAAGGTTCAACAAGGTTCGAGCTCGATAGAACCAAAGATTTTCTGATGCTCGATCATCTATAAACGATAGGTGATAAAAAAATAAAAATCACTTGCCCCAATCCCACGCCACTCCCGATCCCTGGTGCTCTCTGCTTCTTCCTGCTATCAATTATGTATCATGCCATAAGAAACCTACCACTCAACCAAACACAATCACCAGCCACAGCAATGACCCCGCCCCCCCCCTCCCCCAACCAATGATAAATTGAGCGGCCATTTCCTAAAGGATTGCATATGATCAAAGGCAGGAAATCGGTGAGGGAGCTGTGCAAGTTTTTTTTGTTTTTTTGTTGCAGAACCCTGAGGCTGAAAATAAAAATCATCTTCAGACAACCCCTTTAAGCGACTGCATTGCATCTAATCATACTCATGTTTGACTGAATAAATGCTTGTACATTTAAAAGGTGTGGTGCAGAACTGAAGGAAAAAAAAGTCTGTTTTCTTCTAAATGACCCATAATATTACAGCCCAGACTCATTTACTTTAACAGAGCTGAGACACAAGTCATAGACAGGTGCCCTTGTTGGAAGAAAACAGCAACATTCTTATTCTTTACAACCTCTATAAAATACATATATCAAAAGAAAAAAAAATATCAGTAAGGATAGATGTAGAAGAACTGAATCTGTCACCAATGTTTCTTATGCATCAATAAAAATTCAATTGGGTTACATTAGCCTAAAATATAGATTATAGATCACTAAAGAAAGCTGCATGGGAAGGGGGGCGGGGGGGGGGGGGGTTCCCATCAGCTGTGAAAGGCCCCAATACTTATGTCCATTAAAAACTCAAATATTATACAGTAGGTGAAAATTGTAATCTCTGTAACCAACCATTTTAGTATTAAACTTAAAAACAAAAAATTTATCCAGATTTCAATAATTTAAACAAATACTCTTTCCAGTCGTACCCTGCGCCCAATGCAGTACAACATCACCTAATCATGTTTGTATAATTTTTGGACCAGCGCTTTAAATCCATCTTCCACAACATAATATTTCAGATTTTTTTTTTCTTTTTATTAAATAAAGTAACTGTACAACACAAATGTATGTCTAAAGGAAACCTGCCGGCAGATTCACCAGGAGTATGAAATACCAACAGGGACAGACCTGTCAATCAAGGAAAGCCTGGCAGGGAAATGCCGCAGGGGAGTCGTCCAGCAGACACTTCATCCTGCGCCCAGCTCTTTCTAAATCTAGGTTTCTCTGAAAAGCTGCAGAGTTTTATAGTAAAACATGGTTCATTGTATTGAGGGAGCTTTTTGGTGTTTCAGGTTGCCTGTGGTTAGGACAGCATGATATGCCGACAGGTTTCCTTTAAGTGCTAACCCTTTGGTAAGATGTACGCTTAGTTTTATATTTGTATAAAATATAATACATACTTTGGAATGGAAATGAAAATTATTACTTACACAGTTTCATCGTTCTTAAATTCCAGTTCACCGTATGCATCTTCAAAATCTTCTCCGCCACCCTTTGCGGTGCCTTCAACTGTCCTAAAAGGGACAATGACAGTGCCCCGAGCTCCCGATGTCCTAAGAACTTTAACTTCCATCACGCCAATGCTTTCACTAACACGTATGATGTCACATTCAAACGTAAAAATCCCAGCATGGTCATCGTCCAGTATAGTTACGGAGGCCACATAGGGAGAGACTAAAACTGCTTTTGGATAAGTGAAAGTATTGGGTTCCACTGGCTCTGGAGGGTCAGCTATTCGTATGTTACTGAGTCTAACAAAGAAATGTTCATCTTCTTCAAAGATATCATCATCGATAATCCCAACTGAGAACTCCTTCTGAGTTTCTCCAGATTTGAACACTACAGTTCCTTCCGTGAACTCATAGTCAGCTCCTGCATTTGCAGAACCGTCTTCAGTTTTATAGTCCACCAGCACGGTCTTGGAGATATCACCTCCTTTTCGAACAACGGTCAACAAGACAGCACCACAGTTTTCAAGGCATTGGTAGGAGCACGGATCAAAGTAGATCTTAGACACAAATTCTTCAGATTCATCCAAGCATATGTCTTGTAAGCTGGTGCATCTCTTTGACTGCTCAGCAGCATGCTTCTTGAGGATGTTACCTGCTCCCGTCATCATTCTGGTGGCTTGGATTCGGTAAAAAGCTCTGCTCTTCTGTTGATGTGACAAGGCATAATAGTTTGCCATTTCCACTAACTGATCTAAGTCCTTCTCCGGGTGCTTTTGCTTTAAATCCTTAAGGATTCTTATCATGTCTCTGCGAGATTCATCTACTTCTTTTCCATCCATGTTTAAGAGATTTCCGTCAAGAAAATGAGAATTCATAACTTTCCCATCCATTTCAATCCCTTTTGGGTGCTCCGCCTCAGTCTCAATCATAATTCCTCTGTGTTTGTCAGTCCGATACTTTTTGTGCATATATTTGTAGAAAAGAAGACGTCGGTCTGCCACCCAGGCAAGGACAACACAGATGGGAAAAAAGAACAACGTGAGTAAACCTTCCCATACTTGCACCACTCCAGGAGAAAACACGGCAAGGATCATATATAACCATATATATGCAAAGATGCTCCATGCCGCAGTCACAAAAAACACTCGAAGATGCTTGATCTTTCGAACTTCGCCATCAGGTATGACATAGACACAAATAGCCATAATGATGAACATGTTAAAGGCTGCACTCCCAACAATGGTTGATGGACCAAGATCTCCAGCAACAAAATTATGACCACATACCTCAATCAACGACAAAAGAATTTCAGGGGCAGAAGAGCCAAGTGCCATGAGGGTTAGATTGGACACTGTTTCATTCCATACTCGAATAGTCGTTGTGGAGGTCTCACCATTGGGTTTTTTAATTATGATTTCTCGTTCTTGTGATGTTATGACCTCTATAGATGCCATAAAACGATCTGCAATGATGGACACACCAAGGAACATGTAGATCATTGCCACAAAGTACACAATAACTCTGGCAATTTTATCTCCCAGCGAAGGGTTCTCTGGATACCATATTGGTAAAATAACACCTGCCTTACAGTCATAGGTACCGGTGCAGTTGTTTGGTTTTTGTGCAGAACTTGGGGGGTGTCCTGTAGAAACTGCATGAACCTGAAGACTTTGAAGTAAAAGGATGAAGGTGACAAGTCCAAAGTAAAGAAAGGCCGATGCAAGAGGCCTCAACTTTAACCAAGCCATACATAAAGATGATTTGGGAGCTTTACTTCCAGGTAATCCTTCTTAGTGATACCTCCGGAATCTGGAAGATAAGAAACAAAAATCCTGTTGGTCAATGGCTTTTATATATTAATCAATCAGCATCAATAATATTAAGTAGCAGGTAAGATCAATGAGAAACCTACATGAAATCTTTAAGGTGGTGACCAAGTTATTTTAGTGCTCTTATTGTTTTGAGCCCTGAGAGTCCCCTTCATGGTGTACAGCCATTACTTATTCTTTACATTACAGAGGGGCGGTACCAGAGTTGGGCAGTGTGTAGATAACTAAAGGAAGCAGTACCCGTGTGTGCTGGCAATTATAGCACAACACCTACTCTTCTCTGCTATGCTATGACATAATACTGGCACAATTGCACTGAACATGCTGCACTCTATGGGGGGATGATTTAGACTACTATCTATGACATGTGGAAGGAGATTAAGGGTTACTGATGCTAAGGCACTATGTGAGCTGAATGAGATACACAGCATTGTAAGGAAGGGGTTAAGCAATGTACTACTGCTGAAATGAGAGGGGTGCCTTGAATTGCCTATCGGGGATCGTTTGGAGAAGGACACAGCTTGCAGGATTTTCTCCCTCTTCTGCACATAACACATGCTAGGCCCCACCTACTTCCTATGTTTTGTCTTGATCTAGCTGTTACTATAGAAAGATTTACCCTAACAGCAGACAATGCCTATTGAAGGAAGGGAAACCTAGTGGCCAAGACTTTTTCTTTGGGTAAAATAGCCATTTTTTTGGTAAATAATTACAAAAATATTAGAAAGCACATAGGCCATCAAACAGAGGGAAGTAGTTTAAAACAGATATACTATTTTTTCACTGTTAAGCCTCATACCACACAGGTGAGAAATGTGCATGCTGTATTGGATACCACAGTACCATAGTAGTATATAGTACCTCCACTAGAAGCATCAAATCTTGTTTTTAATAATGCCATACCACAATGCAGTATGGGGGCACCATACATCTGCTTTAGAGATGGCATATTTCCACCATACAAACCCACACTGGCATTTAGCACCACTATGATAAAGCCCCTCATGTATCACTCCTTTCTTAATATTATGCCAGATTTTTTTCTTAATATTTTAGCCCTACGCAACCATATATTTCAGAGAGTTTAGCCCAATAATACAGCCTGTTTTTGTGAAAGCCTACCCTCTTAGAGTCAAAGCTAGCAATTAAATGCTACTAAGCAATCCGATTCAACTTCAATGAGCGACATCTTCTTCTCTGCACCCAGCCGCTCTGACAGTCAATTATTGTAGTAATGGACAATAGTATTGATTAATTAACCAGCTAATTGAATAAAGCATCTCAGGCAGCTTTATTCCATTTTACCATCAGCCATTTTATACATACATACATACTACTTTGCAAGGCTAGCAACGTGCATTGTTAACTAGCATTCATGTACTTATGTTATTTTATGGGTGACTGCATAGAGAAATGCTTATGTTACATTTACCACTTAAGTAATCCATGGCAAGAGATGAAAACATGAACAGAATTGTGCTAATGATCACCATTAGGACACACAGAGTCAAGGATTAAAGAGACTGTCCAAACTAGACACCCCTGTCCGAAAGTCTTTATAGACTGATATGGAGGGAGGTCTCACGTTCAGGTTTCACCTCTAATAGCCACAGCAGCTCCAAGTGATTAAACGGCCGTATTTGGCCGTTACAGCCCATAATAGTTTCGTGTAATAGAAGACAATGATCAGCCGACATGCAGACCGCCACGGTCTCCTATGGGATGCCTGGACAATCTGATGATCACCTGGGCAGCCCCCACTCCCGAGCTCCCTGCACCCTATGGCTAATACACACTCCTCTTCCGCCTGTAATAGCACGGGCAGTGGGCGGGGGAACGTGGAGCAAGTGAACGCTGACCTGACAGGTCGCCCCGTATAAGGGGGCTTAAGTAAGACCAAAGGTTACATGGTCGATTATGCATCTGAGTGGTCACTATGTGATACCACTAGGGATGGTCCGAACCTGCCGAGGTTCGGGTTCGTATGAACCCGAACGCTCGGCAGCAGATTGTCCACGGAGCGGGCAGACAGCGGGAGGAACGCCTGGAAAACTGGGATACAGCCTTTGGCTATGGCTGTATCCCAGTTTTCCAGGCGGTCCTCCCGCTGGATCCGCTCGCTCCACGGAGCGGGCAGACAGCGGGAATCATTACCGAGGGTTCGGGTTCATTTTTACTAGTCCAAATGAACAACGGGATAGCTAAAGCGAACTTATACTTGTATTCCCATTAAGATACACTCTTTAATTATCTACTGAATGATAAGTGTCTGGTGGGGTGAGAAGTAGAGATGAGCAAACTTTTCAAAACTTCCAGATTTTTTTTTAAAAAGTCCAGTTCGACCCAATTTCGGATTTCTTCGGATTTCATAGTTTAAAGCATCTATATGATACGGGGGTAGTGTATTTGGTTGAATTTAGGGCTGTACATGTCAGTAACATCATTATCTTTTCAATATCTCAAAGTAAATTTTTTTTTTTAGACTTCAATATTCACCATAACAGGGTCTATGCAGGAAACTCACCATTACAGGGTCTATGCAGGAAAAAGGTGACAAATGCAGTGTTTTATAGAGTTTTATTCTACACACATGCACAAGGTATATATTTGTGCCTCAGGAAAACACCTATGTCATATACACTCTTGCAAGGGTGACAGTATAGTACTTGTATATCTGTATAGCACGTTTTTGTTCTGTGCACCCTTTGCTCTCCTATGCCTAAACTACCTATCTTTTGGCCTCTCTATTTTTCTCTCCGCTTTCCTAATAATCTTTTTGTCTTTGCTTTTGTACAAAAGACAAACAGTACAGCAGCGTGCAGCAGCAGCGTTTTGTCACTGACGAGCTCTGTGCACTGATAACAGTCTCCTTCCTCTCTCTGCGCAGACTGCCTCATGCGGTCATGTGACCACTCCTCCTAAAGCAATACCGACATCACACAGGTGGTGGGCTAGTCCAACATCCCTGCTAATTGGAAGTGTTCCAGGCATCACGGGAAAGTGCTTTTCCCGTCCAGAACACTTCCTGCATTCTAAAAGGGTGGCTACCATTTTAGAAAGCAAGAAAAAAATAAATAAATAAATTCGGAGCAGACTTCCAAAAATCTGAATCCAACCGGACTCGGACTTTTGGAAAAATCTGAACCGGAACCCAAACCAGCCGAACCGGTTCGCTCATCTCTAATGAGAAGGAGTACCAAATCTCAACTGTATGAAGGGCAGTTAGAGTCCTGTATTCTGCCATCTTAATACAGCCCACAGTTGAATGGAGTGGCAGCTTATATGTCACCCCATTCAAATTAAGAGACATGGAAGGCCTGTCCTTGTGAGCCAGTACCCCTACCAAAATGTGGTATCACATGGTGCCTACTCAAATTTACAAGTGACCATAGAACCTTTGGTCATGCCAAGTCAACCTGAGCTGCTCTGGTGGGAAAACTTTTTTAATAAAATCAATAAAGTTAAAGAGTACCTGTCATGAAAAAAAAAATGTTTTGGCATGTCAAACGTTTTGATCAATCGGGGTCTTGTATGAAATATTCAGTGATTCTTTGCTTACTGGTATTGTGCCGAGGGACTGGCATAAGGCAAATGTAGTGCCGATCTTCAAAAAGGGCTCTCGAACTTCCCCAGGTAACTATAGACCTGTAAGCTTAACGTTCATTGTGGGGAAACTATTTGAGGGGCTTATAAGGGACTACATCCAGGAATATGTAGTGGCTAATAGTATTATAAGTGATAACCAGCATGGTTTTACTAAGGACAGAAGCTGTCAAACCAACCTAATATGTTTCTATGAAGAGGTAAGTAGAAGCCTGGATGGCGGCGCAGCTGTGGATATCGTGTACCTGGATTTTGCAAAAGCGTTTGACACAGTTCCTCATGGACGTCTGATGGGTAAGTTAAAGTCTATCGGTTTGGAAAATTTAAAGTGTAACTGGATTGAAAACTGGCTTAAAAATCGTACCCAGAGAGTGGTGGTCAATGATTCCTACTCCGAATGGTCCCCGGTAATAAGTGGTGTACCCCAAGGGTCAGTACTGGGCCTCTTCTGTTTAACTTGTTTATTAATGATATTGAGAATGGAATTAACAGCAATGTTTCTATCTTTGCAGATGACACCAAGCTTTGTAGTACAGTACAGTCTATGGAGGATGTGCAGATGTTACAAGCTGACTTAGACACACTGAGTGTTTGGGCGTCCACTTGGCAAATGAGGTTCAATGTGGATAAATGTAAAGTTATGCACCTGGGTACTAATAACCCGCATGCATCATATGTCCTGGGGGGAGTTACACTGGGAGAGTCGCTGATGGAGAAGGATCTGGGTGTACTTGTAGATAATAGACTACAGAACAGTACACAATGTCAGTCAGCTGCTTCTAAAGCCAGCAGGATATTGTCATGCATTAAAACAGGTATGGACTCTCGGGACAGGGATATAATATTACCGCTCTATAAAGCCTTGGTGCGGCCTCATCTGGAGTATGCTGATCAGTTTTGGAACCCGATTCATAAAAAGGATGTTCTAGAGCTGGAAAGGGTACAAAGACGGGCAACTAAACTAATAAGGGGAATGGAGCATCTTAGTTATGAGGAGAGATTAAAAGAATTACATTTGTTTAATCTGGAGAAGAGACGTTTAAGGGGAGATATGATTAACTTATTTAAATATATAAATGGCCCCTACAAGAGATATGGGGAAAAGATGTTCCAGGTAAAACCCCCTCAAAGGACAAGAGGGCACTGCCTCCACCTGGAGAGACAAGGGGGCGCTGCCTCCGCCTGGAGAAACAAGGGGGCACTGCCTCCACCTGGAGAAAAAAAGGTTCAATCTCCGGAGGCGACAAGCCTTCTTTACCATGAGAACTGTGAATCTGTGGAACAGTCTACCACAGGATCTGGTCACAGCAAAAACAGTAGAGGGCTTCAAAACCGGCCTAGACAAGTTCTTAGAGCAAAATAATATAAATGCATATGTATAGAACCTATCACCCCTCCCCCTTCCCTGTATCCATCCCCTCCTTGGTTGAACTTGATGGACATGTGTCTTTTTTCAACCGTATTAACTATGTAACTATGTAACTATGTAACTATGAGACAGGAAAAGTCCATGCACAGTTTTATTACTCCCGACTATGTGTTATATGACCTGGATGGCCACATAATGTCTATAGGGCAAACCAAGTAGAACAATGACACAGTCGGCAATGCATGTCTCCCAGCTCATTCTCCTGTTATGAACACTTAGTTGGCTTCCTGTGAAACTGAAACTACTTTGTGTATCTTAGGGACACTTAACAGTAGGGCCCCTGGTACACTGATCTAAATTCTAGGCCACATCCTTTCCACAACTGCGGACAGTATAGGATTATTGATTTCTATGGGGGCCACAATCTGCAAAAGAACTGTCGTCATTTGGTCCATATTTGTGAAACTACCTTGAAAAATAGAAAATCAATAATTCTGCAAATACAGAAGAATTGTGGATGTTTCACAGTTCACAAACAATATAGTACTGTGCAAAGGCTTTAGCCCTACTATATTGTGAATAGTAGTAGCAATGATAGTCTCTGGACGTGCTTCTTAATATGTAAGCACTATATGAGCAACATTAGTACAAATGGGCCTTAAAGGGGCTATCCAGCAATAGAAAAACATTGCCAGTTCCTTCCACAGACGGGCACCACTCTTGTCTCCAGTTTGGATGGGGTTGTTCAGTTCAGTTCGGTTCCATTGAAGTGACTGGAGCTTAAAGCGAATGTACCATCAGGTACATAGCTTTACGTTTTTTTTAAATAAATTGTTTATTTAAGATTTTTCAAAAACAAAGCATCATTTAGATATATGCAGTCATAAAGCATACAGCAAAGAGGTGATGTGAACATAAGAAATAATGTCTACAACAAACAACTGGCCAATAAGTATCGGAGTCCAAGAGAACAATCAAAAGCCAAACTCTCTAAGTATTTTACATGAATGGATCTGCCCTGTTCTGAACCAGTGCCCAGTTCCTGCGCTCGGCGCCGGTCTATTCCCGGGTACCAGCCCAGCGTAAAGTAATGGAGGCGGGCCCCCGGCTGGCTCCCAGTGTGATGATCTGCCCTCCCATTAGAATCAATGGAGCCTCATAACAGAGGGGAGGGCAGATCGTCACACTGGGGGCCGGGCGGCCCACCTCCAGTGCTTCACACCGAGCTGGTGCCCGGCAATAGACCAGTGCCGGTTCAGAAAAAGGAACGCAAACATTCCCTTTTACTGCAAACCACACCTGAACTGGAGACAAGAGAGGTGCCGTCTCTGGAAGAAAGTGGCCATGTTTTTCTAAGCCTCAATAACCTCTTTAATGAACTCTTTTCCTCTAATGTTTTTATATTTATTTTCATTCTTCTTGAGATTAGTTACAAGAGGAATGCTAATGACAGACAGTCTTGATGTCGTCCACGTGGCTCAAGTTGTCAGCCACATTTCTCTTACATAACCTAACCTGTTTTCCTGGATTAAAGTGACTATTCACTGAAGAATTTATATTTTACAGATTTTGTCGTTTATCTCCACAGTTCAGAATGATCTGACAGGTGACACTTTTAAAATACTGTGGTGGCAAATATATAATTCAAGTGTTCTTACAGTAACACTGACACCCTAGAACAGTGTTTTTCAACCAGTGTGCCGCGGCACACTAGTGTGCCGTGACACATGGTCGGGTGTGCCGCGGGCGCCGTCCCCCTCACCTACTGGCCCGAACATCCCCAGGTTTCTCTCCCCTCTCATCCCCATCCCTGCTCACCTTCCCTGAGATGCTCGCCGCGGGTGCCGTCCCCCTCACCTACTACCGGACGCGCTCCTCCAATCAGGGGAGACTGGGAGCGTGGTGCGCTGCGGCAAGCCGTAGCGCACATGTTGATTGGATGCGTGCATCACGGCCCGCCGCAGCGCACCACGCTCCCGGTCTCCCCTGATTGGAGGAGCGCGTCCGGTAGTAGGTGAGGGGGACGGCACCCGCGGCGAGCATCTCAGGGAAGGTGAGCAGGGATGGGGATGAAACGGGAGAGAAGCAGAGGGGAGAGAAACCTGGGGATGGGGGAGAAGCAGGGGGATGAGAAACCTGGGGATGGGGGAGAAGCAGGGGGATGAGAAACCTGGGGATGGGGAGAAGCAGGGGGATGAGAAACCTGGGGATGGGGAGAAGCAGGGGGAGAGAAACCTGGGGATGGGGGAGAAGCAGGGGGATGAGAAACCTGGGGATGGGGAGAAGCAGGGGGAGAGAAACCTGGGGATGGGGGAGAAGCAGGGGGATGAGAAACCTGGGGATGGGAGAGAAGCAGGGGGAGAGAAACCTGGGGATGGGGGAGAAGCAGGGGGATGAGAAACCTGGGGATGGGGGAGAAGCAGGGGGATGAGAAACCTGGGGATGGGGGAGAAGCAGGGGGATGAGAAACCTGGGGATGGGGAGAAGCAGGGGGAGAGAAACCTGGTGATGGGGAGAAGCAGGGGGAGAGAAACCTGGGGATGGGGGAGAAGCAGGGGGATGAGAAACCTGGGGATGGGAGAGAAGCAGGGGGAGAGAAACCTGGGGATGGGGGAGAAGCAGGGGGATGAGAAACCTGGGGATGGGGAGAAGCAGGGGGAGAGAAACCTGGTGATGGGGAGAAGCAGGGGGAGAGAAACCTGGGGATGGGGGAGAAGCAGGGGGGAGAGAAACCTGGGGATGGGGGAGAAGCAGAGGGGAGAGAAACCTGGGGATGGGGGAGAAGCAGGGGGATGAGAAACCTGGGGATGGGGGAGAAGCAGGGGGATGAGAAACCTGGGGATGGGAGAGAAGCAGGGGGAGAGAAACCTGGGGATGGGGGAGAAGCAGGGGGATGAGAAACCTGGGGATGGGGAGAAGCAGGGGGAGAGAAACCTGGTGATGGGGAGAAGCAGGGGGAGAGAAACCTGGGGATGGGGGAGAAGCAGGGGGGAGAGAAACCTGGGGATGGGGGAGAAGCAGAGGGGAGAGAAACCTGGGGATGGGGGAGAAGCAGGGGGATGAGAAACCTGGGGATGGGAGAGAAGCAGGGGGAGAGAAACCTGGGGATGGGGGAGAAGCAGGGGGATGAGAAACCTGGGGATGGGGAGAAGCAGGGGGAGAGAAACCTGGTGATGGGGAGAAGCAGGGGGAGAGAAACCTGGGGATGGGGGAGAAGCAGGGGGGAGAGAAACCTGGGGATGGGGGAGAAGCAGAGGGGAGAGAAACCTGGGGATGGGGGAGAAGCAGGGGGATGAGAAACCTGGGGATGGGGGAGAAGCAGGGGGATGAGAAACCTGGGGATGGGGAGAAGCAGGGGGAGAGAAACCTGGGGATGGGGAGAAGCAGGGGGAGAGAAACCTGGGGATGGGGAGAAGCAGAGGGGAGAGAAACCTGGGGATGGGGAGAAGCAGGGGGAGAGAAACCTGGGGATGGGGAGAAGCAGAGGGGAGAGAAACCTGGGTATGGGGGAGAAGCAGGGGGATGATAAACCTGGGGATGGGGGAGAAGCAGGGGGAGAGAAACCTGGGGATGGGGGAGAAACAGGGGAGAGAGAAGTTTGGTGGAGAGAAGCATGGGGGAGAGAAGCACAGGAGAGAAGCACAGGGAAGAGAAGTATGGTGGAGAGAAGCACAGGAGAGAAGCACGGGGGAGAGAAGCACAGGAGAGAAGCACGGGGGAGAGAATTATGGTGGAGAGAAGCACAGGAGAGAAGCACGGGGGAGAGAAGTATGGTGGAGAGAAGCACAGGAGAGAAGCACGGGGGAGAGAATTATGGTGGAGAGAAGCACAGGAGAGAAGCACGGGGGAGAGAAGCACAGGAGAGAAGCACGGGGGAGAGAAGTATGGTGGAGAGAAGCACAGGAGAGAAGCACGGGGGAGAGAAGCACAGGAGAGAAGCGGGGGGAGAAGTATGGTGGAGAGAAGCACAGGAGAGAAGTAGGGGGGGAGAAGAAAACAGGCCCAGGTTTCGCACTGAGTATAAATACATTTAGAATCTATATTATTAACTCTATGTATAATATGAACTGTTTTAGTGCCATTTTCGTTGGTGGTGTGCCCCGGGATTTTTTAAGTATAAAAAGTGTGCCGCGGCTCAAAAAAGGTTGAAAATCACTGCCCTAGAAGACAGACTGAGGAGACAGAGGATAATAGTGTAATTGCCTACATAAAAAAAGCCAAGCTGCCTACAGCGGGAGGAAAACCTAAAAGCAACAAGTAAAAGAAGTATGACAGCTATCATAGCCAGTATTGTTACGAGGGAGACTACCAAGAGATCGACTAAGACAGCTTTGAAGTAAAGATTTCAACAAACAAAAAGAAAAAAAAAAAGGAAAGTTATAGGTTTTTGTGCAAATCTAAAAATATAAGCAAAAGCTTTTGAAAAGAAAGAGAAAAACAACAATGAAAAGATTAATTGTAACAAGTGTAATTCATATAAAGTAGTATTGAGTTCAAAGAGATCTTCGTCTGTGCAGCCAATGCTTTGTATTGTTCAGTGTCTCCTATTCTTTCCTGTTTACAGCACCTATACAGAACAAGGTGTCCCCAAGCTAACAGACTGTATGAAAGCCCTTTGTAGTCTTATCATGCAATCCTCTTCTGCTAACATGCCACATGTATATTAGCAAGAAGTAACTGACAGATGGAAAGAAAGGTGATTACAGTATCAGACTACACAAGGTTTCGCTTGTAGTCTGTAACCATGGAGATAGACAGGAATGTTTCCATTTTTTTTCATAATACATTTTAAACATTCCTTTCACTTGCTAATGCCCCTATTCCACAGGTCGTTTAGAGGAGCAAACGAGCACTCTCAGCGCTCGTTTGCTCCTCGTTCCCCGCTCGCTGCCGCCGCTAGTCAACGCGGCTGCAGCGAGCGGGTGAGTGCGAGATGGGGCGGCGGGGAGCTGCGGGGGGGCTGCTCGGAGGATCGCTGATCGGCCGGGCAGCCCATAAGATACAGCAGCGCCTGCTGCTGACACTCCTATTCAACGGAGCGACGGCAGCAGATCGCTGCTATATCAGTCGCTTGTTTTTCAACATGTTGAAAAACAAGCGACTGCAACGATCAGCCGACATGAACGATGTCGGCTGATCGTTGCACTCTATTCCACCGGGCGATTATCGTCCGTAGCGGCCGATATCGGCCGAATACGAACGATAATCGTTCCGTGGAATTGGGCCTTAAGTGATGGTCTGGGTCCCTGGCTTGCTGCAATCTCCTTCCCACTGCAGGAGATGAGCTCTATAGAAAGTCTAACAAGTCCTGCAGTGAGACAGAGATCATAACAAACCAAGGGAGAGTTTTGCCCAGCTGTGTACTTTTCCCAACTAATTCTAATGCCTGGTGGGGGTCTGAACACCTAGACCCCAACAGATCCCAATCCAGCCCACAGTTAAAAAGTTCCAAAATTTCTTTGCAAGGGCTGTTTTTGCACAAATATTTTGTGACCCTCTTGACAAATATACCTGTCACAGAGAGGATAATGCCCCCCCCCTTTATTTTGGATGTTCCTAATGATTTTAATGTTGGAGTCTAATTTCACAGTCATTGTAGATTTTTGTCAAACAATGTATTATGAATGTATGGATTTTTTCCATGAACTTTAATTTTCCATGAAATTTAATTTTTACACAGCCTATTAAGTGGATTACAGTTCTACAGTTGCAACAAAAAAAAAAACTGACATTTTTTAAGAAACTGTATCTAATAAATGTGCCCAAACATCCATAACACCCAAACCATGTCCACTGTTTTAAAAAAAATTGTGGTGAGGAAACATCTGCCATATATATGCTCTTCTGCGGGGCCATCTAAACAGCATTATGGGCCCAGGGGTGTGAACTTGGCCCCCCACGGCGCACGTACAATGATTGGGTCTGTCGGCCTCTCGTCGCAGGGATTTGTGAAACGTAGCCTCTAGTATGTGCAAAGGGAGGTATGGGTGGGGGGAGGGGAGACAGCTCCCTGTGGTACGGTCCGTAGCCCCCTTCTTACAAGGGAGAATGACATGGAGAGGCAGAAGAGCGAATTGCTCATCACACCTTTGTCTGTCATAATTAGTCAGTGTTTTACAGTCAGTTCAGAGCACAGAGGGCCCCCCCCCCCATGAGTCATGGGCCCCTGGGCAGCTGCCTACCCTGCCCAATAGGGAAGAAAGCTCTGCTCTCCTGTGAACATAACATTATGTGATCTAGGCTTATCTGTAGGGAGTCTATGAGCTTAGACTTCAATACACACACACGGCCTAGACTTTTGACAAAGACTGGATACCTCTAACAATTCTTTAGAAAATATATGGGAAGATATGTGACTATCAAGTCAAATGTGGTTACTAACCATAAAGCTCACTGCTCTGATATGCTTACATAGAATACTATAGTACTGAATGTTAAATAAAATGGGTACACTGGTTCCATTGGCCTGGGGCTGACAGATCAGTACTTGTAAGGTGTCTGCGTCCCTTGTGCAAGACTCCAGTCTCCTGTAATCAGCATAAAGCTGAATAGTTTTTAGTGATATGGTCTAAGGCAGATCAGCCCCTATATCTAGTCGCAGCATCTACCTGTGTCGCTGACCAGCCAAGGGCGGAAATGTGTTCTGAAGAGCAGAAGAGAACTGCCATAGTGTCGCTGCCTATGAAAGGGTCTGGGGATCCACGATGAAAAAAACGTTACACACCGCACTGTTATATAAGCAACAAGAAGCAATCACATCAGACAACAAAATGATGATATGAGTCACAATATGAATCACCGGTGTTTAAAATAGCTGCGCCGAATTCCTACACACTGCAGAAAATGGCCACTTTTACATAAGTGACTGGTGAGTAAGCAGATCATTAGCTTCTGCCTTCAATATCTCACTTCAAGCCACTTTTTTTTGGAATGAAACATTAAAGGGGCTACCGGGATATTTTTTCTGCTTTCTCATAGAAACCAAGTGCTCTTCATACCAAGTTTTTGATATACAATCAACACATATGCTGGGAAAGGTATCGCTCTACATGTTAAACATGTCCATAGCGTTAGATGGCGCAATGTTAAGTATGGCATTTGCAATGGGTACTCAATTACATGTCTACATCACCTTGTGTAATAGGGCCAAAGATCAACTTGTTAGTCGGCTAATCTGTGGCACTACTACACAGGGTGATGTCGGCCTGTTCAGCCAATAATCAACCTGTGCATTAGAGCACTTAAAGCTGCCACGGTATCCGTTTAAAAGATGCCTATAAAGTCTGGTAGCAAATGTTCATTCGTCAGCTGATCTATGTTTTGACCGATCAAAAATGATCAGCCGCCGGCCACATATCCTTCCCCCCCCCCACCATGTAGGGTTGGGGAGCCATCTGATTTACAGGGTGGCTCGAGACAACTAATATGATCCTTTAAGCAAATGAACAACTAAGAGGACAGCCTATATCACTTTCAACTGGATACCTGAATCTGGAACAAAAAAAAAAAAAACTGATAAACCACACCAGACCTAAGGATCCTCAACTATATAAGACCCTACCTTTTGGTAATTTTCCGTGCAGCGGATTATGTACAATCTCAGGTCTCCTACTGTAATGAAGTGTCAAAGAGGAGTTGTTTGTGCCACACTCTGGCACGCCTAACCACTCCTTCCTCCGCTCTCTTCTTCATGAATAATCAATGCTCCCCGGCCTCCCGCTCGCTCAGCTGTCAGCCAGTGTCTCTGATTGTAGATCAGTCCTCTGTAGACAGTTTATGTCTGAACAAAACCCTCAGATGTAGTTGAATCTCTCATCCTAAATGTGTTGGAGCTGTGGTCTAGGGGTAACTCATCTGTCTAGAGTCCTTTCTCTGGTTAAATCCCCTAATGGAAATTAAAAAGAAGTCTTTTTTTCTTTTTCTTTCTCATTATTGTATCAGTTTAAAGGCTATGTTCACACTCAGTGTTTTTGCTCGTTATTTGGCTCCTCATACTGCAACCAAAATCAGGAATAGATTGAAAACACAGAAAGACTATGTTCACACATTGCTGAAATTGAGCGGATGGTCACCACTTAAAAGCAAATTATGGTGGTTGTTTTAAAATAATGGTAAATACATAGTCTTAAAAATTATACAGTAATGAGAAGGGGGAAAAAAGACATCTATTTCATTTCCATCAGGGGATTTGAACCAGAGAATGAACTGCTGGCAGGTCTCCAGACAGATGATTCAACTACATCTAAGTGTTTCTGTTTCTTTAGACATAAACTGCCTACAGAGGACTGATCTGCAATCAGAGACACTGGCTAACAGCTGAGCGAGCAGAGGCTGGGCAGCATTGATTATTCATGAGTAAGAGGGAGGAGGGAGGAGGAAGGAGGGGTGAGGCTGCCAGAGTGTGGCACAAACAATGATCACTAGGGGACTGCCAGAGTTCCGTTCGGGTTCGTACGAACCCGAACTCTCGGTAATGATTCCCGCTGTCTGCCCGCTCTGTGCAGCGGGCGGATCCAGTGGGAGGACCGCCTGGAAAACTGGGATACAGCCATAGCCATTGGCTGTATCCCAGTTTTCCAGGCGGTCCTCCCGCTGTATCCACCCGCTCCACGGAGCGGGCAGACAGCGGGAATCTGATGCCGAGCGTTTGGGTTCGGACCATCCATAACTGCCAGCTACAACACACAGTCAGCACCTTAGGTAGGGCCTGGGAGCTGACACATTCCCTTTAAGACTAGCATCTTATATGCCGGTCTTAATAAATCCCCCAGAATTAGAAGTTATCTGTATGTAGAGGCTCACTTTAAGTTTTATGGCAGCGGTTAATGTTAAATAGTTTATTGCAGACAGCACTTTCAGATGGCATCATTGTACATGCAGAGCATAAACTGTGTGTGCAAGCGACCTTAAGTAATAGTGAATTACCGTATAAGAGCCGACCTTGGGGACTGAAAAAATATTTATGGTACTCTAAATAAAAAGTGCATTACTCGCTCCATTCCGCCCGGCTGAAAAATGACCATAGTACAACATAGAGCGGCATGAATAAACACTTCCAAGCAGCCTCAAGCTTCCCCTGATTGAACGGAGAGTAAAGACATTCATTATCATGACTGGTCAGATATTAGAGCTGCTGACCCTGAATGGCCCCTAACCCTTATCCTGGGGCCGGTAAAGAAAACACAGTTCTAGAAGGACTTCTTATTGGTTATTTATATTACTTAGCCAGGAAAACGCTGCATTTTGGGATAAGCATACGATAATACTCTGTCTTAGGTGACAGCTACAGAAGTGTTGCCCTTTCCCATAGTACAGTGAATTTAAGTCACATAGATCTGTGTTGTTACAGTTTTTCTTTCCACCACAGACAACGCAATGCTCATCAGCTAGCCGAAAGGAAACAACTAAATCAATTCAATTTAATAAGACTAATTGATCTGTGGTCCGAGGGAATTTTGTTTTCAAGAAGAACAGTTATTTTATGTCTAGAAAGTATTCAGTAAGATACATTATGTTCCTGTGGTTTCCGATAAAGATTATTTGGATCCATTATATTGATTTTAGGCTTTTTTTTTTTTTTTTGTGTCAGTGTCCTAAAAAAAAAAAATCTGGGAAACTCTACGGAAAAACCCATGAACAAGGATTTTTCTGGAATTTATTTAAAATCGATTAAGGCCCTCTTCCACTATTTTAGCGGATGTTAATTTTTTTTGATAGTTTTGGACAATTTTCAAAAAAAGAGGCGTGACTTAGTGAAAGGGGCAGGGCCTATCGCAGACTGAGGGGTTTCGTTTATGGCAGAAATTTTTGGGGAGAGCTATGTTATAGCTGGCATAGATTTCAGTTTGTGGTGCACTAACATCCCAAGATGCACCAAATGTAGTACCAGGCGCACATCTCCTAAAGTTGCTTTCTTCCAAAAACAGCCACACATCTCTCATCAGGCTGTGCATTGTATTACAGCTCAGGTCTATTCCCGTCAGGGGAACTATCCCTGCTTGATCAGTCAGGGTTCACTTTCAGGGATGGGAGGAGAAGCGAGGATCTTCCCTCCCCCTCCCATTCCTGTCCTTGTTTAATTGTTTGCCGGCTGGAAGCCGAACCCTTGTTATCAATCAAGCATATATATAGGTATCATGTTTCTCCCTAACCTACCAGTGTCAGCAGTTTAGAACTTGAATTTCAGTAAATACAGTTTTTGTACACTTGGACACAAAGTAGTTTAGGGACTAAACAATATATTACATGTATAACAAGATACTGTAAGCACTAAGTCACATATAACAAGGATATAGACCTCAGCACTCCCACTCGTCTAATTTAGACCATAGGATCGGTGTATCCCTTCCCGTCTTTTTCCGACCAATTGCCACCGGAGGTGCTCTCCCAAAGTAAACAGTCAATAGTGATGTAAATCGTACTCACAAGAAGTCAACGGAGGCACTCAGCGGTATTGGGAAAGTATAAATTTCTTTTATTCCTTCATGTGGCAACAAGCATGAGTAGTGGATGAATGATAGGCGACAGCTGTTTCGCACATCACAGCGTGCTTCGTCACAGCCCTGTGTAATATGAATGAGAACACTGCTCACTAACCTGTGTGCACCTATATCGAGTTCCAGTTCTAGTGTGCGGTATTGTAGATTGCAGTCGTTCAGATTGATTTTTGGTAAAAGATTCTTGTAGTTAATTTGTTGGAGTTCAGGTATTTGCAATTCAAATCCAAGTAGGTAGAGTCGGCAAGTTAAGTGTCCCAGCCAGTGGTGCACACTCACTCACCTGTAGAGTGCTTGCACAAAATGAAAGCCTAGAAAGAGCAGAAAACCTTTGACGCTTTGAGAAGTCATGCTCCTTTTTTTGTTTCAAGAATATCCTAGGTATTTACCAAAGATCAATCTGAACACCTGTAATCCGCACACTAGAACTGGAACCCGATATATAGGTGCACACAGGTTAGTGAATGGTGTTCTTATTCATATTGCACTATGGCTAGAGGTTATCCATATGCTTGTACGCTGCAATTTAGGAGTGCGATTAGATCAGATGCTGTTAAAGCCCTATTACATGTATTCGGGCAATACCGACCTTTACGGACAATAACCGCTTTGTGTAATAGAAGACAGCGATCAGCCAACATGCACCATGTCGGCTAATCATAGTCTTTAAACAGGCTGAAACGTCAACTATCAGCCTGTTAATGATCTTCTGCCATCGCTCCGTGCAAGAGAAGCAGCAGCAGCAGACCGCCACTGTGTCCTATGGGCAGCCTGGTCGTTCTGACGATAACCTGGACGGCCCCTCCAAGCTCTTACCAGATCCTCCTTGCTCGCTGTCATTGCGCGTAATAGCACCGGCAGAGGGCGGGGAAAAAGAGGGAAAGCGAGCACTGACCTGAGAGGTCAGCGCTCGCTTGCTCTTCACATAGCCCCGTGTCATAGGGGCTTTAGTGACCAGAAATTTCTACACAGCCACCAAAATGGTTGACCACAGTTGTATCTTTCTTCAACTTTCAACACAAAAAGGAAGCTCCGGTGACAAAAACACTGCTGTTCCGACAAGTGAAATAGTACAGCAACATTTGTAAGCACATATTTGTTTTATTATTAAGGAAATTAATGGATTCCATTGCATTTTTTTCTTTAAAAATAATAACATGACATAGTTTGCAGTGGGGTGATCTGATACAGTGCATATGCTCCTTTGTATGTGACTCATTAACACAATTATTTTGATCATAATCTACTACTTATCCCCAGAGTTCCTTTCCACAAAGAGAAAGCTAAATTGGCAGCCACCGACAACTAAGTGGTTTGCACCTTCATGAAAAGCTATTGGCATTCATTCCGGCAAGTCAGCTTTCATTGGCTCTGTCCACAAAAGCTCATTGTGAAATCTGATGGAGTGTATTGACCATTTTTTGCTCTAAACTGCCAAATCACATTAAAGAAACAAAGTAGATGCCGCACGGACAGTCCTTACTGCATTATTAAAAAGGGCAAGAAGACAGAATATGCAGACAGTGCAAGCAGATGAAGCCCAGCTGAGGTGAGCAGCACTCATTGTGATGGTTTGTTATTTTAGGCGTCAGTTTCAATGATGGACTATAAAAGAAGATCCTTTCCGTTTTTTGCATAAGCAGAATACATGACTTTATAATCAACATCGGGTTTTAATAACTCAGTTCATCCAAGAATGAAGTGAGCAAAAGCGTGGCAGAGATTTACTAAAACGGCCTATTACTTAGTATGAAGTTAGATTAGACAGTCAACGGATATAGCAGATTTATCAGTGTCTAAATTTGAATCTTTAGACACTTAAGTTGAGCAAGTTTCGAACCCGAGAATGCGGCATTTCATCAGCGGTAGCTGCTGAAGTTGGATGAAGCCATAGGGAGTCCTGGAAAACATGGATACAGCCATAGGCCAAGCGTGCTCGAAGTTCACTCGGCTCTATTAGACACTGTTTTCTATGATTATACTACCCATTGTTTGGCTTACTCTATGCGAATATCTTCACCAAAAGTTGTATCTCTAGCCTCCCCCATCTGCATTTAAGTGGTTATTCAGTATCCCTACATTGCTGGAGTCAAAGAAAAGTCAAAAGAAAAAGTAATACTTACCTAACTCCAGTTCTTCGCAGGTCCTGCAGCAGCTCTCATTCAGCTTTTTATAGCCCACTGCTGCTCCTGTCTTCTGCTAGCTTCCAAGATGAGAGCTTGGGGCAGCACCTGCCCACTCAAACAGTCAGTGGCCTCGGCAGTGACCAGACTTGACTAGTAAGCGGCTGAGCAAGCAGGTCCTCCTTAGAGTTCTTGTCTAGAAAGCAGGCATCAAAGAACCATAACAAACTAAACGGAATTTTGGGTAGGTAAGTATTGCTTTTTTTCTAGTTTTCTATGGCCCTATGGTTGTTGTTATTTATTATTATTATTGTCAAATAGGGTGGGTGCTGCCAAACCATGTTAGCTGGAGTTTCACAGTGCACTAATGTTCTCTAGTAAAAGGTATGTTCTAACAAGTGTACAGATGTCTGAATTTGATTTCCTATTACTAGGCCATACCTGGTTCTATGTGAGACAATGGCGTCTAAAATGCTTACATAGGGGCCAATAGCTCTTACCGTCTAATAGGTGGCAAATACCGCTTTGAAATAGCGAATTGGCCATTAGTGAAACATCAGCTAGGCAAATCTTGCCAGATTCCTTTATCTCTATACATACATCCTATCAACCGCATAATTGTCTCCCTAGAGATTCTGACATCAAAGAGGCCTATTTCGTGAGCACAAGATTGTCATAAAAACTTAATATTTCTAAAAGCCTTGAGACCACCCAAAAAAATTATCATCATTTCAATGTCTCCTTTACCATAGTAAAGGAGGTAATAGATAGAAAGCATGGAGGCCATTGAATAACAGTGGAGTCCTCTGTAGATGAGACAAGGCTTTGGTAACCCTACTGAAAAACACCAGATCACTACCTAACCTCTATCGGGCAATAACAGAGACTTTATCTGATATACAATATTTGCATGAATAGTAAATAAACAGTAACAGAGAAATTGAGTGAAAGAGTTAAAAAAAATATACCATCCAAATTTGTAACTTAAAAAGGTTTTCATCCACCCCCCTCCTTTGGCCACAGCACTATGTAATACTCCTGGGTGGAATTACATAGAATATGCTGGATGGAGGGTAGTTAGAAAATGTTGAAAGTGAAAAAAAAAAAAAAAAGATTAAGATGTATTGATTTGCCATTTACAACGATCCCTTGATGAGCGAGACAGTGCGTGTGATTTACAAATCAATAGGCTATATTTGTTCAGGGCACCCAAATCCGAATACCAGCTAGGAGCTAACTTCACTAATTGTTTTCTCCTACCTGCTGAATAAGCACCTTCAAGGGAAAAAAGACTCATTTACTTCCTCAAATCATCTATCCACAATTCTCTACAACTTAATTCTTCTTAAAGGGGTACTCCGGCAAAAAAAATGTATTTCAAGTGGTGAGTTGTAAATTACTTCTATTTAGAAATCTCTTAAAACACATATCAGCTGCTGAGTGTCCTGCAGGAAGTGGTGTTTTCTTTTCCAGTCTGACACAGTGCTCTCTGCTGCCACCTCTGGAACTTCCAGATCAACAGCAAATCACCACAGAAAACCTCTTTCAAGACAAGACGACTGTGAGCAAATTTCTGTAGATATACTTGAATGCAATATGAAAGGGTTTATCTAAAGAGTAAAATGTATCCCCTATCCACAAGAGAACAGATGAGAGTTAATGTAGTGGCAGTCAAGCAAATACACTGTTGCTCCATTTAAAGTGACTCTGTACCCACAATCTTAACCCCCCAAAACCGCTTGTACCTTCGAATAGCTGCTTTTAATCCAAGATCTTTCCTGGGGTCAGTTCGGCAGGTGATGCAGTTATTGTCCTAAAGAACAACTTTTAAGCTTGCAGGCCTGTGTCAAACGGCCGTGGCCTAAATTTTGTATGCATTAGGCTGGCACACCCTCTCTGTCCCTCCTCCCCGCCCTCCTCATCATTAGGAATGCTCCAGGCAGATTGTCTCCTATTCATCAACTGTGTGAATACTGAACATGGGCTGGATCGTTAAGGCACCTGTTCAGACAGGAGAAAATGTTCCAGTGGCATTCCTAATGATGAAGAGGGCGGATAGGAGGGACAGAGGGGTGGTGCAAAGTTAGGGCACAGATACTCTAAGCCTCGGCCGTTGGGCATGGGGGTGCAATTTTAAAAGTTGTTTTTTAGGACAATAACTGCATCACCTGCCGAACGGACCCCAGGACAGATCTTGGATTAAAAGCAGCTATCCGAAGGTACAAGTGGTTTGGGGGGGTCAGATTGTGGGTATAGAGTCGCTTTAACCAGGGGGCAACTGACCTTTTTTCTCATGATCTGTGGAGGTTCCATCAGTCAGACTCATAAGATCAGACAGTTATCCCCTATCTGGCTAGTAAATAACTTTTGATCTTTGAATAACCCAGTTAAGCAAATTTCTAAAGAGTACCATTTAGCTGCTGCTAAGGGAAAGAAAGATATGTTGGTACCTTTCAACGTTTCAACCCCATGAGGGTCTTTGTATGCTTCACAAAGACCCATATGGGGTCGAAACGTCAGGTTTCATGTTCTGTACCTGGCTATGCTAATAATGCTTGGTAACCATACCATGGATGCTGGTACTGGTATTCTTTAAAGTAGTTATACAGAACTCTTATTGTAGCTCAATTCCATTCAAGTAAATGTGTGCACGTGGGGCACGGAGGCTAGCCGATTCTAACCCCATAAGGCCTTTTTAATGTAAAACCGGTAGATTCTCTGAATTTATCTTTAATAGTTAGGGTATGTGCACACTACAGAGGATGACCTGACATGGATTCCATTACTCGCCCCAACCCTCCCCCAAACACACACACACACACACACACACACAACTTGAATTTCCACTAGCCCCATAGACTCCACTCTATGGTAAGGCAGAATCCATGGCGGGTGACACTCCTGGATTCCGTAGTGTGCACATACTCTATACAGAGTACTAAATTCCCCAAACCTCCTCTATTTACTCATAACAAAGACCTATCTTTTGTAGACAATGCCTATCTATATCAAAAGGTATTGTTGCAACAAAATACAAAAACTTCCCAGTTTCTAAGCAACAACATAACCGAGCAAACACCTTTCAATCTATAAATTAGTGACACGCTCTCACGAAGTTCATCAGAGGTAACGCTGCGTTACATTTATCAGTAAACAAGCACTTGTCAAAACCATGTAAATTATACGCTACGTGCTAGAAAGTAATATTTGTGTGCGGGGAGGGGGGGTGGCGGGCAAACACTTTAATGAAAACAACATGCGACAAAGGAAACATTTCATGGCTTATAAACATTGAAGAGTTGGAAATGCTCTAAATGCCACCAATTTAGAGAACAGCCGGTCACAAGGATGGCTCAGGACTCCGGAGCTGGGGGTTGGCCTGGCATTTCACAGCCATCTGAACTATAAATAGAAGTGGGTTTCTATCATGTGCCAACCATGTTCGTTTACCCGCCAGCTGGCTCAACACGTATCTAGTGCACGAGCCATGCGTGCCCTCTCCACAAGCAATCGCGTGACCTCCCTGGTGACATTAACGTAGCTTCCTTGTCCAAGTCGTAATAAACTTGGAACCCATTAAGCCTTTCTGGTGGAAGGGCACGTCTTTAACACTATGCAAATGCCAATATTGATTTTGCTTTGGCTGAAATGAAACGAGCTACAAAACAAGATGAGGTTCTCTCCGCACATGGAAGGACGCAGACTATTCCACTGTGCACTTGATTTAAGTGCAAAACAAAACGTCCCTTATAATGCAAGGACACTGACATCCTGGTTATTATAGGTATAGTTGTGGCTATGTAAAATATTTGCTATAGATTTTTTGGCATTTACAATGACAATCATTTTTTTTATGCTAACCAGTAATAATTACGTTATAATGTCAATTTGATCGAAAACAAGATAATACAGCTACCCCTCGAGTTATAATGTTAATTTCAAGGATGACCACTGGAAATTGATAATAAAGTTAATGTCCAGGCCAAAACATGGAAACTGGAAATTGGTTCTGATGGCCCCTAATGAAGATCAGAAAGGCATTATAAGAAATAACTTAAGACTTATACCTTAAGTGCTATGTAAAAAAAAAGAAAAAAAAAAGCTATACTTACCTACCTCGCTCCTCTGCTACCACACAGCATTTCTGAGGTCACACTGTGGAATCACCTGCTCAGCCAATTAGTGATTACACTAGTGTCCTGCCTCAGCCACTAACTGGCAAGTGAACAACTCCACATGCAAACTCTGATCCAAAAAGTGCTGCGCAAGGGAGTAACCACAGTATAGCCTATTTTTTATTATAGCCCACACCTGAGCATAATTCTACATAAACACATATAGGGGCCCATGTATCATTGTATTTGTGCCATTATTCTGCCATATTTAGGTTTTTTTTGCAGGTCGTAAAATCTTACACATGATTAAGCAGTCTGCGTCATTTTTGAATTTTCCCGCTCGGTTGGGGCTTGGTTCTATTTTAGCTACTTTTTAAACCAAAATTTGTTATGTGTAAATTTTTGTGTTGCAAAAAATAATGATGCACCAGTACTCCAGGCGGAAAAATTGCAAAAAATGTATCAGGGCCTGTGCTCCTAATGATAAATTGTGCAGTGTGTGAATAGTGAGCAAGTACAAAAATTATTGTGCAAGCGATACATACCCCCCAAAGTGCTCACATGTTTGATACTGCATGTTTTTAGCCTAACTCCTGCTTGTTTTTGTGCTTCAGATTCATAACAAAAGACAAAACGTGCACCATCAAAACATGTAGCTAAAAACGTTGTACATGTGAAATAAACATAACAGCAAACATAAAGCAAGTCCTTACAGATTAAAGTAAGAAAAAGCTACTAGAAACTGTAAACCACTTTCATGCCAAGCACCCCATTAACCCTTACTGCCCTAAACTACTAGGGATATCTCCATTTTCCCCTACACCTTCTTGTACTATTTAAGATATAATGATTAACCCAACATCATTCCAGGCCATTAGGGTTGTAGCTATTATCCCTACCACTTCCATATACTAGTCAATCGTCACGTCGATTATTTGGGCGGATGGCGGAGTACCCATGAGACATCGTATTCAATCAATGTGACAGGCAGAACTTGGATTCCGCTTGAAATTCTGCACAAATTCCTTTGTGTGAAAGGGCCCTTACTGCCAATTTTATATTATATGTATATATTTATATTTGAGGAATAACAGCTGTTATTTGGCCTCAAAATGACAGCCAAAATAAAGATGGTGTGTGAACATATCCTTAAGGTGATTTTTACTATTTACTATTTGTATGGGTTTTTTTTTAATCAGCATTTTATCATGTGATAAAATGCTTTCATTAAGTGACATTGTTCCTGTCATTTTCCCACCCTAGATCTATCTACTTTTATCAGGCTGACTAAAATTGGACATATCTGAAGACTGTTTAGTCCAACTGGCCCAGCGATCTCCCAGAGCCGATATCTAATGATAGGTAAGTATATTAGAAAAGTGTTAACCTTGGTTAACCCTTTCCTAATACAAAAAAAAAAAATTCCCCCAGAAAACCCCTTTAACTTCAAACCAAAAAATAATTTTTGGCACAAATTTAACCATAATCCTGGCACATTTGCAATAGTAAGTTTGTGTGAACCCAAATAAAGAATCTTGGGTTTTAGGGTATGTGCACACTACAGAAACCGCGGATTCCACTGTTCGCGTCAACCTGTGCCATTGACTCCATTCTATGCAAAGGCTGAGTCCACCATTTGCCCAAATTGACTTGCGAGCGGGGGCGGTATCTGCAGCAGGTTATCTGCCCAAAGAATTGGCTTGCAAGTGGGAGTGAGCAGCGGATTCCGTAATGTGCACATACCCGCTAAAAAGGTGAGGGTCTCAAGTGGGAACCCATCTCCATTAGCCCATTCAGGCCCCTTCCATATGCCCTGTGTCTATTTCAACACCCTTATAAGAATCTTGGACGTTCTATAAAAACAACAGTATGTAACAGCACAGGGCCGCCACAAATCAATGTTCCCATGCACACTTCACCAGGCCCGATCTAAGCTCCAGAAATCAAAACACAAATCGTGTGGTTTAAAAAAAGATGCTGCTGCCGCCTTGAACTTTATTTCTGGTTTAATTTCTGAATCTTTAGTTCTGACCATTCTGGAAGGAAAAAAAAATCCCACTATTCACGTCAATCAGTTTATAATAAGGGGATATGCAAACCGGTAATCGCTCGGCAGGATTGTAAAGGAAAATAAAAGGTATATTAATGTAATTTGATATCTTGTTTACCACTACGCTGTACATTTCAGCCAATGTCTACCAAATTAGTCTAGAAGGATTCAATTTCCTTTTCAATAGGCCAGCAGTTGGCCGGTAGCCAGGACTATTGTAATTTTGCATTCACATATAAAAAAAAAAATTAAAAAAAAAGAACAAAGCCAAAAACAATGCTCCTACATTCTCCAAATCAAAATCACTTAGTCCTAAATGTATGGGTACCTGCCAACAATCAAGTCATTTCGGCATTCTTAAAGGTTCTTATCTGTAGTACATTAGGCGGCATGGTGTTTCTCTTAGATACACACGATGATGGTATGAATTATATTCCATATTTGTTCACAATTCACTTACTAAGTAAAGAGGTTAAGGTAAACTTGACCAGCATTGCTGTGAGGACTGTGGTTTCTATGGTAATTTGTGAGATGATGAAAAAGAAAGTCATTCATTCACTATGTCAGACATATTTAGAATGCACTACTGTACTCAAACTCTAAGTTTGAGAACACACACATATATATATATATATATATATATATATATATATATATATATATACACTCACCGACCACTTTATTAGGTACACCATGCTAGTAACGGGTTGGACCCCCTTTTGCCTTCAGAACTGCCTCAATTCTTCGTGGCATAGATACAACAAGGTGTTGGAAGCTTCCTCAGAGATTTTGGTCCATATTGACATGATGGCATCACACAGTTGCCGCAGATTTGTCGGCTGTACATCCATGATGCGAATCTCCCGTTCCACCACATCCCAAAGATGCTCTATTGGATTGAGATCTGGTGACTGTGGAGGCCATTTGAGTACAGTGAACTCATTGTCATGTTCAAGAAACCAGTCTGAGATGATTCTAGCTTTATGACATGGCGCATTATCCTGCTGAAAGTAGCCATCAGATGTTGGGTACATTGTGGTCATAAAGGGATGGACATGGTCAGCAACAATACTCAGGTAGGCTGTGGCGTTGCAACGATGCTCAATTGGTACCAAGGGGCCCAAAGAGTGCCAAGAAAATATTCCCCACACCATGACACCACCACCAGCCTGAACCGTTGATACAGGATGGATCCATGCTTTCATGTTGTTGACGCCAAATTCTGACCCTACCATCCGAATGTCGCAGCAGAAATCGAGACTCATCAGACCAGGCAACGTTTTTCCAATCTTCTACTGTCCAATTTCGATGAGCTTGTGCAAATTGTAGCCTCAGTTTCCTGTTCTTAGCTGAAAGGAGTGGCACCCGGTGTGGTCTTCTGCTGTAGCCCATCTGCCTCAAAGTTCGACGTACTGTGCGTTCAGAGATGCTCTTCTGCCTACCTTGGTTGTAACGGTTGGCTATTTGAGTCACTGTTGCCTTTCTATCAGCTCGAACCAGTCTGCCCATTCTACTCTGACCTCTGGCATCAACAAGGCATTTCCGCCCACAGAACTGCCGCTCACTGGATGTTTTTTCTTTTTCGGACCATTCTCTGTAAACCCTAGAGATGGTTGTGCGTGAAAATCCCAGTAGATCAGCAGTTTCTGAAATACTCAGACCAGCCCTTCTGGCACAAACAACCATGCCACGTTCAAAGGCACTCAAATCACCTTTCTTCCCCATACTGATGCTCGGTTTGAACTGCAGGAGATTGTCTTGACCATGTCTAAATGCCTAAATGCACAGAGTTGCCGCCATGTGATTGGCTGATTAGAAATTAAGTGGTAACGTGCAGTTGGACAGGTGTACCTAATAAAGTGGCCGGTGAGTGTATATGTATGTATGTATATATATATATATATATATATATATATATATATATATATATATATGTAAAATTATTTTAGAAAGTTTACTCTTTTTCTATTTTCAACACACTGTGAATAGCATGCAAATAAATAAATGAATATGCCCCTATTGTTCAGGATTGCTCATAATGCAATCTGGTGGATGGTACAGATGCTGCAATCACTTACTGTAGTTGGGCTGAAGACACAACACTTTTCCATGCTTTGATTTATCGAGATTGCTCGGTTAGCAGTTTGCATGACCCGATCTTTGTAATCAATGGTAATGGAAATTAAACTAGATCCTTTATGGCGCTGTCATTAATAGTCACCAGACATCTGACATTAATTGACAAAAGAAATAAAAGGGCACTCGGTTACCATTTTCTATTACCATGATGTGGGCTGCACTCCAAGGAAAACCTATTAACAACTTCTCAAAAACAGGAGGAGGTAGGACAGGGTCTTGGGACTAGATGACAGAAAGACAATACGGGCATCTTCTTTACACAGTAGGTATTTGTGGATATACAATGTTTCCATTAACAGGTCAATCACAGTGTTAGGCCATGTTCGGCCATGTTCACATGGCGTAACACACCAGCCGTTATGTGACCCAGCTGGGTCACAGAACGGCCTGTGTCAGAGAAGATCATCCCGGCCGGTACTGCATTAACAACCAGATAATCTTCACTTCTGCTGAATTCGGATGCGGGTATACCCTGTGTGCCCGCATTAAAATTCCCCGATGCACACAATAGAGCGTGCAGCCGGAGCTGCACGCTCCATTGTGTGAACTGACAGGTTCTCTGCGGCCGCTGTTCAATGAATTGACATGTCAGTTTTTGTGGGGCCGCTAGCGATCCTGGCCGGAGTGTATACACAGAGATTCCCTCTAGCTGCAGCACAATGTAAGTTCAGTATTAGTTGGCAACAACCTCCATGATTAATACTGAACTTATGTTGTGTGAACATAGCCTTATTATGAATGTAGCCAAACACACCAGCTAGACTACCACAACATCTATTTCTCATCTAACACTGCATTCACACTACGCAATTAGGTCTATATCTACTGGCAAAATATATTATATATATATATATATATAAATATATATATTTATATATATAAATATATATATATATATTTATATATATATATATATATATATATATATATATATATATATATATATATATATATATATATAAAGAAGAACAACAGCAGTTCTTAGACTTGAAAAGGCTGAAATCTTCTGGTTGACTACATTTTTGGGTCCTGCACAGAGATGGTTGGGTAATGGACTGAACATAGTCACAATAAGACAATATATAAGGTTGCACATTGGCATCTTTCTATGAAATGTTTCTTATGGAGAACCTGACATGGACGTAAAAACATGGCACGAATGCACCTGATTTCAATACCTGGTTAGTCCACCCATCTTTTTGGATCTTCAGAGTCTCTCCTATCAGTTTCTTCTTTCAAACCTTCACACGCAACCTCCAAAGCAGTCCTCATAAGAACTCCTTTTCTGAGGTCCTCTTATCTGCTCATCAAATGGCCATCACTAAGAATCTGCTTGTATACGCTCCATACAGTAAACTCATTGCCCCAGCACATCAGATTCTCTCTCACTATTCAAACACCCTGTAGTTTTTCTAGCTCCACCATACAGCACCTTCCACCATCACCTATTGTCTCTTTTCCCTGTACAGTATAGTATAAGTAAAGATGAGCGAACTGAAGTTCCGGAACAGAGATTAATTTCAAAAAGTTTGGAAAGATGGCGGCTGCACATTTAATAAACAAAAAATAATGTTTTTCTCACCTGCCCATGTCACCCTGGTATTGTCCTCCGGGTCTATGGCTCGTTCAGCCAAATCACTGAGACTGGACAGCGCCACGGCCAGTGATTGGCAGAGCAGGCTGTCACTCTTGTCTCTAGAGTGACATCCCACTCAGTCACTTATTGGCCGCAGCCCTATGCCATCTCAGTCAGTCAGTAATTGGCTGAGCAGGCTGTCACTCATCTCAGGAGAGACAGTCTGCTCAGCCAATCAAGAGACAAGAGTCACTGCCCGCTTAGCCACTGGCACTGTCCCATCTCAGTCAGTGACTAAATGGGATTATGGCAGCTGCAAGGGACACTGCAGAAGGAGGATACTGGGGGAGAGGGACAGGTAAGTATAGATCATCAAATTTTTTTGAACCGTACTAAAACAGCTAAATACCTGCAATTTTATAGTTTTTTTTAGTGCAGTTTGTTTAAGGTTTGGTTAGAACAAACCCAAATTTTACGTTAAGGTTCTTGCCGAACTGAACTTTTGAAAAGTATAAGCCCACATGGGCAGATCCCTTTCTCCTTCTCTACTTAGTGCCTTCTGTAAGCTCTTTGTTTTTGTCTTTGCTTGATTTTAATGTTTCTTCATGTTCTGTATTCATGCCCCCTCTATATTTTACATGCACTCTGCTATGGTCCCTAATGGAACTATAAACTAAATGATAATCCTAAAAAATTGAGCTAAAAATACTAAAAGCCAGTCACTGTGCAGCTTTAATGCACATTACTGTCCCCTGTTATTACTGTAAGAGATAATGGGATCTCAGTAAAGTACATGCAAATTAATGTTACAACTAACAATATTACATTATTGGTACAAAACACCAACATAAAAAATATAATAAAAATATATATATACCAGGGAGATGGGACCTTTAATATCTCTACTATGACTTCCTGTAAACAATTTAAACCACCCCGTTTCAAGATTGTAAATAGGAAAGAAACTCTACTCTACAAGCTTCACGTCTTGATCTAAGAGAAAACAGTGTATGCCATCATAAATAAATAAAAAGGTAATATTCACCAATATAGAGCATTTATGAAATCTGCAAAACACAAATGGAAACTGCATTTCAGAAGTCAACTTGTATTTTATTGTATTCAGCACCATGGACAGACGACATGACGGGTTCAGCACGGAAATCTATTTTGTGGCTTACAAAAACCTGCTGCTCTGTGTTTATCAGAGCTGATCGGGGGAACGGTATTACTCAACCTCCCACCATTTTATGTGCGTTCTGCTCTTTGCAGGACATCTAGAGAAGGTAAATAAGACATATAATACTCACTGCAGCCCCTAATGACAGTCTGCGTTGGACTTTGCTGTAAATGAAATCTAGAAATACTGGACTGAAACCTATACTTTGTGCGGACTTCTACTGGGTTAATAAGATTTACCAAATATTCTACTTCTATAAGTAACTATTTGATAAAGCCGTGTCTTCAACGACAAATTGGCATCTGACGGTGATTTACTAAGAGGCTGAATACTCAATTATATACCTAGCACGGCTAGGCAAGAAGATAATCTGTGTACTCTGTGTCAATTCCGTGTCCATTTAAACAAAAGCTTAAGCTGCTTGAAGGGTAGTGTGGCCCCATACAGGACCCACATGTAAACACACACTTAGGGTAGTGCTCACCCAATATACGTAGTTGTGTGAGATGCAACTATTTACCATCATGTAGTATAAATGGATCTTTATAAAAAAAGAAGTACACGGACCCCCAAAATACTGGACTGCACATGTTAACCACATGAATGTAGAGCCAAACTTTTTTAGTGTCTAAGTATAAGCATGTTTTGAGTTGTAAAAGTATCTGTTTTTTAATAAAATATGGACAGGTCCTTACTATATATAAGACATCTGAACCCAACCTATTATAGAAATATCCATCCAAAGACCATACCGTTTTAGAAACTTTCAATACAAAATTAATGTCAGTATCATAGAGATGAGCGAATCTATACTAAGTTTTAAGTTCGGATTCACAAAACCCCAAATGCTTTGCATTTTACTCCTGGTGGCAGAAGAAGATGGATGTAGATCTAGGCTATATTGATATAAATGGCTGCATCCATCTTCTCCAGTCGCTGGGAGTTTGGGCTTTTGCAAACCCAACTTTATTGTAGTTTTGTTTTTCAAATAGAGAAAGTAGTGGCACTCACCGATGAAGATACTGGTGCAGATTTCTTTCATTTATAATGCATGGACACACACTGGGCAGTCGCCAGGTAGATGCAGGTTACAAGTTTGTTTCGCGCGACTGCACTTCAACAGGTCTGTTGAAGCGCAATCGCGTGAAACAAACTTGTAACCTGCATCAACCTGACGTCCACCCAGTGTGTGTCCATGTATTATAAATAAGAGAAATCTGCACCAGTATCTTCATCGGTGAGTGCCACTACTTTCTCTATTTGAAAAACAGTTAGCGATATGGATATATACGTTTAGTCAGGACTACTGAGTGTTTCATATGCAGCAAATCATTGATGGTTGCCTACTCTGCGACCTGTAGTGCCGATCATACTCTTTGTTGTTGGTTATTGTAGTTTTGCTCATCTCTAATCATAATACTTACACACGCAGCACCAGAGTAGCTTTAACCTTGCCAGAAATGGCGACCAACGAAGCCACTTGGAGTGGTATGGCGGAGATTACAATGAGTAGATGTGCTCGAACTGGGTGGCTGCTACAGAGCTACACCTGACATTTCCTTTACACAGAATAAAGATACAGTTTACCCTAAAGACTGCTGCTGGTTCAAGCAGGGGGACCACCCTTTTAATTAGCATACTGCCTGGGGACCGTCCTAAGTAAGGCCGGGTTCACACTAAGCAAAACTAGCGGAATGCCGTTAGTTATGCCTCCCTCTCATAATGTGAGTCTATGGGAGGCAGGCGCTGCTGTTCTCACAGCGTCTCTCCGCGCTGAAGAATGAACATGTTCATTCTTCAGCGCGGACAGAGCAGCAGCGTGCCTCGCATGGACTCACATTATTAGAGGGAGGCTAACGGCATTCTGCTAGTTTTGCTCAGTGTGAACCCGGCCTAAAAAGGAGTTCCTCTCATTATGAAGCAATGAAAAATATTTTGGAGAAAATCCATACAAATAACATGTACAATGAGAGAATGAATCAACATCTAGATTTTCTAGCATGTGAAATTAAAAATTGCCTTTCTGAAATAATTAGAAGCTATGGACACCTTAAGAGTGTCTTCACACGTACCGCGTTTGCAGCGGATTTCACGCTGCAAGTTTGACAGTGAATATTCATTCCGCTGCAAGAATGTAGTGACAGCCTTGTTTAAAGGACAACTCCGGACAAAAATATTTTTCAATATGTTATTACTTACGGAAAGTTAGACAAATTTCTAATGTACATTAATTATGGGAAATGCTCATATAGGGCTATTTCCCTTAATTTAGTAGATCAGGGAGACTTCAGATTCTCTAAAAAAAGATGACGTCACAAACCGGGGGTGTAATTACAATGAATCGCCAGCAGGGGCGCACTATATATAGAAGTCAATGAGTTCCATTGACTTCTATATATAGTGCGCCCCTGCTGGACACTCCATTGTAATTACAATGGATGTTTATGTAAATGTAATACAGTATACAGTGTTTTTGATTGAATACATTTATGGAATACTTTGGGGAGCAAGTGTCCTTGCTCCCCAAAGTATTTCATAAATGTAATCAATCGGTACATAACAGTAACCCGCCGAACCGCTGCCGAACACCCGCCGCTCTGCACTAGACTCAACTACTACTCTCATGGTGATGGGAGAGTAGTAGCTGAGTTATATCGCCGCCGCCGCTGCTGCTGCTGAAGGGCGCAGGGGGAGCCGCTCATCACTGCAGCTATAAAGCCCCTCCTCCTCTGGCCAAACTTTACACTGACTATGTGATGGCTGACTCCCTGCCCGGCGCCGCTCTCCGATAACACATGCCGGCTCCAGGTGCTTCCTGGTGTTTCCCATCACCATGAGAGTAGTAGTTGAGTCTAGTGCAGAGCGGCGGGCGTTCGGTAGCGGCGGCGGTTTGGCGGGCGGTCAGCGGTTTGGCGGGTTACTGTTATGTACTGATTGATTACCTTTATGGAATACTTTGGGGAGCAAGGACACTTGCTCCCCAAAGTATTCCATAAATGTATTCAATCAAAAACACTGTATACTGTATTACATTTACATACACATCCATTTTAATTACAATGGAGTGTCCAGCAGGGGCGCACTATATATAGAAGTCAATGGTACTCACTGACTTCTATATATAGTGCGCCCCTGCTGGCGATTCATTGTAATTACACCCCCTGTTCGTGACGTCATCTTTTTTTTAGAGAATCTAAAGTCTCCCTGATCTACTAAATTAAGGGAAATAGCCCTATATGTGCCTTTCCCATAATTAATGTACATTAGAAATTTGTCTAACTTTCGTAAGTAATAACATAAAAAAATAGTTTTGGCCGGACTTCTCCTTTAACTACTTAACTGCCGTGGCATTACAAATAATAAACAGCCCATGCTTACCTGCCCGTGCAACCACCTGATTCTACAAGTTCCCACTCACTGACAGCTCTCTCTGCCAATCACTGTGCCATCCTGAGGAATTTCAAGCGGAATCCGCATTTAATTGTACACCTATTCTGTTTAAAAATTCCACCCATAAAATAGGTAGAGAACAATGTCCCATTGTGTTCAACAGGATTTCCTCTCTGTTGTTTACACAGTGGAATTTACGCGTGGAATGTTCCGCAGCTGATCCACTTTCCGCCAAAAGAATTGACATGTAAATTATTTGGACGTATTCCGCTAGACTAGAGAAATCCCATTGGGGCAAGTCATTGGGGCTTTGAATTTCCGCTCAAATTCCACACTATTCTGCCAGAGCTGAGGAAGAGGAAATATCAAGCAGAAAACTTTCCTCTTCAATTCCTCGTCTGTTCCTCAGTGTGAACATACCCTAAGGAGTGGGGCTTCATCAGTATTGGCAGAGAGTATGGCTAAACTGAGCATCGTCTGATGAACAACAACTACTGGAAGACGTATCTAGTAGCCAATAGCTTTTAGGAGGTCCATTATAAAGAAACGTTTCATATGAGAAAATGTACCATATTTTCTGTCGTATAAGACTACTTTTTGACCCCGAAAAATCTTCTCAGAAGGCGGGGGTCATCTTATACGCCGCCTATGCTCGCCGGGGGCTCAAAAACGGCTGCATCCCCACCATATGGGGCGGCCACTGTAAAAAAAAAAAAAAACTGTTAACTCACCTGGGGCCTGTTTCCGGCCTCCGGCAGGCAGTGTGATGTACACAGACTGCTCCGGGGATCCCCGAAGCTCTCACGAGCAGCCGAGCATCTCATCGGAGAAGTTCAGAGATCCTCGGCTGCCGGGAGAGCTTTGGAAGAATGACTTCGAGTACTTCTGGAGTCTCCCGAAGCCTCTGTCATTCTTCTGAAGCTCTCCCAGCAGCCGAGCGTCTCCGATAAGATGCTCGGGAGAGCTTTTGGGGATCCCGGCACAGTCAGTGTAAGTCATACTGCCTGCGTCGGGAACGGGAAAGGAAGCGCAGAGGCCAGGAAGAGGGGCCCCAGGTGAGTTAACCGCAGGGCTGTGGTCAGGCAGGGGTTAACCCCCAACAATCTTCTGAAAAGTCAGGGGTCGTGTTATACGCCCAGTCGCCTTATACGCCGGAAAATACGGTATTATATTTGCAAATATTTGTACATTTCCGGAACAGGACACAATAAACCATGATTACATTCTGAATATACATAATTAAGTGTAAAGTGTCCATCCATTTATAAAGGTACGAATGCAATTGCATGCTTAAAGGGGCACTCCAATAAATAAACAACACTAAAGTATACAGCATTGCTTACCTGTCTGCCCCAGTTCTGAAACTACAAAGATCCATTTGCTTAGGGAGTCTTAGTTCTACACTCCCTGGTTAAGCAGTTTCTCAGTACTTAGAGTCCCAGGATGCAATGTTTTCCCTCAGCTGTTAATTACAGTCCTCCCACCCTGCCTATTCCCCAGCACTAATGCCAGTTCCTCAATAGAAATGATCGAACAGTGCTGATGTTCATGTTTGTACGAACTCGAACCATCAGTATTTGACTCCCGCAGTCTTCCCGTTCCGTGGGGAAGGTGGAGACAGCCCGAGTCCCACCTGGAAAACAGGAATGCAACCTATGGCCCAGGCTGTATTCCTGTTTTCGAGGCGGGACTCGGGCTGTCTCCACCTTCCCCACGGAACGGGAAGACTGCGGGAGTCAAATACCGATGGTTCGAGTTCGTACAAACATGAACATCAGCACTGTTCGATAACCTCTATTCCTTACCCAAATCTGTAGCAGAACATCTCATTTCACTGCAGACTATTGCACAGTAAGGGTCCTATTGGACTAAGCTATTTTTACTGATAAGCGATCGAATGCACGAAATTTGCCCCGTGTAATAGGACCCTGAGGCAACCTGCTGTATCATTCAAGACAAGGCAGCATGCTGTAATCCCACCTCACTCTCTCTAAATGTCCCAATAAAGATATAGAGATATATATATATATCTGGGTATATGACAGGGAGATGGTGAAGTAGGCTGCAGGGGCTGCACAGAGGTGGGGACATCACTCAGGGGGGGTGGGGCTCAGAAATAAGATCTAGCCAAGCCTCCTGTGACATCAGAAATTGAGGTCTACAAAGAGGGGGAGGAGCCGGGGAGCTGGAGACAATACATATTTTGTAGTTCTTCCATTTTCTCTTTCCTGTCAGGGTGAAGCATGCAAAACCATGCTGAAGCCAGTACTATTAGTCATTATACTATATTAGAAACTTATATATAGTCAGATGATAATATTATTTGAATCCAATTTTCTTATTTCGAATATACCCTTTAACAACTTGGGCTTTAACCACCAAACAAGGGCAGACACCGATATTATTCACACATAGTAACAAAGGCACGAGGAGAAAAATCTGAGAAGATGGCTAACAGTTAAATAAAGCCAACCACATCTCTGTACTCTTAGTGTACCTATCTGTCAGTTCAACTTTACAAAGCTCATTCATCAAAGTCTTAAAAGCTGTGTGCTTTCTACAAGGTCATTTGTGTGTGGAGAACCAAATCATGAAGTGCTTGTTACTGCCAGGTACTCACGGCCACTTTGCTCTGTTAAAGTAATTTAACAAAGAAGGTTTCCTCAAGCCGAGTATTGTGTCTGGCAGCCTCGAGGAAATATGTAACACAAGCCATATCACAGAAAGCATTATACATACTGGAACATGGGGCCTAGATACTTCTACTACTAACTCTGTGTAACTATATGCTATAGGGCAATGGTAACCGACCACATCGGCTCTGAACCCCGGTTCTCTGTGGAGATTGCAGGGGGTCCGACCCCTGAACCCTGGCTATATCTGTATCAGACTCTGTTATGAATAGAGCCCCGGATCGGCATGTGACCCGCGGCTCTATTCATTCCTATGGAGCGACGGAAAGAGCCGAGTACATCGTTCTTCTGGCATACTCGTGCCGAGTCACGTGCCTACCCGGGGCTCTATTCATAAAAGAGCCGGGGGGATACGATACAGAGACCGCCAGGGGGTTCAGAGGTCAGACCCCCTGCAACATCCTACTTTTCCCTTCACAGTACCCTGTGGCTTCCGTCTGTCTCAATGGCCTTAATTGATAGATCTCTTCTTATAAACCCCCCCCCCCCAAAAAAGGAAAAAAAAAAAACTATCAAGACTGGTAGAGAAGGAAGAGGAGAAGAAGAGACCAGGGACCATCCCGATGACTTGTGGGACGGGGAGTAAAAAAGTTTGCTTATAAATTCTTCATAGAACAGAACAGTCCATATTGATATTCCCTTTGGATATAAAGACATAGGGGCACATTTATCAAAGTCCGTGCCTAAAAAAAAAAAGAACAATTTTTGGTGTAAAGACCCACTGTTTTTTCACGTTTGCTTCTTACGGTTTAATAAATTGAGTAGGTGTAGTATTTTGTCCCACTAAGCTCTAACACCAAAAAACAATGTAGGTCTTGTGCTCTTTATAATTATGTATATCGATTGTCCCAAAATCGTCATTTCAAGGGATTCACTCGATATAGGTAACTAGAGATGAGCGAAACTAAGTTCAGGTTTAAAAAAACATGCAGCCTTTCTCCAGTCACAAGGAGTCATATGGTAAGTGTTCTGTGTTTCGCAAATGTAGTAATACATGGCGACCACTTGTGAACAACCCTATTTTACATGGCGACCACTTATCGACAGCCCCATAATAGTTTATGGTTTTTCATTCTGGCTTTTAGATCTCTGATGGTGGACCTCCTATGATGATTGTGTACTCTATCAGACCACGTAGACAGTGGACTGTCTTGGCAATTTCTTGAAGATCTCTGACAGCTGGACCCCTTAACCCCATGATGGTTGTAAGCACTAGTAGAGCATGTAGAAACTGGATTGCAACTCCTTTAAGGCCGGGTTCACACTATGTATGACAGCAGCCGTTCTGTTACACGGATGTGCGCGTGTTCCAATTCACCAAAGCCGACAATGTAAAGTGCGGCCTGAGCCACACTTTACATTGTCTGTCCTGTTAGTCTCTAACATGTCAAGGAATCACGGCCGTTATTGAATGAAAAAATATGTTGTTTGAAGTAAAACTCAAATCTGATTCTGAAAGCAATCGATACAAAATGTAGACCACACACCATATGTAACCCAGACACACAATATATACAAAAAAAAATGAAACAAAGAAATTTTATATTTCTTACAGGATTCAAGAACGGCAGCAATCAAACCGATTCGCTTTTTGGAAAATCAATGTGGACAATATTTTTTAAAGATCTCTTCATCTACATTGCTCCTTAACCATTGTGACATGAAGCACAATTCAGCAAAAGCTCCCCCTCCAGAATGAGACAGCTCATTGCAGAAATGCCAGTATCCAAAATCCTCATTGCATTGCTTCATTGAACAGCCCAAATAGAGACGTTTTAGAGATTAAAATAGAGTCATCAAGATAATGGTTAGTGATGTAATTTGTAATGTGATTTAAAACCAGGGAGGACGGAGTTAGAAGACCAGAAAATGTATTAAAAAATCAGTTCTTCTAATGTGCCGACAAGCGGAGATGGCCCGAGTTGCGTGCAGTCTCCAGAAATCTGATTATTTCCTACACTGTAGTGCTGAAACACATTCAGGATGATCCTGCATATTCACAGACGTTAAGTCTACTCAGCTGTTGTACAATTGTCTTGTTTCTAAGCAGTGTCACATTAATCCGTAGGGTGTTCTTATGAGGTTCAGGAAATGTCAAGTACGTTTCTCTAGGGGGAGATCACATTTAAAGCTTAACAGAGGGTACGGGATTCATTTAAAAGGAACAAAACAGGAAGCTGATTACAGCCGCCTAATCACAACATAAGATGCCAGGATACTACAACACCGCTAACGCTAATGCGCTTGTTGCAGGACCACCGCCTGTCTAGTCCTGTGAGGTCTTCAATGGACGACAATGAAGAATGAGTATGTGTGTTGGGCTTGGGAGTTCATAGCCAATTTGGTACAGTGTATTAGATTTTTTACACTGTAGGACAATAAAAGGTTTTAATGTGCTGCTGATCTGACAGAACATATTCTGTACATATTACGTAAGATCATCATAAGCACACCAAGCATAAAAGGGGTTATTTGGTGCGCGCACATTATTTACATCTTGCTGCCATAAACATGTTATGCTTACCTCTCTGCACTCCCCTGATGTCCTGATATGGTGTCTGATGTCCCCTGCTTTCTGTAGTAGCCGTTATTTCCAAGACAAGCTAGTCTGGGGAGTGACAGCCTGCTCAGCCAATCAGTGATGGGGGTAGGACAGCACAACAGCCAGTGATTAGTTGAGGGGGGCAGTCACTCACCAGACTAGTTTGTTTTGGAAGTAACAGCAGCTACAGACAGCAGGGGCATCGGACACCACATCAGGACACCGGGGGAGCGCAGAGAGGTAAGCATATAATGTTTATGTTTTCTTATATGGCAGCAAAATGGAAAAAATGTGCTAGCGCTGGTCTGGGGGGATGCCGGCTATCACTCGGGGCGGCCGCCTGAGGTTTGCCTCGGGCGGCAGAAACCCTTGAATCGGCCCTGACTAGGCCGCAAATATTAAAATTCTGGGAAACCTTCAAAAAGACCATATGACTAGAACAGATAAGAATTGGCTATTTTCCAACTAATGTTATATAATACTAATCATTAAAGGGGTTATTCACTCAAACATAACTTTTGATATGTTGCTGCCAATGGTGAGACTTATAATTCCTTCCATACTTGCTATTTTCCATTCAGTCTCCTTCCCCCAGTTCTCAGCTGAAGACACAAAAACAGTGTGGGAGCTTTTCTCTCTGTCTCCCCCTCCTCCCCCCTCCCTTCTGAGACGGCTGGTGTAAACAAGTCTCTGACTTTGTTATTCTCAGGGTTATTCTGAGGTCATGTTGCTGATAAACTCACTGTGATTATCCCTCTCACATCGCAAAGAAGCTTCAACGTTGCAGATAAAGCCTGCCAGGGACTTGTTTACATCAGCTGTCTCAGAAGGGAGGGGGGAGGAGGGGGAGACAGAGAGAAAAGCTGACACAGATTTTTGTATCTTTAGCAGAAAGCAGCAGCTGAGAACTGGGGGAAGGAGACTGAATAGATAATAACAAGTATGGAATGAATTGCTAGTCTCCCTATGGGCAACAACATATAAAAAAGTTATGTTTGAGTAGAATACCCCGTTTATGTAGACACACACATAAAAAGCATGTCAGCACCTTTATATGTTGAGACTGAGTACGCCACTGGATACAAAGTCCAAAATGGAAACCCACGTAAACGCTGCGGATAAGGGAGCAATGAGGCTAGTGAAGAAATGGCACTTGAGCTGCACAATTTGCCTCCAGGACACTTGAGACCCCAAATAAATCTTTATTTTTGTACCAAGCTGAAGCCTAGACATCTCAGCAGCTATCCAGCACTGCCAATGTTTAATGTGCAAATATGTTTGGGTCAATGCTGTCAAACTCCTTCTTAGCTATGACGCATAGGGTATAAAGTACATCTGATTAGACTCTGAAGTCTCATACAAGTAAAAACCTTGCAGTCATGATCCATTAAAAGGCTACAAAGGCTACAGAGAACACAATCATTGACTTAAGAGGGTCCACTTGAGTTTACAGGGATGCTGGCTAATAATACAGCCATCTGTGGCCATGGGTTCATGCCGTCTGAAGTGCAGTTAATATCTTCCATTTACCATGAAGCTTACAATACCTCTTGTGACTCAGTTAGAGATATTGGTTATGTCTGATCTATGTATATAGGTGTTTATTGTGCAAGCACAGGTCAGAAACCAACAGCAAGAATAGGATTTCCTGCCATTGACTCAAGTTTACATAAATGAGGCTCAATAAAACCCAAGGGTTAAGATATCTTTTTGTCCTTTGGGGAATATAAATTGAAAAGTTCACAGGCTCGTTCACAAAATATTTGTCTATTACATTTGCAGCATGTATGTCAAAAGCACTCTTGTTAGAGGAATACAAGAGCAAAAGGAGCATGACCTTATCTATTCTGACATACTTGGTTGTAAGTGATCCTTTTTCTGGAGAAAGCATTCAAGAATCGCATGTTTGTGCTGAATAGGAGGAGACTTCCTTCTTGGAAATCAGAAGGAAATAAACAAAAAAAAATGTGTGTAAATGGCAAGATGTGACATATAATAAGGCATTTACACAGATTACTGGCAGTGTGTTGTCATATTGGGTTATATGGACGTCTATGCTATAGAAGTCAATGTAGCTTGTCGGGGAAATAAGGAATAAAATAATACAGTATAAATTTATATTAAAAAAATAAAGAGAAAGAGAGGTTAGCCTAAACAATATATATTACAATATAATTAGATAGATCTATCTATACACTCACACATATATTTTATAATATATATATATATATACATATATATACATATATATATATATACACACATACACACACACAAAATACAGTAACGAACTATATTTAAAACACAGATTACAACATAATCATTTATCTATACACACACTAATATATATATATATATATATATATATATATATATATATATATATATATACACAGTATATATAATTATACACACACACACACACACACACACAATGAAATACAAGCAAAAAAAAAAAAAAAAAATAGAATAAAGTCAAAGAATCATTCAGCTATCATACACCACTTTCCAAATCACAGTCACTTGTCATACAAATACAGCGGCAGCGATCTGCTTCTGAGTATGCCAAGTAAAAATAGAGTAAACAGAGAGGGATTAAAAACTCATTTTAGTCGACTGGTTGGTGTTTGTCGGAGCTTACTTACTGCTAGATCTGTAAACAGTTGCCCAACAAGCTCAGCTCTAAGCACAAAATTGTACCTATTAGCAGGAAACACAAGGCCTCGATAAGAGCGCGAGCTGCTGGAGATGAGACTGTTCAGATGATGGACAGCTGCTGCTTCTACCGAGCACATGTTAATTCGCACAGCAATGTACGCGGCAAATCTTTATTTATAGGAGGGGCCAAAGACGACACACTGACTTGAAAAGTTTCTCCAGCTCTTATGTGACACTATTCTTTCCTATCTGACAACAAAATAATGTTGGAGGCATATGGAATCTCGCTAGGGGAAGCTTCACATGTAGTGAATTGCAGCGGATTTCTTTGCTGTGAGTTCCGCAGCGAAATCTGATGCGATTCTCACTACTGAGTTTGAATGGGGTTACGTACTTGCAGCTGGACTTTCATTCTGCTGCGGGTATGTAAACGTCGGCCCCCTTAACCCGCCACCTCCTGGAGCATACTTTACCTGGTTTACGCTTCGGCTGCAGCTGAGGCTCCCGACTCCCATAGGTGCAGCTAAGCCAAACAGTGCATGGACCGCCGCAGTCACTGATTGGCTGTGCGGGACCTATGGGAGCAGGAAGCCTCAGATGCAGCAAGAGCATGGACCAGGTAAAGTATGCTCCAGGCGGTGGCGGGTTAAAGGGGGCGACATTTACATACTCGCAGCAGAATAAAAATCCCGCTGCAAGTACGTAACCCCATTCAAAAAGTAGCGAGAATGCAGCGGATTTTGCTAGGTGTGAAGCTACCCTTAAAGGGGTTGTCCTGCGTTCGGCATTTTTTCATATATTGGTGCATATAAAAGAATGAATATGTTAGGTATACGTGTTCACGCTCCCTTGGTTTTCCCCCCTGACTGCAGAGCCTTCACTTCAGAGACAAACTCATCTCTGGAGTGACAGCCCGCTCAGCCAATCATTGGCCGCGGGGCTGTCCTTCTCAGACGAATTTGTCATGGAAGTAAGGGCTCTGCAGTTGGCATCGGAAACCAGAGACACCGCAACGGAACGGTGTGGGAGCACAGAGAGGTATGCATATAATGTTCATTGTTTTATACACACCGACAGCAATATGTTAAAAAATGCTGAAGGCCGACAACCCCTCGAGGTGTGCAATAGGCCTTCTTTCCCTGAATTAGGAAACATAACTTATTTCAATCCGTCGCTTTAGTAGTTTTATGCAAACTAAGTATTACAGCACATGGGGTGTTACACCCCCCCCCCCTCCTCCCCAAAAGGCCGGCAATTTTTAGCTTGTCAGGGTTCAGGCATAGGGGTGTGGGAGAAAAGAGGATGAACCTTGCTGGGCATTTGCAGATCAGGAAAGACCTTCTGGACTTTATCCCCCAATTTGCATAAAACTTCTAAAGCTTCTCAGCACTGGAGTGACGGATTGAAATAAGAATTATAACTTAAGTTAGGGCATGAAGCCCTATTGTACACTGCCTTTAAAGGGAACCTGTCACCCCCCGTGCCGGGGTGACAGGCTCCCGACTCCCCGCTACAGCCCCCTATACTCACCTGATCCCGCCGGGTCCCGCTTCTGGATCCGGTCGGGTCACGGAGATCTCAGCCGCTGCAGCCTGGTGCGCGCTGAGAGATGAGTCCAATGCTCATAGAGAATGACGGAGCGCTGGACTATCCTGTCATTCTCTATGAGCGTTGGACTCATCTCTCAGCGCACGCGCCTGGCTGCAGCGGCTGAGATCTCCGTGACCTGACCGGATCCAGAAGCGGGACCCAGCGGGATCAGGTGAGTATCAGGGGTCGGGAGCCTGTCACCCCAGCACGGGGGTGACAGGTTCCCTTTAATGTAGTCAGCAAAAAGCTGCTGACAGGTCTGCTTTAAAGCCCCATGTACCTCTACTGGCCCAGAACAAAATGGTGCCATAATAATGACATCATGGACATATGGAGGTACAGTTGTGCCCCACAGACCTCCATAGTAAGCAAAGCTACAATGAGATTCAGCAAATATGAATCTAATGGAGCAGCTGTCAGTTCATTTGGTCTTAAAAAAAAAAAAAAAAAAAGTCTGAGCACTTTTTCAAGATTGTTAAATAAATTATTTCTCATGACTAGAAGAAGAGCACAAGCCCAACAGTATGACCTATGTGGAATCCAGCCTCTGGCATGGCCGCTGACATTCTGTGCATTCAAAACGCTTTGTTCTATAGGACATGAACTACTAATTTACATTGAAATATGTAGCCAGACCATTTTGTCTTTCAACACTAGAGCAGGGCTCATGCTGTCCTTAAAGGATGACCAATCGGCAGGAAATGGAGACGTGAAGAGGAATCCTTGCACCTGTGCTGTACTTACAGTAAAACGTTTCTGACTGAAGGATTACCGACTGCTTTGTATGCTGCCTGACCTTCAAACTGGAAGCTACAGTTAGCAAGAGGCACATACGAGACACTAGCACTTTGCTTAGCTTCATGTACTTGTTTAGTGAAAGATCTTGGGAACTTTTAGTTTGGACAGTAAATCAACTGGCAAGACCATTGCCCTGTACCGCTGCACTTATTCCCCATACTGCGCCGAAAGTAAAAGGTTATGTGTATTCTATTTTTTTTTTATCTCGAATAGGAAGACAAGAAAGCAGATCCACAATAGATTCTACATAATGTGAACAATACAAAAAAAAAACTTAAATTTTTACTTGCTCTCTTGGCTTGAAACTCATAAAGTAGTGGTGTGACCTCTCTGTACGTTCTCTCTTACAGTTGACAAGTGGTGGACTTACGTATTACAATGTTAGGCTAGGTTCACACTACGTATATTTCAGTCAGTATTGTGGTCCTCATATTGCAACCAAAACCAGGAGTGGATTAAAAACACAGAAAGGATCTGTTCACATAATGTTGTAATTGAGTGGATGGCCGCCATTTAATGGCAAATAATTGCTGTTATTTTAAAACAACGGCTGTTGTGTTGAAATAATGGCAGTTATTTACTGTTATATGGCGGCCATCCACTCATTTCACCATTGTGTGAACAGAGCCTTTCTGTGTTTTTAATCCACTCCTGGTTTTGGTTGCAACATGAGGAACAAAATACTGACTGAAATATACATAGTGTGAACCCAGCCTAAAAGTGGTTCCCTTAAATTTGTTTGGTTACTGTCTACGCATGTACCCGTTCCAGGCCAGAAAAGCGTTATAGTTGCATATTTCGATAAAGTAGCTCATGCTTAAGATAATCAAGCGCTGATGCCATCTGTCAACAAACAGGATTGGAGCAGCTCCAAGAAGGGTCAAGTTTTTATTGGAGTGTTCTCCGCTGTAATGTCTACTTGTCTAAAGATAGTCACTCCAGGATCAGATGATTGCCAAAAGGTCTATATCCTGGGACCCCTGTCTCTTGCCAGTTAAAGTTCTAGCTGGTCATATATTGTAAAATATAGAATTACAGTACATGCTAGAAATTTAAATGAATGGCCTACTATGTAATATATAATAATATAATATGTATTATAATATAATAATATGTAATAATAATATATAATGAACTGTAACAGATAGAGAGTGTGGACCCGTCGTACTACTCAACCGGTTTGGCTTTGGGCCACATCAGGAAGCAGAGTCCAAGTGCCCTCTAGGTCTTCACCCTTTATCCCACTTCAAGATGTGGAAGCTGGACTTCTGTAGCTAGAGGGCACCAGGTCACTCCACATGGTGTGTGGTCCCAATCTGAGCTGCAGCTAGTTCCGAAGAACCAGTCAGAGTCGGTGCTAGACACCAAGGATAGGCAGAGTACACATGGTAAGCAAGTTGGGTTATCAGTAGGCAAATCAGCACAGAACCAGGGATGAGATAGGTATAGTCAGACAGGCGAAGGATCAAGGCAGGTGGCTTCAGATGCAAATCAGGCAATCTGTGTCAGCAATGGGAGAGGCAGGCAAAATACGTAACCTGAAGAACAGGCATGGGTCAAGATACATGGGAATACAGCACTAACAGCAGACAGATACCTTCCCTTGGAATGCTAGAATCCAACAACGCTCAGGTAGGAAGAAGCAGGTAGCTTTGGATTGGCAGATGGCAGTAGCAGGTATAGACAAGCTGCCTTTATAAATCCAAAGCAGTTGGTCACATGCACTCTCTAATGGCCAGAGGTGTCATTGCAACAGAAAGAGGAAGAAGATGCTGGAAGACAAGCATAGAGCACAGCAGAGGAGATGACAGGACATCGCTGCTGCGGATGAGTCTCATCTGACAGCATTACACGGGCTAGGTCTACCAGAATGGGAGCCCCTGTAAAGCCAGCCATACTCATAACATAGGAAGCACTCCAAACAACAACAATAACATAGGAAACAAACCAAACAACTCCAGAGGCGAAAATGAGAAGTGCCAGACACTATCTAATGTGTATTGGGATCACCTGATTCTTCAGTGGTGGCAGATGTAGTGGGGTTATGGTGCGTTTACACAGAATGATAAGCGTTAGAATTTTCATGATAACGATCGCATAAGAGCGATAATTGGCTCGTGTAAACACATCGAACGATCAAGCGACGAGCGATAAATCGTTCATTGTGATCTTTCAACTTGTTCTAAAATCGTCGTTGGCGGTTCGCTAAATATTTGCAGATCGCTTTGTGTAAAGTCTTTTACCGATTCACCCTATGTGTGAGATAGGCTTAAGGCGATCTTAAAACCGCTCCACTCCCCCACACCTCTGCCTGTACTAGAAAGTAATTTCCGCAAACAAGAGGGAAGATGTTGCGGGCAGTTACCGATAGCTGCCCAATGTCACAGCAACATCGAGCAGCTATTGGACATTGGGGTGTGATTTTGCCTACACGCAATGCCTGCAGCTTCTGCAACATGCTCCCGCCCCCCTTTTGTCTGTGGAAGTTACCTGCACGGACAGACGGGGGGGGGGGGGGGGGGTGTAGCAGCTGGAGAGCAAACAAGGAAGGACCTTTCCTGCTCTCCAGATAACCCATTTAACCCTGGACATTCTACAATACGTTATAAAGCAAATAATAAAAGAAGAAAAGCATCATATGTAGAGTGTCAGTGGCCATCAAACACTACTGCTGGTAGACTGTTGCCATCATGAGACGGTAAACTGCAGTCATGTCATGGCAAATAGAAATCTAATTTAAATGTTTATTATCATATGTCGCTATACATAAAAAGAGCAAAAAATCTAAAATATATAAAACCATCTATAGAAAGAACATGATCTAAGGTCTAAAGGATATGTTTACAAGTAAATAGGATTAGTTAAGATTTTGATGTTACATTCCCTTTCAAGTACATCAATCATTAAAAATAAATGCAGGTTTCGAGTGAAATGTTATATAATGAGGCATCAAGATTTAGGAAACTGTGGCACATTTATAAAATAAGTTTTGCTGCCCCTATGTTCTCAGAAGATGGTAAAAATGACAAATGACAAGTATGAAAACAGTCACCGAAGGTAAGATGGTAAGCTAAACCATGTACTGTAGTATCAGTTACTGTATATAAGGAGTAGTGTAGTAAAGTTTGGAATACTGACTCCCGCTGGCAGCAGCGGAATAGGCTTGTGCCATACTTCTCTATCAACATCTTATGGGAACATAGAACATAGAATCTGAGTTGTCCAGGAATTTAAAATAAACAAAAAAACTGTACTCACCTCCCCGCTCCCTCACAGCTGCCACTCTTGATCCTTACTGCTACTCCCTTCTTTTTGATGACATGTTGTCTCAACACGAAGTTCCCCACTCAGCCATTTACTGTCTGCAGAAGTGTCCACACATAATCAGCGAGAGGGAAGTAGCAGGGAGTACTGAGCATCAAGAGCATCAGTTTGGCAGCTTTGGGGAACCAGGAGAAGTGAGTATTGATTATTTGAAACCCACCTCCATAATAATAATAATAATAATAATAATAGTAATAATAATCTTTAGACAGACAATCTTTAACTCCAAAATGCCCAGCTCTTTTTTCTCCTGACATACTTTATTGCAGGACTGTCAACAGCTCCTACCACATACACACAGGAGCATCATTCAATCCAAAAAAGTCGGCAGGTTTAGCCATCTTAAAAGGGAAGTTCAGTATTGTGTGAGAACACAGTCAATACCTGATCACTGGCTGCAGTGGTCACCTGCTCGGTCCTTGTTCCTGGCCATCGGTGAGCGACCTAAGTTACCGACCCCCACCAATGCATTTAACATACTTAAGTAACATTTTATAATTATTTAAAATATTATGTTTCCTTTCTGTTTAACACAAATACTAAACTGCAGTAGAAACTCTATTAAGAAAAACTGTATATGCAGGGTATTACCATTAAAGCTTAACCTTCCCATCTTACCCAGTTATTTTCATGCAAAGCAGTGTTGACCTGTTTCTATGGCAACCATGAAATCGCTATATGCAGAAAAGAAAACGCTGCAAAGGTCTCAAGCATTTTATAGTTCTCCCTTGTAAACAGTTTTTTTTCCATGTTCATGTGGGTCAGCAGGTATACAAATCAGAACAAGCAAGAACAGAGCTAAAAGGTCCATATCAACCAGTCATAATATTTGCTCAGTCGTCCTATTGTCATACACCTATACTTTCTATTTTTGCTACCTTTATGTATTATAAATACCTTTTTCCTGTAGCCAAGCAAATCTAATGTATGGCAGGCACAATCATACGTGAAACCTCCGAGCGTTGTCATACTACAATAGACACTTGTAAAATACAATTTTTTAGATGTACTTATATAAAGATTTAACATGTGATATATAATTTTTTTTTCCTCTTCTTTTTCTAGACTTAAGAATCTCATCTGTAGAACACAGAAAAATATTTTTGACTGGCTCTTGACCATGTCTACCTCAATGAGTAATGGTCGCCTAAAGGTTTGCCTTGGGCAATCCGAATCTAAACCCAGTGGGTGTGAAGATTCAACAATCTCCCGGGTTTTATTGTCTCTCTACTACAGCTTACACAATTTGTTAGACTGCTGTGTCAAAAATCAATGTCAAATCAGATGAAAGGGCGAGATGGGCTCATAGGGGAGTACATATAGATGCTAAAATCAGACTACAATAGGGAAGATGAAAGGGAAGAACATTGAGCGTTGGAGAATTGCTAATATCTCTGGAAATTTGGAGATAATCTCTTCTTTTGCCTCCAGTTGACTTCTGCTTACAAAGGAAACCAAGGCCTTTCAGGAACAGAATGGAATACGGGGTATTAGGAAGGGTGCTGAATAATAATATACTGCCAATGCCATGCACCGTATTATAGAGATGAACCCTACTGTAACAAGCAATGGGTGTGCTTCTGCTGTGCTACTGAACAGATTTAGCTTTGAGCCATGCATAGAAGTAGGGACTATGCACTCTCTGGGTTTTTTGCTTTCATTCACACTCGAGGTTACAGAAGCAGGCCTTCTACTGCTAGAGGGTACCAGGTGCTTCCCAAGAGTGGTCCCAGTATGGGAAGTGGCTGGACCTAAAGAGAGTAAGGCAAAGTTGCTCAAGCACTGTTGGCATAGTACATAAGGGAAAGGGAGAGGAAGAGTTAAGAAGTGGCAAGAGGGAGAGGCAGGCCGAGCAGGTTCTGGGTAAACAATCAGACAATCAAACAGTTGGTAACAAGAGATGTCATAGTGTTACAAGTGGGTTCAGGTAGAGATGTAATCCAGAAAACAGGCATTGATCTATATATGGATAATCAGGATCAACGTCAGCAAGTTATGGACACTAAAAACAGCATAAAGCTTGTGTACCAGGGAAAGGTGGAGCTGGCCTTAAAGTTAATGTACCATCAGGTACATCACTTTGGGTTTTTTACATGAATGGAACAGCGCCAGCGCGGGGATGCCAGTGGCACAGTCCTTTTTTTGAACCGTTGGCTGGTTCCCGCACACAGCGCTGGCCTATTTCCAAGCTCCGGCTTGCCACCCCCCAGTGTAACAATTTCCCCTCTGTGACGCAGCTCCATTAGAATCAATGTAGCCGGCATCACAGAGGGGAGGGGGTTTTGTCCAGTGTTGGACTGGGGTATCTGAGGCCCACCAAAGGAAATGATCCTAGGGGCCCACCAATAAGGAACCAATAAGAAATTACATATCAGTTAGTGTTATTGCAGGTTCTAAAGCTGGGAGCCCAACGGAGGATCCGCTGGTGGGCCAGTCCGACACTGATTTCATAACACTGGTGGCCAGCCGCCCATACCCAGTACTTCAAGCCAGGCCAATGCGTGGGAACAGACAGACGCCGTGCATGGGAACCAGGCGGCGGTTCAAAAAAAAGGACAGCGCCACTGGTATCCCCACAACAGGTGTGGGTGCATGCAATTTCCGTTTAATTAGCATAAAAAGTTGACCTGTGCGCCCCATAGGCCAAAACTGGGAGTGGAGCAGCATCAGCATGGCTGTGGCTGAGAACACCGAACAAGGCATAGAGCGCAACCCGCCAGTGAGTGATGACTGCCGGCGTCACATGTATTGTAACATGTCTGGTCTAGGGATGGTCCAAACCTGCCGAGGTTCGGGTTCGTATGAACTCGAACGCTCTGCATCAGATTCCCGCTGTCTGCCCGCTCCGTGCAGCGGGTGGATACAGCGGGAGGACCGCCTGGAAAACTGGGATACAGCCTATGGTTATGGATGTATCCAAGTTTTCCAGGTGGTCCTCCCGCTGTATCCACCCTCTCCACGGAGCGGGCAGACAGCGGGAATCATTTCCGAGGGTTCGGGTTCATACGAACCCGACCCGAACCAGGTTCGGACCATCCCTAGTCTGGTCCTAAAATAATCCTGATGGGCTTTCCTGCTCTTAAATGGTGTTACTTGCTATAATAATAGCTAGCGCCAGGATAAGTTATCAATGTTAGATCTGTGGGAGTCTGACTCCTGGCAATCCTGCAGGTCAACTGTTTTATAAAGCTGCATCCCACACATGAACCCCACAGCCCCTTCGGTTACCTTTGCTCATTCTTTCATCGCAGTGTACCAAAGCCCCATTGACTTGATAACATTTACCAAATGCCACCCAGGCATTGAAGGAGTTAACAGCTCCTCAGGAGACATAAGGTGATACAGAGGATAAAATAAAAGTAAAGCTATTATTTTTAGTTTTCATACAAGTTTGACCTTGATAGGACATATCTAAATGTTTATTTGGTAAAGGGCCAGGAGACATTTTACTGAAAGTAAAAGTTATCCACATTCAGCAAGTGAAAGTACATGAAAAGAAGGCAACTCTGCTTCCCATGGGAGACGACAAAAATGAGAAAGATAACACTCAATAAGCTGAATTCTTTCAGCACTGGATCAGTGGGAAGAAACACACAGCAGACTATGTAGAGGTCAACACGGATGACACTAAAACTAGAGTTGCAGAGAAAATAAGCCAAATCTATTGATCTCAATGTTCCCTCCGCTGCAGAAAATCTTTGAAACCTTTACGACCCAATACACTAGGGGTAAACCAGGGCTGGCAAAGCCCAGGAGTCCGGCAGCCAACACACCTTGAACATTTTCCTTCAGTTACTTTTATATGACTATAAGATTGGGATTAGCAGCCAATAAATGTCACTACAGGGGTCTAACATATTCTGGGTTTTATTCTTGGGGAATAAGTGAATCAATGTCGAAAATATTAATAAAAATGTTAATGTCTTCTGTACAATTATAAGATATCCTCGTGTTCTTCTGCTGCAAATGGAAATATACGAAGCAAATCTTTTAATTTGGTATCTGAAATTGTATTGAAAGAGACTGAAATCTATGGGTTGGATTTTTCACCGATTTACTGTTTGAAAATGTAGTTTACAATCTTGAAGGGACAAGAATCTGCCCCACAAAAAAAAAAAATGCAAATATTCCTCTTGAATCTGCTCACTTGGCTGATCCCATAGGTTGTCTATGGGATTCGTGTCTGGAGAAAGTGCAGGCCAATCCATTTGAGGTACCCCCATCTCCAATAGCCACTCCCTAATAATGATGTGACCTCGATGAGCTGGAACGTTGTCATTGTCGTCCATGAAGATCACATTAGGCCTGTGCTGTTTATGCAGAGGCACAATGACTGGATCAAAGGAGAAGTCCGGCAATTTTAAATAATTGACAGCGGGCAGTGGGAAACATAATAACCAAGCACTACTAACTTCTCCATGTGCCCGCCAAGCCACAGTCCCCAGGACCCCTGCTGGAAGGTATATTCCCTGCTGGAAGGTAGTTCTGATGATGTCACGACATGGGGGGGGAGGGGGAGAGGGGGATGCCAACCCAGCTGATGGACTGCCCGCTCAGGCAGTCAGTGACTGCAGCAGTGTCCACCCCAGTCATTGCTGGCTGAGCAGGCAATCCATCAACAGGGTTGTGGCGTCGGCTGAGATGATGATCAGGAGTTCCGGAGCAGCAGTCTAGCCATGGAGAAGCATGGTGAGAGGTGATGGTTATTATGTTCCACCCTGCCTCTGCAGGTTCAAAAGGTTTTACAGCGCCAGACTTCTCCTTTATTGGTGTTGGTATTTTTTAGTGTTTGAATAAAGCATCAAGAATGTTTCACTAAATGAGATGGAGAGAGTTTTGTTTATTGGTCCATGTTATTCAAGTAGTACGGGCTAGTCTCTGTACCATTCACAAAGGGTAGGCCAGTTCTGTATTGACTAAACACACCTGCCCACACTAACACCATCGCCACCAAAGGCAACAGTATAGTTCTCTCCTTCTAAGCTGGACGAGGGAAAGATAGCGTGTGAACTGGCCGCAGTACCTTATAGATGCCGGATAGAACCCTCCAACGTTGTGTCCGTCAGTCTCTGATGGGGTGGCAATTTTTAAAAAATCCATGTTTAAAGCTCAGTCCTAGCTCCAAGTAACTAGGCAAGAAGACAAAGCCACAGCAGTATGCTGGTACCCCTGACTCATCTGCGACTATTTAAAGTTAAGACTAGGGATGGTCCGAACAGAGTTTGGTTCGGGATCGTACGAACCCGAACCCTCGGTAATGACTCCTGCTGTCTGCCCGCTCCGCGGAGCGGGCGGATCCAGCGGGAGGACCGCCTGGAAAACTGGGATACAGCCATAGCCATAGGCAGACAGCGGGAAACTGCTGCCAAGCGTTCGGGTTCATACGAACCCGAACCTCGGCGGGTTCGGACCATCCCTAGTTAAGACAGTGGTATGTAGTTACGCTGCCTCCGCCCTCTTCCCGGGCCATTACACTTGATGGAGGGGTGGTGCAAAGTTAGGGCACAGATACTCCTGTTTGGCACAGGCTGCAAGTTTAAAAGTTGTTTTTTATGACAATAACTGCATCACCTGCCGAACAGACCACAGGACAGATCCTGGATTAAAAGCAGCTATCCGAAGGTATAAGTGGTTGGGGGGGTCAGATTGTGGGTACAGAGTCGCTTTAAAACATAAAACCTGAGTATGTAAAAGCCTAGTGTCAGTAATACCGAACTAGTGCAAAGTCTAGTTGACAGTAGAGCCAAGTGTCTATTATATAAAGCTTGATCCAGGAGTCAAGTGACAGTGATATAGCTCTCTTGGTCTCAGCTGTCAGTCATATGGTTCTGACCCTGGTGCCACATTTCAATAAAGCTATGTGCCAGGTATACAGTGCATGCTCCCACTGCCAACAACTATAAAACTACATCTTGAGCATCTCACTGGGAAACACTCCATTGCTGAATTGCTTAAACCATAATTCTGGAAAGTGATGTCAGAGCAGGGTAAAAACAGAAATTTAATATTACCCACTTACTGCCATTTGTAAAACAGCAAAAACAACAAAAATAGGTACAGTACCATGCAACGAAAAAATGCACATCCCAAATGTACCAATGGATCTAGTCTTAATGAAATATACATAAACAAGGACATGGATGGCACTACTGCAAAAATCAATATAAAGACACAAAAGCAGGCAGGTTTTAGAAACAACAAAAACAGGAAACGCTGTGAAAAGCATTTAGGTCATGTTGTCTGCTGACGGGTCAGCGGATGAGCTAAGTTTTTAAATAGTGCACCATACAATTTTAGCTTATCCCTGAATTTGACATATATGGATACCTTCGAAAAGCATTTTAAATTCTTGCTTTGTACAATAGTACCGTGTGTGTGTGTGTGTGTGTGTGTGTGTGTGTGTGTGTGTGTGTGTGTGTGTGTGTGTGTGTGTGTGTGTGTGTGTGTGTGTGTGTATATATATATATATATATATATATATATATATATATATATATATATATATATATATATATATATATATACTCACCGGCCACTTTATTAGGTACACCTGTCCAACTGCACGTTACCACTTAATTTCTAATCAGCCAATCACATGGGGGCAACTCATTGCATTTAGGCATTTAGACATGGTCAAGACAATCTCCTGCAGTTCAAACCGAGCATCAGTATGGGGAAGAAAGGTGATTTGAGTGCCTTTGAACGTGGCATGGTTGTTGGTGGCAGAAGGGCTGGTCTGAGTATTTCTGAAACTGCTGATCTACTGGGATTTTCACGCACAACCATCTCTAGGGTTTACAGAGAATGGTCCGAAAAAGAAACAACATCCAGTGAGCGGCAGTTCTGTGGGCGGAAATGCCTTGTTGATGCCAGAGGTCAGAGGAGAATGGGCAGACTGGTTCGAGCTGATAGAAAGGCAACAGTGACCCAAATAGCCAACCGTTATAACCAAGGTAGGCAGAAGAGCATCTCTGAACGCACAGTACGTCCAACTTTGAGGCAGATGGGCTACAGCAGCAGAAGACCACACCGGGTGCCACTCCTTTCAGCTAAGATCAGGAAACTGAGGCTACAATTTGCACAAGCTCATCGAAATTGGACAGTAGAAGTTTGGAAAAACGTTGCCTGGTCTGATGAGTCTCGATTTCTGCTGCGACATTTGGATGGTAGGGTCAGAATTTGGCATCAACAACATGAAAGCATGGATCTATCCTGCCTTGTATCAACGGTTCAGGCTGGTGGTGGTGGTGTCATGGTGTGGGGAATATTTTCTTGGCACTCTTTGGGCCCCTTTGTACCAATTGAGCATCGTTGCAACGCCACAGCCTACCTGAGTATTGTTGCTGACCATGTCCATCCCTTTATTACCACAATGTACCCAACATCTGATGGCTACTTTCAGCAGGATAATGCGCCATGTCATAAAGCTAAAATCATCTCAGACTGGTTTCTTGAACATGACAATGAGTTCACTGTACTCAAATGGCCTCCACAGTCACCAGATCTCAATCCAATAGAGCATCTTTGGGATGTGGTGGAACGGGAGATTTGCATCATGGATGTGCAGCCGACAAATCTGCGGCAACTGTGTGATGCCATCATGTCAATATGGACCAAAATCTCTGAGGAAGCTTCCAGCACCTTGTTGAATCTATGCCATGAAGAATTGAGGCAGTTCTGAAGGCAAAAGGGGGTCCAACCCGTTACTAGCATGGTGTACCTAATAAAGTGGCCGGTGAGTGTATATATATATATTAGTTTGCTATGCACATTCTATTATTATGATTAATTCTGGCCAGCAGACTGCTTTATATCTGCTTGCCTCCCTATCTACAGTCTGTGTGATTTGTGCTTCAAGGTGCTTCAAGGTTTCTCTCCCAACTGACAACATTCTAGGCTGATATGAAACCCCCTCCCCTCTCTCTACTGCTATCTGTAGCACTGATAAAAAAAAACAAAAAAAGAAATTTATAAATAAAGACAATTCATAAAGTTGCTTTATTTTGCATTCGGGAAAGAAAAAGAAAATCAGCGCAAAAGGTGTCCACTGCTTCTAAAATACTGTTAATAGGATTTATATACCATGGCTAGAAGACATAAAAACAAAAATAAATTCTATAGTAGATGAAAAATTTAGCCAGAACCGTCCCCATTTCAACATATACAAATCTAAACCAATAATCTTTCTCTCTACCTTGGATTACAATTAATAATAATATTTAATAGAGAAAGTCAGAAAGGTTATTTTTGAAATGACTAATTTTACAAAGTAGGAGTATTCTGATAATAATAGGGATACAGTCAATATCAAACTCCATAGCAGGAGATTTCAACAGTACCTGCAGGTAACCAGTAATTCCATGCAATCCTGCAGAGTTTTTATTAGAATGTTCAACCCTGTAAGGTAGGATGGGCAATTATGGCCTAAATCAATACCACGTTTAATTTAACATGTAACCTCGATTATGATTATTAGACAATAGTTAGGCTATGCCCTTTATATAAGCCACACCCCTTTTGCTAGTAATATCCAATTTTTTTGGACGTATCAATTGGCAGAATTTTTTTGGTGTTAATTGCATTAACGGTGAAATAAGACCGCTTTAAAAGTTGGTTTTCTAGGCTGTGGAACCTAAATTACCTGCTGACATGTTCCATGAATAAGGAAGGAACTTACTAGATTACATATTACATACAGATTACATATATATGTGGTGTTTGACAGGTCAGTCACTAAGTTGTTACTGGTGACGCCACTTCTGTGGTGGTTGGTCGGTCGGTAGTGTACTACAGCTTACCCAGTGATGGAAATGTTGAAACGCCAGTGCTAGTTCAGCACAAAGGTGTGGCGTTATACCTGCTTTTATGTTACGGCTGGCTGTACGGTTCCCCGATGGTTGGTGACCTGCCGAGCTCTTGTCACGGTAGTCCAGAGTGGAGAAACGACTCACCCAGACTATCGGTACTGATACCCACAGAAAGAGGAAAATGACCCAAGGTGTGTAGCAGAGGTGTAAAGGTACTGGTAGAATGAAGACTGACTCCCAGTAGAATAAATATAATGGCTTTACTGAACAGTCTCTTGAAAATACAGAACAGAACTTATCCGGATACAGGCTTGTGTTCACTGGATCTGTGCTGAGAGATACTTTAAGTGCTGATGTGGAATAGAGGTAGATGTAGTGGTACTTGTATAATTTAGAGTTGAGCAGAGGAGAAAAGAGGAGAGGAGTTTGTCAAAGGAGTCCCAACCCAATGTAGTCGTACGCTCTGCCGGAACTTTAGAAAGAATGCTTGAGAGATACTTGTGCCCGTGTTTAGACTATGCTGTCTCTGACCACCTTCTGCCCTTGCAGTGTCGGGGTACCCGTCCTACTAGGGTGACACAAGCCCCAGTCCAGACTATCTGGGTGTAGCTAAGTGTCCGAAGTTCTCCAGTGTCACCTGCGCTGCGAGATAGAGTGCATAGACCTTCTGTTACAGTAACTTTGCTCTATTTGGGTCAGTTCCTCTGTAGGATACTGCCATGGTTCTCAGCGTGGTCTCGGATTGATCCCCGACTTGTTCTCCTTATACTGTCTAACACTGCACAGTGGGAATAGTTAGACTAAAGAAGCTGAAAGTCTCTAGTTGCTCCATACACGTAGGTTTCTGACTCTCCAACACATCTGGACTGTCCCGGACAGGGGTCCTGATTTCTTGCTGTTAATTAGCATCGAAATCCGCTGCAGATGCCTGCCCATTCACTTCAATGGGCTGACATACTTGCAGTACCCTAATTGTGAGGGTCCTATTCCACCGGACAAGCAACGACGTAAAGGAGCGCCCATCTGCTAGATCAACGCTCGTTTACTGGGCCTATTCCACGGCCCCGATGATCTTGAAACAAGGGCTGCAGGGACATCGTTACCGATGTCCTTGCAGCCCTTGCTTCATACATTACCTGTCCGGACGCAGATCATCTTCTCCCGGTCCCGCGAGACGCAGCAGCTTCGGAGCGGGGCTGTCTGTACTGACAGACCGCTCAGCCAATCACTGGCCGCAGTGGTCCAGGCCAGTGATTGGCTTAGCAGTCTGTCAGTTCAGACAGCCCCGCTCTGAAGCCAATGCTGCCGCGTGGGACCGGGAGAAGAAGACCTGCGCCCGGACAGGTAATGTATGGTTCTGCTGAAACCTTCAGTCGCCGCCGCCGCCGCGCACCACTATTCAACCGTAGTGATGCGCTGGTGGCAAACAACAATTTTAGGTCTGAACCTAAATGAACGATCAACCAATGACACGATCATCGGCTGATCGTTCTCTCTATTCCACGGAGCGAAAATTGGCCGAATGGGGCCGATTCGGCTGATTATCGCTCCTGTGGAATAGGCCCCTAAGAATTTACAAAAAAAGATTTAACAAATACACACAATTTTTGTAGATAGATAGATCTGAAGTAAGGGGATAGTAAGTGTGTTGTTGAGGCAGCATATAATACATTAAAGTGCAATAATATATTGTCTTCATGCATAATAAACAAGTACCTAGTATACATAGACAGTGCCATGTAAAATGTCCCAGAGTTTGAAATACTGGCATCAGAAAGAATAAGACGGAATATAAGATGTAGCCCCAGTTCTACATAAAGTCTGATGATCCATCCTGCTTAATGAAATGCTTCCCCTGCGGCTTCCTTAAAGCTGTACATTGAAGGTCTCTTCTGAGAATCTCTCTAATAGTGATTTACAAATACTGCAGAACGTCTATGTGCAGCCGCTCCATTTTTTTTTCCCGACTTTTCTCTGCAGTTTCCTATGTTGCATATGATACTTTGGGGAAGTCATTTGAGTGCAGTGTAAGGAGACATCACTGACCGTCTTCAGCCTTGATAATACTCCTTACTCTGAGCAATTTCATGTCCTGACAATAAAGCGGAAGAAAGTCAGAAATTAGCGGCTCTGATGATCCAATTTCTTCGGTAGGGGACTGTGTGCAACAAGACAAATTGGAACCTAATAGCGGCCTCGGATTTGTCACAATAAGGGAAAAACATATTGTCCTTTGGATGCTTGTTATTTGACATTGTACGTTGTGTTTTGCTCTACAGAACAGATCATTTCTATTGTATATTTTATAGGTTTTTTTTCATGTAGCTTTTTCGATAAAGTATTAAAAAGGAACAAATAGAAAAAAAAACAGAGCTCATTGACTCTGTACCCAGACAATATGAATAATTGCTGTTTCTGAAGGTTCCACCGTCATTATTTTAGCCTAGCAAAGCTCTTATAATTTTTTTCCCCTTTGCCATAAATTCTTCTGACTGACGGCCATAGTCCTTGGGGGATAAAATCACTTGCTGATAGGAAGCCTTAAAGCTATTTTACTATCTGGATTTATTTTATAGCCATCTGCTTCCAGGACGCAATTTTTCTTCTCATGTGTAGTTTGCCAAAGGCAAAAAAATAAAAACACGTCTTACGTTTGCCAATCTGTCTGTATGAAGTAAAGCAGTCAGTGCCTTGGCTTGGCATCACTCATTCGGAATATGGTAATGTGGCAACGAGAGCGAAGAACGTAGATTCATCACCGATCTCCTGGCTAACAACATTCGTTCTACTGGGGAAGAGAATGGAGAGGGGAAGGTTGAATGCTCTGGAATTACGGTTATATTAAACGTCAGCTTACCAGGGGAATAGGATTGATTTCTTACTCCTAAAAAGTTTTAGTTACCTAGGGGGCTGTAATGGTTGACATCACAATGGGGTCTCTCCTCCTCCTCCTCCTCCTCCAGAGGGCTTTGGCTTGTTATCCAATTTATTTGCAGCAAATATTAATAGACAAAGTTGTCAGAAAGGAGGAGCCAAAGTCTTTTGTCAGGTTCAGCAATATTGTAATCGGGGATCGGTTATACTGAAAGCGCAGTCATTGTGTTATAGAGCAGGAGGATCTGAGCAGATTGTTGCATAGCTTTGATGGAAACATTTTCTATCTAATCTGAAGATCTAAACCTTTGCTCATTCTGGGCTTAGGAGTCTGGTGGGCGGTCCTAATCAGTGACTAACAGCTAGTTCTGTATGTAAGTTCAGACATGGAAGGCCATCAGTGCAGCTATCGTGTTACAGAGCAGGAGGACCTGAGCAAATTGTTGCATAGCTTTAATTTTAGTCTAATCTGATGATCGAAACCTTTGAAGAGATTTAGATCAATAATAAAGTTCTACTGACCCCCTACTAAACTATAATCTGCTTATCTGCTCTCCCCCCATTCTGTAACACGATGCCTGCAGATTGGACTGTTTTTAATGTGATAGACAATATTTGAAGTGATATTTAAAGTGATAATATTCAACGTGCAGCACGGTGGCTCAGTGGTTAGCACTGTAGCCTTGCAATTGCAAACCCCACCAAGGACAACACCTGCAAAGAGTTTGTATATTCTCTCTGTGTCTCTGTGGATTTCCTCTGTGTACTCTGGTTTCCTCCCACACCCAAAACATACAGGGACCAAAATTGGCAAAACTATGTAAAGTGCAGTGGAATCAGTTATACAAATAAAAGCATTATAAGTAGGGATGGTCCGAACCTGCTGAGGTTCGGGTTCGTATGAACCCGAACGCTCGGCATCAAGATTCCCACTGTCTGCCTGCTCTGTGCAGCGGGTGGTTACAGCGGGAGGAACGCCTGGAAAACTGGGATCCAGCCTATGGCTATGGCTGTATCCCAGTTTTCCAGGCGGTCCTCCCGCTGGATCCGCCCGCTGCACGGAGCGGGCAGACAGTGGGAATCATTACCAAGGGTTCGGGTTCGTACGAACCCGAACCAAACTCTGTTCGGACCATCCCTAATTATAAGCCGCAAATAGAGTAAGGTGAGTGAAGGAATTGCTTTAATGTGTCTTTTTTTTTTTATTAATAGTGATAATCTTGTTTTTGGTGGATCCTTCTAGCAAAAAGGATTGTCTAAAGATGGTAACCCTTTTAGGTGTCCTTTTACATAGGCCCTATTATCGGCAGGCAGGAATCCTGACAGCCAATAAGCAGTCAGTGCACAAAGGCCAGCAATCAGCTGATGAATGGGAAATGAGTTTATTTGGATGGGTATTAAAATCATTGTGTGAACAGGAACGTGCGGTCGAACATTACAAAGTAACACCAATGCAGTGATCATTCAGCGCCACCCCCCAGAACTGGGTGCACAAAGGAAGGGAGCGTTTTGATACCAACTGCAGCATAGAAGCGAGGTAGGTGTAGATTATTATTTTCAGTCACCTCCCTGGACATCACAAAAAGTCCCCTGCCCGAACAAACCCTTTAGCCATCAGCTAAAAGACAAATTTGGATTATCTTCCTGTAACCACTAATCATCATATTAAGATTCCCTTTAAGGCTATGTCTCACAATGTAAAAATAAAGGCAAATAACGCCCGTTATAAGCATGGTCATAGAGCAATTTTAAGAAATCTTCTTTAAAAGGTTTTATTTTTTTAAAAGCCATCAAATAAAATAAAAGTTATGCAAGTTGCCTATCCCTGTAATTGTACCAACTTGAGGAACATATATAGCATGTCAGTTTTACCATAGGACAAACAATGAAATAATGAAATAAATTGTTTTTTCTTTCTTTTTTTTTTATTTCACTGCGCATATACTCTTTCAGGTTTTGCAGCATATTTTATGCAAAAATTAAGTCTGCCATTGCAAACTAGTGGTTCAAAAATAAGGGCTCATGTGGGTCTATTGGGGGAAAATACAAGTTCTATGGTCTTTTAAACCCGAGAAGGAAAAAAACGAAAATTGGCCTTAAGGGGTTAAAGCCTCCATGACCGCTTTATTGCAGTGAGAAAGTAAAGAACACATAAGAATGCAGGTTAACAAAATGGAAGATAAAAAAAGTAGCAAACACTATTACATACACAAGCATAAAACTACAAAAAGTATACGTCATTGACTTCCACTATTAAAAACAGGAGTGAATAGCAGAATGGGCTACATTCATGTCTGTTAATAATGTCTGCATCTCTCATGGCAAGAAAACATAATGTGGACTCACCCTAACAATGCTATAGCCAGATATCAAATGGTCCAATATGGTCCACAGAATCCAACAACAAAACCAATTAGTGAAATATTCTAGAATTTCCAGGTTACTGATGTGCAAGAAGTGTTCTCCACATCAACAATACTAGCAGAATGGCCTCTCAAACAGTGCCAAGTCAAGTCTTCCCTGATACAGTGCCAGCAGGGATTCCCCAACAGAATGCCAACAGAGTGCCCATCCTCATGTGTCTCACCACCAGAAAATTTACAGTGGTAACTATTAACACTAGAAGTGATAAGCGTTAGATGAGTGGAGTATCCAGTCACTGGGACCCACCCTGATCTCCACACTGGAGGACTGCAGTGTGGAGGGGTAGAGATGGGGCACTAGTGAGACATGGGCACTGCTGCATCATTACAACTCCAAAGTCTTCAAGGACCCCATCCTCAGTCATGCAGTTTATAAAATGTGGGACCGTATGTCTTCATTATATAAAGCTACCAGACTACAGCAATTAAACATTTACCTATGTCTGCAACTAAAATAACTCTCTAAACAATATATAATTGCCCCGAAAACACATGGGCTGACCAAGTAATGTATGATGGCCGTAGGTCCTCCTGAGTAATAGACTCTCTTCTAAAGCCCTCTTGCTAAAGGAAGAAGGTTCTGGACATGGGACCCCATCAATTAACTCAAAGAGTAACTGAATACTGTATGCTTTACTAGACCACACGGATTATGGCGCTGTTACACTGAACGATCATTGGCCAAATCAGAGGATGATCACTCTGTGTAATAGAGACAACAATCAGCCGATGACAACGACCGTCGGCTAATTGAGTCTTTTGGTCCTGAACTAAAATCAGTGGCTGCCGGGTGTGCTCCCGTCACCCCTCCCATCTCTCCCCGCTTCCATCAGCCCCCCCCCCACTCCACTTGCCAACAACACCACCGCCTCCCAAACCCCAACCCAACGCATCCGGCAGATGCAATCAACAGATGTCGAGTGTTTTTCACGGAGCGAAAAAAATCTGACGTGAAAAACACTGGATATGTGAAATGAGGCCCAAAAGTAATGCGTGGCCGACAGCAGACGATTGTGTCAAAAAAATAATAATAAACTGTATTCATTACCTCTCCACATTCCTGAAGTTCTTCTCCCCTCTGCTCGTTTCCTGGAGCCGACGCTGTAGCTTCAGTGTGGGTCTCTGAATTGACAGGCTGCTCAGCCAATCACTGGCTGTGGCACTCCTGGCCAGTGATTGGCTGAGAGGCCTGTCAGTTAAGAGACCCGCTCTGAAGCTACAGTGTCGGCTCCGGGAAGCGAGCAGAAGACCGGAGACCATGGACAGATATTTATACAGTTTAAAGGCAATCTAAACGATTATCGAGCCATGTAATAGGCTCGGCAAGCGAGCGCTGATCTGACAGATCAGTGCTTGCTTACAGGAGGCAACAGGCCACATAATAGGATCCTAACTCTGTAGGAAATAGAACTCTAATCCACACTTCGTATTCATGTTCTTGTATCTGTTTCCAGTACATTTGACAATAACAGTTGGTTATAGAGCGTTACATATCATGTTCTCTGTACTTTCGCGCCACTTTCATTATTGCCCTCTTTTTTCTGACATTTACACGTGTACCTTCTTGTATTTTACCTACATTTTCCCTTTACTACTGTCTCATCCCTGGCTTTATACGAGGACTATGGAATTGTTTGCTTAAGAAAAAAAAAAAAAAAAGACAATGATAAAAAATGGATGACTCGAGAGATACTCTATAACATGATCTAAAAGCAACCAAAGCAAACACAGTCACACAGGGCAAACAAACAACCTACATAATGACATTGTTCACAAGAATATTTACTGTTAGCGGTGGGGACAGAGGAGATGTCCTATTACCGGTAACAAGAAATATATCACTGCCAGAAGACTAAGGTGACTAAAGCCACAAATAACAACATTGGTAGAAATCAAGTACAAGTCACATATTTTACAAGCGAACTGATAAAAAACAACACACACTAAGAATAAAAGAGAAGACTTGAGAACCCTCATACTGATATGGTATAGAACCAGACTGCTCACCGTGGCATTCAGTTACAACTGTTAGCCCACACCCTCTTCCATAATAAGGCTAGGTTGTGAAAATAATGGCCGTGTTTCATAACAATGGCCGTTGTTGTGTGCGAACAACAGCCGTTAATTCTCAAATAACGTCCGTTGCCACGAAATACTGCCATTGCTTTTACATAATGTAAACCTAGCCTAAATATGCACACTTTGACCTGATAATTTCTGTTGATTTTAATGGGGAACAACCTCTGCGGGCATGGGGGATGTAATCTTTTTGATACTTGATTATGAAAGCATTGTAAAGACAGAAATTAAAGGGGTACTCCAGCTAATAAAAATTGTTCTTTCAAATCAACTAGTGCCAGAAAATGACAGAGATTTGATCCCAGTTCACTCATCTCATCTACTTCCCGTAGTTATTATCTGCTGTATGTCCTGCAGAAGGTGGTATTCTTTCCAGTCTGGAGAGCAGGAGAGGTTTTCTATGGGGATTTGCTACCGCTCTGGACAGTTTCTGATATGGACAGAGGTGGCAGCACAGAGCGCTGTGTCAGACTGAAGGGAATACACCACTTCCTGCAGAACATACAGCAACCACTTCCTGTAGAACATACAGCAGCTGATAAGTACTGGAAGACAGGAGATTTTTTTTTTTTTAAATAAAAGTAAGTTACTCGCTTGGTAATAGATTGCTTAGGGCTGCTGGAGCCAGAAGCAATCTATCACTGATCTAATGGATCGGTGTAAGTATAATGGAGTGACCTCTATGGGAGATCACTGCAGTAATAATAAAAGTCCCCCTGGGGGACTAAAAAGTTAAAAGTAAAAAAAAAAAAAAAGGCTCTCATCAATAAAAATCCCCTCCCCTAATAAAAGTCTGAATCATTTCCCTTTTCCTATTTTATAATTAAAAATAAATGAACATGCATACATATTTGCTGTCGCCACGTGCGTAATCGCCTGAACTATTAAATCACATTCCTCATCTCACGGTAAACGACGTTAGTGCAAAAACCCGCCAAATTGCTTAATTGTAATTTTAAAAAAATCCATATACGCAAGGTACCGATAGAAAGTACAGGTCATGGTGCAAAAAATGACACCTCACACAGCCCCATAGACCAAAGGATAAAAGTGTTATGAGGATGGGAATAGAGCAAGTTGAAGAACTTTTATTTTATTTAAAAGGTTTTATTTTTTTTTTTTTAAAGCCATTAAATAAAATAAAAGTTGTAAAAGTTGCATCTCGTTGTTATCGAGGAACATAAATAACATGTTAGTTTTACCATGGGGCGAACAGTGGCAAAATAAAACCCCCAAATAAATAAAAAAAAAATTTTATTTATTTATTTTTTTTTATTTCACTGCACAAACCATTTTATTTCCGGTTGTTAAGCATATTTTATGAAAAAAATGAAGTTGGTCAATGCAAAGTACAATTAGTGTCACAAAAAAATAAGGGCTCATGTGGGTCTGTAGGTGAAATAATGCAAGCGCTATGGCCTTTTAAACACAAAGGAGGGAAACATGAAAGAGCAAAATTGAAAATTGGCTCCATCCTTAATGGTGCGTTCACACCTACAGGATCTGCAGCAGATTTTCTGCAGCAGATTTCATTTAAATAACTGAACACAGCATCAAATCTGCTGCAGATCCTGTAGGTGTGAACGCACCCTAAAGGGTTAAATTCCACAGGCAACATCCAATCTAGTTCCCCAGTGTCTTTCTACTGGTAATGTATAAGCCACAGTTTCCCAACCAGGACTACCTGCAACCCCCTGGGAATCCTTTGAACATAGTAAGGCAATCTACAGTAGAGGATGAAATTTCAACCAGGCAAAAAAATAAAAAATAAAATAAAAATCAACCGATCTAGGCTAAAATATAATGGTAAGCAATCATTACAGAATGCTTTGCCAGCTCCTACACCAGGCTTCTTTAATGTGATGACACTAGGAGTTTCCCAGAAGTGGAAAATCTGTTAGGGGGGGGGGGGGGGGGTTTCCCCAAGCCTATACGATATAGAAAATAGTTAAATATGTGTAAATACAAGTTGATGCTACAATAAATCAGAAGTAGTTTTTGTGTTTGTTTTCATTATCTTGCATTATCTCTGTGCAGCACAGGTTTTTTCATGCCGTCAGGGCTTTCTTTTTGCATGATTAATAAGGTAAAGGACAAAAATTCCCATGACACACTCTCTGTCACAAGCATTTCCTCTATTTATAGCTGCCTACATGTTCCTGTATTACAAGGTAAAACTGTACTTACAAACAACACAGATCAGCTAGAGGAACACTGCTTTGCTGTTCCCTTATACCGTGGCACTCCGACTCAAACTGCTGAGCGCTACACATACCGAGAGTCTTCCCCCACAGAAGGACAGGCCATTTATTCTAAACAACTCAATAACCTCAGTTGGACCCACTAGTTCATAAAACTGAAAGACTGTTATTGCAGAGCATTGCATCCCCCTTGTTTTGTGGAAAGCAGCTTATTCAGAACAGCAACAGTGTCTTGTACCATAGCTCATCCAATTCACAAGGCGAAGAAATCCAATTGTATTATCGAAAAATGACCAATTGTGTAAATCAAGTTTTTATATTAAAGCTGCACTTTTGGGCCAGTGAACCTGCTGATATGACAAGCCGCTATTTACCTCAGGATTCACGGTCTGTAATTCATATTCCTGTGGGGTCCGGTATACGGTAGTTTTCTGCCAATTGCTGATATTGTAATTAGCAGCACCCGCTCAGCCCCCTCTTGGGCCGCCCACTATGCATATTAATACATGCATAGTTAGATCGCTTGTTATGGGCTGCTTCCTGCACTTGCCCCGTCACAAGCAGCCTAAGGGCCCTATTCCACCGGACGATTATCGTTAGCATAATCGTTAACGATTAACGATCTCAAACGACCGCTATTGCGAAAGACCTGAAAACGTTCACTCATTTCCATGGAACGATAATCGTTACTTATGATCGTAATTGTGATCGTTTCTTCTTCCGTATTTCTTCGCTATTGCGTTCGTATCTATTGCGAACGACCGAACGATGTCTTATTCAATGCGAACGATTTGCGAACGTTTTGCGAACGAGCAACGATAAAAATAGGTCCAGGTCTTATAAAGCGATCAACGATTTCTCGTTCGGTCGTTATCGTTACTGCATTTCAACCGAACGATTATCGTTTAGATTCGAACGATTTAACGATAATCTGAATGATAATCGTCCGGTGGAATAGGGCCCTAACTAGTTCTTTTACAACTATCTTATCTACTATGCAGTGCTAAGCACTTTAAAGGGAGATGTAACTAAGGAACACCCTGACCCACGTCAGGAACACGTCAGAACAGAGCAGGGCAGTATCTTGATTAAAGAGAAACTAGGCTCGATAGGACAAAGCTACTGTAAAGGAGGTCTACGTATCCTATTGTGCAGAGCAGGTAACCGGGACACCCCCAGACACCTAGCTACGCCCAGATAACCACGATTGGGGCTTGTATTACCCGAGTAGCTCGCGACTGTAGGGCAAAAGGTGGTCAGACCAAAGTTTATACACAAATACAAGTAATCACTTCACTACAAAGATTTCTTCAGGTTCCGGCAGAGTACATTGCTATACTGGGTTTGGGCTCCTTTGGCCAACTCCTCTCCTCTACCTTACAAGCACCGCTACAACTACCTCTCTTACTTCTTCTCAAGCACTAAAACCTTACAGTAAAGCGGTCTTATTTTTATACTATCGGGACTCTGTCATATTCTGTACGCGTCATTTTTCCCCTTTCTGTGGGTGGCGGTACCGACAATCCGGGTGGGTCAGTAAGGACTAGAGCCAAAGGGACCCACTGCAACCCGGCAGGTTACCGACCATTTGGGGGACACAGACAGCAAACATCAAATGGGTATCAACATCACACATCACACCTGTGTGCTGGACTAGCACTGGCGTCACAACACTAACCCCTTCGGCTGAGCTGACACAAACACCAGTGGCACACCACCCACCTCCTTGACACTATTTAGAGGCCAAATAAAAAAAATATTTTTCTATGAAAATAAAAATTCAGACGTGGACAACAAAAGGTCCTAAGTGCTTTCATTGATATCCATCCAGCGGTGCTGCCAGGTCACTGGGCAGCCAGGGGGTGATAAATTCACATTTGTCTAAATGTGTATGGGCAACTTGACATACGGATGTTTAATGCCATACTGATGAGTTGCAGTACGATTCTTCTATGGTATAGTATAAGTACAGATAAGAAACCATCAGCCATATCAATATTTTTAGTGGTTTCCACCCACAAACTGGCAAATAACTGTCAGAAAAAAAAGATAAGATTATCAGTCAGCTGTCACTTAAAGTGGAATCAGCAGTACTAGGAAACATTCCTTGATGACAGAGTTACGGAGTTTTGTTATACATTGTGTGGCATCTGGCTTAGTTCTAATACCATATCAGAACACTGTAAATATTAGTAAATATTACACCATTTCCTGCAGGACATACAGCAGCTGATAAGTACTGGAAGGCTTGAGATTTTTTTAATAGAAGTAAATTACAAATCTCTGGCACCAGTTGATTTGAAAGATTTTTATTTATTTATTTATTTTTGCTGAACGATCCCTTTAAGGTTTTTTTTCTCTACTTTTCTTTTCTTTATTCTACACATTGCTGCCCACAGATAGGACTTCATCTACAACATGGCAGATTCCCTTTAATCTTAGCTCAGGCTACTGGCTACACCATATGTAATGCACAATAACATCCCTCATCAGGCTCCACTGGTAGCGACCCCAATAGTCAGCCACCTGTGGTTACACAGCAAGCTTGGTAAGATGTCATTTATTTACTGCTGAAATGTCTATGTATCAGGGGACTCTTCAACAGAACAACTTGCACTTAGTACAAAATGCTTTTCTGTCAGGCTGCCCACTTTATACACCGCCGTGTTTACCTATTTAAAGCATTGATAGCTAAAAATATCTTACTTGACAGGCAAAGAACACAGGCCTATCCAAGTATATCCGATCCTAGGGGACGGGCAAGGATGTCTTCCTTAGGTCCCAAGAGCTAGGAGGACCTTCAAAACTTAGAAACTTTTTTTTTTTTTTATTAGAAAAGTAGTATCAGTAAGGCATTACTGGAGTACGTGCAAGGAGAGAGAAATAGAAAAGCATTCTTGCATAGTAAAAGCAGCAGAAAGGCATATGGTGCTTCCAGTGTCTGGATTTCCCAGTGACGCAGTAACTGCAGTAGCCGCCACATATTTCTTTTCAGCTCAGAAAAAAAAAACTGCTATACTGTGCAGGAAAGTTACCCAGCCTTTATATGGGCCTTACTATAGTAACAGTAGTGTGGCACAGTACGGCACTACATGCCTATCTGACACAGTTCAGTACTATGTTGGCACAGCATACATAGACTATGATGACAATCTGGTCACTCTTATGGGTATGCTTTTTCTCTACACATGGAGTAAGTAGTCATTATATGGTACACGTGTTAAAGAGACTCTGTACCCACAATCTGACCCCCCAAACCACTTGTACCTTCAGATAGCTGCTTTTAATCCAAGATCTATCCTGGGGTCCGTTCGACAGGTGATGCAGTTATTGTCCTAAAAAACAACTTTTAAACTTGCAGCCCCGTGCCCTATGGGCGTGGCCCAAAGTGTGTATGCATTAGGCTGGCACAACCTCTCTGTCCCTCCTCCCCGCCTCCTTATCATTAGGAATGCTCCAGGCAGATTGTCTCCTATTCCCCACCTGTGTCAGCCCGGCACATGGGCTGGATCGTTAAGGCACCTGTGTTCAGACAGGAGAAAATATTTCAGGAGCATTCCTAATGATGAAGATAGTAGGGAGGAGGGACAGAAGGGTGGTGCAAAGTTAGGGCACAGATAATCTAGGCTACGCCCGTCGGGCATAAGGCTGCAGTTTAAAAGTTGTTTTTAGGACAATAACTACATCACCTGCCGAACGAACCTCAGGACAGAACTTGGATTAAGAGCAGCTATCTGAAGGTACAAGTGGTTTGGGGGGGGGGGGTCAGATTGTGGGTACAGAGTCACTTTAAAGAAGAGAATGGGACTGTACCTTACACCATGCCACCATGCACAGCTATTTCTCATTGTCTCCAGTTTAAGGTCCGGGACTAGAGCTGGGTTGCTCCCAGTACTCACACCTACCCTTTGTGTGGCCAATGACAGGAGAGCACAGAACTGAACGGACTGGCACTGAGCTAGGGGATGATTTACTATGGATAATATGTGGGGGGGCAGTATTGATGCGCTGGCTCTAAAAGATGCTAGGTGAGCAGAGAGAAAACAAACAGCAACTGGGTTACAGCAAGGAAGGATTCAGATCTCAAAAGAAGCCCTGGTCTAAGCAGTGAACTGCTGATAATAATGAAGCTAATAAAGGGTTAAAAAAAAAAAAAGAAGGTGAAGAAATAGGGAGATTACCTTCAGGAGGCAGCACTGCAGATAGTAAGAACAGAAATATTTACAAAAGGGGTAACTCTTTAGAGAAGAGTGTTTAGAGAAGAGGGAAGGCTTAACTTACCTGTCTAGTGTGGTATTCCTCTACTACCAGTCACGTACTGAGATGATTATGGTGACGCCACTTCTGTGGCGGTTGGTAGTGTCCTATAGCCTAACCAGTGATGGAAGTATTGTGACACCAGTGCTAGTTCAGCTCACAGGTTGGGTGGTATACCTACTTTTATGTTAGGGCTGGCTATATTGTTCCCCAATGGTCGGTAAACTGCCAGGCTATGATGGGTCCCTTGGGCTCCTGTCAAGGAGGTCCAGAGTGGGGAGATGACCCACATGAGTACCGCCACCAACAGAAAGGCGAAAGGGACCCAAGGAGAATATAGCCGATAGGTGTAGGTGCTGGTGCAATGATGACTGAGTCCCAGTAAAATAAATATAATGGCTATACGAGACAGTCTCTTAGGATACAAGATAGCTTGGCAATAGATAACTGCGATTAGGTACAGACTTGTGTTCACTGGATCTGTGTTGGGAGATACTTTAAGTGCTGAGGTAGAAGAATAGTAGATATAGCGATGCCTGCGTAGTTTAGTGTTGAGCAGTGAAGAGAAGAAGAGGAGAGGAATTTGTCATGAGGGTCCCAACCCAGGGTAGTAGTGTGCTCTGCCGGAACTTTGGAAAGAAGAATACTTGAGAGATACTTGTGCCCTGCAGTGTCGGGGTACCCGTCCTTTCCTATCAGGGTGACACAAGCCCCAGTCTTGGTTACCTGAGAGAAGCCAAGTGTCCTAAATTATCCAGTGTCACCTGCGCTGTGAGATAAGAGTACGTAGACCTTCGTTACGGTACCTTTGCTCTATCCAGGTCAGTTCCTCTGGACTAGGATACCGTCCTGCACTGCTTAGAGGTTTACGGCGCGGGCTGGGATGAACTCTGACTTATTCTCCTTTTGGGGTGCAAAACTACATAGTGTATATAGTTGTACTATCAGAAGTGAAAGTCTCTGGTTGCTCCATACACTGGTGTCTTTACTCCACTAACACAGCTGTACGGTCCTGGACAGGGGTCCTGGCACAGCCAGGCTCTGGCTAACTTTAGCAGGGATGCCTGTTCTGTATCTGTCCTCCTCCCAAGAGAATCAGAGGAAACAGACGCCACACTTCCTCTCATCAAGTGACTTCTTCCTACCAGGGTGTGTGAGAACCCTTGTGAGTGGTGGAGAAGAGAGTGTGCAAAGAGAGAAGTAACCCTGTGTTCACTACAGCTGTGCAACATATATACAGGCTCACATACAAAATACTGACATCTGGTGGTGAAACCACTGAATATCTTCATCACCACCTTACTTTTGAGTGGAGGACTTTTGCGACAGGTGCCGTATAATGAACACCCATAGTGGGACACCACACTAGCACAGTGTGGACCATGGGTCTCCAAACTGCGGCCCTCCAGTTCTTGCAAAGCCACAATTTTTATCATGCTCGGACAGCTAAAGCTTTTGATTTGGCTGTCCAGGCATGATGGGATAGTACTGCAACAGCTGGAGGGATGCAGTTTGTAGACCCATGGTGTGGACCCTGTGGAGGCGGTGCACATGCTCAGATTGCTTTTACAAACTCCAGCCTCTCCTGCACTAGCTTGAAAAACTCTCTCTAACAACGGGCAGGAGACACCGGTCTGAAGGAAAGTAAGACACCTAGTGGCAAAAAAAAGAGAGTAATTTTTAGTTTAAAAAAAAATACAAATATGTTAAAAACAACAGTGACCATTTAAAGAGGTACTCCGGGCAGGGGTTATTTTTCTTGTATGGCCGGGGGAGGAGTGGAGATATAGGCCGCCGATCACTTACCTCCCCGGTTCCAGCGCTAGGACCCTGATCACGCGGCCCCGTTCTCCCGTCCTGCTGACGCTTCCTGGTCTGAGACGTGATGTCTCAAGGCAGCTCAGCCATTCAGCAGTCGTAGCGGAGGAGTCCCACCTCAGCCCCTGAATAACTGAGCTGCCTTGAGACGTCACATCAGACCAGGAAGCGGCAGCAGGATGGTATGACGGGGCGGCGCGATTCGGGCTCTGGAACCGGGGAGGTAAGTGACCGACGTCCTCTATTTCCACCCCTTCCCTGCCATACCCTAAAAATAACCCCCACCCGAAGTACCCCTTTAAGGGGAAACTGTCATCTCTATATAAAACCAGCAATTATCTATGATAACCATTGGCGCCATTCTATCCATGTGAAAACCTTAAAGCGAAGGTACTACTGGTACATTCGCTTTAAGTTAAATGGAGTCAAAAGAACACGCACAAACATGTCACTCTGCACTGAATATATAAGTAGATGAAAAGAAAAACCCAGAATCTTCCCTCCCACTCTGTAGCATACAAATATTGACACTCACAGATGTGAGAGTAATACTCTTCGGTTCGTCGGCAGGTCAAGGCTACCGTCCATGTAAAATATTGACTGCTGCAAAAGATGGCACCTAAAAGGTTTAAAAGTAGAAGCAATGAACACCAGTGACTAGCAGCACACTACTGGCTACTGGCTATTAGATTACATAATTGCAAGGCATACTTAGCATAGTGATAGCTTGCCATTTTAGAAGTTACAGCACTTAATATATGACCGTGCGTTTAAGCTCTTCACGCTTCCAGCTGACATGGAAATATTCCTTCAACTGCATCTGTGACAACAAGAGAACATCAAAAGAGAGGGAAGATGTATAGAGGGCGAGAGTCCCCCCCCCCCTTCCTCAACGTAGTAACTTCACACCCTTCGAGTATTCTACGAGCCTTTCTTGCCTTATTTAGGAGAGAGCCCGGCATTTCTTAGGAGCGAGCATGGCGTAGAGGCTATATTTGAATCCCGAAGTAAACAAGAGTTCAGCACAAGTAGATGGACATGGCAGCTGCTTGACATGAATCAGGAATTGATTCGAACGAAGAACGTTTCACTTCATCCGGATTCTTTACCTGCGTACGCTCTGAAGTTTATTAAGGCTATTGTGATCTATCATCCGCAGTTTTGTTGCTGACATAATTCATTAGGCGGGCTCGAAAATTTTACCAAAATTGATTGTTTCAGGATTCCTGGGATTCATCGCAGGTGTTTTTTCTTGTCATAATCTGATTAAGCCTGGTAATGCTAATCACATGGTAAAGCCCAGGTTTTTTTCACTAAATTGCAGACCGCGCATAATCACTTAGGGCTTAATTATGTAACGCAAGGAAAGACAGCAAAACCTTTTGAGGCCACGTTCACGCCATGTATTTTTGCAATAGGCGACGGCCGTTGTTTATATACACTGCTTAAAAGGGGGTTATCCAGCGAAAAAAAATTTGGTTTCAGAAAGTTATATAGATTTGTAATTTGCATCTATTTTAATAATCTCATGTCTTCCAGTACTTATCAGCTGCTGTATGTCCTGCAGGAAGTGGTGTATTCTTTCCAGTCTGACATGGTGATCTCTGCTGCCACCTCTGTCCATGTCAGGAACTGTCCAGAGCAGGAGCAAATTCCCATAGAAAACCTTTCCTGCTCCAGACAGTTCCTGTCTCGGCCAGAGATATCAGCAGAGAGCACTGTGTCAGACTGAAAAGAAAACACCATTTCCCGCAGGACATTCAGAAGCAGATAAGTACTGGAAGACTTGAGACTTTATAATAGAAGTAAATTACAAAATCTATATAACTTTCTGACACCAGTTGATTTGAAAGAAAAAGATTTTCGCTGGACAACCCCTTTAATTGCATAGCAGTGAATATAACAACGGCAGTAGTGTGTATACACGCTGTTTACACTACGGCCGTTGCTCACTGCGACCGCACAAAATAATTGACGGGTCTATTTTTGTGACCATAAAAAAAAAAATAGGCTGTGCTCACAATGTAAGGTATGGCTCCCGGCCGTAGTTTACACTATGGTCCATGGTAAATTGGAGTGCAAGTACACCCGAATGTGCCAACATTCCAATTAAAATCTAATGATGTTCATCCAGCCAATACAGCAGTATCGGCGAGGGGTAAACATGTACTGCACCACATCGGCCGTTGTTTGACACAGCCATGTCAAACTACGGCCAATGTTCATACCTCGTGTGAACATGGCCTAAGGCTGCATTCACACATGTGTAGATTTTGCGGACCTATGGACGCTGAATGTATGTAATTGTTTCCCGGCATGATGTGTCAATATACTGCCGGCGGCGAGGAAACTCTTTGAATCGCCGCGGCTCTGTATTATGCACCATGGAGTCTCCTCCTAAAAATTAAAACCAGAATATTTTCATCAAGATTCATCGAAAGCGGTTTCTGGCACATTAGACTATAGGTGTGAATGTTTTTTTGTTTTTTTTTTGCCTCTGGCATTTATGAGACAAACAGAAGAAATTTCATTGAACTCCTTGAGAGAGGAATGCTAGAGTTTGCAGAAAATTTTGGAAAAACTGCCATAGAGCAGAGAAAAACAAAACAAACATAAAAACCACCAAGTATGGCATTTCATAAAATTCCATTGACTTACAGCTAACACCTGGGGAACATCAACACATTACAGGATCTGCAGCAGATTTGATCCGTTCCTGGATAAAATGGTGATGTCACGACCCGACTCCCAGAGCTGTGCGGGCTGTGGCTGCTGGAGAGGATTATGGCAGAGGGATGCTCAGTGTCCCTCCAGTGCCCTGTGTCCCTCAGTGTCCCCCTGCCATCATCCTCTCCAGCAGCCACAGCCCGCACAGCTCTGGGAGTCGGGTCGTGACATCACCATTTTATCCGGGAAGTGAAGCCTTGATACAGTAGTAAGTGCAGGGAAAAAACACTTTATAAGCATTTCCCATAATAAGTGTATATTGGTGATTTGTATAACTTTTGGGAGGCAATACAATACTTTAATAAAAAATTTCGCCAGACTTCTCCTTTAGGGTGCCTGCACACCTACCAGATCCGCAGCAGAATTCACGCTGCGGATTTGCAGTGAAATCCGCTGCGGATTCATTGCCATGTGCATTAACCCCCCGCCACCCGCAGCCCACCGCCAAGAGCATACATTACCTGCTCGGCGATGCGGCTGCATGTGAGGCTCCTGGCTCTGGTCCCGCTCAGCCAATCAGTGCTGCCATGCAGGGGGTTAATGCACATACTCACAGCGGGATGTCAATCCTGCTGCGAGTATGTGCTATCATAGGGATGAATGGCAATGAATCCGCAGCGGATTTCGCTGCGAATCCACAACGTGAAATCTGCTGCGGATCCGGTAGGTGTGAAGGCACCCTTAATGAGTAGCCGAGTCGCACAACCAGGAATCACCATGTAGGTCTTATATGAAATGTGACAGGCCCAGACTGCAGGAGATTACATGCACACCAGTTATATATATTTCATTATCTGAATTGTATTCTGTAGTTAATTAATATTGTAAGGAAGAACAGATGTGATCAGGAAGGAATCCGTGGAATTTCCATTGTGTCTTTTTTTTTTAAATATCCAGAGAGGCGGAGTCACACAAAAACTTTGTCTGGTGCCGTTTTAGATAAGACAGGAATGAAGTGATTCCGGTCTTTGGCTAAGAGGAGAAATATCAATCATGCATACTTCCCCTTTTCCCTTCAGATCCACCAAAAATGTCCTATAACTAAAATAAACATCATAACCTAATTTTTGGTTTAATAATATTGGAGAGGAGTCCAGTGCAGTAACTCCGGGTCCTGCACCTGTGCACATGGGTTTATATACAATAAAAGAGGCTAAAGAAGAAAATAAAATGATACATTAAATGCAAACTAATAGAAAACTGAACTTTATGAAGAGTGAAAATCTGTTGTTCATATGTCTACAAGGTTTGGCATTGTTTTCGGGGGAAAAAGAAAGAAGAGACAAGAAGAGGAGCTTTAAAATATTATATATTTTATATATATATATATATATATATATATATATATATATATATATATATATATATATATATATATATACACACACACACACACACACACCTAAACAATAAATATTTATATTATAAAGTATTATATACAAAAAAGGTATATACCTAAACAATAAATATTACAATAAATGGAGCCGCGTCATAGAGGGGCAGGGGTTGCCTCCCACTGGGGATGGGCTGGCCCGCCACCAGTGCTTCACCCCCAGCCAGTGCCCAGGAATAGAATGGTGCCGTACGCAGGACCTGGGCCGCAGTTAAGACTGCGGCACCAGCTTCCCCAAGCCGCTGTTCTATCCACATGCAAATCTTACAACAAATGTATTGATGTTACATTCACTTTTACCTATCAGTTAGGAGTGCTATAATTCAGTATTAGCAATGAAGCATTCTGGCGGGTACAGGGTATCACCACCACACAATGCTGAAATCATCGCCATATATAGTATCCAGATAGTACTACCATATAGTGCTCCATTAAGAGTACAAACAATACCACCAAAGACTAGTTTACTTGACCAGTGCAATGACATGTCCATATACCCCTGTGGCCACTGCATGTAAATGACTGGTCTCAGAGGTCTGGCAGTATACACCTCTAGGACAGTGATTGGCTGAAGTATACATGTGGGTATATATCAGGTCTGGTAAACACAGACCAGCAGGGGGGGCCAAAGCAGTGAGAGGCAGAGGATGTACCAAAACAGCAAAAAACTGCTAAAATGGAAACAAACACACAACAAACTGACAATTATTATTGAATTTATAATATATATATATATATATATATAACCATATTTTCACATAGGTGTCATATGTTACACGGACAAGCCCTGACCCAACTGTGAATCTGCATCATAGAACCCTACAAAGTTGTGAGTTTGGACCATTAAAGTGTTTATCAAGGATTACAAAAACAAAGCTGCTTTCCTCCAAAAACAGCGCCACATCAGGCTGTCTGTAGTATTACAACTGCTCCATTGACTTCAATGGAAGTGAGCTTTAATACTTCACACACACTGAGAACAAGAGTCTTAAAGAAAGCAGCAATAGCGATATCACCTTAGATGTAACTGTAATACACCTGTGTTATACAGTCCGTAATACCTTAGTATGGCTGCAACACATGAGTATCTGAGTATCTACTGAGCTGCATGTAGAACCACAGTATCTTTTTTTTACCTATATATAAAGGCCTTAATGCAGGCATGGGGAACCTTAGGCCCTGCAGCTGTTGCAAAACTACAATTCCCATCATGCCTGGGCAGCCAAAGCTTTAGCTTTGGCTGCCCAGGCATGATGGGAATTGTAGTTTTGCAACAGCTGCAGGGCCGAAGGTTCCCCATCCCTGCCTTAGTGTCTGAACCCCAATGATGACAACTTCTGCCATATCCCTGAACTGACGCTCTCTAGGGAGGTCTTACATTTTTTAATCACATTTAGACACAATGGACCATTGCAATTTAAATAAGAGAGCGTGGCGGAAAAAGAAAAAATCAGATTCCCAGCTGCTTCCTTGTATATGCAGTCAGCAGAATACAGGTACTGTTTATAGCAGCCTGTTTTCTGTGAATGAGAAGTTCATGGGGTTGCGGTCATGTGCAGCTGCCAATGTAGACGTAAACAGCGCCTGCCAGGTATATGATATATTAAAGACTTCCTAAGGTAACAAGGAGAGCAGTTCTTAAAGGGGTACTCTGAAAATCTTTTTCCGTTTCAGAAAGTTATATAGATTTGTAATTTACCACTATTTAAAAATCTCTAGTCTTCCAGTACTTATCAGCTGCTGTATGTCCTGCAGGAAGTGGTGTATTCTTTCACAGTACTTTCTGCTGCCACCTCTGTCCTCAGGAGGTTTTCTATGGGGATTGGACAGTTCCTGACATGGACAGACACTTCCTGCAGAGCAAACAGCAGCTAATAAGTACTGGAAGACTGGAGATTTTTAAAAAGAAGTACATTACAAATCTATATAGACCAGTTGATTTGAAAGAAAAAGATTTTTTGCCAGAGTACCCCTTTAAGTCATGTTTATATATCACCATTAATATTGAATTTACTAATCCCTCCTTGTTCCTACCCTTAGTATTAAGACTTTTTGGCAGAAAGTACCAGTAAATAGTAAAATATATGTGCGTGCAATGATGACACCAATATATTTATTCCAGTCCAAAAACCTTCACAGGGAATGCGGCACATCTATTACACAGTGCCATCCAGCCTGGTGCTGCAGCCACTACAAGAAGGTCCCAGATCTTTTTAGGTTTATTGGGCCTCAGCACCTTGCTTATTCTGGGATGTACCATTGGATGAAAGGTATCATCTGCTCTCTGCAAAAATACTAGGGCACACCTACCAGCCAAAATCTCACCTGAGAGGGGAATCCTATAGATAAAAGAAGAATCTATCAATGCAGCACCAAGAATATTTGCTGGATTACAGCACAGTAGAAGCAGACAGTTTAGCCTTATTCTGTATATATTGCCAAATCTATGCCAGGTGGTGCATAGCTGAAAGGGTTAACAGCCCAGCATCTGATCCCTGTCCACATAGACCTTATTACTTTATTATGGCACATTTATAAAAAAAAAAAAAAAGTAGCATCAGAAGTTTGCTGCAGCCGCAACAAAGGGTTAATTCTCCCAATGGCAAACACATGACTACTGCATATGTGTGTGTATATATATATATACATATATATACACACAGTAGTCGTGTGTTTGCCATTGGGAGAATTAACCCATTAACCCTTTAATAATAACATATGGACATTGAGCCATTTATTATAGACTAACTAATATATATATATATATATATATATATATATATATATATATATATATATATATTAGTTAGTCTATAATAAATGGCTTAATGTCCATATGTTATTATTAAAGGGTTAACGGACACCCAGGACTGTATACAGTGCATGCCATCCTCCTACCAGCCTCCTGTTCCATCGCTATATCTAAACCAGACATTTAGGAGTTAATCCATTATTTATGAACTGCAATAACCAGCCAATAGAGGGTCAATTGACAGATTAACAGTTTTTTATTTTCAAGAGTTCCCTGGCTTCACCCTCCTGTATTTTGCCTAGCTACAGCATATCCAGAATCTACACCGCTTGATACCAATAGGCTCGTGAGGACAGAAAGGGTTAAGCTAGCCCCCTTGAGCGGTATACGTCTCCAGGGACGACCCAGGCTACGAATAGTTAATCCTACCATCCAGATCTGTGCATTGCACCCCCCATGGCTTGCACTAATTCAATCAGTTACGCTAGATATGAAGGGGAAAGACCTCATTAACCCTTTGCAGGGGGTCTGGCCATACATCCAAAGGCTCCGAGATCTTTTATTCCATCTATAAAGAGGTTAAATCATTTCAGAACTAAAGCCCTGATTGTCAGTCATTAGAGGAATATGCAGCATACAGTGTATAGAGATGTAACATTATATAGAGGGAGGCTATATGAATCCTATAAAGCTAAGCTCAGTGCCTCCAGTCTATACACTGCATGCAATATATATGTCTCTGGGTATGGATATCATAGCCTTGCACTTACCCCTATTGCAATCCTTGCCTGGCTGGTCCTCTTTTTGGTGTTGCTCCCCAATCCAGCTCCTCAGGGTTCTTGCATTGCATCTCCTGGTTAATCAGTGCCTGGGTAGGGGGAGGGATCGTTTGCATGTCACTCCAAATTGCCTTACTTGCTAAAAATTCTCTCTTCTCTCTTTTGCAGCTGTCAGGGCAGGCAGGGAAGTGCATGTGAAGATACAACAGAGGAGGAAGAAGAGGAGCTGCTGCTGCTGCTGATGTCAGTCCATTGCCATGCACTGTGTGTGGTGGTGGAGAGGGGAGCAATCATCAGCATGTCTCTCTCCTCTCTCTCTCTTTTTTTATCCTCTCTCTCATTCCAAACTACATGGAGATATTAAGCAAAGTCTTCACTGTTGCAAAATATCAGCAGCCATGTTATGCAGACTTCCACTGGGGGAGCATCTAACAATTTTTACATGCTCTGTAGAACAGAGATTGCTGAGGGACTGTGTCTAAAGAACCAGTGCAACTTTCCCATTGCAATGCATAAATCTCCAGGAAATCTGTGTTGTGTATTTATGGCGTAGGATATAACATTATAGTAGATGTGTTTATAGAATAAATGTAAATAAATAAATAGTGCTATTTGCACTGAAAGGTAAGAGAGTACTTTAGCTCAGTGCCCCCTTTAAGAGTAGCTGAGAGTCACATTTGGCCCTGGCCCCCTTCAGGTGGTTCCCTGGAGGTTGTAATTGCAGATATAGTTGCTAAGATGTTGAGACTGCACCAGAATCCTATCCAAATCAATGGCACCTGTCTCTCGAGCAGGGTCGTATTGGGTGAGTTGCTATTTTGTGGCAGTTTTTTTACAAAAATGTTGCGTTTTGCCATGAAAAAAAAAAAAAACTTCCTGCAGTTTGCTCTGTAAGGGTAGCTTCACACGTGAAAATCAAAACGCACATGTAAAAAACGCAGCGATAAAAACACGGCGTTAAAAACGCAGTGATACGGTACGTGTGAAGGCACCCTAGATGTGGATTTAGCACCAGCACAATATTACTTAATATTTTTTTTAATATTTCCTTGTTTACACGGTACGATTGTTTGAATTTTCGCAATAACGATCGCATATGAGTAATGATCGGCTCGTGTAAACACAGCAAATGATCAAGCGACAAGCAAGAAATCGTTAATTCTTATCTTTGAATAAGTTCTCAAATCATCATTGGTCGTTCGCTAAAAATTCGCAGATCGCTTCGTGTTAACAGTCTTTTAAAGATTCTCCCTATGTGTGAGTTGCGCTTAAGTGATCTTAAAAACGATCGCAATACCGATTTTTCTAACAAATTTTCTAACGATTTATTCGTCTAAACGCTGATCATTATAAAAACCAAATAGTTGCTTCAAAATCGTTAAACGATCGGTTGGACGAATGATCGCTTCGTGTAAACGGACCATGACGTAGTTATGTTATGTCCTTCGTTTTGATCGCAGCTTGTTATGGTCTGTTTACACGGAGCGATAATTCGTCCAATTGATCGATTAACGATTTTGAAGCAACAATTTGGTTTTTATAACAATCAGTGTTTAGACGAATAAATCGCTAGAAAAATCGTTAGAAAATTTGTTAGAAAAATCGGTATTTGCGATCGTTTTTAAAATCGCTTAAAGCGAATGAACCATCAGGTACATTCGCTTTAACATAACCGCGGTTCAAGAATCGACCACAACACCGGCTTCCCTGCGCCAGCGCCAATCTATCCGTGGGTCATGTTAAAGCGAATGTACCTGATGGTACCTTTGCTTTAAGCCTATCTGACACATAGGGTGAATCAATGAAAGACCTTTTGCACGAAGCGATCTGCAAATTTTTAGCGAACAACCAACAACGATTTAAGAACATGTTAAAAGATCACAAGGAAAGATTTCTCGCTCGTCGCTTGATTGTTCGCCGTGTTTACACAAGCAGATTATCGCTCAAATGCGATCATTATTGCGAACATTCGAACGATAATCGTTCCGTGTAAACGCACCATTAGGGCTATGTTCACACAACATCTTATTTTAGGCGGAAAAAATGGCAGTTTTCTTTGCTAATGAGGGCCGAAAATAATAAACATGATCGTTGTTTACAGCCATCATTATAAAATAATGACTGTTATTTTGCCTTAAAAACACATTGTGGGAACATTTATTAAAAGATATGAGCAGGTTTGAGCATTCTCAGTAGCCACTGAACGACTCTCACCATCGCCGGGTTTCTCACGCCCGGTTTTGTGATATTCAATGCTGTAAAATTATGCAAATTCACTCATTAGGAGCTCCTCGAGAGGCGTTCCCTGGCCCTCCACTGCACCATTTAGCCGGCCCGGCACCTCTGATGCTCATGCCTATTGACTCATATTCCAGCCAGCCTGCATATGCATAAGGCCGAGGTGATCCTAATGAGCAAATTTGCTAATTTTTATAGCATTGAAAATGACGGAAACTGCGGCACTTAAGAGTGCGAAACGACCGGCAATGGTAAAAGAAGTTCAAGTCTGGATCCAGCTTTTTCCGTAACCTGGGGAGGACAGGCAAGTTGCTCATCTCTAGTTATGACAAAGATTTCCTGACAGTAAGGTTATGTGCACACTAAGGAATTTGAGCGGAAATTTCAAGTGAGGTCCGTGCGATGGTCAATGCACTGTCCGCTCAAAGCATTGACAAGTCAGTTCTTTGGGTGGACAGTGGCTTGAGCTTCAAAATATCATTGAGTCTATAGGACAGGCAAAACTGGCAGGCACTGCATGGACTCCACTTGAAATTTTCTCCCAAATTCCGTAGTGTGCATATGCATGTACAAAACGTGACGCAGATGTCTGGGGATGTTCATATTCCCACGTCCTGTAAATTACGTGCCCTATAGACTGGGAAGCTCTGTAATGGAATGTTTCCCCATGATGTATCAACATCATGGCGGGAGTGGGGAAACTCCTGTTTGAACCTCCGCAGCTCTCTAGTGACATGTTTTATGCTGTTTACTAGAGATGAGCGAATCTCGGGCATGCTCGAGTCCATCCAAACCCGAACTTTCAGCATTTGATTACCCCCTGACTAACAGGACCGTGTATACTGTACCCCCTGACTGTAACAGGACAGTGTATACTGTACCCCCTGACTGTAACAGGATCATGTATACTGTACCCCCTGAATGTAACAGGACCATGTATACTGTACCCCCTGACTGTAACAGGACAGTGTATACTGTACCCCCTGACTGTAACAGGATCATGTATACTGTACCCCCTGAATGTAACAGGACCATGTATACTGTACCCCCTGACTGTAACAGGACCATGTATACTGTACCCCCTGAATGTAACAGGACCATGTATACTGTATCCCCTGACTCTAACAGGACCATGTATAGTGTACCCCCTGACTGTAACACCATGTATACTGTACCCCCTGACTGTAACAGGACCATGTATACTGTACCCCCTGACTGTAACAGGACCATGTATACTGTACCCCCTGACTGTAACAGGAACATGTATACTGTATCCCCTGACTGTAACAGGACCATGTATACTGTACCCCCTGACTGTAACTGGACCGTGTATACTGTACCCCCTGACTGTAAGATCCTGTGTACTGTACCCCCTGACTGTAACAGGACCATGTATACTGTACCCCCTGACTGTAACAGGACCATGTATACTGTACCCCCTGACTGTAACAGGACCATGTATACTGTACCCCCTGACTGTAACAGGACCATGTATACTGTACCCCCTGAATGTAACAGGACCATGTATACTGTACCCCCTGACTATAACAGGACCATGTATACTGTACCCCTTGACTGTAACAGGACCATGTATACTGTACCCCCTGACTGTAACAGGACCATGTATACTGTACCCCCTGACTGTAACAGGACCATGTTTATTGTAACCCCTGACTGTAACAGGACCATGTATACTGTACCCCCTGACTGTAACAGGACCATGTATACTGTACCCCCTGACTGTAACAGGATCATGTATACTGTACCCCCTGACTGTAACAGGACCATGTATACTGTACCCCCTGACTGTAACAGGACCATGTATACTGTACCCCCTGAATGTAACAGGACCGTGTAACCCCTGACTGTAAATTACTGGTGTCAGGGGGATTAGCCTGTACACAATAAACAGAATATAAGTGTTCACCAACCTGTGGCAGGACTACAACTCCTATCATGCTGTGACTGTTGTAGTTTTGGAGCAGCTGGTGACCTACAGGTTGGGGAACAATATGGGAAGTGCTGTGTATAGAGGAGCAGTGCAGGGATATGGGGCAGTGTTATATGGGGCAGCCCTGTGACCTAGGTGACCTCCCTCTCCCAGAGTCAGTCAGTGAACTCACCAGACAGCAGCCCAGAAGTCAGTACAGCCTCCAGCAGTCAGACAGAGAAGAGGTCACATGGTGAGGAGGGGGCAGAGCCTCTGTAGGTCCTGGCAGGTCAATGATTTTTTTTTTTAAAGAAATTGAAATTGCGCCCCTTAACTTACCACTAGATGGCGCCCTAGGCCATCGCCTACCCTGGCCTACCCTTTGTCCTGGCCCTGCCACCAGCATGGGAATAAAAGATGAATCTGTACCATGCAAAATAAGAATACAATAATTACAATGGAAAACTTTGCATGTGGTCTCAGGTGTTGTAGGCCACAGGGGGTGTCCTATATAAAAGGGTGGGACACATGGAAAGCATTACGCATGTTGCATTGTGCACGTCACTTTTTGTTCACATCGTTGGACTCTCCCTGTAAGCCGGTTGACAAGTATGCCGTATACTCTACCAGGATGCCTAATGTTGGATTAATATAACTTTCAGAACTGAATGTGAGGTTGCTTGAGTGCGTACAGCTAACCACACTCTTTAAGAGAAATATCCTAAAAGGGTAATGCTCAGGTCCTCATACAGACTAATGGATTCATTCGGTAGGAGTCTGTCACCACTTCTTTGCACCAATGATCTGTGAAAGTGGAGATTAATATTCCCACTGCTCAATTTGCAGTTCCTGGTGCAAAAGATAAAAAAAAAAAAATTCTGAGTTTTTTTAACCCTTTAACAACTAGACCTATTCAACCCTTAACCACCACTTTTCAAAATTTTCAGCTGATGTTTCTGAATAGGGGCTTGTTTTTTGCGGGGAGGAGTTTCAATAGCAACATTTTAGGGTTTACTTAACATTGATTGACATTTTTCAGTTACAATGAAAGTGGTATAAGTGGTCATGCACAGTTTTTGTGTGTGACCACGTTCCAAAAATCATAACTGTTTTATTTTTACATCAATGTAGCTATATATATATATATATATATATATACTTGATTATATTTAGACAAATTCCTAATTTAGTGCTATAGTGCTATTTCCCTTAATTTAGTAGATCAGACAGGCTTCAATTTATCTTAAAAAAATCTATACCTGAGGGGTCCAGCAGGCCCTCTTATATGCAATATATGAAGAAATTACATGTAAAAAATAACAGGGCCCTGACTATGTTTTGGCCACAAAATTCCGCCTCTCTCATGCTGATGTTATTGATCAGATTTGGCGGGAGATAGGCGGAAGGGACCGCGATACAGGAGCATTCACCCTGCTGCACAAGACCGTGCTGGTACTTCTGGTGCGATCAGGTGGCCCAACAGGGGTTTGGGGTATGGTTGCATTATGGCTCCTGTCAGGGCGGGGGGAGGTTGGGGGCAAGCTGAGGAGGCTGGGTTGCTGAATTTTGCATTGAAAGCGCAGGAAGGGCAATGTTTTTTCTCTTACATGTAATTTCTACATATACTGCTCCCCCTGCTGGACCCTTCAGGTATAGACCGGGTCGTGACGTCACTTTTTTTGACAGAAATTGAAGCCTGTCTGATCTACTAAATTGAGGGAAATAGCACTATATGTGCATTCCTTATAATTGGTCTACATTAATTTGAATTAAATTTGTCTAACTTTGCTTATGAAATTACATAATAAAAAAATTTGGCCAGAGTTCTCCTTTAAAGCTTATTGGTTTAACTATACTTTACAGTGCAGTCATTTGCTTGTTGATATGATGCTTCAGTATATTCGGTAAAATGTAATAATATCATAGAACACAGTTACAATAAAGCACAAAAACAGGTAGATATTAGATACTTGACTGGTCCTTCTGAAATTTGAAGGTTAAAAGCTCTATAACATGATCAGAGCTGCAGCTGTCAGCTAATGTTTTGTTTTTTACCAAGCTTGTGTCATAGAGACCCCCCTGCTTGGCTTCTACTTGTAATGGCCTGACATAGTGGATCCACTGAGCCAGAACAGGTGATGACATACAGCACACCAGGGAGCGGAGTCTAAGGGTGTCATTACACAGAGAGATTTATCTGACAGATTTGTGAAGCCAAAGCCAGGAACATACTATAAACGGAGAACAGGTCATAAAGGAAAGACTGAGATTTCTCCTCTTTTCAAATCCATTCCTGGCTTTGGCTTCAAAAATCTGTGAAATAAATCTCTCTGTGTAAAGGCACCATAAGGGGCTAATAGTTTTCACCACAGCTGCCGGAGGATGCTATGGACTTGCTGGGGCAGGTGACCCCCAGGTCGCTACCCCTTGCTCGACTAGTTTGTGGAGGTAGCCGAGGTGTAAAAAAGAGCTGATGCGAGAGACGGACTTATAGTCAGGAACAAGCGATAGGGTCTGGGCAGGCAGATGGCAAACGTAGTCAGGAACAAAGCAGTGAAATGATACACAATATGGTAAGAGGTACGCAGATAAATACTTTCTCACAAGGCTAGAGGCTATAAAGATCTGTCAGAGAACTAGAGGAAGAGGCTGGCTTAAATAGAAGAGGTCAGTGGCCACCACCAATTAATGTGCACTGGCCCTTTAAATTTCAGAGAGCAGGCAGGATGACAACCTAGGGCGCACTGTGCAGGAAGCAAGCAGATACATGGAGGGATGCGTGAGAGGTCTGGACACCAGGCCTACAGATGCAGATGTGCCCTGACACCCAGAGACAGAACGGGAAAGCTGGGTGCAGTAGTGCGGCCACGGCCCGACGTGCGGGTTGTGGCCATGACACTAATACTGAGCCTTGCCAAGGCCGGGGTATGGGAGGGAGCAGGTGTGTATGCTGCAGCTCAGTACCCCATTTATGACATTTGAGCTTGGAAGGAAAGCATGATTTTATAAGCTATTTGCCAAGAGACAGTTATACTTTGTTTTATGAGCTATGTGCCCATGTCTGAAGCTCTGAGCATGATATAGAGCTAACAGATTCCCTCTAAGCTGGCTTCTGCTGTATACGGCTAACTAAGCCTCTAATGATCTCACACAGCTATCATATATTATATCCGAGATTTTCCATATCCCCACTATAACAGTTCTTCATCCTCCTGACCATGGGGATGCACATTATACCACACATGACCTAAGGTCATATTATCACCGAGATGTGATGTGTTAAAGCTTTCTGGCCGTCAGCGGTGCTCATATCCTCAGGCAAATTAAGTTATTAAGCGCAAATGGGGAAACCAGTAATAAATAGTCAGCTGCCCCCCCTTCCTTCCCCCTCAAGGTTCAGAGCTGCTGAAGGAAATCTAGGAATCCATTTTATCAAATAAAATCCAATCAATTTCCATTTGAATATTTGTCCTTGATAAATTGCCGGCTGTTTGTTTTCTTCTCGGTGACACATTAACTAATCTGGAATTAGTGTAAAATAAATACTAATAATAGTGATAGACTCCGGAGTGTTCTAACAGTGGGAGAATACTAATAGGCTGACCGGTACTATAGGGTTTATACACAGACAACAATGGAGTCAGCATTTATTATATAGGTCAGTCACAACATTCTGTAGATCACTAAAACAGCCTAGTTTACTCATTGGCTAAATGGAAGCACATATTGTATTCAGTCTATTGCTCTATAAGGCCATGTTCCCACTGCGTAAAACACCGGCCATTCTGTGAACCGTCAGGGTCACAGAACGGCCGGTGTTACTGAAGATCATCCTGGCCGGTACTGCAGTACCTTCATTTCTGTTGAATTTCTGTTGAATTTACCAAATTTCTGTCATAATTCTGCCACACGCTCCATTGTGTGAACTGACATGTTCTGTGCGGCCACTATTCAATAAATAGTGGCCGCACAAAACTGACATGTCAGTTTCTCATGTGGCCGTTTGGAATCCCGGACAGAGCATATACTATGTATACGTTCCGGCCGGGATTCCATTCATTCACATACAATGTATATTATGTAAATCACGCCGTTGTTGCAATTTGATTTTTGCAAAATATACGTTGTGTGCATATGGCCTAAGATTGTGTGGGAACATCACATACTATAGCCTCCATAAATTGGTATTCTGAGTTAAACTAACGTATCCCCTATGTACAAGATGGCTGCTGGCCTGTGCTCTGCTGTTCTGTGCTGGGCTCAGCTACACCAACTCCTGACAGCTCCACCAATGTGATGGATTACTGCAATGGCACTTCTGAGATCTGACAAGGGAGTAAGTCATTAGCCTGACCACCACTGATAACACAGAGAGGTGGTCGGGAACCTAGACAACAAACTTTTAACACATCAGAGGACCTAGCAGGGAGCCAGAGATGAAAGATAATAAGGACCAATTGCAAAGTTCCTTAACATTTAATGTTTTAGATATAGTTGTGGAGATGGGTATACCTCTTTAATTGGAAAAAGTTGTCCATATGGGCAGACGGAGGACTCCCATATGAACACGATATGTACCTGCTATATGTGCCTTTGTTTAAAAACATTTTTCTCCTCCACTCATTTTCCTCTAATAATTAAAGGGATCGGCCACTTTATAGTAAAATTGTTTAGTGTACAGTATTAGTAGGTGCACTCATTGCCCTTACTGACTGCAGCTCCCTGTATACCTCATAGAGCTAAAATCAGACTCCCCTCCTCCAGGCTGTGCTGCCCTGCTCTGTGGTGAGTCTGTCCATAAGATGGCCGAAATGGAGGAACATGTAACCATGCCCCACCCCTCAGTTTCCACCATAGGAATATACAGGCTAAATGTTAGACACCTGGGAGTGGGGCATGGTCACATGCTCCTCGATGTAGGCCATCTTATGGACAGACTCACCACAGTGCAGGGCAGCACAGCCCGGAGGAGGGGAGTCTTATTTTTATCTCTATGTGGTACACAGGGAGCTGCTGTCAGTATATACAGTGAGTTAAGTTACTAATGCTGTGTACTGAACAATTTTACTATAAAATGGCCAACCCCTTTAAGGCTATTGTTCTAAGTATTATAAAAAATACCATCTTTTATTTGAAGTAAGTCAACCCTGATGATAACATAAATCCCAGGTTTGTTTGTCGGGAACATGTTCTGTTTTTCTGCCATGATCATATAAGTATTTATAAAGCTGCAAGTGTAGTAGGACATATTCAGACAGAAGTGGAATAAATGATTTGTGATCTGCTTCTTGCATTATGTGTGTTACACATCTCAGCCCCAGCTGCCAATTACTAAAGCCTTCTAGACATGAGTCCCATAGCCAGGGGGTGACCCAGATGGAGGGATATGCTGAACAATATTTAATGTGCAGAATATTTCTTATCTTGCACTAGATTCTTTATATCAGAGATGGGGAAGGCCTCTGGAATATATTTAACATGTATTAGCCTCTAGGGCTTTGTATAGATGTTCTGAGCCCATAAAGTGTTCGAATATTGCGTGAACAGAATCTATGAAGCCAGATAGTAAAGCCATAGCTTAGGGATAGCTAATCCACCATCACCCTTAATTTATTACTTAAAGGGGTAGTCCCACTAAACAAAGAGGGTAAAATTATATATGTACCATGAGCAATGGGTGCTTTTTTGAGTTAAATAAGACATCAGTGTATGGTCTTTGATCTGATTACCCCCTGGCTTCCTTTCAGAAGCGTGGGCATGCTGTGTACTATGTATCCATTTTTTCATCTGTTTTTTTTCATCCATTTTATGCAAAAAAAAAAAACGGATGAAAAAATGGATTGCAAAAATACAGTGTGAACCCGGTGTGATTAAATTCTATTATATGCTGTTGTCCGATTTCATACTGCACCTACATGTTTTTGTGTTACCAGTATTTTGCCTGTATTACCCTATATCAGACAATTAATAAAGATTTTCATTTGTATCAATCATGTATACAATTTGGTTACTACCTCTGAATTATGTTTAATTTCACATTGTGCCTCAGGTTATGGCTACAGTATAAACTGTGTGTGAACAGGTGAAATTACAAAAGTAGGTCATGAATAATGATTAAGTTCATTATTTTGATGGTCGTCATAAATTACGGCTGTTATTCTATACAGTGTCAGCACTGCCGGCCAATTTCATTGTTACATTGAAAATACGTTCGTATTTTCACCTCAAAACTACTGCCATCTGCCATATTTTGTGCTTATTTTACTTGTGTAAACATAGGCGGAGATCAAACATTATCAAACATGGTGTAAAGTGAAACTGGCTCAGTTGCCCATAGCAACCAATCAGATTCCACCTTTCATTCCTCACAGATTCTTTGGAAAATGAAAGATGGAATCTGATTGGTTGCTAGGGGCAACTGGGCCAGTTTCATTTTACACCATGCTTGATAAATCTCCCCCATAGTCTAAACCTATTTAAGGGAAACCCTCTTTAAAGGGGTTATCCAGTGCTACAAAAACATGGCCACTTTTCCCCCTACTGTTGTCTCCAGTTCAGGTGCGGTTTGCAATTACTTCAATGGAACTGAGTTTCAAAACCCCACCCAAACTGGTGAGACAACAGTAGGGGGAAAGTGGCCATGTTTTTGTAGCGCTGGATAACCCCTTTAATATGTGAGCAGGACATTCAACATGGTGCGGTTACCTCTCATGTATTGTCGAAGGCTAGGTTCACACGTATTTCATAACAAAGCAACAACTAAGGGCCCTATTACACAGGACAATTATTGTGCGAAAAATCGTTATATCATTCGAATTTAAACAATAATCGTTCTGTGCAATTGCAGGCAACGATCGAAAAATCGCTTGTATGTCGTTGATCGTTGATTTAGATCTGAACCTAAAATTATCGTCAATCGTTCGCTGTAATTCCACATTCGTTCGCTCAAGTTCCACATTTTTTCACTAATCGTTCACTGTAATTGTTCATTGTTTTGCTAGGATCGCAGTAACGATCGCAATAACAATCGTAGTAACGATTGTCACTAACGACCACCGTTCTGTGTAATATGGTGAACAATTTAAGGTTAACGATAATCTCGTTTGCAATCGTTTATCGTTAATTATTAAAAATCGCTCTGTGTAATAGGACCCTAAGGGAATAAAGAAGCAATACAATATGCTTCAGATGGAAGAGCAATGGCCATGGAAAATAATCTTTCAAGAGTAAACTCGTAAAGATACTGTATGTTATTAGCTGTAAACTAGTGGAAGATATTCACATCCTAACAAACAATATATAAAAAGTATCTGAAGCCATAACAGACGTCCATCCAATAAGGATCAATTTCCTCCTCTAAAACAAGATGTTCACAGAAGCAGTCTGTAAATGTTTTATTAGCCAGTGCGGATGACTTAGAGAATAAATGGTTAAAAAGTCCTATTCCCATACTTGGTTTGAGGAAATAAACCCGTCGGATTACTTTAAAAATGGCTTCTAAGCATCTTTGTCAGCGAGTCTCTTGTGCCTCTGTTTGCAGCAGGACAAGCATTACCAATAAAGACCCTTCTACCTGGCGCACCACTCAGATCCGTCCTGGTTAAAATGACTGCTTTATTAATATAAAGACATCTGTCCTACATAAAGCTTGTCATATACTGTACAGTAAATGGTTCCAAAGTGGCATCCTCCCCGAATTACTGAACAGGGCTAGATAGAAAAAACGGACAATGTGTGACGACTGGTCAGATACACACAGGCGTAAAGACAGCGTGAGACCCGTTACTTGTCCCTTGCTTTTGGGGACCTGACTTAACAGGCCAGCCCCAACCTGAAGACTGCTGCTACACTGGCTAGGTGCAAAAACACAAGAAAACAACAGACATAACACAATAGAGGCAATGTCAGCAAACAGGGTCAGACAAAGTACAGAGTCAGAGGACAGGTCAAAGAAACAAAGCCAAGGTCCAGGTAACACAGGGTTAAGTCAGTCAGGATAAACACTAGCGTAGGCTTAATAGCAGGCAACCGAGAACGATGGGTGTGGTAGTTAGGAGAAACTGGAGTCCCAGGCCCTGATTGGGGCAGAGACTCCAGCCCACTGCAACACTTCCAGAGCTGACTGGCAGTGCTGTCTGCTGGTCAACATGATAACTATAGAATTCAGCACCATAGCCGGGGAGCAACACAGCCCAGGCCGTGGTGCTAGTGACCAGGGACGCTGACAATGCATCCTTTAACGACCAGCGTACCTGAGTTACGCTGCCGATGCACACTCAGCAGGCACCGACTCCTGACACAAGAAAGTAACACCATGGCAGTGGCGGCTGGGAGGACTAAGTGAGCCATATAGTTGGACCTGACAGGAGAGGTATGACGGGACTAGTACAGAGATTTGCTCTATTCTATCTAGCAGAAAAAACAGAAACCCTGATAGAGTCCTTCTGTACAGAGATCAAAATTACACTTTCTTTTGGCTTCTGACTGGGGTCTATGTATGCAGACCTCACAAATGTGGTGTGAAAGGTGCCTTATAGGGCATGTTATTGCCAATGCTAACAGTGATGGTACTGGCCTTTTTTTCCATTTAAAGATGCTGTCCACTGGTTAGACCCAAAGGATTATTGCTTTAAAAGTCTAAAATAAAATATAATGTGCCTCTCATTTAGAAATTATGTTATGTTAATGATAACATTTCAGTTTCTTCTCCCTCTAGCAGGGATGGGAACTTTTGGCCATCCAGCTGTTGCAAAACTACAATTCCCATGGGAATGGGAATTGTAGTTCTTCAACAGCTGGAGGGCCGAAGGTTCCTCATCCCTTCCCTATAACATTTGAGACTAAAGGACAATCGGGGGGATTTATGAAGACTAGCGTACTCATACGCCGGTCTTAACTTAGGCCCAGCCCCCTTTCCCCCGACCGAATTCATTGTGTCACGGATCCACGTACTAATAACAATAGTAAAATGGTGCTGGAGAAGCGTCAGGCCCAGAGACACATAGAAAGTAGGTACTCTGCACTGTTAGTTGCAATTAAAGTGCTTTTATTCACATTGGTGGTAAGGTGGTAAAATAACGTTTCAGTCTACATGACCTTCATCAGACTCATCATAAAATGAATGTAAACTGTTGTGGTGAGAAGTCCTGGTAATACAGCTTGTGAGGACAGCTTCAGTGCTGGGAGTGGAGGTTTTGGTATTGGCACAGACTGATAGATCCTGGTATCAGTGGGAGAAGTGTGCCGACTGTCGGCGTAATGGCGGCAGGAGCCGTGCCTGGACTGGGAGACACTGCGCACGCCTCTTAGTGAATCCGGCCAGCCGGGCGTCTGAACCTGCGCTTGGCATACCCAATATACACCTTCTTTCAGCAGGCGTGAGCGGGCATAAATCATGATAAATGCAAAGAGGGAGGAGGCCATGCCTCCTCCTTGCCTTGCCACAAGCCCCCCTGCCCGCCCATCGGGCAAGTGGAGATACAGCAGGGGTGTGCCAGGGAAAGGGGTACAATTCTTCCTGGTGTACGCCCCTGCCGTGCTTTTCATAAATGTCCCCCAATATATTTATTTATATTGCAAGACATTTGATTATTATTGTGTTATTCTTACTGTTTACACTCCCCCAGCCAATAATAATAATAATACATTTTACAGTACTTGAATTCATGGCTTATGTGCTTAATGTACCCCCATTAATATTGGGAGACATGAATAATTGTATTCACATCTTAGAGTAGAAATAGAAGCTCCAGACTCTCCACTGATCATTTTGGGATGCTAGTTCGAGAGGCGGCATTATTAAGTCTATGACGCCTTAGACACCCCAATGAGAGAGTATTTTCATGTCACTCCAGAAGACACCAATAATTATACAGAACCGATCTCACACTGGGAAATAAACGCTTTGTCTTTGTTGTTTGGCTACAAGTGATAAAATAGATATAAACCAAGAGAAAAATATTTTTTTTCCGTAATTAATTTGGGATCTTCAGGTCCTATTGTTGTGTAGGATGCCATGAAAGACAGTCTCAGAGGGGTAGTCATTTAAAATAATTGTGATTCAGACAATATGGTCATTATTACAAAAAAGAGTGTTGGAAGCCGAGCAACTATTTGTAGAAGAGGGCACGGAAACAGCAAGAGATAATAGGCTGAAATTGCAGATCACTATGACTATATTTCTTATTATTAAGCAACTTTCTAAATAGTCTTTGTGTGAAATATTTTTTAGCATTTTGTTCCATCTGCATTCATTCCCTTAGGTATCTTAGAGATAGCAGCATTTTGGGGGAGAGTTGGGAGAGCATACATGGAGGGCAGCTCACACACTCTTTAGAAAGAAGGAAAAGACACAAAGGCAGAGGAGAATCACATGGGCTACGTACAAGTGTAGAGAGTATAGGCCCTATTATCGTTCAGTGTAATAAAACGTCATTCATTTAGTCTTTCCCATAGGTTCTGTAGGTGTTATAGCTCTGAAATAAACAATCAGGACAGAACGACCGCAAGTGCAAGAACAATTGCAAGTAATAATCATTGTTCTGTGTAATTTGGGAAACAATTTTTAGGTTGTTTGCCAAAGATTTATTTGAGATTGTTTAGCGTTAATCGACGTAAAATTGCTTAGTCTAATGCTGCGTTTACACGGAACGATTATTGTTCAAATTTTTTTCGAATAATGATCGCATTTGAGCGATAATCGGCTCGTGTAAACACAGCAAATGAGCAAGCGACGAGCAAGAGATCGTTCATTTTGATCTTTCAACATGTTCTCAAATCGTTGTTCGCTAAAAATTTGCAGATCGCTTCGTGTAAGCAGTCTTTCAAAGATTCACCCTATGTGAAAGATGGGCTTAAGCAATCTTAATAACGATTGCAATAATGATTTTTCTTACGAATTTTCTAACGATTTTTCTATCGATTTTATTTGTCTAAACGCTGATCGTTATAAAAACCAAATCGTTGCTTCAAAATTGTTAAACAATCGATTGGGCGAATTATCGCTCCATGCAGGGGCGTAGCTAGGGGTTCAGCCTAGGAGGGGCGAGTGAGTCTGAGTGGGCCCCCAACCAACCTTACCCATAGGGAACCTCAGCAGGTGACAAGGCTTTCTGAATAATAAAGGGAATATTCTTCTACATTACTCATAGTGGATAGGGATAAAGAGCAGTGTAAGAGGCTTCTGTACATTTCACATATAGAACCACAAAAAAATTAAAAGTGCTTAAGATTAGAAAAATATAGCTGCCTTGCTCCACAGACAGCACCACTCTTGTCCTCAGTTTGTGTGTGGTATTCGACTGAAGTGAATAGTGCCAAGCTGTAATACCACACACAACCTAAGAGCAGGGGTGGCGCTGTTTTGGAAGAAAGCAACTATGTTTTTTTTCTTAATTCTGGAAAACCCTTTTAACCAGATTATCTTTGCCTAAAAATAATAGTGGTATAGGTAATATGTTTTTAGACATTAAGGCTATGTTCACACTGCGTATGAATCCATCCGCATTTCGTACGCCGGCGTACATGTGCTGCTGAAACTACGGGCGTGGGAAAAATCGACATGCACCGGATGCGTACGAACCGCGAACATACGCCCGAAGTACAGTTATGCTTCCCTAGCTTGTTTCGAAGCGATCTGAAACAGGTCATTTACTTGGAAATCTTCGTCTAGCCCCGTAAAACTCACAGAACCTTTTGGATCGAAAAATCAAGTTCAATTTGGCTGACATAAGTACTTCGTACGGGACCGCATGGAAATCCACAGCCGTGAGTTCGAACATTTCCGTCCTCAAACAATGGTCTAGTTCATTTTTCACGGCGCCGTATACGATCCGGCTGTAAGTTCATACGTAGTGTGCACTGTGCGGCCGTATATCGTATACTTTCCAGCGAACGCATCAACCTCAAAACTACGTGCAGAAACATACGCAGTGTGAACATAGCCTCAAAGGGGTGAGCTGGTTGTGATCATACATGTACAATCCAAGATATGTAATGAGCTGCTAGATATCCATTTCCTATCTATCTCTATCTCCTATCAATCTCTATCTATTATCTATCTATCTCTATCTATTATCTATCTATCTATTTATCTCCTATCTATCTATCTATCTATCTATCTATCTATCTATCTCTCTCTATCACATTACAGGAGGAGATATAAGAGGACAATGATCACATGTCCTTCATGCACCAGCATCTTCTCAGCCCCGCACCCTCATGACATCACCACAGGTTCTTCCTCATCACTCTGCAGGCTGTCTGCAAAAGAAATAGCTTTTGCAGACAGCATTAAAGTGACACTGTCACCCCCTTTGTGCATTCTGACATCTCTACACAGGTGTAAGGGGTAAATTTAGCGTTTTTCATACTATTTCATATCATACGTCATGGTGTCCTTTTATCAACTGCAGATTGTATTAAGTGGGAGTGGCCTCGTGGCCACATTAGCGCCACTTAGCTCCGCCCACAACGGCACCGTTGGCACCGTCCCCTCTCCGGCCATTGGAACAGGCTGGCCAAAAGGTCTAGACCCCACCCCATTACGTCGGCCAACCAATGGGCGTCAACGGGGCGGGGCCAACAGGGCGGGGCTAAGTGGTGCTGATGCCGCGGGGCCACGCCCACTTAATACAGTCTGCAGTTAATAAAAGGACACTTTTTACTTGAACAAACACCATGACGTATGATATGAAATAAAGTATGAAAAACGCTAAATTTAGCCTTTACACCTGTGTAGAGATGTCAGAATGCACAAAGGGGGTGACAGTGTCACTTTAAGCCTCTGAGACCTCAGTGGGCCCCTGCCAGTGTGGGCCCAGGAGCCACTGCCCCCCCCTGCACCCCCCAAATTTCGCTTATGGCTCCATGTAAACGCAGCATAAGGGTCCTATTACACGGAGCGATTTTCAACGACTAACTATAAACAATCCCAAACGAGTTTGTTTATCGTTAACCTGAAATTGTTCACTATATTACACAGAACGATAGTCGTTAGTTACGATCGTAACTACGATTGTTACTATGATCATTTACTCCTTCCGATCCCTGCAAAACAATGAACAATGTGCAATTACACTAAACGATTAGTGAAAAAATGCGGAACTTGGGTGAACAAATGTGGAATTACAGCGAACGATTAATGATCATTTTAGGTTCAGATCTAAATCAACGATCAATGACATATGAGCGATTTTTCGATCGTTGCCTGCAATTACACAGAACGATTATCGTTTAAATTCGAACGATATAACGACCCGTGTAATAGGGCCCTAATAGGACCCTAGGAGTCAAACTCCGGCTTAGCTAATATTGATGGCCTATCCTGAAGGTAAACCATCAATTTTGTAAGGCTGGATAACTCCCTTAAAATTAAACTTGAGGCTTGGTGCAACTTTACATCTGATGATAATAGGGAGGGCCAATTTCTAATACTGATACAATATATGCCACACCGCTCACCAGTATGAATATTCCAAGGATTCTTTTTTTTAAATCAATGGAATATTCAGAGTTCTGACGTAAAGGCCTCCCACGTAAATAATTTAAATTTTTTAAATTATTTAAATAATAAGTTCACAACACTGGATGTGAAGAGCGGCAGAACGGGTGTTTATCTGTTTGACTAATGACAGTCCCATAATTACACTGAAAACAAAGAAGTGAGGCGGCCTAACAAATTACCTGGTGCTTCAAGAACGGTCAAATAGTCTTATCAGCGCCTCGCATTAGATTCTATTGTAGAAATCCCCAAAGCTTCCACTTTTTACACAATAGCTGCAAGGCCTTTAACCGTTCACACTTGTCACTTATTATACATTTTTTAAGATGATTTCCTGTTCCTCGGCTAATGAATTCATAATAAAATAGAAATATAGTGCAGCAAAATGAGGTCATTCTAGTGTTCAAATGACTTTTATCTGTAAAGGTTCTCCCATCTCATAAAGTGATAGTATATTAGTAGTACAGATGAGCGAGCTTACAGTAAGTTTGGGTTTGTCTGAACCCGAACTCTAAGCATTTGACTCCCGGTAGCTGGAGAAGAAGGATACAGTCATAGGCCATGTTCACACAATGTATATGTTTTTGTATAAATCGTGGCTGTTGTTGCAATTTGCAGCAACGGCCGTGATTTATACAAAACATTCGATGTGCGTGAATGAATGGAATTCCGGCCGAAACATATACACATAGTATACGCTCCGGCCAGGATTCCATCCGGCCGCACGAAAAACTGACATGTTAGTTTTCTGCAGGGGCTATTCGTTGAACAGCGTCCGCAGAGAACATGTCAGTTCACCAGAAATGAAGATCACCCGGCCGGTAATGCAGTACCGGCCGTTCTGTGACCCGGCTGGCTCACAAAACATTGTGTGAACCCGGCCATAGGCTGTATCCATGTTTTCCAGACCGCAGTAGGGCTGCGGCCACCTTCTCCAACCACCAGGAGTCAAATGCCTAAAGTCAGGGATGAAGCAAACCCAAACTTATTGTAAGTTCGCTCATCTCTAATTAGTAGCATATGCTATCCCTTTAGTATTGGTGGTTATTAGAGATGAGCAAACCTGGAGCATGCTCGAGTCCATCCAAACCCGATCGTTCGGCATTTGATTAGCTGGGGCTGCTGCAGTTAGATAAAGCTCTAAGGTTGTCTGGAAAACATGGATACAGCCAATGACTATATCCATGTTTTCCACATAGCCTTAGGGCTTTATCCAACTTCAGCAGCCCCCGCTAATCAAATGCTGAACGCTCGGGTTCGGATGGACTCGAGCATGCTCCAGGTTCGCTCATCTTTAGTGGTGATTTGACATCTAAGATCCTCGCCATTCCGACACTGTCACTTTAAAAAAAAAAAATTTTTATTTGGCACACAAACATGTCAAAAGTTTTGATCAGTTGGGTCCGGGTGTTTAGGTAAGTCTAAGGAGCCCGACTCCTGCAACTGATGAATAAGAGAATTTTGAAGAATTTTTATTTAATGCTATAGACTGGAGTTTGTGTTTTTCTTTAGGTAAAGTTTAGGTCAGAGCTCACCTCGTTCCCTGCTCGCTGCTGGCGCTATTTCAGGCACCAGGGGGGCTCTTGTGGGAAGCTGCGGGGGGCTTATTATTACACGAAGTGACGGCAGCAGGTCATTGCTCTCCAAGTCATTTGTCTTTGACAATGTAAGAAAACGATCAGCCAACATCGCTCATGTCTGCTGATCCTTGCTTTTTATTACACAAAGCAATTATCGGCGTTAATGGACGATAATTGACTAAATACGGCCGATAATCGCTTTATGTAATAGGGCCTTAACAGGCATGCTGTCCTCTATGGGGCTATCCATCTATCTGCCTGCAACCAAATCTATCCGTTTTTCCCCATACCAACCAATCACAGCTCAGCTTTCATATTTTAACAAGCTCTTTATACTGTTGTTAATATAGCTTAAAGGTGCGTTCACACATACAGGATCTGCAGCAGATTTGATGGCGCAGATTTGAAGCTGCAGATTCAAAGCAAATCTGCGCCATCAAATCTGCTGCAGATCCTGTACGTGTGAACGCACCTTAACAGGCTAGATAAACTCAAAGGAAAATCCATATGGTATGTTCATGTGCTTTTTTGTTATGTTACTGTATACACATCTTGGCTTTGACAAACAAACATGTTACTTTATGTTTCTCTTATGTTGCCTTTCACAGCTGTTATTTAATGTTATTTTTGCTCTCCGACTGTTATTATGGGAAATGCAACTAACCTTCTGTTAATTTGTAGGAGTTAAAGGGAAACCAAGCATCTAACCTGCTGATATCTCCTTGGCGCTGCTTCCGTGCTATTAGGAGTATAGTACTAATTAGGACTACCACCACCAGTGCACCGATCCGGCCTGTCCCTGGCTGGCCCACTCTGCTGATATTCATTTAAAGGGGCGGACCGGCTAGGGGCGGATTGGTCCACACCAAAACACCTAATTAGCATAAGCATTAAAGGGGTTATCCAGCCCTACAAAAACATGGCCACTTTTCCCCCTACTGCTGTCTCCAGCTCAGGTGCAGTTTGCAATTAAGCTCCATTTACTACAATGGAAGTAAGTTTCAAAACCCCACCCAAACTGGAGACAACAGTAGGGGGAAAGTGGCCATGTTTTTGTAGCGCTGGATAACCCCTTTAAACTCCTAATAGCATGAAAATGGCACTGAGGATCAAGGTAAGAAACTAACCTTCATCTTCAGCATCCTGTGCACATTAGGGAGATATCACGAGGTAAGATTATTTTATAATACTTTACTTATGAATGTAAATTTAGTATTTGTGATCTTTTGTTTGCAGTGCATGTTAATGGGATAAAAAAGACAATTACTTATCAGCTGCTGTATGCTCTGCAGGAAGTGGTATAATCTATCCAGTCTGACACAGTGCTCTCTGCTGCCACCTCTGTCCTTGACAGGATCTGTCCAAAGCAGAAAATGTTTTCTATAGGGATTTTCTGCTGCTCTGGACAGTTCCTTACATGGATAGAGGTAGTAGCAAGGAGCATTGTGTCAGACTGGAAAGAATGCACCACTTTCTGCAGGGCATACAACGGCTGATAAGTACTGGATGACTTAAGTTTCTTTAAAAATATTTTTTTTTTACAAATCGGTATAACTTTCTGACACGAACTGATAAAGAAAAATATGTTTTTTCTGTGGAATATCTAAATATTGGTAAGGGTGTTAGAACTGAGACCACAACACATAAAAAGCTTTTGTCTGTATGGTAGCGTGTATTTAGCAGGATGGGTTGTATTGTTTAGTGATCCAGTTTTGTAGTACATAGGTCATATTGTGAGAGAAACACAGAACATGCACAATCCAAATAACAGAATGGGTGCTCACTGCCAGTATACGTCCACGCCCCCCCCCCTGTTCCGCCCCAACCACACCCCCTCCCAGCCCCCCCCCCCCCCCGCGTAAAGAGCCCATTTGCGAATATTTTATTCGCAAAGCGGCCATTTTGCGAATAAAATATTCACAAATTGGCTCTTTAGGCCGAAAAACATATGTACGCCACTTGATACATGTCCCCCATAGAGTGTATACTATAAGGGCAAATCGGCACACCAAAAAGTTATATGTGTAGGTACTTTATTCAAACAAGTACAATAGAAACTGACAATACAAATGACAATAACAAATGACACTAAAAACAATCCCCAACTCGGGGAAAACACCAGGTAAGATTTTTGCCAAGACAACAACCCCCAACTTGTATACAATATCCAAAATAAAGATGGTAAGTACTATACAACACTTGAGTAACCAAGTTGAGTAACTTGAGTTTGGATCATGGTTATTCAAGTGTTGTATAGTGCTTACCATCTTTATTTGGGATAGTATAGTATGCGAGTGGGAATTGCCGTCTTGGAAAACATTTTACCTGGTGTTTTCCCAAAATTTGGGGACCTTTTTATGGGGACCTTTGTATTCTCAGTTTCTATTGTACCTATTTGAATTAACACGAATGTACCAGCAGTACATTCGCTTTAAGAATTTCACATGGATAGAACATGGATTCTGGGGGGAACCAGCCTTGGGTGAAGCACTGGAGGTGGGCCAGCCCACCCCCAGCGGGAGGAAACCCCTGCCCCTCTATGATGCAGCTCAATTGATTCTAATGGACATAGAGGGGCTGGGGTCTCCTTCCACTGGGGGTGGGCCGGCCCGCCTCCAGTGCTTCACCCCCGGCCGATGCGGGCGAATGGAATGAAGCCGTATGCGGGAACCGGGCCATGAATCAAAAAAAGGACAGCAGCACCAGCTTCACTGCGTCGGCGCTATTCTATCAATGTGAAAATCTTAAAGTGAATGTCCTGTGGGTACATTCGCTTTAACTACTTTTACATATATTACTTTCTGGTGTGCCGATTTGCCTTTCTTTTTTTGCTCATATACATAGGACATATTGATTGCTTTTTAGTAATAAAAAAAAATGGGGCAGTAAAGTGAATAAGATGCCCAGTCTAAGATTAAACCAAAATTTAAAGCCATCTTCAATGTACTTGGTTATTTACTCCTATGAACTAAGCCATTCACATATAATAATAGGATTTTCAAGCGTGTTTATTAAGTTTCATCTTTAATAAATCTATCTGTCCAGCAGACCTAAGAACTGCCAATACAAGAGTGCCCAGACACTACATAAGCCAACCAGAAAACAGTCATCAGAGGTAATAACCTTCTATAAGACATACATCACAATAGCCGTATAGCTCGCATTGCTATCGCCTGGGGGTGGCCTAAAGCCAAAGAAGAGTTTGACAGGAGCAGCACTAAACCAATAACTGGCAAAGCTCATGACATTCCAGTACAAAGACAACAAATGCTACATAAAGGGCCATCCTGGACAACCCCAGCTACCACAGAATATATGCACATTTGTACATTTACATACCCACCTGCCCTGCCCTCATCAGTGTAAGGAAAGTGTCTCTAGGAAAGTGGTGAGGGGAGTACTGCCCACTGGGTGGGGGGTGGGGGGAGCAACTACCTGGGGACTGCCTACATGGGGAAGGGGGCTACCTACACTTATACTTCGGTCCCTTCCCAGGGCACCTTACCAGTCTCCATTCCATATCCTCCTTGCCTGGGCGCACATCCCCACCTTCTCAGGGGCACACACATCAGCTCTGTTAGATTTAAAGGGCCAGTGCACCCTTAATTGGCTGCTTATGCAGCACGTGGGAATAACTGCCTAGTTTTTCATGGCTCCCTTGCTGGAGCCTCTGTGTGCTCCCCTAAAGTACTGTGTCCCAGCCAAGTGTATTCTCTACCCGAGTATACTGCCATGTTTCCTGCCCGAGTTCCCCTCTACAGTCTTCTGTTCCCTGCTGCTGACCTGCCCATGTTGCCTCCTGCTCCACCTCGCCTGCCACCGCAAGCAAGCCAAACCAGGGGTAGTCTGCCGCAGCAAGCCTATCCTTCCTTGCAGTGGGCCCTGGTGAAGACCAGCAGCCCCTTAGACTCTGCTCCCTGGTGAAGCTTACTCCATTGCTTGCTGTGGTCCTGGGGATCCCCATCCATGATTGTTACATACACATATTGGACAGGGGGATTTCTTATATTCTTGCCCTGCGTACATCAGCAAAAAAATCCAGATTTTTGAGCAAACCAGATCTGCAACTTTTTGCTGATGGTACTAGGCACGGCTCTCTGCCTGTCAGTGTGCAGTACAGAGATAATTGACAGGCAAAGAGGCCACTAATGGGTCTCTCTGTCTGTCAATCATCCCCACACTGCACATTGACAGGCTCCCCGCCCAGATGACTAGTTGCTGCCCCTCTCCCGGCCATAATAAAACATCTTTTTCACCTTTAAATAAAGCTACTGCTGTAGCCTGGCTGGTAGCCTTGTGGGAGCTGCACAGTAGATCTATACTCTTCTGCTGGGAACTATATCATCACAATCGTTCACTTTAAAGTGTATCCCACTAGACAATGGGCCTTCTCTGGAGTGATAACTGTTACCCTTAATCGTAGTCTAATGAATATATCTTGGTTTATTGGATGCCCAGAGATTGCAGAGATAGAACCTACAATAAAACATGGTGATGGGGGGAGATATTGTGCGGCTGAATATTAGAGCTAGGGCCCTTATTTCCATGGAAAGTAATGGTAATACAGACATCACTAGGTACATCACTATGGGTTTTTTTACATTAACAGACCAGGGCCGCCACAGGGATGCCGATGGTGTGGTCCTTTTCTTGAACCACCGCTCGGTTCCAACGCACAGAGCCAGTTTATTCCCGAGCACCAACCAGCATGAAGCACTGGAGGTGGGCCCGCCGGTTCCTACTGTGACGCGTCTTCATTGATTCTAATGGAGCTGCCTAAAAGAGGGGAGGGGTTTTCATCACACTGGGGGCCGGCGGGCCCGCCTTCAGTGCTTCATGCCTGGCCAGTGCTCTGGCAATAGACTGGCGCTTTGTTCAAAAAAAGGACCGCGCCACCGGCATCCCCGCTCCGGTGCTGTTCTGTTAATGTACAAAGCCCATAGCGACGTACCTGGCGGTCCATTCGCTTTTAACAATTGTATTCCTCTAACTTTGTATTGTACAGGATTAACTATTACTTACCTACCCAACTCAGCTGCTGCAGATCCTCTTTTTTTTAAAACAGTACCAGAATGCTTCTTTCTATGACTGATTGAAGGGCACTTTCACAAGAAAATCTACCTTTTATGAGACGACTTAGTTTATACAATGTTTTATTCATTTTTCGTCTTTGAGTACCCTATAAAAAACAGGGAATTTTGTGGTAAGAAACAAGTATATTGATTGCGGTAAAAGCGCTGGTAAATTTTTACATTTAAACATTCCCATACACTAGAGGAAAGTGTTGTCATTTTTTCCCTTCATTTAGTCATAATAGAGAGATAGGCGCCATCTCCCGAGAATAAATATGTCGTCTCGATCGTCACATCATCTGAAGGGGAAAAAAAAAAACTTTTGAACTCTAAACAGTTTATAAAAGCTTTGCCATCCCCATTCAGCGTACACATTTCGGAATCCCATGAATAAAAATGAGGGACGAGACAAGAAACATTTCCATTTCAACAAAAATATTTTTTAAGGCTTCTCTTTAATATAGTCTTTCTGGACGCAGAATTTTTCCTAGTTCCTCTCGTCTGTGCTCACTGGCTATTCCTCATGTTAAGTATGCTGCCTACATTGCATTGCAAGCAAGGACAAATGGTTGATTTTATTCCGGAACATACGGTAAGACTGCTTGCTCCATAACTTTAAAGGATTTGTATTTATTTTACCTCTGCTGTACATTTCCCTTTATATCTACTTCACAGCACAGCCTGACCCCTGAGCAACATTTTGCACTTTACTTTTTCATCTTCATAAAACTTCGCCATTTACAGCTGAGTTTTTGCCTCTTGTCTATACAAAGCTTTGACTAGGCTCTCATTTGCTTCAGAGATAATATTGAGGCCTCTGTTACAAATTCTGTTCTGGCCCGGAAAATGGAGCTAGATTGTCTATGCATATCAAAGGATGCCGATGGATTGCAAGAGATCCCATTCAATTCAATGGGGTTTGTCAGGTTTTCGTCTGGTGTCTTTGCATTTAAGCCAGGGCAATGAGAGGGAGCAAGCGAGCGCCGACCTGTCAGGTCAGCACACGCTTGCTCTTTGTTTCCAGCTCGCTGCCAGCACTATTACACGTGTCGGCAGCAAGCAGGTAAGAGCTGGGGGGGGGCTGCCCAGGTGATCGTCCAGGCAAGGTCCAGAGCACGTTATTTCTTTTATCCTCCTCCTCCCCATCGCTTGCTAGAAAAATGGATCTCGCCAGACTTCTCCTTTAGGGTGCCTTCACACCTACCGACTCGCAGCGTTAATAACACTGCAAGTCGGCTAGGTCCTGGCAGATCACTGTCAGTACATACACACAGCGGTCTGAACGACCGCTGCGTGTATGTAAATCTGCCGGCTGCTTAACCCCTTCTGATGCCGGCCGCCTCCCGCTCAGCTCTGTATACATTACCTCCTTGCTCCGCGGGGTCCCGGCGTCCTGCTCTCGCGCCCGGCCAATCAGTGTTTTGCCCTGCCGCAGCCACTGATTGGCCGGGCGGGAGAGCAGGACGCCGGGACCCCGTGGAGCGAGGAGGTAATGTATACAGAGCTGAGCGGGAGGCGGCTGGCCGGCATCAGAAGGGGTTAAGCAGCCGGCAGATTTACATACACGCAGCGGTCGTTCAGACCGTTGTGTGTATGTACTGACAGTGATCTGCCAGGATCTAGCCGACTTGCAGCGTTATTAACGCTGCGAGTCGGTAGGTGTGAAGGCACCCTTAATGTTAACCCAACTTTAAAGGGTTTGTGTAAGATCAAACATGGCTGCTCTCGTCAAGAAACATCACCTGTGAATGAATTGTGTCTGCTATTCCAGCTCAGTTCTATTTAAGTAAATGGCAGTGAGCTGCAATACCACACACAACCTGTGGACAGTAGTTGCTCTATGCGTAGAAGAAAGTGGCCATGCTGTTTTTTTTTTAATCCTGGAGAAATCATTTAAAAGAATTTTCCAGGGATAAGAAACTTCTTAAGAATGCCCAGAATGCCAGAATAGTAAATTCCTTTTTACACGGTGGTTAAAATATTTTGTACAAATTTATACTAATTTACAGGAACAATGGTCTTTCCTGGAACCACATTCATACAATGTCATGGGCAGTTCAGATGCCCAGAATGAGTGGTTGGCTCGAAGATTCAGCCAATAAGAGTGGGCAATCCTCTAATAAAACAGCTGTATTCAGTTAGTAGTAGAAACTGCCACTGCAATTCTTGAGCCAAATTTTAAGTGAATTGAAAATGTACGGTAACTATAAAGGAAGGCCTTATACTGATTCCCACTGGGTCCACCTCTGGCTTTGGATCAAAAAGAGCAGTGGCCCAAAAAAAATGCTGTATGTGAAACCAGCCTCACTGAAATGTTTTTGAATGTCCCCATCCCCTTCTCAGCCTATCTGCTGCCAACTGAGTCTGTGTCCTCAGGATGCAGATTCAGCAGAGATCTAAGGCCACTTTGCCTTGTACGCTCCAGGTTGTCTGGGCCTATGGCAGGTTGTGAGAGCTGAGGAGGTAACTTTAAGATACAGGCTGCATTATCTTTGTGTGCCTATATGCATCTTGCAGGAAAAGGACACAGCCAGTATCGGACTGGGGTATCTGGGGCCCACCAGAAGAAATTATCCTGAGGGCCCACCAATGAAGAACCAGTGAGAAACAGCATGTCAGTCAGTGTTTGTGCAGGTTCTAAAGCTGGGGGCCCACCAAAGGATTCTTTGGTCCAACACTGGACACAGCCATAACTCAGTATGAAAAGAGGTAAATTTTATTTCTTTGTGCACAGAGGGGGGCACAAAATGTGGGTGCACAAAAAACTTGTGAGGGCACAGGGAGTGAGTACAATGTATGGGAACACATGAGGGCACAAACATTTGGGGCACATAGAGGGTATTATTACAGAATGTAGGGGCACAGAGGGGGAATAATCAATATTTGCAGGAATGTGGGTATCATCAATGCATAGGAGCACAGAGGTGGATTATTAACATGTGCAGGCATAAAGGCGGCGTAATCTATATGGGCAAAGCGGGTGGCATAATTGATATGTGGGGGCACAGATGGGTATTATTTTGTGTTAGGACACAGAGTGGCACTGTTACATTATAGGGTCTAAAGGTGACTCTTTGGGCACTGTAACTTTATGGGGCAAAAAAGGAGGCATTATTACTATGTATGAAACCATGGGTACAGTATTACCATTTGAGGCACTATGGGTTTACATAGCTTTTATAACAAGGTATAGAGGGTGCTGAAAAACATGGAGTCTAAGAGTCCTATTAGACAAAGTGGCTTTTTGTTTTTGCCGATTAACGATAAATGATGGCAAATGAAAAATTGTTTACCATAACACACAGAACAATAGTTGTAACTAAGATCGATGTGTACATACATGGAAGATTAGGGAATATATAACGAACAATAAGTGAACGATTAAAAATGATTTAAGGTTCACACAAACAATTTTTTGACCGTTGCCTGCATACACACATGATTATCATTTAAATTGGAACGAAATAACGATTTTTTGTGCGATAATCTTCCCGTGTAATAGAGCTGTAAGATTCTGGAGAAACACAGAGGGAGATTCATCAAACATGGTGTAAAGTGAAACTGGCTCAGTTGCCCCTAGCAACCAATCAGATTCCACCTTTCATTCCTCACAGATTCTTTGGAAAATGAAAGGTGGAATCTGATTGGTTGCTAGGGGCAACTGAGCCAGTTTCACTTTACACCATGTTTTATAAATCTCCCCCATTGTAGCCAGAATATTTATCATGGCAGTCTAGGCCAGATGGAGAAGAAAGGGGAACAACTCCAATCAGAGAACACACTGCTTAACATTTTGCTTGCTTCTGTATAAAATCAAAGACAGACAGAAATGTAGATCAGACCTACGTGATTATTATATGATCCTTCAATAAAAAAGTCTTACAGAACTTTGACAGTCGCAGCAATATTATGATACAATACCAGAGCACATTATAAAATCAAAGTCAAAGATTGTCAGGATGTTGCGAATGTTTTCGGTGATTCATGTCGTTTTTGTCCTTGGAAAAGTGTTTTTTGATATGAGCGTGATTTACAATCCTGGGAGCTATCTTTTAACAGGTGATGCCTGAATTGTGAAGGTCACCGAAAACACAAAACTGAATGTATGTAATTTGTCTTGGTTCAAAATAGAATCTGCAATTCAGATGCACACAACCCTATTTATGTGTGAGGCTTCAGACGTAACCAGCAGCCTCAGATCAGTGACATAGCCGCTTCTCGGTGAGATCAGACAATGCTAATGATAGACCCAAAGTATATGTATCGTAATTAAACCTTGTGACAACGACGGAGTAAATTATAAAGGGCAGGAGGCTGCTTGTACTCTGCGTATAAATTAAAATGATCGCTCTTTGTGTTGTGGTTCTGTGATTGCAGAGTCAACCAAGCATTGAAATAAAGGATAACAGCAGAATGTAATTTTAGGAATAAAAGGAATTAGAGTTGGCTTCGGAATGAGAAATAGCTAAGCAAAATACAAACACTTGGTGATTTTTCTGAAATAGCGGCAATCAATGGTGAAAATCCTTGAGCGCTTTTCCTACTTATTCTTTAGCCCTGACATCAAAAGCACCTAGCTGACACTGGGGGTTGTTGAATAATGTACAGAGGTCATTGCTCGTGGCTTTCGACCTAAAAAAAATCAAGAAGTGACTGTAAATATAATTCACTGGACTGATCTTTTTTGGCATACTGATGGAAATTTCATAGCGCCGTTTCTTTGTTATTTCTTTGTAGTGTAAGAGTTCTTAAAGGGAATCTGTCAGCTGCCATTTACTTTCCAAACTGCTGACACAGTTAGATAGCTGTTAGGTCAATGAGACATGTTACCTGTCATATATCCAGAAAAAGGCTTTTATTCTCTGGTGCAAAGTGGTAAAGGGGCTTTCCCAAGCTTCTGAATAGCTGGAATGCTGCTTCGCGGCTTGGGGTTCGGCTTCCAGCGGACTGTCAATGAGGCAGGGATAGGGAGGGGGAGTGAGGAAGCATTCCAGCTTGTGGTAATGGGGCTGGGAAGCTTCTTTGAATAGAAGAATAAAAGCATTTTTTTATGTTCAGAAAGCACAGACGGATATATGAAAGGTATTATGTGTCACTTGACCTTATATCTATCTAACAGTGTCAGCAGTTTGCAAAGTGAATTGCAGCTGACATTCACTTTAAGAGATCCTCATGTGCAGTATCGGATTACAACAGGTCCTTTTTGGGCGGTAGCCCCAGGCCCTGAGCTCCTGGGGGGCCCATGGCAACCCAAAAAGACTTATACTTTCAGGGGTGTATTGTCTCCTGGCTACAGTTCTGCCATGATTTGCAAAAAATCGCTGCTTTTTTACCGCAATTTTGCACAAATCAGGGAACCATGACATTATCTTTCCTGTATTATGGACACCACCCTAGTGCTGCCATAGGTACAGTGGGTAGGGGGGGCCCAAGCTCGGTCAACAGCCCGGGGCCTATGGTAAAGTTAATCCGCCCCAGAGCACGTGACCTGTCCCGAAGCTCCAATCCCGGACAATTCTGCGTCTGAGTGGGGACATGGGATGTGACGTGTCAGGCCCACTCAGCGGTCAAGGTGGGACCCTGCTATGGCTGCTCACTGGCTGAGACGGCCTGACACGTCACGTCCCAGGTCCTGCCTCTAACCAGGAAGCGGCCGGGGACCGAAGCTGCAGGATACCGGCATCAGCACTGTTACTTCTTTCATCCTCCCCCTCCCGGAACACTGCCAAAAATCCCCTCAGCCCAGAATTCTACTTTAAACTTATACAGCCTGGTGTCAAAGCCTGACCTAGATTTGTGATCCTGGTGTTGATCAGAGCTAAATGTTAATCGAATGGTGCCTTTCTGCTGATGCCAGTATGTTGTATAACATCCTACTCGTATACAAATAATCATATCATCCAACACGTAATAATAACCTCCATTCAGCCTGATGCCGGTATAATAGCGCCATACATTTTCCTGAATACTAGATGCTATGGAGGAACACGATACATACTATAATAGAGTGCGCCAATACCAGCAGTGACCAAATGACATCTCCTTATAATAACACTGCTATACAATGTGAAAATAACAAATTAAGATCTGTGTTGGTTGCAAGTCTCAGTAGCAAGCCATCTGTGGTGCCCCCCTATGACTATACAGGTCACAGACCCCTAAGCTAGTCCCTTGTGCATACTGCTATGATACCCCAGATGTTTTCTCAGCATGCTGCACATGAGTTTTCGCTGCTGGCAATAACTGGACAGCCACATGCACAGGCCACATGTGCCTCCCTAAATATTAGATGGTAAATGCTAGTATCAAACATGGCATTCTAAGTGCCAGCTTAGAAATACACTCCACTGAACAGGCACTTTCTCTATTCGGGGTGTTTAGTCTAGACAATAAGGTGTAAATATTTAAATTCATTTACACTAATATTTGCAATAGTGGGGATTTGGTTAATTTTTCAAACCAGCGGCTACTTTCATAAAGCAGCATTCCATATATTCCTTCTATCCATCGCACTGCAGATTGCATTGTGATTCATGAATTTAGCTGAGCATAAATAATAATTTACAGACGAGAAAACTGCAGAATTGCAGCCCAAATGCACTTTGCAAAGTCATGTACTTAGGTCGGCAGAACTGAGATGGCAAAATTGCTAGTGAGATAAAAAGAAGGTATTCCAATATTTGTGGAATAAGCAGGGGAATGGCTATAATGAGAGGAGAAGTAGCAGCAGTAGCCAGGCCATTGTAATTGACTTGTATTGGAGCTTGTCTGTGCAGTGAGAAAGAAATCGCTACTAGCCAGGGAGTAAGGTACCATAGGCTTAAAGGGGTTATTCAGCGAAAATCTTTTTCTTTCAAATCAACTGAAATCAGAAAGTTATATAGATTTGTAATTTACTTCTATTAAAAAAAATCAAGTCTTCCCATACTTATCAGCTGCTGTATGTCCTACAGGAAATGTTTTTTTACTTTCAGTCTGACACAGGGCTCTCTGCTGACATCTCTGGCCGAGACAGGAACTCTGTCTTGGTTTTTAATGAATCCTCTAGATGAATCCTAGAAAACCTCTCCTGCTCTAGACAGTTCCTGTCTCGGCCAGAGATGTCAGCAGAGAGCACGGTGTCAGACTGAACATAAAACAACACTTCCTGCATGACACACAGCAGCTAATAAGTATCAGAAGACTTTAGATTTTTTAATAGAAGTAAATTACAAATATTATAGCTATAGCTATATACTATATAGCTTTCTGATACTAGTTGATTTTAAAGAATAAGATTTTCGCTGAACAACCCCTTTAATCCTTCTTTTTCTGACATCATGCACATTAGATAGCTGCCAGTCCTATCAAACTTTTATTGTAATATGTATGGGGGCCTTGAAATATCTCTGTCATTAGAAATCACTATTGACATGTCACAGATACAGGGTCAGGGTCTGAGTGTTCAAACCCACACTGATCTCTAAAAAGCGAAGTATCTGTCTCACTGCACAAGATAAGCTCTACTATAAGTCTATGGAATTGGTCTCATGCAGCCAGAATCATTAGTGACGTCATATACATGAAGGGGGAATTATAAACACCAGTAAACCAATACTCTGATCTTCACTCTCCATAAATCCCAGTGCATCTGAGGCAGCCCATGTAGCAAGTCCCCTTTATGCAGCCCCTACACGCCTTTATTTTATGCCCAACAAACTGGGCAAAAAAGGTAAAACCTTTTGCGCAAATGGTGGGTTTGTGCTAGGCACAGCTTTGATAAATGCGCCCCCATATTGGAAATGTGGACCCACATGTCACCCCTTGAACACAACAGGGAACATCTTTCCTTTTTGTGGATATGTTGCAGTGAAATGATAGAATCAGGGATTTGATCAAACCCTGGGAAATGATTAAATGACCGCACCGTTCCATCATCTCCCTAGGGATTTGATCAAATCACTGACACCTTTTGGGGAAATGATGGAACTCTATCATTTCCCTGCGACATAGAATTCACTTACCATATCGCCTCTCTGCTCCCCCTAGCCTGTCTGCTCTACTCCCCATCCGCCTCTGTCTCTCTGCTCCACATTAGGCTCATTTCCCCTGCTACACGCCACCTGCTCCTCCGGGCCTGTCCGCTCCGCTCCCTGTCCGCCCCACCACTGTATGCCTACTGGGAGGTGTGCCGCTCTGCTCTCCAGCCGCCTCCGGTCCCGTCTACCCCGCCCTGCGACATGCCTCCTGCTCCCCTGGCCTGTCTGCTCTGCTCCCCGTGCTGCCCTGCTCCCCTATCTGCCCCGCCACCATACGCCTGCCGGGGAGGTGTGCCGCTCTGCTCCCCCATTCGCCTCCACGCCTGCCGGGAGTTCCCGTTCACCCCCGCCACCATAGGCCTGCCAGGAGGTGTGCCGCTCTGCTCCCCCATTCGCCTCCGCGCCTGCCAGGAGTTCCCGTCCGCCCCCGCCACCATATGCCTGCCGGGAGGTGTGCCACTCTTCTCCCCTGTCCACCTCCGCCGCCAAACATAAAGCCGGACGACTCCTCGATCATTCAATCCATCATTTCCCCTGAAAGTGGTCAGGCATTTGATCAAATTCCTAGGGAAATGATGGAACGGCGTTCCATCATTTCCCGGGATTTGATCAAATCTCTAGTGATTTGATCAAATCCCTGGATTCTATCATTTCACTGCAACAGAAACAAGTTTCTGGAGTATCCCATTGCCCAGTTTCACATTTTAAAAAAACTATTTTGTGGTGTTTGTACAGTTTATTATTGGGTAAGTTGTCAGATAAGAAGCTATTGGTATTTAACTAATTTTATATTATGAATTATGTTAGGGAATAACTAACGTGTCCATTCAGTAGTTCTGTATTTACTACTGCAGAAGATGGATAACCAAGTAGTAGATCCTATGGGAAGATGTGGATAATCCAAGTGCTGTTCAGCAAATAAGAATCGTCAGTTTCAGATATAATCCATAGCAATGGTTTACTATTAAATAGCTTTAATAAACAGACGCTGCATATGGAGGGGTAACCCTCTTCCTTTTGGGTTTAGTATTGGATCTCCATCTTGGTTATCCATCTCTTTCATATGCCACCAGTGTTCCAGATAAGTGGAGGGCAGGAGTCGGCTAATATAGAAATAAAATACATATAGATAGTAAAAGAAAATAATCTTTAGGAGGTAAGATAATATGTCTTTCCTTCAAGTGAGTTGACCGGGTCTGCACCATACAGGTCAATGACTCCTATAACAGAGCTTCTCTCCGCTTTATTATATCACAATTTATGTCAATAATTTAGCTCCTTAGCTCCATTGCCCAGGATGTGTGAAATGATTCTTGGAACAATAAAGATTTCTGAATTATGAGATATCGTATTGCATGAGTGGAAGCTGCTGACCCTTGAATGGTCATTTCCCAACATTGTAGGACAGCAGGAATATGTTTAATGCATACACCTATTATAGTTACCATGGAAGACACTTGCTCAAGTAATAATAAGGTTTAAAGCGAATGTACCAGCGGTACATCGCTTTCTTGCTTTAACATGAATAGATCAGCACCGGCACAAGGATGCCGGTGCCATGGTCCTTTTTTTGAACTGCAGCCCAGTTCCCATAAACACCGTTGGTCTATTACTGAGCACCGGCCAGGCATGATGTAGTGGAGGTGGGCCAGCTGACCAAGTGGGAGGAAACCCCCTCCCCCTATGACACCCCTCCCCTCCATTAGAATCAATGGAGCTACGTAATATAGGGGAGGGGTTTCCTCCCACTGGGGCCGGGTCAGCCTGCCTCCAGTGCTTCAATGGCTGGCCGGTTCTCGGTAACAGACCAGCGCCATGCGAGGGAACTGAGCTGCAGTTCAAAAATAGGACTGTGGCACCAGCATCCCTGTTTCGGTGCTGGTCTATTCATGTTTAAAACAAAAAGCGACGTGTTGCTCGTACATTTGCTTTACGATAGACTTGTAATTCCTTTTCCTCCAAAAGAATAATGTAACAACAGCCGTCATTGTAATGACGGGGGCTCCTAGCGTGAAATGACGGACATCATTTTAAAAAATATTAAGTGGATAGGAAAACATGTCCTGTGAACATAGCCATAGTCGTTACATACACAGTTAATCACAGTGGGATATGAGCAGGTGGTCTGTTAAAGAAACCTGCTGACCCTTATAATGCTTCACATGTGTTACAATCTTGCCCCCATATTGTAATCAGGCCGCACTATCCATGAGGCAAGTTGAACCTGTCGCCTCAGGCGTCGCTCTACTGGGACTTCGAGCCTTCATCCCTGCACTCCTGCATATCTTTACATATATTTGATTTACGTATTTGAGAATTATTGTAAATTACTGATTTGGTTTGTTAACTGCGATGTACAATATCCCCGGGCACAGACAGATACAGGAGCTGCTGAGGGACCTGTACAGGGACGGTCACATGACAGGATCTGCTTAAAGGGGTTATCCAGCGCTACAAAAACATGGCCACTTTCCCCCTACTGTTGTCTCCAGTTTGGGTGGGGTTTTGAAACTCCGTTCCATTGAAGTAAATGGAGCTTAATTGCAAACCACACCTGAACTGGAGACAACAGTAGGGGAAAAAGTGGCCATGTTTTTGTAGCGCTGGATAACCCCTTTAAGTCCTCAAGACAAGGTGTGGAGCTGAAAATCTATACAGGGGAGAAGACTGTGAGAGAGGCTGGTGTATGTGTGTGTGTGTACACACTGCACAGTACCATGGCTCCTGTTCTATATGTTCAGTGTAATTCTTTGTATCTACACGGAACGATAATTGCCTGATTTGTCAGATTTTTGCTCAGTGTAATAAAGAGAGCGATCAGCCAATGAAATGATTATCGTCTGATCGTTTCTTTAGGTTCAAACCTAAAATCATCGGGCGTCAGGTGCGTATTGCCACATGTCATTGCCATGCGCGGCCGGCGGCTGATGATTATAGTGTAAAATAAATTTTAAAAAATAACTCGCCTTACTGCGTACCCGGGAAGCCTCGGCGGCCTTCCGCACTGTGTGCAGCTCTGCTTCTTCTCCGGTCTTTGCATTGACTGGCCTCAGCTGCTCAGCCAATCGCTGGCTGTGGCTTGTCTTGGCCGGTGACTGGCTGAGTGGCCAGCGGCCTTTCACTGCAAAGATTGGAGCAGAAGCAGAGCTGCACAATGTGTGGAAGGCCCGAGGACACCCAGGAATGCGGTAAGGTGAGTTAATATTTATTATTTTACACTAAATGCAAGGGTTCCACAGACATCGCTAATGATGTCCGTGCAGCCCTTGCTGCCAGACAATTGGCCGTGTAATAGCTCAGTAAACAAGAGCCGATCTACTGTTTATTACTATCGGGCCAAGTAACAGGACCTAATTCTGTATATAAGGACTCTGTTTTTTTTTCTGTTGTCTATATTGTCCAGGAGAACTAATGCAGACCCAGTTTTTAATTCTGCACTGTACATGTGCCAATGCATGCCCTGCACAATGCAAATAGCTTGCTCAGATTTTCCTGCTACTCTAAAAATCTGCAGTTAAATCAGAAAATGCGGTCTTCACTTTTGCAAGGAAATTTTCCCTGAACCCTGACCACCCTGCAAAATGCAAAATCTAAGATATGCCGGAAAACTCAGCAACATATGGGAGTTTTTATTCTAGAGCATGTGAATGCTATGTACTATATGTAAGTCACACGCACTTGATTGAAATTTATTTCTGACATGGCAATCTGTAACATAAGAAGGGGGATGGGGTGCCATTTGAGTTTTTGCCTTGGGCTATGTGTTCCCTGCCTGCATCTCTACCTCCCTCCTTCAAGATTGTGTGCAGTGGCAGCTGGAAGGGAGAAGACACACTACTGGAGCCTAGACAGGTACATTTATAACAATATCTTTGATATTAATTAGAAATGATTATTGTCAGCTTTTCCCGTCTGAATGGTTGATTGTACATGCCCAAACATAACTACCCGAGCACGCCCATACTGATATCTACTTGGCGAATCGTATGGAATAAGGCTAAAAAAAATCATCTCTATGTACTGTACACTGTATAAAAAGAACCAATACATACATTTCTGATTCCACACTCTTTCCCCAGGTTTAACCCAGTCTAACCGAACGTTTGCTGGAGGGGTGGAATGACTTTATGGCATATTGATTGGAATTCCCTAAAATTATCCCTTAGTGGTTCATTGTGTGTTCCCTGATTTCTGATTTTTTGGGGCTTCACTGATTCTATGGTCCTAGCTAATTTAGGGTCTTATTAGATGGGCCGATCATAAACTGTAAATAATCTGCTACATTGGCACTCATTTACTGAGCAATTACACGTGCAAACTATTGGGCAGCAAGGGCTGCACAGACATCGTTAGCAATGTGCGTGCAGTCCTTGGCTTTAGTGTAACATAATAAAGTATTAACTTACCTTATCACGTTCCCTGATATCCTTGGGCCTTCCTATTGTCTTCAGCCACGGGCCTGTCAGTGCAGAGACCAGAACAGAAGGGAACAGAATGCAGAGCTGCAGAGATGGGGAAAGGCCTCCGAGGACACCAGGGAACGTGGTAAGGTAAGTTAATACTTTATTATTCGAGATGACAGAGTAGTGAAATATTCGACTTCCGAGAATTCGAATCGAAAAGGCACAGAGATTCGACTATTCGAACGAATATTCGATCCCATTATAGTCTATAAGGAAAACAATTCTCGGCACTTGGAAATCAAAATTCGACCACTTGGAGGTCACCAAGTCCCCCATGAAACCTCCCTAAACGATGCAAACACTTCCGGAGTGACACTTGGACATTAAGGGGGGGGCATGCCTGGGTGCACCCAACACCCCAAAACCGCAGTATAATGCCACTCTCCGCAGTTGCAAAGGAAAAATATTTGCGAACGCTTTACGGCAATGTTCACACATTTCGTTCGTATTTCTTGCGCAGCGTTACATACATGATTCCAATGTGCATCTGTAGAGCGTCATGTTATTCCCGCGTATCATGCGTCATGCTGTACGAACGTTACTGGAACAGTATGTATGACGTGCCTTTTTGTGGGCTACTGGAACAATATGTATCATGTGCCTTTTACTGGGCTACTTGCACAATAGGTATCACTTGCCTTTTACTAGGCAACTGGCACAATAGGTATCACTTGCCTTTTACTGGACAACTGGCACAATAGGTATCACGTGCCTTTTACTAGGCTACTGGCACAATAGGTATAAGGTTAACGTGCCCTTAGTGGGCTAAACAAGGGACACTATAAGTAACTTGTACATACAGGGTACTGGAATGAATACAGCTGCTGCTGATGATGATGCTCTTGCTGATGCTGTTATATCATCTATTTCTTAGCACTGGGAAGTGCTTTGGATGCAGACTCCAGAGATGACTTTTTTGCTGGATATTAGCCCTGAAAAGGACTTTTGGGTTCTGTAGTAAGCCTACCTAACCAAAACGCTATTAAAACCTATCTCTCCCTGCTCGAAGATCTCTCCCTGACTAGGTTGAAAGCGCATCTGTGGTCAAGAGGCGGAAGTCAAGTCTTAAATATTCGAGGTCATGTGGTTCAGCCATCCAATGAGGGTAGACGCCGTTTTCGCACTGTGCGTGTACTCCCAGGGTCCCTCACGGCCTCCCTGCATGGTGATTGGATTAAAAAAAGCGCCAAGTGCGATGGGAGAGCTTTCGAATCTTTGCCGCATATTCGACACACTACTCGATTGTATTCAAATCTTTCGAATACCGCAATATTCGATTGAATACCTACTCATTTGAATCGTATTCGCTCATTTCTATTTATTATTTTATACTACAATTATCAGTCGTCAGCCACACATCACTATTACATGCAGCGCGCAATAATTTTAGGTCTGGACCTGAAGAAATTGTTCTCTCTATTACAAGGAACAATATTTGCCGAATTGGCCTGATTCAGTCAATTATCGCTCCATGTTATAGGGCCCTTACTGTTCAATGTGATCACACTTTTGATAGGCCCTATACTATGCTATCTGTAGTTACTTGTACTTCATTAGACATAAAGTTGAAGTGCATTTGTCACAACGATCCACTGCCAGATCAGCAGAGATTTCCTCTGTTAATCTGGAAGTTTGGGTCTCCAAGGCTACAAACACACCTTGAGACTGTAATGCATGCGACCCCCCCATTAGTATAAGTAAGATAATCAGGTACACGGTAACCCTCCATGTTTGGCACCTTCCTTTCTTACTTCTTTGCTTGTATGAGATGTTGCTCGTTGACTTTTAACCACATATTCTACTGGATGCCTCTCTCCCCTGTCCCAGATATGTGGATTTTGTTCTGGACCTTTCCATATATCAACATCTCCCAGACAGGAACTACATCTAGTTCTAATCATAGAATTTACGATTTACAGATTGCCCTGTATCCCAATGTCATGGATATTACTGTCAGCGTCCGCTTCTTTATGTTTTTGGTTGGTCTTTAATCTCCTGTTAAATCTCCATAAATAAACATTTGAATTTGAAAAAAAAAAAAAAAAAGTGTTCATCATTTTTATCTGCGGAAAAGACAAAATAAAGAACAGACATGTGACTTATACTTACAGAACTACAGCTGGAAAATAGAGGAATCAAGTTCTAAGAGGTGCTGAAATGTAACATAAAAGTCAACATTGCGTTGTCATCATTCTGACATTTGGTGGAAAGGAATATTTGGAACACTGACAGACGGGTGGAAACTAAATGTAACAATTAAAGTGACTCTGTACACACAATCTGTTCCCCCCAAACCACTTGTACCTTCAGATAGCTGCTTTTAATCCAAGATCTGTCCTGGGGTCCATTTGGCAGGTGATGCAGTTATTGTTTACAATAACTTACATTAGTATATGCATTAGGCTGGCACCACCTCTCTGTCCTTTCTCCCCACCCTCCTCATCATTAGGAATGCTCCAGGCAGATTGCTTCCTATTCCCCACCTGTGTGTATAATGAACATGGGCTGGATCGTTAATACACCTGTGCAAAGCTCAAACAGCAGTAAATGTTCCTGGATCATTCCTAATGATGAGGAGGGCGGGGAGGAAGGACGGAGAGGTTGTGCCAACCTAATGCATATACAAATGTAAGCCCCGGCTGTTAGACACAGCGCTGTAGGATTAAAAGTTGTTTTTATGACAATAACTGCATCCCCTGCCGAACTGACGCCAGGACAGATCTTGGATTAAAAGCAGCTATCTGATTCTGCAATTTTTCCCACTTACAAAGAATGGAGAGGTCTGTAATATTTATCATAGGTACATTTCACCTGTGAGAGACAGAATCTATAAAACATTCCAGAAAATCACATTGTTTAATTTTTAAATTATTTAGCATTTTATGGCATGAAATAAGTATTTGATACCACGACGTGGTTGTGGAGGAGCGATCCCCGCGTCTCATACCAATCCATTAAAATTCCAGTATGATCGGACGGCTCTTAGCCGTCCGATCATACTGGAATTTTAATGGATTGAAAATAAAAGTCACATTTTATAGTGAGTGCCCTCCCATTCATCTTTTTGCTTTTTGTTAGGTCATCAAATACTTATGTTGTGCATTAAAATACAAATTAATTCATGCAATGTGATTTTCTGGAGTTTTGGGGCAATGCCTACTGGTTAAGGCAATCCCTACTGGTTAAGAGGAAAAATCTTAACAGGACAAAAACCTTCAGGGCAATGACTACAGGTCTATAACACACCTACTTCTAGTGATGTAGCCTTTGCTTTTTACCTTTTTCAAAAGTAGCCAAAAACCTCTCCACCCTGGTAACCCATTTAACGCCACCAGAATGAAGAGTCTAAGCAATTGCAACATGCTTAAAAGTGTATTAAGATTCCCACTAAAAGCTGCAATCCATTACCTCCCTTTTATCCCTGTGCTTGGTTTTACAGCACACCTCACACCATCAATTGATTACAAGTACGGACTTACCTCTCCCCGTGCCTGCGGTGAGACCGTCCACCTCGGGGGGGACAGGCCTGTCCTGGCTGATGGACTGGTCACTCAGCCAATCAGTGCCTGGAGCGGCGTCCCGCCCCAGTTACTGACTGGCTGAGTGGCACGTCCACCAGCCAGGTCATGACGTGTCAGTACCGGAGCTCCCAGAGCCTAGCAGGTCCTGACGCTTACTGCAGGCACGGGGACAGGTAAGTCCGTACTTGTAATCAATTTCCCCCCTGCTCTTTCCTGATTTTATAAATCGCCTTTAAGTGAATTACAAATATGTTTCAAGTCATTATATCTATGGTGCTAATACAGTGCATTTCAATGGATGATGGTGGCACTATGTGTTAATAATCTTTTGTGCAACATTTCAAATAAATTTATTTCACATAATGCCAAAATAAAATATCGCCATTGCTGAAAACAAATCCTGAAAGCCATTATTATTATTGCCCCTGGGTCTAGCTCCAAAGCAATGCTGCTCCTGTAGACATGAGCCTTTGTGGACTTTTTGGAAAATACTTCTTTTTTTCACAATGTAGAATTTTTTTTTTATTATTAAATTATGTATTCTTGAATAAAATATATGAGCCATGCAGTCAATCATCAGCCCCAAACGATGAAGGAATTATTTTTAAATCTAAAAGACGGTTTATAAATATTCATTGTGATGTACTTCTCAATATGATATAAGAAGACACAAAGAAAAAAAAAATCTAAGAAATACATCAAGGGTGTCTATTCAGCTGGAGACCATAAAACACGGAAGATTAAAAGCAATTATTCTTTGAATTTCCACTGCTGCTCACAGCTCCCTGTTTATAGATTGTTTGGAGTATCTGGAATTTCTTTTAATTTGATGTTTGGCTGGAAATCCACTTGTTTGCTGAGAGCTAAGAAAATGGAGCGTTCAGCCTTCTATATGAGATCTTGTGTTATCTGTTATAGGATATCTAACACAGTCATCAGTCCTGTAGTGTTCTCATGTACACATTGTAGGGTCTGTGTATGCTAGTCACTGCATAACATTCATGGCCATAGGGGACCCCTATGCCTAAACTCATCTGTTCCCAGCCTATGGACAAGATATAGTGGTATTATGCTGGTGTCCATGCACAGATCTGCCCTTTTGGGTACTGTACAGTGCTATTATTTGTGCACTGTGTGGTGGTACTGTACATGGGGAGAATAGTTCATAGCAATGTATAGGACTATTTCTAGCTTTTTTTTGTCTCTATGGTATTTTTCATACCTCTTATTGACACATACACAGTTTTACAGAACAGAAAAAGTGAGAAACTACTTGTCACTTATTACCATGCATTCTGTTTTCTGGAAGACAAGCAATACAGTAAGTAAACAGACCCTGATTCCCGAGTTGTGGTGCTCAGCACTGAAATAATCAAGTCCCGGTGTAGAACTCTCAGCAGATAGAAAAAATACAGTGCGGCACTCACCAAGATACTTTAAAAGGCAAACGTTATTCCATCACAGAGTTACAGACAAAGGGCAGTGACCGATTCCTCCTGGCCCATTTTTTCTTTTTTTTTTTGTTCACAGATTTACATTTTTGTTGTATTCTGTATTTTCAGGAATACATAGCAAATAGAGAGGAGTGAATTTACAGTAGGTACGAAGCAAAGTGCTTTATTCCTATTTGTATTCTGCTCATCAAACGGTGGACTTTGAAGTCTGCTCTTCTCCGTGCCGCTCCTGCCTGGGTGCTAGGAAAGATGAATCCAGTCCTGGGACACTGGGAGAAGTTTCCCAAGACTGAATCCATCTTTTCCCAGCACCCAGGCAGGAGCGGCACGGAGAAGAGCAGACTTCAAAGTCCACAGCCTGATGAACAGAATGCAGATAGGAACAAAGCATTTATTCGTACTGTAAATTAGTTAGTCTCTAATAGCAAACCGATAATAAAAGAGAAGTCACATAGCAATATACCCTCTCATGCTGCACAGATGTTGGCATTAGGTTACTCATTTCTGAATTTCCGAGTTCCTGCCCACACATGGTCTATCAAAACGAAGTAAATCTTGAGTTTTGTGCAATCCATATTTTATGCAATAAATCGCCCTAACGATAGGGGTGAAGCTGGCGGCTCGCTCTTCTTCCCGGTCTTCCTGCAGAAGACTGATGTAGAAATCCTTCTTCTGCCGGGAGGAGAGAGCAGGGAGAGACCACGCTTAGCAGGCACTTCTCTATGATCACTCTAGAAATCACTAGCATTCTAAATACCCAAACGCCAGCCGATTAAAACTTTTTACACATCTCTAGGATATGCTAGAAGTGCCAATTTAAAGAGGTATTCCATAGAAGTGTGTATTTAACTGTGCAAAGTTAAAAAAGTTATACTTTTACCGCTTCCACGCTGCACTTTCCTGTGTCTGTGTCACTCAAGGATAAAAGAAAGTGCAGCGCCATGGGGACTGAAACAGAGATAGTGTCAGGGAGGTGAGGGGGTAAAAGTACATTTTCATTTAAACTGGTGCGTTATTTTTATATTTGCTGTAAGGTCTTCCCTTTGGAGCTTCTGTATTATTGGTAATGTTATAATACAAGGGGAGCTAGGAAATATGCCCATAACTATGCTACAACTGTAGTTTTCAATATTACCTGTCTTTGGCCATCTGAGGAATGCTGTGAGAAAGCACGGCTGTGGGGATATAATAGACATCAGGAGGATTAGACTGTATCTAAAACATTTATCTTTTACTAGCATAGAAACTCCAGCAGTGCCAAGGGATGAATGTACAGTCGTGAGCTGAGGCCGGGTATTTAGCAAGTGCAAACCTGAACAAATGCACTTAGGGTGGCATTTATTAAGTCCGGCGTTTTTTACGCCGGACTTATAAATGCCCCCGCAGCTCCGGCGCTACGGAGATTTATGTAGAGGCGGACTGCCTCTACATAAATCCTGTGCGCGCCGGTGCGCACCGCCGAAAACCTACGCCAGCTGAGGACTGGAGTATGTTTTTCGGCGTACATTTGGGCGGAACGGATGGTAAATCGCGCAGGCAGTGTGTGTGTGGGGTGGGGGTCAGGCAGTGTATGTGTGTGTGGGGTGGGGGTCAGGCAGTGTATGTGTGTGTGGGGTGGGGGTCAGGCAGTGTATGTGTGTGTGGGGTGGGGGTCAGGCAGTGTGTGTGTGGGGTGGGGGTCAGGCAGTGTATGTGTGTGTGGGGTGGGGTGGGGGTCAGGCAGTGTATGTGTGTGTGGGGTGGGGGTCAGGCAGTGTGTGTGTGTGTGGGGGGGGGGGGTGTCAGGCAGTGTATGTGTGTGTGGGGTGGGGGTCAGGCAGTGTGTGTGTGTGTGGGGAGGGGGTGGGGGTCAGGCAGTGTGTGTGGGGGGGGTCAGGCAGTGTGTGTGTGGGGGTCAGGCAGTGTGTATGTGTGTTCCATTCATGTTCAGAAAGTTAAATGTTAAGAAACTGTCAATACAGACATTTGAATCTGAATAATAATAGTTACATTTCTCTAGTCAGCAACTATATGTGGTTTTAACAGATGAAAAGATAAAAACATTTGATGACATTGGAATGTTTTTGTAAGAGCTTTTCTTGTGGAAAACCTGATGCGGCCCAGCCTCACCCAGACTCTACCTCCAGTGGCCCCCGGGTAAATTGAGTTTGAGACCCCTGGTTTACACACAAGCTTTCTCCAGAGATGTTCTATTGGATTTAAGTCTGGGCTAGGCTACTCTGTAATAGGTGATATCTGGTCACATATATAACCCTCTACAATGCACTGTAGGAAGCAATCCCTAGTCTAAAAGGGTTGGGCCTAAATCACTCTGAGCCGTGTCTAGTCCTAGTCAGCTACGTGTGAACATCTACAGAGTGCCAGTCTGGCTTTTGCCACAACCACATGTCTGGCAGCTCTGCTCCTGTTGGGCAGACTATTCAGTCAGCTACATTAACTAGTTCACCTGTACAAAGTCCATAGTATTCCTGCAAGAAGGTCAAAAAAGCAAGGAGAAGTTTTTGGCTCTTTAGCACCTCTGAACCTGATTCAATACCAAACAAAGTGCTACAAGCAAGTCACTGCCTTGTTACTAGTCCATGCTCTGAGAATAAAGAACAAGCTCTTCAGTCTGCTGTTATAGGAAAATAAATTGACATTGTCAAGGGTTGGACAAATGCAAAACAAAGGCCCCCTTTCATTACACTCATCCAATCTAAGGACTATGGTCAAAGACAGTAATGTTCGGCTGCCAAATCATTGAAAGTTTCCAGCATAAATCTTTCAGGGTATTCTGTGACAGACCAGTTTTTGTAAGTAAAAAGAACAAGTACTGCTTCAAAGTAAAGCAAATCTGTAAATATCAGCAGAGTATAAGCTAAAGTGTGCTATGTTAAAATCAACCTCAACAGTAATAACTACTAGAGATGAGCGAACCGGGTTCAGGTTCGAGTCCATCCGAACCCGAACGATCAGTATTTGATTAGCTGGGGCTGCTGAACTTGGATAAAGCTCTAAGGTTGTCTGGAAAACATGGATACAGCCAATGACTATATCCATGATTTCCACATAGCCTTAGGGCTTTATCCAACTTCAGCAGCCACCGCTAATCAAATGCCGAACGTTCGGGTTCGGATGGACTCGAGCATGCTCGAGGTTCGCTCATCTCTAATAACTACACATACCAAAACCCTTTTTCTTCAGTAAATGTGCTAGAAAGCCAACCATTAAAGGGTCAGTGATCAAATACCTATTCATGCTATGCTTATAACTGTAATATCCAATGTCTTGTTAAACAAGTGCATTGTGTTGGATTTGCACACTTGCACATTGCTAATTCCTGCAGTTTGCATCACTGAAACAGCTATGCTGACATAGAAGAGGTGTTAGCAACTCCACCCTGCCATGTGACATTTCAAGGCTCTTTAGGGGCCAAGCATTGTTTGGGATGGATGCTACCTCCAGTGGGTGGCAGTAGAGAGAAACTGTTTTCCTTCAGGAGGAAAGCTACTATGCATACTTTGGTTTTCCCCATAGGGCATTGCATGGCCTATATAAGTCATTTTAGATTTTGGAAACCCTGGGGAGCCACAACTACTACTTTTCTACAGGGGTTTTCTAAGCAGGGAGTGCTCTTGCATATGTTGCTGGAGCTTCAGGAAAAATATACTTACCCAGCCTGTTCCTCCGCTGCTACCAGTTTTCCAAGCATCTTGTCTTCCTATGATGTGCCACATGGACAAGAACTGCCCTATCATTAAAGTATTTGGCAGAGCAGGCAGTTCGTGTCCATATGGCATGCAGCTCCCTCAGGGCCGTTTCTAGGGCCGGGCGGGCCGGGCCACCGCACGGGGCGCCAACAGCTAGGGGGCGCCCGGCGGCCTCCGACAGCGCCCGGCCCCCCGCACTCACTAAATCAGCAGGGCCTCCTCCACCGCATCGCCCGCCGCTATCGTGCGCCCCCCGGGAGGGGGGGGGGGCGGGGGGTGGTGGTGCTGGTGCGGGGGTGCGATGGGTCCGCCGAGGTGAGCTTCCGGCACAGACAGCCTCTGTCAGACAAGCCGGAAGCTCACAGCTGCAGCCCCGAACCTCTCTCCTGCTCGATGACGTCATTTGTGCTGGGACCGCGGGGCTGCAGCTGTGAGCTTCCAGGTTGTCTGAGAGAGGCTGTCTGTGCCAGAAACAGCTCACCCCCGCCTTGTAACAGCATCAGAAAGGTGCCCCGGGCTGCTCCCCCTGCCCCCCCCCACTGCTCCTCCTGCCCCCCTGTTGCTCAGCCTGCCCCCTCCCCCTGCTCGCAGACTGCCCCCTCCTGCTCCCTATACTCCCCCTGCCACCTTAGCTGCCCCCCTACCTGTCACCCCAGCTGCCCCCATCTTCTCCCCCTGCCACCTTAGCTGCCCCCCTGCCTGTCACCCCAGCTGCCCCCATCTTCTCCCCCTGCCACCTTAGCTGCCCCCCCTGTATGTCACCCCAGCTGCCCCATCTTCTCCCCCTGCCACCTTAGCTGCCCCCCCTGCATGTCACCCCAGCTGCCCCCATCTTCTCCCCCTGCCACCTTAGCTAACCCCCCTGCATGTCACCCCAGCTGCCCCCATCTTCTCCCCCTGCCACCTTAGCTGCCCCCCCTGCCTGTCACCCCAGCTGCCCCCATCTTCTCCCCCTGCCACCTTAGCTGCCCCCCTGCCTGTCACCCCAGCTGCCCCCATCTTCCCCACGCCACTCCAGCTGCCCCCATCTTCCCCCCTGCCTTCCCAGCGGCCCCCACTACCAACTTAGCTGCTCCCCCTGCCCATCTGCTCTCCCTGCCCCCCGGCCGCTCCCTCTCCTCTCCCTGCCCTCTGGCTGCTCCCCTTGCTCCCCCCCCAAGCTTCTCCCCCTCTCACCGTAGCTGCGCACCCTGTCCCTGTCACCCCAGCTTCTCGCCCTGTCCCTGTCACCCCAGCTTCTCGCCCTGCCCCTGTCACCCCAGATACGCACCCTGTCCCTGTCACTCCAGCTTCTCGCCCTCCCCCTGTCACCCCAGCTGCTCCCACTGCCCCCCTAGCTGCTCCCATAGCTTCTCCCCCTCCCCTGTCACCCCATCTGCTCCACTTCTAACCCTAGCTGCTCCCCCTCCCCCAGTCACCCCAGCTGCTTCCCCTGCCCCCCTAGCCACTCCCCTTGTCCCTGCCCCCTAGCTGCTCCCCCTTTCCCTGCACCCATAGCTTCTCCCCCTCCCGCTTTCACCCCATCTGCTCCCCTTGTCACCCTAGCTGCTCCCCCTGTCCCTGCCCCCTAGCTGCTCCCCCAGTCACCCCAGCTGTTTCCCCTGCTCCCCTAGCTTCTCCCCTTGTCCCTGCCCCCCAGCTGCTCCCCCTTTCCCTGCATCCATAGCTTCTCCCCCTCCCGCTGTCACCCCCAGCTGCTCCCCCTGTCCCCTGTCACCCCAGTTGCTCCCTTAGTCACCCCCAGCTGCCCCTCTGCAAATGAGTTGTGGTCGGAGAAGTCTTCATGATGGCTGCGCCAGATGGAGAGGAAAGCAAAGAGTGAGTGAGAAGACGTCACCTGTGAGTCTTTAGTAACTGCACTGTAATCACTTCTGTAGTTTGCAGAGTCTGTGTACCATTGGTGTCTAAATGGGTAAGTGTATTGTTTGCGGTAGTGTACTGACACAGCCCTGTGGTCACTACAGTACACTAGCGCAAACTTTTAAACTAGCTGCCAACAAACTAGCTAGCAACAGCTGCCAGCACTACAACTCCCAGCATATCCTAAGGGCTGCAGACTGTCAGTACATGCTGGGAATTGTAGTACCTGCAGCTGTTGTAGTTGGGTCCTATACACTGGATGCTTTGTGGCATATAAGAATACATAGATCTGTGGGGGCTCAGTGTAGGGAAGTGACCCCAGAACGGCACTAATAAGGGACAGAACAAACACATCTCCCCCTATATCATATTAGTGATGTTCTGGGGTCACTTCCCTACACTGAGCCCCCACAGATCTATGTATTCTTATATGCCACAAAGCATCCAGTGTATAATGCACCTAGGACCCAACTACAACAGCTACAAGCACTACAACTCCCAGCAAATGCTGACAGTCTGCAGCCCTCAGGATATGCTGGGAGTTGTAGTGCCTGCAGCTCTTGTAGCTGGGTCCTATACACTGGATGCTTTGTGGCATATAAGAATACATAGATCTGTGGGGGCTCAGTGCAGGGAGGTGACCCCAGAACATCACTAATAGGGGATAGAACAAAAACATCTATCCCCCTACCATATTAGTGATGTTCTGGGGTCACTTCCCTGCACTGAGCCCCCACAGATCTATGTATTCTTATATGCCACAAAGCATCCAGTGTATAATGCACCTAGGATCCATCTACAACAGCTGCAGGCACTACAACTCCCAGCATATGCTGACAGTCTGCAGCCCTCAGGATATGCTGGGAGTTGTAGTACAGTGTAGACAGATTTATTGCTCTACCTTCAGGGCTGATGGTTGTCACCCACAGATTGCCGCTACCGGGAGCCTCTGTACACAGTGATTTGTTAAAGGGTTGTCCGCTAAGAAACTACAACTCCCAGCATACCCTGAGAGCTGTATAAATGTAGGGGGTTCTCAGAGTTTTAGTTCGACTGAAAACACATGGGATTTGTCACAGATACAGATGTCTCAGCATGCAAGGAGCCTAACATGAACTCTAAACACAGGCCTGCTCTAGACCAGCAAGGTTTCTCAATCTGTGCCACGCAGGCTGAGGGGGTACGGCAGGAGGCATCAGGGACCAAAAGGAGAGGACCTTAATTTAAAAAAATCAGGCCAGGGCTGAGCAGTTAGAGCACTGTCGGCTCCTGTCACACGGAACCGACAGTGCAGTGTGTACACACTGCTTCTTCCTAGGGACCCGAATCTTGATAAAAGCCCCCGTTCCTTTCCCTGCACTGAACTGAGTAAGGTCCAGGAAGGGGGGGGGGGGGGGCGCTTTTATCAGGATTCGCCCTGTTGCCAAAATAGCCTAGAAACTGCCCTGAGCTCCCTGCAATACATGCACAATCTCTCACTGTCGAGACAACCCCTTTAACTCAGCAGAAACAAATCCACACCAAATTCCGCTACAGAACATATGCAGCATATCCTCCAAGTATGATCATACCTTTTGCACTTTCAGACCAAAAGTTGCCATACACCTTAAATCAAAGTTAGACTAACTTCTCTTAGCTTTTCCCCAGCAGCAGAAGTCTGCGGGAATGGCAGATTGTCATGTTGGATTTCAGCATGCCTCATCCTTTTTCCTATTTCTATGCGCATGCTCGTCTTCATCCCTATGTTGTAGATAGGAGGAATACTTGTGCAGCTGATGGCTATCAGCTATCTTAAAGGAGAAGTCCCATGGAAAGAAAAAATTACAGGCAGGCAGGGAGAAGTAGGAACATAATAAAGAACAGGGCCGTTTCTAGGGCCGGGCGGGCCGGGCCACCGCACGGGGCGCCAACAGCTAGGGGGCGCCCGGCGGCCTCCGACAGCGCCCGGCCCCCCGCACTCACTAAATCAGCAGGGCCTCCTCCACCGCATCGCCCGCCGCTATCGTGCGCCCCCCGGGAGGGGGGGGGGCGGGGGGTGGTGGTGCTGGTGCGGGGGTGCGATGGGTCCGCCGAGGTGAGCTTCCGGCACAGACAGCCTCTGTCAGACAAGCCGGAAGCTCACAGCTGCAGCCCCGAACCTCTCTCCTGCTCGATGACGTCATTTGTGCTGGGACCGCGGGGCTGCAGCTGTGAGCTTCCAGGTTGTCTGAGAGAGGCTGTCTGTGCCAGAAACAGCTCACCCCCGCCTTGTAACAGCATCAGAAAGGTGCCCCGGGCTGCTCCCCCTGCCCCCCCCACTGCTCCTCCTGCCCCCCTGTTGCTCAGCCTGCCCCCTCCCCCTGCTCGCAGACTGCCCCCTCCTGCTCCCTATACTCCCCCTGCCACCTTAGCTGCCCCCCTACCTGTCACCCCAGCTGCCCCCATCTTCTCCCCCTGCCACCTTAGCTGCCCCCCTGCCTGTCACCCCAGCTGCCCCCATCTTCTCCCCCTGCCACCTTAGCTGCCCCCCCTGTATGTCACCCCAGCTGCCCCATCTTCTCCCCCTGCCACCTTAGCTGCCCCCCCTGCATGTCACCCCAGCTGCCCCCATCTTCTCCCCCTGCCACCTTAGCTAACCCCCCTGCATGTCACCCCAGCTGCCCCCATCTTCTCCCCCTGCCACCTTAGCTGCCCCCCCTGCCTGTCACCCCAGCTGCCCCCATCTTCTCCCCCTGCCACCTTAGCTGCCCCCCTGCCTGTCACCCCAGCTGCCCCCATCTTCCCCACGCCACTCCAGCTGCCCCCATCTTCCCCCCTGCCTTCCCAGCGGCCCCCACTACCAACTTAGCTGCTCCCCCTGCCCATCTGCTCTCCCTGCCCCCCGGCCGCTCCCTCTCCTCTCCCTGCCCTCTGGCTGCTCCCCTTGCTCCCCCCCCAAGCTTCTCCCCCTCTCACCGTAGCTGCGCACCCTGTCCCTGTCACCCCAGCTTCTCGCCCTGTCCCTGTCACCCCAGCTTCTCGCCCTGCCCCTGTCACCCCAGATACGCACCCTGTCCCTGTCACTCCAGCTTCTCGCCCTCCCCCTGTCACCCCAGCTGCTCCCACTGCCCCCCTAGCTGCTCCCATAGCTTCTCCCCCTCCCCTGTCACCCCATCTGCTCCACTTCTAACCCTAGCTGCTCCCCCTCCCCCAGTCACCCCAGCTGCTTCCCCTGCCCCCCTAGCCACTCCCCTTGTCCCTGCCCCCTAGCTGCTCCCCCTTTCCCTGCACCCATAGCTTCTCCCCCTCCCGCTTTCACCCCATCTGCTCCCCTTGTCACCCTAGCTGCTCCCCCTGTCCCTGCCCCCTAGCTGCTCCCCCAGTCACCCCAGCTGTTTCCCCTGCTCCCCTAGCTTCTCCCCTTGTCCCTGCCCCCCAGCTGCTCCCCCTTTCCCTGCATCCATAGCTTCTCCCCCTCCCGCTGTCACCCCCAGCTGCTCCCCCTGTCCCCTGTCACCCCAGTTGCTCCCTTAGTCACCCCCAGCTGCCCCTCTGCAAATGAGTTGTGGTCGGAGAAGTCTTCATGATGGCTGCGCCAGATGGAGAGGAAAGCAAAGAGTGAGTGAGAAGACGTCACCTGTGAGTCTTTAGTAACTGCACTGTAATCACTTCTGTAGTTTGCAGAGTCTGTGTACCATTGGTGTCTAAATGGGTAAGTGTATTGTTTGCGGTAGTGTACTGACACAGCCCTGTGGTCACTACAGTACACTAGCGCAAACTTTTAAACTAGCTGCCAACAAACTAGCTAGCAACAGCTGCCAGCACTACAACTCCCAGCATATCCTAAGGGCTGCAGACTGTCAGTACATGCTGGGAATTGTAGTACCTGCAGCTGTTGTAGTTGGGTCCTATACACTGGATGCTTTGTGGCATATAAGAATACATAGATCTGTGGGGGCTCAGTGTAGGGAAGTGACCCCAGAACGGCACTAATAAGGGACAGAACAAACACATCTCCCCCTATATCATATTAGTGATGTTCTGGGGTCACTTCCCTACACTGAGCCCCCACAGATCTATGTATTCTTATATGCCACAAAGCATCCAGTGTATAATGCACCTAGGACCCAACTACAACAGCTACAAGCACTACAACTCCCAGCAAATGCTGACAGTCTGCAGCCCTCAGGATATGCTGGGAGTTGTAGTGCCTGCAGCTCTTGTAGCTGGGTCCTATACACTGGATGCTTTGTGGCATATAAGAATACATAGATCTGTGGGGGCTCAGTGCAGGGAGGTGACCCCAGAACATCACTAATAGGGGATAGAACAAAAACATCTATCCCCCTACCATATTAGTGATGTTCTGGGGTCACTTCCCTGCACTGAGCCCCCACAGATCTATGTATTCTTATATGCCACAAAGCATCCAGTGTATAATGCACCTAGGATCCATCTACAACAGCTGCAGGCACTACAACTCCCAGCATATGCTGACAGTCTGCAGCCCTCAGGATATGCTGGGAGTTGTAGTACAGTGTAGACAGATTTATTGCTCTACCTTCAGGGCTGATGGTTGTCACCCACAGATTGCCGCTACCGGGAGCCTCTGTACACAGTGATTTGTTAAAGGGTTGTCCGCTAAGAAACTACAACTCCCAGCATACCCTGAGAGCTGTATAAATGTAGGGGGTTCTCAGAGTTTTAGTTCGACTGAAAACACATGGGATTTGTCACAGATACAGATGTCTCAGCATGCAAGGAGCCTAACATGAACTCTAAACACAGGCCTGCTCTAGACCAGCAAGGTTTCTCAATCTGTGCCACGCAGGCTGAGGGGGTACGGCAGGAGGCATCAGGGACCAAAAGGAGAGGACCTTAATTTAAAAAAATCAGGCCAGGGCTGAGCAGTTAGAGCACTGTCGGCTCCTGTCACACGGAACCGACAGTGCAGTGTGTACACACTGCTTCTTCCTAGGGACCCGAATCTTGATAAAAGCCCCCGTTCCTTTCCCTGCACTGAACTGAGTAAGGTCCAGGAAGGGGGGGGGGGGGCGCTTTTATCAGGATTCGCCCTGTTGCCAAAATAGCCTAGAAACTGCCCTGATAAAGAATACTTACCTATCCCCATGCTCGCGTAGCGCTGTGGTAAGGGGGTATTCCAGGAAAATTTTACTTTTCCCCTATCCACTGGATAGGAGGAAAGTAGGAGATCACAGGGGGTCCGACCCCTGAACCCCCCGGTAATCTTCGTATCAGGCCCCGCCGGCTCTTTTATGAGCCGTGACCCGTGCCTCTATTCATTGTCATGGAGCGACGGAAAGAGTCAAGTACGCCGGAAAAGCGCTGTAATCATCTCTTTCTGTCGCTCCATAACAATGAATAGAGCCACAGGTCACGTGCCGACCAAGGGCTCTATTCATTAAAGAGCCGGCAGGGTCCGATATGGAGATCACCAGGGGTTCAGGGGTCGGACACCCCACAATCTCCTACTTTTTCCCTATCCTGTGGATAGGGGAAAAGTTAAATTTTCCTGGAATACCCCTTTAACTATCTCTCCACTGCTGGCCACCAGCAGCTCCAGCTGCTGAAAAATCACATGCCCCGTTGATGGATTGCCCGCTCAGCCAATCAGTGACTGGGCCATGCAATTCTAGCTGCAGGACCTGAGGCTGTGACGCACTAAGAAGCCAGCATAAAAATTACATCTCGTGACTGTCAGGAGTGGTGGAACGGAGGCACGGGGACGGGTAAGTATTCATTCCTTATCATGTTCCTGCACCCCTTCCCCCCAAACCCCCCACCCTCCGCCTTCAGTATGCTTTTTTTTCATGGGACTTCCTCTTTAACTCTAATGCTGCCTTTCTCATGCTATTTCTTTCTATTATCCTTTTGTAAATGCATATACATATTCATTCTTCTTAATAGTAACAATTAGGAAGCGTTCCATCTATAATTATTAAGAACAGTGATCTAAAATATTTTTACCATTCACTCTTGGGGGATTTAGTATCCAAAAAAAAGAATATTATCATCAAACCTAACTGGAAAGACGTGTGGGAACATCTGTCGGATCCACCCGTTCAGTATTATCTGGAGAGAGGCAGCTAAGCTGAGAGGAAAGAGACAAGCAATTCCCACTCACTAGTGTGGAACAGAACTCGTGCCCCCCTTAATTACAGATCGCAGTGTGCTATTGGATGAAGGATTGTTACAAATAGGTCAAGAACTCCCTCGGGGCAACGTAAAAATCTCAAGGTGGAGGGCTGGGGATGTTTTCACAGCCAGTTAAGTGTTCCCAGTGGTTCTGGTCCTAGGATTCTGTATGCATAGACTAATACTTTTAACCTCTTTGTAATCAAAGGGCCTGGCATCTAATTCAAGGTTAAATACCATCTGTTAGTTATGATACTTTGAATTAAATTTAAGCCTGGCAGGGAAAGAGAAGATTAGTGGTGCAGGACACGTGGAGAAGAACACGGGTCATACGCATTCAGCTTCTCCTGAGCGGTCAGACATTGAATTCCTCTTTTTCTATAAATGTATCATCTGCCGGCCACACACAGCGCCACTGACTGCCAGTCCATAATTTTAGTACAATAAATCAATGATAACCCCCAAATAGGGAGCAAATACGATAGAGTTGCCGACAGTCAGGTGACTTTTCTGGCCCAGTAGAGGTTGCTAAGGCAACATTAACACATTGTCCAATGATACGTGACAATTGTGAGGAATGAGTAAGAAATCTGATAAAAGCAGGATTCATTTGTTGTCTGGTCTTAGGATATGTCAGCTAAATGTTCCGGTGCATCTTCGATTATGCCCAGTATCACTCATCCATAAACACCTTTTATAGCCCGTGGGCTGGATTGCATGAAATTGGCTGATTTGTGGTCTGTAAATAATGTTTTTCCATGCATAGAATTCATTTGGGTTATCACAACTGTCTAAATTGCTCCCATCATAACATCAAGACTAAAAGTAATTCATAGTGACACTCCAGGGGTCATATAATATATTATGTAGGCGTCATGGTGGCCCATTGGTTAGTAATTATTCCTTTAAATGATGGCCCATATTATTATTATAAGAGATGAGTGAATCTACAGTAGGAATTAAGCAAAGCACTTTAGGGGAGATTTATCAAACCGGTGTAAAGTAGAATTGGCTTAGTTGCCCCTAAAAACCAATCAGATTCCACTTTTCGTTCCTCACAGATTCTTTGAAAAATGAAAGGTAGAATCTACTTTACACCAGTTTGATAAATCTCCCCCTTAGTTCCTATCTGTATTCCGCTCATCCGTTCTCCGGGCTTTGAAGTCTGCAACAGGTGCTGGGAAAAGATGGATCCAGTCCTGGGAAACTTCTCCCAGTTTCCCAGGACTGGATCCATCTTTTTCCAGCACCCGGGGAGGAGCAACAGGGAGTGGAGAAGGCTTCAAAGCCCGCACACCAGATGAGCGGAATACAGACAGGAACTAAGTGCTTCACTTCGTTCCTACTGTAGATTCATTCATTTCTTATTATTATTATTAATAATTCCAGGACACTACACATATAGAAAAAAAGGGTTTAAAGGGAACCATTCACCCCGTGGCCCCCGGCAGAAACTGACATACAGTGACATAAAGGTCAATATACTTACCACATCGCTCCCGGTCCCGTCCCGGATCCCGTTGTTGACACGGAGAAATCGCCGATTCTTCTTCTCCCGCCCATTATGGTAATGAGTCCAACGTCCATAGGAAACGACGGACGAGTCCAACTTATTCATGAGGTCCTCTTCTCGTCGCCGCCCATCCACGCCTCCTGGAACTTGATTGACGTCTTCAGTCTTCTGACGAATTCCCGCGCAGGCGCCGCTGCGATGGTCTCGTCACCTCTTCTGCGCCTGCGCGGTAAACAGGATACGTGTTCGAGCCAATCGGCGCACGCGCAGTAAACAGTGAAGCTGCGGAGCGGCTTCAATTGTGAACTGCGCATGCGCCGAAAACGACTGTCACGGCGCCTGCGCGGGATCCGGCGAGAAGAAAGAAGACGAGGAGGAAGAGGACCTGGCGTCAATCAAGTGTCGGAGGCGGGGAGAAGGCTGGATTTCGGACCCGGCGGCGCTCATTACCATAATGGGCGCGAGAAGAAGAATCGTCGATTTCTCCGTGTCAACAACGGGCTTCGGGACGGGACCGGGAGCGATGTGGTAAGTATATTGACCTTTATGTCACTGTATGTCAGTTTCTGCCGGGGGCCACGGGGTGAATGGTTCCCTTTAAAAGGAAAACTGTAACCACCAATGCACATATAAAATCATAGGCATGTTCATGTGCTATTTCTTTAAAAAGTGCCTGTCTTTAAAGTACCGAGAAGGAGATTTTGATGTTGAGGGAGATTATAATATGTAGAGGTATTAAGTTCTAGAGTGTGTGTGTGTGTGTGTGTGTGTGTGTGTGTGTGAAAAATATTAAAGAAAATAATGTGAGGCATAGACAAGACTAGAGCACAGACAGAAGCCTTTGGAGACACAGAGGGTGGTATCAGTAGATCAAGTCAGGTGTTAGTAGGGGAAAGGTTTTTGACATTCTCAAATGTCTTTGTAAATATTTTGACTGGTCCAGGTCTGAGTGTTGAGACCCATACCGATTGGGAGAATGAGTCGGGAGAGGACCACGTTGCAGCGTATCCTCTCCCCACTCTAACTTAAAAAAAAGAGTCAGGCTTCATAGACTCTTTTTTCTAACCCTGAGCAGAGAGTGGACATGCTGCAGCGCATCTTCTGCCAGCTCATTCTCCCGATAAATCTCAACACTAAGACCCAGACTGATCAAAACCTTTGACATGTCTTTTTGGCATAAACAACAGAAAATTCGCAGCACTCCAATGCCTCTGTTCACACTGTAGGTTGCATGGTGCATGTGCCTAAAGTACAAAAAACTAAAAGTGCAACAGCAACCTACAGGAGCAAGTACTTACCACACATACTCCCTCCGGCGTACACATGATAAAAAACCAGCTCTATAGATGTCACCACATTAAGGTGTCCTGAGAGATTTGATCCTACTCTAGCATTCCCACACTAGCCTCTCCTGGGCTAACATTAAGCCTACAAACTGGGCAGATAGGATCCAACAGGTATTTATCGTGTGTACGCCAGGGGGAAGATGTACGGTAAGCCATTGCACCTGCAGGTTGCTATTGTACTTTTTGTTGTTTTTTTTTGTATGTCTCTATAGCATGTTCACGGATGAATTGGAGACAATGAGAACATAATTTTTTTTTGTTAAATTGAGGACAGAGCGGATTCAAGACTTTTTTTATGATGGCGGTGGTAAGGGTTTTGATGTGCCACTTAACTACAGCAGAGAATCAAAGGATAGTCTAGGTAGCAGACTTGTGTGATCGAGGGAAGTGAGAAGACATTAATTGTGATTGATTGAGTTTTGGTATGGTGCTGTGGTATCCCTTATGCTGAAATCTGACTAGACCAACACCTGCAAAAAGTTTGTATGTTCTAGTCGTGTTTGTGGAAATTATCTCCACTCTAGATAATCCCAGTTTGGTCCTAATCTTCTCGAAATAATATGTATATCAATTACATCCCCATGTGTTTAGGCTCTCACCTGGGAAAGGGAAATATATTCAGCGTTGGCAGCTGCAAAAATACAGACACTTCTGTGTTCTATGCATGTACACTACACATATGCCACTGTTCCAGGACCCAGACAAACATTGTGAGCCCTCTCTGTACCCTTTCAGGGGCTCCATGATGTACCAGGTATGTCCTGGGTCCTTGAGGGGTTAAAATTTTAAAATCTATTAAAAATTCTCCAAAATTAAAACAAAAAGCAAAAAAAGAAATTCTTAGACCATAAAATACCGCCATTGATACGTATAGAAAAATATTCCTTTCATTCATCAACTCAGTGGAATATATTGAGAAAATCAGTTTATTTGATTAGGTATTGAATAAACTAATAGATTAATTGACAAGATATTATCGATACCTTCCATGGAATTGACAACTTCCAGAGCTCAATAAAAGATCCCTGTTTCTTCATTTATCTATAGCTAACTGGCTAACTAGTTGTATATGGGACTATATCAAGAACTGGTACCATAGGATCCCCATTATGCTTCTATATTATTTCCCTGATAACTCATTTAAAATGGTAAAGGTTTACTAAGAATGCAGAGATACTTTCTAATAATTTCTAACAAAATTACACTAGACCAACAGGCTTGTCAGTGCCATACATTGGGGCCTTCCTTCAGCACTTTTGGAATCATTGTAATACATTGTATTGTATTGTATGTGCACACTATGGAATCCGCAGCTTGCCCCCGTCCGCCCAAAGAATGAGTGGGTTCATTCTTCCGACGGCAGATAGCGGAATCTGGCAAACCATAGAATGAAGCCTATGGGACCAGGGGAGATGCGTGCGGCCGCGAGCTGCAGGATCCACCGGGATTCTGTAGTGTGCAAATACCCTCAAGCTCAAACGTGATGTAAGCAGAGTCTAACCTGAAGATCCTAGTCCTAATGTAAAATTTGTAACAAGGCCATGGAGTATCTTGGCACAAAGGTCAAGGTCTAAGTAAGTGATCAACCAGAGCCACATTATTATTTGGTATATTAACCATGGCCTTCCTACATTGTGTATTTGTGCCCTAAGCATCTACTTGCTGTCATTGGTTTCTCTTAGTTGTCCAGATGAACCGTATATCACCTGGAAGAAAACACATCAAGGCGTTTTTGTCTATTGTGTTACAGGGTATTTTATTTGGATTAAACTTTACTTGATTGGTGTTTTTTTTGCTGTTCTACCAAATTGTTCATTCCCTACTACAACAGCATTTTTTACTTTCTATACAGTAGGCCTAAAAAATTGTTTTTATTTATGTTTCATGGATTTTTTTAGTGCAGATCTATGAAAAATTATACTTTATGCTACTATGTTATAGTTTCAGCTACTATTATGGTACTGTGATATTCTTTGGAACTTACACTTTGCTGTAACCTGTAATCCCAAGTCACCTTTTCCTAAGGGGTATAGTGTAATTCCCAGTGAGTTCCAAGAAGTCTCTATTCATTCTTAGCTGCAATGCCCACTGTGGGGTATAGGTTCTTTTTGGAAATGTAGCTTGGGCAGCCACTGGATAGTTCTTTTGGCCTTGCTTGAAGCCCTTGGTAAGGTAAGCTATGGGGTATGTGTACAAATCTCTGCACGGGGATGCCACTGCCGCTGTCCTTTTTTGAACTGCTGCCTGTGCACGGCACTGGTCTATTGCTGAGCACCAGCCCGGCATGAAGCACTGGGGGATGGCCCGCCACCCTTAAGTGTGACAATCTCCCCTTCCCTCTGCAACGTGGCTCTATTGATTCTAATGTAGCCACATCACAGAGTGGAGGGTAGATTGTCACACTGGGGACTGGCGGGCCGCTGCTTCATGCCGGGCGGCAGTTCAAAAAAAGTTCATACCGGAAGTTCATACCGGGTGGCAGTTCAAAAAAAGGGCCACGGCACTGGCATCCCCACGCCAGCGCCGGTCTGTTCATGTAAAAAAAACACTAAGCAATGTACCTAGTGGTTCATTCGCTTTAAGTAGTCCTAGTTTTAAGGCTGACTGGGCAGAACCTATCTCAATGAGAGGATTGAAGTACACTGGTTAACCACTTACTCTCAGTCACGATTGGTACAAATGCATTCAGGGCATAACAATAATGCAAAACAATATAATAACAATATAAAAGTACAAAATTACATATAAAGCAACGAACACCAAACCAACACGCAACCAGCAGACCCTGCAGGGTTCCCCAGAAACACAATGCAATAGGCCTACGTGAAAACACTTTTAACACATCATAAATCAGCAAGTTGGGTCAAGTAACAAACTCTTCTTTGTACAAGCATTGTTTACGAAGCTGTTAAATTTCTCAGTTTTTCCTTCTTATGACACCAGTAGGTTGATTTAATCCACAGAGAATATTCTAACAAAACACACCTGCTTAGCCTTTTCCCAATGTGAATTTAAGGGAATTCTTCTTCTCGGAAGCTAAAGAACTGTAAGGAACACAAATGGAAAGTACCCATTAAGTAGTCCCTTAGAGGCCGGTGAGATTCCAGTTACAGGAACCGTAAGAATAACACTTATACTGGATGAACTCATCTGTCAATCCTTAGTTCATAAACCACTTACTAATTGTTATGCATGCTGAGTAAGGCTAGGGTAACACCATGTTTAGACTCCTCATCATCATCTTCAAAATAATCATTGGTATTCTTCGAGTTTACAGTAAAACGAATGGGACACATGAGGCAGTATAATACATCATCACCATGGTGGGCCCATTCACATATGTGGACTAAATGTAGTCTATGAGTGACTACGCATGTGCAATTCTCCCCAGAAAGCAGTGAGAGTTGCCAACCCTTTAAGGACCATAAAAGAAAAAAACAAAAAAAAGCTCCAAACCTATTACTCTTAGGATTGTTGGCTGCACCTGCAGTGGGGCAACCACTGATCCATTAGTGATAGAAAATCTTTCCAATGGACCAACAATTTCCTTTAATGGGGAAACCCCTTTCAATGATACAGCGTTTCCCCGAAAATAAGACAACCTCCAAATATAAGACACCCCAGCTAGCCTACCAACTAGCCTAAAATAAGGCACCCCCAAAAATAAAACCACTAACCACTCCCCGACTCAGCCTTCGCACACTCCTGGTCTCCTGGTCCTGCTGGGACGATGGTGAGTATGCCTGGGTGGTTCCGGGGAGAGAAAGCCGTAGGGGAAGGGGGAGCAAAGGGGGGAGAGAACCCTGGGGGGAGGCCAGGGGGAAAGAGCTGTGGGGGGAGAGAGCCAAGGGGGGAGGTCGGGGGGACAGGAATAAGACATTTCTCAAAAATAAAACATAGTGCCTCTTTGGGAGGAAAAATGAATATAAGACACTTATTTACGGGTGAACACGGTATATGTGATACAACCTAAAACTTTTTACATGCACATAAATAAGAATGTAATACTATGCTGCATACATAAACCATTTCTGTTTCACAAGTGCAATAGATATCGCCTTTCTTGTCAGAATTAACACATCTGCATTATGTTTCAGGTCGTCCATTGCAAAGATACAGCTAATAATCCAGAGGTCAGGCAAATGAATTGTGGATGATACGTGTGATATAATGCCTGAGCGCAATCGGCTTAGTGGTGGTGTAAATTATATTTCTCTGGAGCTGGGAAATATGGTTCAATGCATCCGGCTTATATCATATTCTGGTCATGTTACATACTGGGTTATAAATTACCTGGTGGGGTAATGAACAGCAAGGATTGCAGCAATGAAAAAAAATGATACTGTTGCTATATCTAGTGGGATTTCTCAGCCTATTGGGGCCACTCTCTCTGTAGAGCACTAGTCACCATACTGATAATGAATGGTACAGAACATTCTTAAAGGGAATCTGTCCCCAGCTCTCTGAAGGTAGTATAAGGTAGTGACAGAGGCTCCAATTTCAGAATTTCAGGTATTTTTCAGATGTGTGTATTTTACGATTTGCAGTAGTCATGTCACACTGTAAGGAGAAGTCCTCGCCATTCATGAGTTGTGGGCATCTCCCCTCCCTACTTCCATTGATTGACAGAACACTACCCATTGCTGGCATGCACCCCTCTTCCCCCGAACCTAGCCAGTGAACGACAGCTGGAGAAGAGTAAGAGCAGCCAGATCAGACAAGAGAGGGGAATCGCTTCTTGGCCTTTTGGCTAAGATCAAGTGGAGTATAATGGATTTTTAGAACAGGGAGATGGAAAAAGAGCTTGCTCTGTCCTCTCCAGGCATTGACCTGGTATTGCAGTGCCTCCAGGTTCAGTGCAAAAGAAAAAAAAAAAAAAAGACGAGAGGGGAGGAGGCCAGAGCAGGAACCAGGCAGGTGAGATTACCCCCATAGAACTACAACCCCCACCATGTCCTGCAAACAGTTCATAGTGGGAGTTGTAGTTGCCATCCAGATTGTAGAACTACCACCCCCATCAAGCCCTATTGGCAGATCATAATGGGAGTTCTGCAGCAGATGATGACACAGTATATGGGGGGGGGGGGGGAGGCAGTGGCGTAGTAGTACTACATCTCCCAGCATGCTGTGTGGTAATATGCACGAGTACATCTCCCAGCACCCTGCGAGTTTCTTGGTGAAGTCCGATTTGATACTCGGTACTGTTATGGCCTATGATTCAGCATTCTCGCAGCAGATTTTCATTCTGCTGCAAGAATGTATCCACTGCCTACTTAACTAATTAGATGCCAGGCCTAAAACAAGATAACACTTTACCTGCCTGCACTCTCGCTTCTGGTTACTGACGAATGAGAGTGCTGTCCCACCGCAGCCACTGATTGGCTGAGCAGCCAGTCAGTGACCTGGGAACCGGACAAGCAGGCGAAGGCACAGGCAGATAAAGTATTATCTTGTTTAAGGCCTGGCATCTAATTAGTTAAATGGCCAAACCATAGGCTATAACAGTACCGAGTATTGCAGTGGATTTCACTTTTGCTTTTACATGATAACCTGTACTTTATTACACCTATTACATCTTTATTATACTTTTTTTTTGGAGGGCATGTTTTTTTTTCTGTCATTCATCCTGTGGAATAAAAATTATTACGGTAAATGTTTTATCATACAGATCATTATGAATTTAGTAATATGTATTATGTATGGTTTTTTTTTACATTTTTTAATTTTTGTAATATTATAGGGCTTTTTTAAAATAGAATTTATTTTGGCAGCTTGGCAGCTGTAGCGGGAGTGCGGCTGTGATTGACACAAGCAGAGCCTACAGAATCGCCAATAGCGTAACTATACAGCATGGTGCTTTAGGACACAGCTCAGTTTTTTTTGTACAGGTAAGTCATGGTACACCAATGGGTTAAATTAGAGCAGTGCAAAGCGCCTGAAGGCCGATTTGCTTACGATACAAACCCATAGACACAATCATGTCTCTTTCCATGGCAACACAAATACTCCAGAATCCTTTTCTAAACAGCCTTGCAAAAACGGTTGTCACAAAATGTCAAAATAATGTTCTACTACTTCCATTTTTTTGTCATTATTCTTTGTCTTTTTTGACCCTTATGTCATTTTCTAACTCCTCTGAGTTTCATATGACCTCAAACTCAACAAACTAAATGTTTTTTTTTTTCCGTGCTGCCTCTCAGCCAGGCATTAGAAGCAGCCAAGGCACTTCAAATTGCTCTAGTTGCTACGCCATCCATAGTAATTTCCATGGCCTCATCAAGTGCTGCGTGTCCAATATGATTGCACTTCACTGCATGTCGCAAAAAATATTCTAGGAGAACGACAATCAAAATTGTTGTCTCTGTAGGCATCAAAGAAAAAATTTTAAAAATGTCTTTGACAATCCTATGTTTTATACCAAGCTGTTTTCTTGCACTAAATCAAAGCTTATTAAACTTTTTTGAGGCTATGTTCACACGCTGTGAGAGACCGGCCGTTCCGTGACCCCGGCCAGGTCACGGAACGGCCGGTCTCTGCACGGATCACTCCGGCTGGTACTGCAGTAAGAGTCGGTTGATCTTTTGGCCGCAGGGTTCTGATGCGGGCGCGTCAGCGCGCGCCCGCATCAGAACCTCCCACAGCACACAATGAAGCAAGCTTGCTTCATTGTTTGAAATGACAGGGTTTCCTACGGCCGCAATTCACTGAATTGCAGCCGCAGAAAACTGACATGTCAGTTCTTTGCGGAGCCGCGCGGGATCCCGGCCGGAGCATATACGATGTGTATACGCTCCGGCCGGGATCCCATAGCAGAATAGGCTATGTTCAACTCCGCACAAAGTATGGCCGTTGTTGCCGATGGCAACAACGGCCATACTTTTACGTAGTGTGAACATAGCCTAAAGGTGTAAAGAAACAAAGAGAAGAGGACTAGACTTGCCACAGTAATAAAATGAACAGTAAAATACGGTCCTCAAATGACTATATATCCTATGCTTGTAATAGGAGCGGCAGCAGCAGACCACCGCTATCTCCTATGGGCTCTAAAGATCTTGGGGGTTCCTATGCGCTCTAAATGTCTCTCCTATGGGATCTGCTAGATCAGTGCTCGTTTACTAGGCCTATTACATGGCCCAATAATCGTTTAGCAAGGGCTGCGCGGACATCGTTAGTGATGTCCATGCAAACAGTTTACATAACATGTCCACGTTCCTGGTGTTCACCTGAGCTCTGCTTCCTCCCCAGCTTCAGAGTAGCCTGCCGTGGCCAGTGATTGGCCGAGGGACCAGCTCAGACAGTCCACTGTAACGCTGTAGGACCGGGGAGGTTATTGGGTCGTGAGCTCAGGAGAAGACAAAGAAGGTGAAGAGGTAACATAAACTGTTTGTTAAATCATCAGCCGTTGGCCGCGCATCGCTATTACACGTAGTGATTCGTGCTCGACAGCCAATGATTTTAGGCCTGGGCCTAAAAAAAACATCAACCGATGATCGTTGTCATTGGCTGATCGTTGTCTCTATTACACGGGGTGATAATCCGTCTGATTATCTCTCTATGTAATAGGGCCCTTAGTGTGACCACTGTGTCAGTAACCATAACCGGCTACAGGTTCAGTCATCTCTAAGGTGTTGCTCTTGCTTTGCTTCCTCTAAGCTGCCACAATTAGATTACATATAATAATACAATATATATAGGAACTAGACGTATAGTAGTTTGAATCATTACATGGTTTCCAATCAGTCCACGGTTTGAGAATTTGCAAAGAATTAAATAGATTAGTTTTGTGCTAGTATCGAGAATTAACGCTCCTACTTGTTTCAGGGGGAGGGAAAGTTGGGAGATTTCCAGGTGTGAGCAATAGAAATTCTTAGGGCAATTAAAATATGATGAATTACCATCTGATTAGAGCGGGAACATGTTCTACGCTCAGATCTAGTATTGCTAGGGCGGAATCCTCCTTTATTGTTGTTTTAGTTATTTATAACAGATGGAAGACATTTTTTCCCAGGTTTGTAATAGTGGGGAAAGACCACCGCAGATGTATCTGTGTACTTATTTTTCCACATTCTCTCCAACAATTTTAGAAAAGTTGAGCTTTATATTAGACTGACTTTGACATACAGTGGTGCCTTGGATTATGAGCATAATTGGTTCCCGGACTGTGCTTGTAATCCAAATCCACTCTTAAACCAAAGCAAATTTTCCCATAGGAAATCATTGAAATGCAGACAACTGGTTTCACACCCCAAAAATAAAGATTTTTTTTTAATTCTGAATAACCGGCAAAATTTTAGAAGGCTGAATATGTCATATTATAAATTACTGTACAGTATAGAATCAGCATGTGGAGTATAATGTATAGTAAGTGCATAAACCTGAAAAAACATGAGCAGTATGTAGATACAGGATGGACCTGCAGATCCCCATAATGCAGTGGTGTAGTACAACAGGATATAATAAAGAAGCAGAGCTGCTGTCAGAGATCTGTGTGGTCACATGACAGCAATGGGGAAGGGGTGTGTTCAGCATGGACCAATCAGGAAGGGAGAATCACAGAGCTGTTCAGGAGGACAGAGACAGAAACTTTTCTATACAGCAGTGTGTATAGCTGAGTGTAAGTGCAGGCACATTATAGCAGCAGTGTGTATAGCTGAGTGTTAGTGCAGTGTGAATGGCAGAGTGTGAATGCAGGCACATTATAGCAGGAGAGGATGGGAAACGCAAGGGCTGACAGAGACTGCAGGAAGAAATGAGCAGGGTATAGGGTAAGCACAGTATAGAAGCACTCTATGTCCAGGGAGCAGTGGCGTAGCTACCATTGAGGCAGGGTAGGCAGTTGCTATGGGGCCTGTACAGGAGGGGGTCCAGGGGAGAAGGTAAGGGCGTGTTTTCTTCTGCTTAACCCCTTATGTACTGCAGTGTGTAGGTGACCCAGTGTTCTCTTACATGCTGCAACACAAAAAAGGGTTAATATAAGCTCAAGGCAATTAGCTCTCTGATAACCCCTGACTTCTCCAGGAGGTCAGAGGTTATCAGTGCAGGTGTAGTGGAGAGAGCTAATTGTCTTCTGTATTAACCCTTTGTTTGTGTTGCATGTAAGAGAACACTGGGTCACTTACACATTGCAGTAAATAAAGGGTGAAGCAAAAGGTAGTCTGCTCCTGCACTTATGTATATAACCACGAGGCTCCTAATACAGCTGTTATAGTTAAATACAGTGGATGGACAGAACAAGCAGACATTGGCTTTCTCCTCTGCCAGTCACTGTTGTGGTTGCACGCAGGATTCTGCCTCTGGCCACAAGAGATTTTTTTTTTTGCCACATCACTGAATATATATATATACATAATATATATATATATATATATATATATATATATATACACACACATACATTATAGTGTGTAGGGGGGCCCCCCATACAGTTTTTTGCTATTGGGCCCCATGAATCCTAGCTATGCCCCTGCCAGGGAGAGAGGGGTTACAGCTATGGAGAGATTCCCTCCAAAGTCCTGTCCCCTCATACAAGCCCCAGCCTGAAGTGAATCTCCTTTAAAGGTGAAAGAGACTTAAACAAAGTCACAATTTTGAAAGACTGTGAGCTCCTCTTGCAAGATTCTTCAAATCCAAGTTACTCTTAAACTAAGGTACCACTGTATAAGTAAGGGTCCTATTACTCGGAGCGATTTTTAACGATTAACGATAAACGATCGCAAACAAGATTGTTTATTTTTAACTGGAAATTTTTCACCATATTACACAGAATGATGGTGGTTATGTTGCATTTACACAGGCAGATTTATCTAACAGATTTTTAAAGCCAAAGCTTCAATAAGGAAAGGAAAGACTGAGATTTCTCCTCTTTTCAAATCCATTCCTGGCTTTGGCTTTCAAAATCTGTCAGATAAATCTGCCTGTGTAAACGCACCATTAGTTACAATCGTTAGTTATGATCGTTACTATGATCGTTTACTCCATCTGATCCTAGAAAAACAATAAACAATGTGCAATTACACTAAATGATTAGTGAAAAAATGCGGAACTTTCAGCTGACAGGCTGCTCTGCCAATCACTGGCCGCGATGGTCCCGGCCAGTGATTGGCTGAGCGGCCTGTCAGCTCAGACAGGCCACTCTGAAGCTGGAGCGTGCAGCCTGGATAGGTAATGTAAATCGTCAGTCGGCGGCCGTGCACCGCTATTACACGTAGCAATGTGCGGTCGGCACCCGACAATTATAGGTTCAAACCTATATCAACGATCAGCCAGTGATTGTTGTCATTGGCTGATCACTTTATTTATTACACAGAGCGATAATCATTCGGCCGATTATCGTTCCGTGTAATAGTACCCTAAGTCTGCATGCAGGAACAATAGCGATATCTAGATTAGGTCGGACCAGGACTTTTGAAGCCGTGCAATGCCTCACTTGGCCATTGGTGGCAGAAGAGGGGCCATCTCACCTCTTACTGCTGTCAGTCAATGAAAAATACATTTTCTTTAATAAAGTTATCTTATATAATTATAGTTATATAATTGTATGAGAGGAACAAAATAATTTTATTTAGCTGAAATACCCCTTTAATAAAAAAAAAAAAAAAAAAAATATATATATATATATATATATATATATATATATATATACAGATACTCCAGTGGATGATGGGAAAACACCACCAAGTGATAATGTTCTACAATTTGTCACCATCATATCTAGTAACCACGGAGATCCTCCATACTAAACACATCTACAAAAATTGGAAGCAAATAGGTCGCTTTACGATCGCAAAACGTGCGTTTGGGATTTGACCAGACTGGTGACATTATGGGTTAGATGCAATGATTTTGTACGTGGCTTGTGCAATACTTATAATTATGTTTACATGTGAACATAGAACGGATGATACGCACTAGAGAGGACTGCACTTTTTTGAACATTGTATATAGCATATAGCCTTATTTATTCTGTCCCCAATCACATAGTCTGGAGTGATGACCCTTTAAGAAAAGAGTACACAGGGAGCGAAACTACCAATATTCCATAAGTATCTGTCATTGGACAACACCTTTAAGAGATGATCTGGAGAAACTATTTAACTAGAGATAACTGGATGACATTGTTAGTAAAGGCAGAAATATTTTGTTAAAATTAGAGACCAGATGTTTTCATCCATTTTTATAAATTTAGATTTTCTTGGCCATTACCATAGTCGTTGTAGTCATTTGTAGTCTTCTGTCCTAAGCATATTATTAAAAGAATTCCATCTAGTCCTAAAGGCCCACCTGACCACAGGAAATGAAATCATATCTGCCAAAATAGCATAGGCGAGACTAGAGCACCCAGACTTGTGGGATGTTTGACAGCTATCTATAGAAATAAGAGCTACTTGGTGGCTAAAATATGTGGAGTCCTGCTCTGAACAAACCCGACATAGGCCAAAAATGAGCATTTAGCTTCCTGTGGCCACAAAGTCTCTATTACTGTACCTTCATGGAGCACAAAATTCTCTTTTCTCCCAGATATTTCTAACTACATTTAAACAGTAACTGATCGATCACACAGTGATTCATACATTCAGAGGACAGATTTTAATAAAATACTATAATGGTGCGTTCACACCTACAGGATCTGCAGCTGATTTTCTGCAGCAGATTTCAGTTAAATAACTGAACACAGCATCAAATCTGATGCTGTGTTCAGTTATTTAACTGAAATCTGCTGCAGATCCTGTAGGTGTGAACGCACCCTTAGGGTATAAACCCACACACCGTATATGCTGCGTATTTGTTGCATATCTCCTGCATATACAGTGTGTGGGTTTATACCCTTACAGTAATTATACCTAAAGTATTTGGAGTTTGCATGATGATCCCTACTATAGTGTTATTGAAAAAGTTTTGAAAAGTCAGCCGGGCACCTTCTAAGAGTCAAATTAGTAGAGGTTCAGTAGATGGGGATAACAGCAAAGACTGGGTTCCAGAACACAGGTGAAGTCACCTTGCCACTTAAAGTGACTCTGTACCCACAATCTAAGCACCCCCCACCCAAAAAAGCTTGTAATGTCGGATAGCTGATTGGCTACCCTGGGGTCCGCTCGGCAGGTGATGTAGTTATTGTCCTAAAAACAACTTTTTACCTTGCAGCCTTGTGTCAAATTGGCGTGGCCTAGAGTGTCTGTGCCCTAGGCTTGCAACGCCCCCTCTATCCCTTCTCCCCGCCTTACTCATCATTAGGAATGCCCCTAGAACAATTTCACCTATTTATCACTTGTCTGAACACTGCACGGGTGCCTTAACGATCCAGCACATGTGTAGTGTTCAGACAGGTGATGAATAGGAGAAATTATTCTAGGGGCATTCCTAATAATGAACAGGGCAGAGAGGAGGGATGGAGGGGTGTCGCAATCCTAGGGCATGGGATCAACTGGTGTCAGAAAGTTGCTGTATATAGATTTGTAATTTACTTTTAAATGTCACGGACATACAGTAGGTGGCAGCAGAGAGTACTGTGTCAGAATAGAAAGAATAAACATCACTTCCTGCAGGACATACAGCAGTTCATAAATATTGGAGAACTTAAGATTTTTAAATAGAAGTAAATTACAAATCTATATAGCTGTTACTGGAGTACCTCTTTAAAACAAGCCCGGGGAAGCACGCGGTTAGGTGTTTTACCTCTTTTACATTGTTCTAAAGGAGATGAGGGTCAATATACATACTATAGAGAGTGTTTTATGCAGTGAGATGGAGATAGCAGTGTGCCAGGGAGTGAAGTATATAACCACACAGAAAAGTTATCAAAGCTCAGCTTTCAACAAATTATTTGCCCTGGGAAAGTAAAAGGAGAGCTGTGATTGGTTGCTATCGGCTACTAAGGACAGTAAGGGAAAGTTTCAGAGTCCTGAAATCGTTCACCCATTTACATGGAAAGATAATCGTTACTTATGATCGTTCTTGCGGTCGTCTTGTCGTCGCTATTTGCGTTCGTCACTACTGTGAACGACCGAACGACTTCTTATTCAATGCGAACGATTTGCGAACGAGCAACGCTAAAAATAGGTCCAGGTCTTATTGAACGGTCAACGATTTCTCGTTCGGTCGTTAGTCGTTAACTGCTGTTCAAACGAACGATTATCGCTTAGATTCGAACGATTTAACGATAATCTGAACGATAATCGTCCGGTGGAATAGGGCCCTAAAGCTATCCCTATACAAAATAGCCCCCCCCCCTCCATTGTGTCATAAAAGAGGAAATGTGATGCTACCGTTCTGGATACTTTTTTTTATCTTGTGATAAAAAAAATAAAAACTGTAAAAAGAACTAATTAAACAATACTTACACAAGACTGCATCAAGATTTAGCATTTCATTTTCATGTAATATCATTAGAGGTTTGACCATGTAATACTCCGGCATGGACTAAGTCATTAACACCTGATTATAGCAGGGATTATCATTACAGGTAGTGAATAATTTGATAAATCCCCCGGCCCCCTACCAGGGATTATTAATGACTTTCTTGTCAATCCCTGCTTCTTTCATTTTCTATGGGTCAGGATGTTTTCAGACACGCCGAATGCTTCCAAATGCCTCCAAGATGCTGAATTGACATTTGGATCGGTGATTAACGTCTTTTAATTGCCGATTGAGTCATTATTACAAAAAGATCTAATTAACTTAATTGAAGATAAAGATGAGTTTATATACAGGAGCTTTATTGTGCACGTTTTTTTACAGTATATACCTATTAGTAATGTTATGTGTTTGTGTTCTCTAATTCGATGTGTTTGCCATATCTAACCATCTAATCAGAAACCGCAAAAAGAAAGAAATTATTATTGCAATGTGTACAAAAAAAAAAAAAAGTAGATTGCTCCAGCGGCACTTGATCAAACTTTAGAGATCCGTCAGTGCATGAGCACTGTTTTTAGATATTACTATGGAGACTAGCCTGAATAGAATTTATAAAGAGACCTTGAATTGGAGACAAAGCTACAGAAATTAACATAAATTGGGTTCTGTTATTTTATGACGCACTGAACTCCTTTTTCTAAGAATTGCTGAAGGTTTTAGCTCTCAGAATACAAAAATCAGCAGGGTTTTTTTTTTTGGTATATGGCTGGACAGGGCTTCTGACCTGGAATCCATCACTTTGTTAATTCATATGCAAAATAGCCTTAAAGGGGTTATCCATCGGAAAATAAAATTCTTTCATATCAACTCAGAAAGTTATATAGATTTCTAATTCACTTCTATAAAAAAAAAAATCTCAACTCTTGCTATACTTATCAGCTGCTGTTGTATGTCCTGCAGGAAGTGATGTTTTTCTTTTGCCTGACACAGTGCTCTCTGCTGCCACCTCTGTCCGAGACAGGAGGGGTTTTCTATGAGGATTTGCTACTGCTCTGGACAGTTCCTGACATGGACAGAGGTGGCAGCAGAGAGCACTGTGTCAGACTGAAAATAAAACATTTCCTGCAGAACATACAGCAGCTGATAAGTATGGGAAGATTTGAGATTTTTTTTTAAATAGAAGTAATTTACAAATCTATATAACTTTCTGACACCAGTTTATATGAAAGAAAAAGATTTCCACTGCATAACCCCTTTGATTTGTATAGCATGTATCCTTTTTATAGTAGTACTATAGAATTGCTATTTGAAATATGTTAAAAAATAATTTTTATTTAGTTTTTTTCACAGTGAATACTGTTGCATCTCTGTTGCATAGATTACACAAGCCATTATGACTTACGTATTTAGATCAAGTACCAAATTGTTATGGCTATTTTCTCTTGAAGCCTTTGCCGCCTTCGTTCTGCTTCCTCACCAGTAATGGTTCCTTTAATGACAGCGTTTGTTTACCGCGTTTGTTTTTTTATCCTTCTTTCCGCACAGTGGGACACAGAGATCCGGTTAGTTCCGCCTATATCTCTGTTTTCATATTACATTTCCCCTCTATTTCGCTGATGACTTGGTAACATTGCCATCATCTCAGATATAGTTGTTCCAAATCTAATCTCCAGACCCACACACTGTTTTCCTGTCCACTTTCTTTCTTGTGCTTCATTTCTCGAAAATTATGTTTTTGTTCCTTGTAGCCTCTAAAGGCATTGCTGAAATGTGTTTGTAGACAAATAATTACTCATAAATCAGAACCTTATGATCACTGGTAGATATTATCAGGAGCAGCATTGTATTACAGGAAGCCAAGTGCCACTGGGTCTCGAGCCTCTGTGTACATGCCAGTGTCAACCTGGGTATAGATAGCAATAGTAATAGAAAATGAAGTATTGAAGTAAAGTTCTCTCTAGCAGAAAGGACAGGATGGTTGGAAAAAAAAAATAGCTGAAAGCGAATGTACCATCAGGTTTTCACATAAATAGAATGGCGCAGGCACAGGAATAGACCGGCGATGTGCCCGGGTACCCGCTTCCCCGCAACCGCAATCAATGCAGCGGCGCCGTCTGTGTCTGTCTGTGAAGCTCACGCCGACCCGTAAGGCAGTACTGGCCAGATGAACTTCAGATGTGCCTGCATTCCAAATTACCATAGCAGACAATGTAAAGTGAGGCCGGAGCCGAACTTTACATTGTATGCATTGCCAGTTTTGTGCTGCTGCTATTCAAATGAATAGCGGCCGCACAAAAATGACATATCATTTTTCTATGTGGCCGCATGAAATTCCAGTCGGAGTGTTTACAGAGTGTATACACTCCGACCGGGATTCCATAGGACACAATGTTATTTTCAATAAATAGCGACCGGTGTTGCAATGGCCGTAATTTCTTAAAAATTTACGTTGTGTGGCCTAAAAGTAGGTAACAGTAAAAAAAAAAAAAACAACGCAAATTTCCAAAAATAAAAAAGCATTTCGATAAGTAATGATAAATGTCTGTCAGCACAAAGCAGAGGGGTTCCATACGAATGGTACAGGAATGAAGCATTGTAAGTACATGAGAGCTAGTGGAGGCAACAGGAAATGTGGAACTAAGAGCAGGTTAAAAATTGCATAACGGGGATCTGAAAATTCTTGAAGGAATTAAGATTGCTTCCCATTTGTTTTTAATAAAGAAACCAATAGCGTATGTAAAATACTAAAGGTGTCCCTAGCCTTTTACATGAATTGGGTTTGGCATGACCATGTTTGAAGACAGGTTTATATTGAACACACAGGTCAGCTGAATAATTATTTGCTGCTTTGAGAACAGCAGATAATTGACATTTAGTTTAAGGACCACTTGAAAGCAAATGTAATCAAGATTTCCCATTCAAAATGACAGAAATCCACTAGTCACCTGGGGCAAACTACAAGCCAAGTCCTCAAAAATGGGAATTGTATCTCTGAGGGATAACGGTAAATCATCTCTACTGCACTTCAAGTTGATAGAAGCAAATCCACTATAATCTGTCTAAAGGACATGCGGTGGCCTCAGGAGACTTCAGCCTGCGAGGAGCCATGGCAGCCATTCATTTCCTTGTGGAACTACAAAGTCCACACAAATCCTGAGGATATAATATATAATCCAGGCTTTATCTTTGTCATTGCGGTGGGCAGGATTATCAGGCAGGGCTGTTGTGTGCAACCACTGGAAATAAGGTATTTTATTATATTTTATTTTTTATAGAAAAGTAAAAAAAGGGATTGTTAAAGGGGAAGTCCAGCCATTTTTAAAATCTGGCAGCCGGCAGGGGAAGGGGGGAAATTGATCAGAAGTAGGAACTTACCTTGCCCTGTGCCCGTGGTGAGTGGCGGGACCGGCCTCAGGACCCTCGCCAGAAGGCATTTTCGCCCGAGTTGTAATGACATCATGACTCTGGGGAAAATGTCTGTCCTGGCTGATGTACTGACCGCTCAGCCAATCAGTGACTGGAGCAGTGTCCCACCCCTGGCACTGGCTGGCCAGTCCATCAGCCGGGCGGGGGTCCAGAGGATGTCTCGCTGCTGACCGCAGGCACAGGGAAAGGTAAGTTCATACTTCTGATCAAATTTAACCCGCCCCTTCGGGTTCCAGATTTAAAAAATGGACAAACCTCTCCTTTAATCTCTACCAATCCAGCTGCTGCAATTCCCATGGGAATTGTAGTTTTGTAACAGCTGTAGAGCAGAATTTTCCCAATCCTTGTTTTACAAGGTCTCAGTCTTGGAGTCGGTAATGCTATACTTATTACTGTAGATAAAATAGGACTGGTAAAACCTCAGCTCATGCTTCAGATTGCCGCAATTACAGATTAGCAAATTTACAGTAAAAACTGACTACCTGACTACCACTCCGTGATGCTTCTTCCCGTTTATAGGAAAAGCTTGATCCAGTCCCAGGAAAATGGGAGAAGCTTCCCAGGACTGGATCCAGCTTTTCCCAGCACCTGGGGGGAAGCAGCACGGAGCGGCAGTCAGTTAAAAGGCAGCAGGGTGATAAGCGGATTGTAGAGATAACAAAGTGCTTTGTTATTACTGTAAGTTTTCTCATCTCTAACCACAATTATAGACTGTCGCACGGCTGTGTCAGTACAGTAGTGGGAAGATTTGAACAGGTTCGGAGCTCCAGGTATCATAATGATACATGATGCCAGGAGCCCACAGCTTCATGCTCTATATAGCATCCATGATCTACAGAGCGTGTGAATGTCCCACTAAAACTTTTTGGTCCTATTACCATATACACTCACCGGCCACTTTATTAGGTACACCATGCTAGTAACGGGTGGTCTTCTGCTGCTGTAGCCCATCTGCCTCAAAGTTGGACGTACTGTGTGTTCAGAGATGCTCTTCTGCCTACCTTGGTTGTAACGGTTGGCTATTTGAGTCACTGTTGCCTTTCAGCTCGAACCAGTCTGCCCATTCTCCTCTGACCTCTGGCATCAACAAGGCATTTCCGCCCACAGAACTGCCGCTCACTGGATGTTTTTTCTTTTTCGGACCATTCTCTGTAAACCCTAGAGATGGTTGTGCGTGAAAATCCCAGTAGATCAGCAGTTTCTGAAATACTCAGACCAGCCCTTCTGGCACCAACAACCATGCCACGTTCAAAGGCACTCAAATCACCTTTCTTCCCCATACTGATGCTCGGTTTGAACTGCAGGAGATTGTCTTGACCATGTCTACATGCCTAAATGCACTGAGTTGCCGCCATGTGATTGGCTGATTAGAAATTAAGTGGTAACGTGCAGTTGGACAGGTGTACCTAATAAAGTGGCCCGTGAGTGTATATCGTCAGGACAAATTAAATCAAATTTCGAGATGTACCTGGAGGAGAAAGCATAAAAAAAGATAGTTTGCACACTACTCCTCTCACTAATATGTAAGGTCTATCTGAAACAAGTACCAAGCAAAGATAAAATCTGACCTGCTCATACACAGGATGGAATATTGTTCAGGACAGAGAGATAATCTATAACAAAACCAAGGAATTGCAGATTTTACTACAAAATACCTGTTTTGGGAGTGTCGGAAATTGGACAGTTACTTAAAGCGGGTCTGGATTGGATTTCCCAAGTCCTGTTCAGCAATCAGCAATTTCTAAATGCTAAGGCTAGATAAAAATGAAAAAGGGAGGAAAAAGAATTCCACTGGAGTAGTAGGCCCTCTGAGAAGGTACCCATATGTTCTTATCCAAAAATGTGATGATTACGTCAGTGCTCATCTGTAGGAAGGTGCATAATGCAGTATATATTTCCGTACTGTATTCCTATTCCAGTGTCCTTCCTGACCCACCGGTGGTGAGTCATGGGAAAAGCATAAAAGAGGAAACAACAGAAAAAGGAGGACTCATTGCAGGGTGTTTTTATTGCCTTATTTACAACGAGAATTCAAATAAAAAAGTTATCTGTCTTAAATACAAAATACCTGTGATTCCACATCAACAAAACCCCCAAATATACTATAGCGCACTACTCCACTTTACAAAAAAGGTAAGTAGGAGATGCAGGTAATTTTAGAGAACTAGAAAAGACAGGGTCTAGGACATCCAAAGTCATCCAAAGTAGTTATTTAGTAGTTAGATACATTGCTTTTTTTAACATAAACAGACCAGCTCTGGCATGGAGATCCCATTGCTGTGGTCCTTTTTTTCAACCGCCACCCGATTCCCACACACAGTGCCGGTCTATTCCCAAGCACTGGCCTGGAATGAAGCACTGGAGGAAGGCCCGCTGACCCCAGTGTGGTGGAACCCCCTCCCCTCTGTGAAACGGCACCATTAGAATTAAAGCGTAACTATAATTTCAGTAGCCAAAAAATGAAATTCCTCAAATAAAAAGCCCACGTGTTACCCTTTAAAAAGAGGGTTACCCTTTAATGAATTTTTCTTCTGGCTGAGAGAAAGTGGGCGTGGCCTATCCCTCATCTCCCTGGCTGCGTCCCTCCATTCACTGACCAGAACCTTAGCAGATGTATCACACATAGCAGGATCAGATAGAGCCCCATCATACAGTATCACAATGTAAGGTTAGATACAGAGCCCCAGCAGATGGTATCACACACAGTGGGATTAGATACAGTTATCTGCTCTCATTACACTGTAGGATAATGTCAGCCATGGAGGTGGCGGCACCTGCTGGACATCTGATAGTGAATGTTATATGTACTATGGAAGGACTACAGCTGTGTTGTGCTGGGACTTGTAGTCCTCCCCTCAGTGACTCACCCACTCTGCCTCATGCAGTACATTGGAGTGATGGTGGCATGTCCCTCCTTGTTGAAGCTCTGGATACTTGTGCCTCCATCCAGCTCTTCCCCTGCGCTGCTCCTCACACACAACACCCTCAGCTCTGCTATGTGATCTCTGTGAGGGGAGAGGGGAGAACGTGCTGCTGGGAGGGGGGGGGGAGGATTTGTTTATTTCTGTGTCAGGGCTGTTATCTGATGAGTACGGATCTGCAGGGAGGGGGCGTGTCCAGCTGGAATGCAGAAATAAGTCAGAGCCAGACAGAGCTGTAAGGGCATAGTCAGCCTTATGTATTTAAAAAAAACTGTTCATTTTAGGTTATTAATGTATATTGCAAAAATTGTTATCATGCCCTAAGCTAACTAAAACTGAAAGGTCAAAATATTTTATAGTTATGCTTTAATGGAACTTCCTATCCTGTCTGTGATAAGGACGAGACATCTGGAAAGTGATCTGCACCCGATTACAGTGAAAGGTGAGACCAATAGACAGAGAAGCTAATAGCAGCTCAGTCTCTTTTTCCATGTAGAATGAAAGAACACACTGGCGCCAAAAATTGCAGCGAACAGTGTTTCCTGCTTTAAACTTTCCCCCTCCGACATGTTTCGGGGGTTTCTCTCTACACTTGACCTTTGTGCAGTGTGTTTCATGCATGCATACAGAGTAACAGAAGCTCTCACCATCTTGCCAACATTGCTCATATTTTATGAATTGCATACATTGCCTTCCTGACATGGCCGCTGTAGTACAGGTGACATACATAAGTAACATCAAGAGTTTAAATTGAATCTATGATTGAAATGCATGTCATCTCGGCTGACAGAATACATTGCATGAAGCCAGTAACAGCTGTAGATTAGCTTCATCTTGGGCCTTTAGGGGCATATTTATCAACCAGCGTAAATTTGAGGCAGTCACAACAATTCATTTCAATACTCTTCTCAGTGCAAAGTGATTTGCAGTCTGCATGTATTTAGAAAACAATTGTCGGGTGCAGACAGTCACAGGGCCAAGCAGATGGTCCAATTGGTCTTTATAAGCTGTCAGCATTGGATGTCACAGGATAATCAAATGGAATGAAGTGACGGAGAAGACGAGATGCCGACATGCAACAAAGGTGAAGGTGGGCAGAGAATCATATATAACACTCCGGTTATACTTGTTTAATAGTACAGTGGCTTTCTTCTCTGTAGTAAAAAGAGAAGCACACAAATAAATTCCTCTTCCCCTGGCTTCCTGTACTCTGGTCCACTAAATGAGATTATAGACTTATTTTAAAGAGAACTCACAATGCTTAATAATAATCTAATAATAATCTAGCTAATCTATGTAATTAGTCTCTTTATAACTCTACTACATCTATACTATAGTTTAATCCCGTTTATTATTGCAGTTAAAACTCAAGGAGACATTGCAGAAGCTGCATCTCATAGGAATACACTGATACACTATGGTGTAATTAACGGGACAGAAGTTCTATGTCAATGCTGTGTCATCTGTTGCTCTTAGTGAGGACTCAAGAGCTAGTATAATGTGAGGAGACTCCACCTCCTCTGTCCCTGTAAAGCCAGGGGCATCATGGGAAATGTAGGTTGCATTCAGAGAACCACATCAGAAGGTAAAGGATCACATAAATGGTACATCAACTGCAATAAGTATACACAAGGCATTGCCTCTACTGTATTCTCTAATAGTAACCTATGTTGCCATATATAAGCAAAAAATAGTAGGAGTGCTTCTTTAAAATGTCCTAAAAAAACCCTTACCCCTAGTAAATGATGGAACAAAAATAAGAGTTTTTGGAACAAAAATAAGGCCATCCTTCGCTCATCTGTTTAGAAAAAAACTGAAAAAATAAAGAATGCCAAGGGTTAACAGAATTAACCCTTTCCTCCTTGGGCGGCTGTCACATGATGCTCCTAGCCATGATTTTCTATCTTCTGGTGATTTCCTGCTCTTCTTCATGTTCCGGCTGATTATGTGTATGGTAATGTCCTTGCTTCAGGGGCTTAGTTATCATCTGTACACAGCTTAACCTTATTGCGCAAGGGGGGCCTATCTGGCTACAATAAAGGTCATATCTGGCTGCAGAGGACATATCTAGCTATAAAGGGGCATACCTGGATGGGGTGACCTTACTATAAGAGGTATATCTGGCTACAAGGGGAATATCTGGCTACAGGGGGCATATCTGGTGGCCTATTATTTATGTAGCGATAAATTATTTGGTAGCGCTTTATAGAGACTGTCATCACCGTACTCTGTTCCTGTCCCCATTAGGGCTCACCATCTTAAGCTACATTCACACATGCATGCATGTTGCCACAGACCCGCAGCTATGGACAGGGCTATGATTACGCACTCACAACCGTCCGCAGTCTATCCACAGTGGCATACACACCTTGATTCACTTTAAGTGATTTGTGCCGCAAATACAGGCAGTCATATGTCTTGTCGTTTTTTTGTTGTTTTTTTTTTTTTTGCAGTGCAGACTGTGGCCCAAATAGAGATCTGAAAAATTATGTGTATGTGTATAACGGCCCATATGAATGAATGGGTCTGTATTCTGTCCGTATTTGCTCATGTGCAAATAATGGATGTGTAAAAGCAGCATAAGGCCCGATTCACCTATCCATAGTCCTGCCCATAGCCTCACAGGAAACAGGAAGAGGCGGAGCAGCTGGTAAACAAACAGCCAGGATGTAAACAGAGCCGTATCATTGCAGGAGAAGCTGATAGATGAGAAAAAAGTATATAAGGGGTTGGTCTGGGCTAGGGATGGGGAACTTTTGGTCATTTAGTTGTTGCAAAGCAGCAATCCCTATCATGCTAAACTATAGCGTTGGCTGTCCAGGCATGATGGGAAATGCAGTTTTGCAACAGTCGGATGGCCAAGGTTCCCCATCCCTGGTCTAGGCTTTGGCAGTACAGCTGTGCTTTTTTGGACTATGTTATTAACCCATTAAGGACCTTACGGGCCTAAAATGCCCTTGAGGACCGAGGCAAATTTTATGAATATGACCTGTGTCACTTTATTCATTAATAACTTGGGAAAGCTTTTACCTATCCGGCTGATTCTGAGACTTTTGTACTTCACATTTCTGGTAAATTGGAGTCGATACTTATAACGAATCTTTATGAAAAATCCAAAATAACGTGAAAAATTGTGAAAAATTGCATTTTTCCAACTTTGAAACTTTTCTGCTTATACAGAGAATGGTAAATATTAATGGAAAATATTTGCTGTTATTTTAAAACAACGGCTGTTGTATTGAAATAATGGCCGTTATTTACTGTTATATGGCGGCCATCCACTCAATTTCAACATTGTGTGAACAGATCCTTTCTGTGTTTTCAATCCACTCCTGGTTTTGGTTGCAATATGAGGACCACAATACTGACTGAAATATACGTAGTGTGAACCCAGCCTCGAAGTGTATTTGAGGGGACTGCATGTTAGAAAGACCCACAAAGCACCCCATTTCAGAAACTGCACCCCCCCAAAATCTGCAAAAGCACATCCAGAAAGTTTTTTTTAACCCTTTAGGGGAGTCACAGAAATAAAAGCTAAGTGTGTAAGAAATTTGAAAATCTTAATTTTCTGTGCAGAGATTTTATTGTAATCCAATATTTTTCATAATTATAAACCTATTACCAGAGAAATGCACCCCAATATTTATTGCCCCGTTTCTTTACATGACGTTCCCCAAACGTCATTTTGCGGCAAGGGGTTAAAAACACAGAAAGGATCTGTTCACACAATGGTGAAATTGAGTGGATGGCCGCCATATAACAGTAAATAACTGCCATTATTTCAATATAACAGCCGTTGTTTTAAAATAACAGCAAATATTTGCCATTAAATGGCGGCCATCCACTCAATTTCAACATTGTGTGAACAGAGCCTTTCTGTGTTTTCAATCCACTCCTGGTTTTGGTTGCAATATGAGGACCACAATACTGACTGAAATATACGTAGTGTGAACCCAGCCGCATAGTGTAAAAAATGTAATCTAACAAGGGGTGCAGTGAGCATATGGACCCTATTGGTGATGGACACATATGGAGAACATGTGGTGTGAAAATAAAAAATGCCATTTTTTTTTTCATTTTCACAGCACGAATGTGGCCGTCACCAGGGGGCCATATCCCAGCTTGTTATCCCTTGTTAGATTCCTTATGGGGTGTAGTTTCCAGAATGGGGTCACTTGTGGGGGGTTTCTACTGTCCTGGCAGCACAGAGGCTTTGTAATTGCATCATGGCATCCTCTAATGGGAATGGCGGACATACCTATTTAGCTGGGGAATAGGGACAATTATTAATTTATTTGGGGGTATTAGGCCAATTATGTTTATAAGGTTGAGAAGGACAGGAGTCCATTAAATTCAACCTGTGTTGATCCAGAGGAAGGCAAAAAACCCTTGTGAGGCAGACGACAGTAGCTTCATCACTGTGAAAAAATTCCTTCCCGAATCCATAATGGCGATCAGAATAATCCCTGGATCATAATGACCCCTGAAATAGGAATAAGGGGAAGAATTTAGATAATGTAGAACTCTAATGACGTGTGGTAGAGGCCGGGATGATCAGGACAGGTGTCCCACTGGAAAATGGTGTCCTTCCCCATCCCCCCCAGCCACACTCTGAGCTTCTTCTGGGGTCTCCTGTTTTCCAGTGTGGGGGACGTCACCTGAAAAATGTTTTCCTGGTGCGATACGGGGTCCCTCATATCTAAAAGCGCTGCTACGCTCCATGGCTGCTAAATATTAGGGCTCTATTACTGCTTCAGATATTTTCGGATTGTGCCGCAAGCTACAGTAGCTCGGGCAGCGAGGGAGCGGAAGAGGGGGATGCTGGTATAAAAGTTATCCCTGCACAGGTGGTGACCTTTATCCAGTAGTGGGAAGATCAGTTCCCGAACGATCTTCCCACTAACTCTGAAGATGGGGGGGGGGCATCTGGGGGCTGGATTCTGGTGTCCCTTCCTTCGTACACTCTAATGGTACAGGCACACTGCATCCGACGGCGGACTGATGCAGGTGCGCGTCTCTGCTCGTGTCATACTCCATTCTATGCACCGGCGGATTCCGCCCTTTGTCCAAAGAATGAACGTGTTCATTCTTTGGACGGACGACGGAATCCGCCCGTGCATAGAATGGAGTCTATGACACGGGTGGAGACGTGCGCCTCCATCAGTCCGCTGACAGGTGCTAGCTGAGGAATGCACAAAGGGTTATCCTTCTCCATTCTGCAGTGTGCACGTACCCTAAATCTGTAAGTGTACCCAGAGGTACTCTCACAAAGTTTGGAGAATTTCACGCCATACCTTGATCTCTTATTGGGACGGTACTGGCGGAAAAGACGTGTCTGGGGGGCAGCGTACACTACGCTACCCCCAGACACGTCACTGGATGATGATGAGGATGAATGGAGGAAAAAAGGATCCCCCCCCCATTCATCCTCACTGGCTGTTTCGGTGTCGGAGGCAATAATAGTGTATGCGTCCGACGCCGAAAACACCCTGGGGACAATTTTATATGGGGCTTGGTATATGGGGTATGTAAATGTGTAGTGGTGTAGTGTAAAACTTTATTTTGTATAGTGTAGTGTTTTTTTTAGTTTTTTTTTAACAGTATGGAAAAAAAACCTACACCAAGAAAGGAGTTGCTGATAAATGCTGCACTTATGTGCGGCACTTATCAGCAGACAGTGGCGGTAGGATATAGGGGGGAAAAATGCCCTACGCCAATAAGGAGGAGTTGCTGATCAGCGGCGCACTTACGTGCGATGCTGATCAGCTCTCAGCGGCGTTAGGGAGCATAAAAAGGAAAAAAAAAATGGAGAAAAAAAACCACCCTCTTTTTACCCTAAAGCAAATGATCAGTGTACAATAAACACTGATCAGCTGCTAGGGGGCAGTAGAGTGAAGCTGCCGAAGATTGCCAAAGATAGGGGCGACGGAAAAACCCGAAGAGCCGAAGATTTCCGACGAAGACCGACGGAACCCGGAAGTGAGCCGACGAGGAGAAGAGGACGCTGAGGGACCGCCGATCATCGCTCCGGACGCCGGAATCAGGTGAGTATATTGCACCTACACTACACGCTACCTAGCTGAGGGGTGCAGAACCCGGCCGGACACTTTTCTAACTCTTAGATAGCTGTGATGGGCTGGCCGGTACTGGCCGGCCTATCACGGCGATCGTGGGGGTGGCACCAGCGACATCTTTGGTGGGGACACTAATGGCGATTGGTGCTGTCTTGGACAACACCAATCACCATTGCTTTCCGGGTCACCGGGTCACTGATGACCCGGAAAGCTCAATTCAGCTGCAATTGGCTGATCTGTATTGATCAGCCAATAGCAGCGATCGTCGGCACGGGGGGAGGGGTTAATCACCCCCCCTGCTGACAAGCTATGATGGCTTGCTATATATTATAGCAGGCCATCTTTCCCGATCGCTGTGTGTACGCACAGCTATCGGGGAAACTGCAGGCGTAAATGTACGTCCGTTTGCGTTAAGTCACGGACTTCGGGGGCGTACATTTACACCCGCGGTCGTTAAGGGGCTAATATTGGCAAACCTCTTTAACATCTCTTTCTATAGGACGACAGATGACTTGAGGATCTTTGATCTGCAGCAGTGGATTCTCAAGCTAGAACCATCAGCTAATTACCTGCAATCCATCTTTACTCCAGGAGTCTGTGCAATTTATAACTGCAATTAGAAATTACGTTTGGGTCAGTAATGGCTGATTATTTTTCATGCTTTGAAAATTGTAGTGTAATTCAACTGAAAAACAGATTACCGAGCTTGGGCATTACTTATTATTTTATGTTACAGAGAATTAGATTGTATAATATTCATAGCTAGCAAATCAATATTTGTAAGTCTGAACGTTATTGGGATTGTAACTCAGCACTATTTTCATATAATTCAGTTTAAAGGAACTTCATCATCACTGTCATGTGTACTAACCTTCTGTTAATGGCACCCGGATTGAAATTAATTTTTTTTTTAAACTCATTGATTTATTGTGGCATTCTGTGGCAAATTATTTCCAATGAACTGGTTCCAAAAAGTGCAAGAGATTTTTATTCTACTTCTATTAAAAAAAATCTAAAGTCTTCCAGTACTTATCAGCGGCTGTATGTCCTGCAGGAAGTGGTGTATTCTTTCCAGTGCTCTCTGCTGCCACCTCTGTCCATGTCAGGAACTGTCCAGGGCAGTTGCAAATCCCCATAGAAAACCTCTCCTACTCTCGAGACTGGAAGGGATACACAACTTCCTAGAATGAGCTAGCATCGCTCGCAAATATTTGTTTTTGAAGATACACTTTATAAGATGGCCATTAGAGATTTGTTATCTCTGCACTCCGCTCATCAGCCGGCTGCCTTTCAACTCACTACCGATCCTCCCCGGGTGTTGGGAAAAGCTGGATCCAGTCCTTGGAAGCTTCACCTGGGGAGGAGCAGCAGTGAGTTAAAAGGTAGCCGGCTGATGAGCAGATTGTAGAGATAAGAAAGGGCTATTTATTGGCCATAAATGACAGAGTCGTCCTATATATTTACTAAATTATTTCTATCAAAAGAAGCAAGTTGTGAAGAATAAAAATACAACTGGGAAATTACTAAATTAGCACCCCCATGTTAAATTGTTAAATTCCTAGCTAGGCAGGCGGAGCAAATACATTCAAAAAATAGACGTAAAAGGGTTTAAAAACAAAAAACAAAAAAACATTCCAGTAATTATTATCATATCTACAATAACGAAAGTGAATAAAATAGGAAACTGACCAATGAAAAAACAATAGTTGTCTCATAGTATCTTAGAGACAGCATTAGAGACAATGTTCTGATATGGATGGAACTTACTAATGTATTATAAAAGCCCATCTAAAACCTGAAAAAGAAGTTCTTTGAGGCAAAGCCTTAAAGGCAAAAAAAAAAAAGAGAGAGAGATGCCTGAAGGAATACAGCCATAAGATCATTATAAACATAATAAACAACTACTGAGAAAAACATGAGGAATAGACGAGCCGAGGCTGGAAAAGACACGAGCTTTTGTGCGCACGTGTTCTACAATGCAGAAAGTGGCTTTATAAATACACCCTTTTGTCTTAAGAATAGACACAAGGCACTGAAATTTGTTCAGCTCTGGGGCAAGCAGGCTTGAGTGGCAGCTGAGCAATTGGCCCGCAGGCTGGTTTGATTTTAATGATTTGGATCAACGTCGGAAGCCAGTCATCCACCACAGAGGTCAGTACAGCAAAGTCTGAGGCTGTTAAATAAGGAAACAGAGCTGTCATTCTCTGTTGCTCTTCACAGTGGAAGCGGGTGATTTCAAGAGGCAAAATCATGATTGACGGCCAGGCTTCCCTTGAGGTTCTGCATCAGATGAGGTCTCATGGTTCCAAAAGTCATGTTAAAAATAAAAAAAAATATGGGGAGGTAATCATAAACTGGATTTTTGGGGGACATTGAATTTAATTGGGCTATGGCTCAAAAGGTATTCTTGATGATCTGGATAGGACTATGATGAGAGAAGAAGAGATTTTCTACTGTAACCTGTTTAGTGCGGCAGATTGTTTTGAACTGTTGACGTTTCTCACACAAAAAGATCTTAAAATAGAATAGAAAGTAGAATACTTGGAATAGTATAGGGCTCATGGTTGTCAGAGAAGCTACACACACACACACACACACATATATATATATATATATATATATATATATATTTCCCTTACGTCCTAAGCAGCAGCACATAATGGGGAAGATTCTATCTTCCTGCAATGATAGGACAGATGGTAACAAGCAATAAAGAGTTAATTGCCCCGCCTATAAGGCCCTATGCTGACCCAGCCTCCTTGTGTTTTTTTCTGTCCTTCTGTGGGACAGGTGGTAGGAGGAGAGCAGGGAGCAGGCCTATGTGTGTTTCTCTGCTCTCCTTCCAATAATTCTTCTTTTCCACATGGTCGTGTGGAGAGGGAGAGTTTTTTTGTATATGTATTTTGTTTTTATCCTGCTTTGTTGTGTACAGAGCAAAGATTTTATTTTTCTTAAGGAAACAGCCGCCATCTCAGTGATCGCTCAGCTTCTATGCTCTGGTCAGTAAGTATTATGGCGCCATCCGCTGCCGGGCTGCACGTGGCTGCTAACCATGGCGCTGCTCAGTCAGGACGCCGCTTCTTGGTGTCTGTCTTCTCTCTTCAGAGAGGTAAGTCATACGGCCTTTTTTGTGAGGAATTGTATGGTGCCTGTGCAGGCTCTCTGCCTGGAAGCCTGACCTGTATTGCAGGAGGCCTGTGTGCAGGCTAATGGATATAAATTACATGAGATTTATAATAGTTTATCATTTTTATTATTTTTTTTGCCTGTGTGAGCTCTGTGAGACAGTTCCGCTATGTGATCATGCAGTATGGGTCCTGCTATGTAATAATACAGTGAAAGCTATGGATCTGCTATATGTGTATGCAGCCTTAGATAAGAGCTGTTAGTTGTGCGGTCACTGAGCTGATTTCTTGCACTAGTTGCTGGTTGTGTATTGATTGCACCTGGTATCTTTCTTACACTGGCACTGCTTTTTCTTGTTGCATTGAAGCTATGAAACTGCATTGTGTGTACACAAACCTAGATTTGCTAGGTGTGTATAGGTGACACCTGATGTATGATTCATTACACCTGAGTGTGATTCCTGGCTCTAGTACTGCGATTGAAGGATGCAAGTGAAGCTGTGAGACTGCAGTGTGTGAACACAAGCCCAGAGTTGCTAGGTGAATATTGATTCCTTGCTCCAGTTCTGCTGTGGAAGGATACATTGTGTGAACACAAACCTAGAGTTGCTGTTATTGCACCTGACCTCTGATTCCTTGCTCTAACACTGCTGTGGAAAGATGGTTCTGCTGTGGAAAAATGCATTGTGTGAACACAAGCCTAAAGTTGCTATTTTTTTATTACACCTAATGTTTTATTCAGTACTGCTATTGAATGAGGCTGTAAAGTTATGAAACTTCGTTGTGTGAACACAACCCTAGGATTGCTAGTGGTGTATTGATTGCACCTTACATGTCAGCTATAGCTCTGCTTTTTGTTTGATGCAGTGCAGTTATGAGACTGCATTGTGTGAACACAACCCTAAAGTTCCTGGTTGTGTATTGAGCATCTGGGGTCTTTTCTAGCACGGTTACTGATATTTAATGTTGCATTGAAGCTATAAAACAGCATTGTGTGTACACACGCCTAGAGTTGCTACATGTATAGTACTGCTATTTTTAAAATAGTAAAACGAAGATATTGCAGGGTATGATCACAACTTTAGAGTTTCTAGTTGTGTACCGAGTATACCTGGTTGAAACAATGATCCATTGAAGCAAGGAGGCTGCATCGTGTGAACACAGCCTTAGAATTGCTAGTTATGTATCAGCTGCTCTGAGGTATCTGGTTTTCTTGTACTACACAGCAGTCTGTTGCCTCTTTACCTGGCGCAGGTTTATTTATCATTTTATCTCACTTAATGCAGGAATCTAATGCCCAAAGTTTCAGGGTGAGTAAACCTTTGGCAAAGCTCAGTCACTTATGTATGTGTATCCTGCAAGATTCCACATCCAGATGGCAGTGGAATTTATTTTTGTTTGTAGATTGTATCTTCATTGTAACCCATTACAGAAGATGCTATGTCTTAAGCAGATGGTGCTCACTTCTGAGTATGCGTGTAACTCCACATTTGGCTTACCGATTCGTGGCCCCTCCACATTTGGCTTCCCGATCCATGGCCCCTCCACACTTGGAGAGGAGCATTAGACTTTGCCAGAGATAGATGTTCTTTCTAATAATACTCTCTGTACCATGAGAATCCACCTGAATGGATTGGGGACACTGAGGAAGGACTCTTCCTTACAGAAAGGTACAATCTCTGCCCCAGTCTGAAAAGGAGAAGGAAGGAAATCCTCCCTTGTTCCCCATTCTATAGAAGTTTCCAGCATGGAAGGTACTGGAAGAAATGATGGATCCGTCACTAAAAGGGATCGTCCATCTCAGAAGTCTTGTGGATGGGGACAAATAAGCTTGTGACTAAAGCTTCTCTGGCAGCAACCGTGGGTTTACCTTATGGGGCCATATTCTCGACAGTTTCCGATCCAAAGAAGGTAAGTTGTTGGTGAACGTCCATAGATCTACAGTTCTAAGCAAAGAAGGTTCCATATGGAGAACATATGCTCTGTGCTCCCCCTCCTAAAGGAGACTAACCATGCTAGTTGTGAAAGACACATATCTACATGTACCTGGCTACAGAGAAGACTGCATGTACCTAGCTACAGAGAAGACTGCATATTCCTTTTGCATCTTTCTGAAATCACCTTCGCTCCCTTTACATTCACTAAGGTTACCTGCCGGGTCTGGGATGACATATATCTATCCTAAGATAAGAAGGGAAGTAGATGGGACACTCTTCTATGTTATGTCAGCTGTAGTCACCATCTGCAGAGAATCCAAGATCACCATTGTCTCCTTCCTGCACGAGTGATTGTTAATTATCAAAAACTTACAGTACTATATTTTCACCTACCCGTTACCATTCCTGGGTCAGGATTCCTAGAACTCCCCATTGGTGTATCTTCACCCAATGATGATTGTCAGGTCTCATGACGTCTGCAAGCAACGAATTGAAAAGGCAGGTTGGCATATGTATCCCCTTGCAGCAGATGCTGTCAGTATGGGACCAAAGAATAAACAGCCTACATTGGGTTATGGTTTATACCCACAGATAAAAGGGCCTCAACATTTTCTTCAGTCAGTGGCAGACCAATCTCGCCCTCAAAGTGGGTGGAGGCAACCACCGATCCATCTAAGAAAGGGTGATACAGGCGAAGAAGACTTTGTTCCTAACAGAAGTGGCTGTCATCCAACATGTGAGAGATGAGAGCGGTAAGTGAGCTCCAGTCCACTTCAGCACATCAATCTATGGGGAAGCTATTGGAGTAAGCTCAAGAATGCATCTACAGTGGTGCATATTGATCTTCAGAGCTGCATGTGACCAGTAGCATTACTGTTAAAAGCAGAAGCTGTTTTTTGCATGGACCAAGAGATCTATCCAGCAACAAGGGAAGTCACAATGCCTTAATGTAAAAGGCTAAAGCCATTATATTACCCTGACAGAAGAATGGTCTCTGGACCAGGAGAAGTTCTGGTGAATCGCCAGATATTACAGCTACCCATTGGTCCCATGGCCATTTCGGGTAAAACCAGGGTGCGTGGTTTTAACTCCCTAAAAACTACTGTGGACAACAATCAGTAGAAGTCTTGTAAAAGACAATGCAGGATCAGTCTCATTAATTCTGAGAGCCACAGATTGGCCCAAGAGGTCATTGTGGTAATTGTTGTCCTCTCCTGATGAATATGTCCAAAAGGACATTTTGGAGACTTCCCCAGATTCCTCACCTACTGCCCCATGAGGACGGATTATGTCTGGCAAATCACCAGATATTATGGCGACCCTTACGTGGACCTAATGGCCATTTCGGATAACGCCAGAATACGTGGTTTTTACTCCCTAAAACTGCTAGGGACGACAACCCGTAGTAGTCTTGTAAGGACAAGACTGAATCATGCCTCATTACTCCTAATAGTTCAAGAAGGCATGGCTGTTCTCTCCTGATGCATGTGTCCAAAAGGACATTTTGGAGACTTCCCCAGAATCCTCACTTACTGTCACAGAAGGGCAGATTGTGTCTGGGTCTGGACCACCTATGATTGACGGCCTGAAGATTGACAGGCCTGATGAGCTGAGGCTTTTTAGAATTGGTGGTAAACATGATTCTGCTATTAAGAGCAGAACCCACAAAGAGAACCTCCCTGAGGGTTAAGGACATTGTCTATCCTGGTGTGAAGAATCGGACTTCTCCCATATCACTGTCTATCAAGGCGATCCTTCGATTTCTCCAGGATGGGTTTGAGAATGGGCTGAAGCTGCGACCGTCAAAGTACATGTCTCTGCTCTTCCAGACAGCTGACTGTCCGAAAAAATCCCTAATACAAAGATTTATTAAAGCTACGCAAAGGATTAAAGCAACTGTAATGGATCCAACTCCCAGGTGGGATCCGGGACTCGTCCTTCATCACCTTGCACGGCTCCATTTTGAGTTCTTATCTTTAGTTGAATTAAAATACCTGACCCTCAAGGTGCTTCCTAGTAGCTATTACATCTGCTAAACGCAGGAGTATGTTCAGACTTTAGGAGCCACTGAACCATATCTTGTTATCCTTCAGGACTTTGTCTTTTACCCTTAAGGTTCCTTCCTTGTCCAACATTACTCCGCAGATTGAGTTACCTGTTTTTGCCTAAATTCCTCCAATGAGGAAGCGTTACAACGGCACTCTCTGGTTGTGGGCGGAGCCTTGGGCCTGCACTCTCTGGTTGTGGGCGAAGCCTTGAGAGTTTATTTAGTGAGAACCAGAGAAGTCAGAAGATTTTTATCTGTATCTTTTTCAGGAAGGAACAGTGATTGGAAGTCCTCAAAAGCCACTTTATCCAGATGGATACGGCAGACTCTGTGTGTTACCAAGAGGTGAGAGTCCAAGTACCTGAATCCATTAAGGCCCTTACCACAAGGGCAATGTCTACATCCTGGGTGGAGGAGATGTGCATTCTCATTGATCAGATATACAAAACTGCATTGTGGTCTTCTTATACTTTTTGACATTAGAACCTCTGGGCAACCAATCTTGGTAAACCGGTTCTCATGACTGCTGTATGATTCTCCCACCCTTTATGTGATCTTGCTATATCCCCATTATGTGCTGCTGCTTAGGACGTAAGGGAAAGTGGAATTTTATACTCACCGTAAATTCTCTTTCCTGTAGTCCGAAGCAGCAGCACAAACTAACCCTCCCTATAAAAGTTTATGCATCATACCTTGAGTGTTTTGGCTTATGTTTTCCTAGATCGTTAGAAGTACACAAGGAGGCTGGGTCAGCATAGGGCCTTATAGGCGGGGCAATTAACTCTTTATTGCTTGTTACCATCTGTCCTATCATTGCAGGAAGATAGAATCTTCCCCATTATGTGCTGCTGCTTCGGACTACAGGAAAGAGAATTTACGGTGAGTATAAAATTCCACTATATATATATATATATATATATAATTTTTTTTTTTTTTTTACACATTAACAGAGCCTAACAAATCCTTTCAGAGAGAATCACTAAGACACAAGAAGTCCCTGGCCCACACACGGCACACTGGATTTATATAGAGGCGCACAAAAATAAAATCTTACAATAAAAATACAGAGACATAAGAAAATATACAATATAAGCAATGTATTACCTATACCACAGTTACAACTTAGTTCTATTCCTGTGTTAAAAAGTTAAAAATCATATTGCTGTTGCTGGCAAAAAATATATATATACTTACCTTTCCTCAGTCCCCCACAGATCTCTCTGGTTCTCTGATGCTTGTTTGAGATGAGAGGTCAGAGCTCAGACAGCCAATCACTGGCTGCAGCAGTGTCCAGTCTAATTCAGTGATTGGCTGACTGTCCTGTTTTGGAAGTTGGCAGAAAAAAATGAGGATTTGGGGACCATAAGCAGCAGCAACAAGAGCAGAGGAGGACAAGCAGGGGGACTGAGGGTAGGTAAGTATCTTTTTTTTTTCATGTGCCCAAACAATATATGAATGATTTTTATAACACCTGAATATGTATTTGATCATTTATATATATGTTAACTAATGCTGAGCAAGCACTAAAATGCTCAAGTGCTCGTTACATGACTACATGACTTAGCACTTTTTAACGCTTGAGTGACGAACCCCATTAAAATCAATGGGAGACTTGATCATTTAAAGGGGTATTCCCCCCAAAATTATTTTTGCATTAATACGTTGCTCACCTGTAGCTTTCCACCTTTCCAATATAAATTTATTACGGATTCTGCACAGTTTTGCTGTTATCTAGGTGCCCCCACCCCCACGGATTGCAGAGAATCATCAGCTCTCAGTCCACTCCAACACGCTCCCTGCTCCTGGCCCCCACCCTCCGAGACGGCATTACGTGTCCTCCTTCTCTTCAATGGGCCAGATTAGCGCTTCTAACCCAGCACATTGAAGAAAGGGAGGGCACTGAGACAGTGACAGCTGCTGCTGCTGAGCACTGTCACCCTCTCTGACAGCAGATTGTACCCAGCCCCAAGCTCACCCCACTGTGTGCCCCCCCCCATCCCTCCCTCAGTAGAGGCCGTGGCGGCGTTCGCCCGCCGCTCACCCCGGTGCTCCTGTGCACCTGCAGCTGCGCCCGCCCGCCGCTCACCCGCCCGCCGGCTCCTGTGTGTGATCTCCCAGTGGCCGCCCGCCCCCTGCTCACCGCTCACCCCGGAGCTCCTGCAGCGGCGGCGCCCGCTGCTCCTGTGCACCTGCGGCAGCTGTGCTCGCCCGTCCCCGCCACTCACCGCCGTGGCCGCCCGCCCGCCGCTCACCCCCAGGAGCTCCTGCGGCGGCGGACCGATGCTCCTGTGCGTGATCTCCCGGAGGCAGCCCATTCAGAGCTCACCTGGCCCCGCAGCCGCCACCCGCCCGGTGAGTGCGCCCCCCCCCCAGCACGCTCGCGGTCCCCCCCCAGTAGAGCGCCAGGCCACCCGACATCCGCACCCCCTTGCAACTTACCCAGCCCTCTCAGCTCTGCTAAATTGCCCTCTTAGCTCTGTTACATCGCCCTCTCAGCTCTGCTACATTGCCTTCTCAGCTCTGCTACATTGCCCTCTCAGCTCTGCTACATTGCCTTCTCAGCTCTGCTACATTGCCTTCTCAGCTCTGCTACATTGCCCTCTCAGCTCTGCTACATTGCCTTCTCAGCTCTGCTACATCGCCCTCTCAGCTCTGCTACATCGCCCTCTCAGCTCTGCTACATCGCCCTCTCAGCTCTGCTACATTGCCTTCTCAGCTCTGCTACATCGCCCTCTCAGCTCTGCTACATCGCCATCATCAGGCAGAAGCATTGCATGATGGGAAATGTAATTTCCTATCTTGAATATAGAACATCTTTTAGAAAAACTTGTAACTCGGGAACGGCAACAGCTAGAAAGATGGGAGACGGCTCAAATACTCAGGGGGACTTGGTGAGTAAGAATAGCTAGGTTTGGGAACATTTCATTTTTTTAGCTTTTGGGGGGAATACCCCTTTAACCAGTTGCCCCCGCTCGGCAGAGCAGAGGGAGACTGGTTCACCTTCAAGGGATGTGTAAACAAAAGGTACAAAAATTAAAACAAAAAATGCAGTAGGTTACTTCTAGACATATATGAACTCCATGTACATTATAATATTGTGTCACTATTAAATAAAGGAGTGAATAATGGCGTTTACCTGAATAAGTCTAAAGACTGGAGCTTCAGTGATGGCTTTGACCAATTTGTTGCAGTGGTGAATATGTGGTCCCATAAGACGTCCATCAAGTTGTAGAGAAAGCTGCTAAATAAAAGAATTTTGGTGACTGATACTATTGCTACATACTATTTCTGTATCTGTCAGACCTGTCATACAGAATTTCTAAAAAAGTATTTTTTTCCCCCCACAAACGTGAGAATGCTTCAGCTGTATGTTTTTTTTTCTTTTGACATGCGGCCCAGGGTAATGGCTATATAAAAAAAAAAAAAAAATCAACTCTTATGTTCAGTTGTCGTTTTCTTTTCAAAATCTCCTACTTGATGAATCTGTTTTAGGAAGGAAACCAGATGGTATATTTTTTTTCCTTTGCACAGATGTTTATGTATTAAACAAATATAAGGATAATCCCAGAATCAGAAGTTGTTAAACACAAATTAGGAGATTTAAGATCAGTGCGACGTAATAAAGAAATAAATCTCCAGGCTGTCTGAATATTCTGCATCACCCTGAACTGCAAAGATTAAAATTAGCACAAAATATAATAAAAGCATACTCAAATGACACAGAAATTAAAGTTTTTTACATGAATGGATTAGCAACAATGCGGGGATGCCGGTCCCACAGTCCTTTTTTTAAACCGCCACACCAGCCAGTCACGAAGCGCTGAAAGTGGGCTGGCCAGTCCCCAGTGTGAAAATTTTGCCTCCCCTCTGTGACGCGGTTCCATTGATTCTAATGGAGCTGCATGACAGAGGGGAGATTGTTAAACAGGGGGCCCGGGAAGAGACAGGCGCCGTGCATGGGAACCGGGGAGGCGGTTCAAATAAGGACTGTGATACCAGCATCCCCGCGCTGGTGCGGATCCACTCATGTAAAAAACTTAAAGCGATGTACCTAGTGGTACATTCACTTTAGAAAAAATAAATATAAAAATAATTTTTATTTAAATAATCTTTATTTTGTATAATAAAGATTATACAGTGGGGGAGATAAAAAAAAAAATATTCATCTCAGTCAGTGATTGGCTAAGAAGGCTGTCACTCCCGAGATGAGCTCCTCTCAGAATTAACAGTGGCTACAGTCAGCAGAGGAAACCGGCAACCACATTGGGACATCGACGGAGCACGGAGAGGTAAGCATAACATGTTTGTTATATTTACTAATATGGCAGCAACATGTTAAAAAATTTGGAGCACTGGATAACCCCTTTAATTTCTAAATGCATTCTATGGGATGGAAAACTGGGCACAGTAGCCCACCTCGAAGACAGTAATAGACAGTCAAATCTTTACCACTGGATTCTTCATTTGAACAGTATAAGAAAACTGGATTTATAAAATTTTCTCATAATAAAGTTTTCCATTTAGTGACATCTATTTGTCACTTTAAAACGGCAATTGAAAGCTCAACGTTTTTAAAGGACATTTTCTTTATTTCTAAAAGTGACCCTTAATGTACTTAAAAGCATCTGCCACATTCAATCTTGCAGCCTTTCTTCATGAGTGACGCACAAGGGGAAACAGAACAATCCTGTAAGTGTGATTGCTCCAAGGTCACTCGTAGTCTCAGTCCTCCTGACTGTCATACCATTTAGTATTAATAATTTAGCTGATATGACATCCAGCGACAACCTAACTAGGGTAAAGTGGAGAATAGTCAACTCTCCATAACATACTTATCCTTTGTCTTCCTATCATCCTCTTGTCATTGTACAGTTGGATAAAGTCAAGTTACTTTCCAAAATTTACTTTACATCATAGATCTATAACCAAGTTATCGGCTATGCATCCAACACAATAAACACATTTCTCTCCAATTGAATAGTTCCAGTGGAAGTAGAAAGCATAACCATGGCAAGATGGGGTATAAAGTGACCATATTAACAGCTCTGTCAAAGGGAGTAAACATGGCCCACCACTGGAGGTTAGTACTAAGATTGGTTCAGGACACATGCTCCCTCTCCCTGCTTGATTGACACCTGGAAGCTAAATCCCAAGCAGATTTCAGGTAGAGGTGGGATAAAGTAGGTATTACAACCCTCAGTAGTTTAGGAGCTGTGAATGCCTATTTATATTGGTGTAGCTACCAGGCAGACCATGTAACTGCTATGGGGTCTGTACAGTAAGGGCAAAGCATGGCCTTTTTAGTAGGGGAAGTGCAAGGAACTCTGCCAATATATAAGTGAAGACCATTAAGGCATGTGCCATGCTCGGGGGTTTCCAACCTCCTATCAGTAATACATGCCTACATGAAAAACACAGGCACTGTCTCAATGATAGAAATGATACATGCAGTGGCGTAGCTACCATAGAGGCAGACCACGTAACCGATACGGGGCAAGTTCTATGGTTGTTACGGTTCCCTGCCCTGCCAGTCTCTCTTGTGGCTGTAGGCAGCATTGCAGCTCCAGCCATAAGAGCCCCCCCATGCACATATCCGGACCCGGCGGCTGCTGCCTAAGTCCCGCGTCATTCCATTCGCCCGGCTCCCCGACACGTTAAAGGGGTTATCCAGCGCTACAAAAACATGGCCACTTTTCCCCCTACTGTTGTCTCCAATTCAGGTGCAGTTTGCAATTAAGCTCCATTTACTTCAATGGAACTGAGTTTCAAAACCCCACCCAAACTGGAGACAACAGTAGGGGGAAAGTGGCTATGTTTTTGTAGCGCTGGATAACCCCTTTAAGGAGACACTGTCGTTTTTTTTTTTTCAGAAATCAATAGTCCAGGCGATTTTAATAAACTTTATATTTGGGTTTATTAGGCATATATTCCAATTATCTGCATTCAAAAAGCCTTTTCCCAGATATCACCCCCCCCCCCCCCCCCCGAGTAAGTCGGCAGCAGAGAGCAGAGGATTACTCAACAGGGGGTAGGTGACAGCGGTCAGAGGTCAGTGCAGTGTCAGAGGAGATAGCTGTGTGATTAACTTTAGATTAACTCTTTGTTGTCCTGTTTTGGTGCCTCATCTCTCTCCACCCCTCCCTTCTCCATAGGCAAGCCATGAGGACAGGGGGGAGAACTTCAAACTGTTTTTTTCATCATAAAAATGCATTTTTTTGGCTAATAAACCCAATTACAAAGTTTCTTAAAATCACCTGTGCTATTCATTTCCGAAAAAAAAATAAATAAACGACAGTGACACTTTAAGTGATTCCGGGAGTCTGGGAGAATTGAACTGTGCCGGCTGCCAGGTTCTGCGAGTATGTGCATTGTGGGGGTGGGCTATAAAGGATTAAGGAGGCCCCATACAGTCTCTTGCTATAGGGGCCCCATGAATCCTAGCTATGCCCCTGGATACATGACTCCATTTGCGCGATTCAAAGTTCATTCCTCTTAGGCAGGATGCAGTTTCATGCAACAAGTGAAGATGGTGTCCAAACAGAGTCTTTCATACTTTGACGTCACTTGCTATGTTTCAGAGGAAAACACCTTCACATGCATGGGAAAATGCTGCTGTTTTTGTTCCCTGTTGCTACCTAAAGTAGCACTGAAGAGACTAAGGGGCCTACTACATCAAGCGTTCTGGACGATAATCGCTTGGTGTAATAGGTCATGTTAAAAGGCAACAACCATTGTCTATTGTCTATTAAAACAACAATAGCGACAGTCTGATGCCTGCCGTTCCATGTAATAGGAGTGGCGGCAGCAGACAGCCACTATCTTCTGTGGAGCAACGATTCCTCCAACCACAAACACAAGGGTGTGAGGGCGCAGGTCCAACAAAAAAATAATAAAACTAAAAAATATGTATAAAATATATGTATAAAATTTTATAAAAGACTCAAAAGAGTCTTTTAATAAATTTTATACATATATTTTATACATATTTTTTAGTTTTATTATTTTTTTTTTGTCGGACCTGCGCCCTCACACCCGTGTGTTTGTGGTTGGAGGAATCGTTGCTCTATTGATCCCTGGAGGATATCGGGAGTAGCTGCGGTCTGTCTCACATGTGCTTCTGAGTGTTGTGCCTCCTTGCTAGCACAACCTTACCAGGTGAGGGTTACCTTGTTTTTTCCTCCCCTTCGTTTTATCTGGTTGATCCTCGCCATGGAGTGCTGTCTCCTTCTTCTTTTTTGACTATCTTCTGTGGGCAGGTTGGTGTTCGCTTACTACTTAATATCATCCCATCTAATAGGACCCTAAGGCTCTCACGCCAATACCGCTAACGCTTTAAACAACTGATAAATTGGGATTGACCCCCATACATTTATCCTTAGATCTGCCTGAAAACAACAGTACTACTTGCATCTACAAAACTCCCTTGGACTCTCTCAGATTATCTTGATAATATTCTACCAGTGGGTATACTAATTTAGATATCTCCTGCCTACAAAAATGTACTGAATGTTCTCACTTGTATGAAAAGATTGCCTCTACAATAAACAGAAAATAGCAGAGAACACTAAGAATATATATATATATATATATATATATATATATATATATATATATATAACCAGCAATTTTTTTTTGTTTATTCTTACCATTTAAAAAAAAACAAAAAAAACTATTTGTGTTATAATGCAATAAAAAAAACTAGGGACTACCTGCATGAAGTATATTTATTTAGGGTGTTAACTACCAGATGAACTACCTACGGGGGGATGCCTACATGGGGTATAGTTTGTACTAAAGGCCTATCTTCACAGAGAGGCCTAACTACTATATGGAAGCACTATTATTTGTCCTTGCATACTGCTATTATTGGTAGTACTAATCTTGGTACAGAGTAGTAGCATCCACTGTTTTTACCCATTGCAATGCAAAGGTTGAAAGCTGCAGGTGACCTAGCGCAACTACAAAAGGTGCCCAGTGATTATATTTGGTGTCTGTAGTTTCCTTTTTTCTTTTACTGCCACTTCATAAGTTGCTCTCTAAAGGGACCCAGTGGCACAGTTGCCCAAGGGCTTACTGAAGCCTGAAGCCAGCCCAAGGCTATATTACAGTTCACTGCAGCCTGAACCTGGTCCCTCTGATTGCAGAAAGAGAGTAATAAAATTTAAGGGGTATTCAGGAGAAAATTTTTTGTAGTGAACTTCTTAGGGCTCTGTTACATAGAATATATTGGTATACTTACCTCCCTCGCTCGCTCCTCCAGTGCTGCCGCCCTCTGTTAGCCCCTTGTTGCTCTTCCGTGTGTCTGTGTCACACAAGAACCTTCCTATTCAGCCAATCAGCTGGAGGGATATCTTGCTAGTCCTGTGTTTCGAGACTTTTAAATGAGGCTCCAGGGGCTCTTCTTTTGCATATTCATGTTTCCCAGGTGGCAATGCACCTAGGACTTCACTGCATTGAGCGCTTTCACTAGCAGCCAGCAGTGTTACCGTTTGACTGGTCTCCCTGAGATCAGCGATCTGTTTCTCTTACGGCTCTACTAGGCATTGCTCCCACCTAGCCAGAATCCTTCTCCACACTGATGAGGGGCAACACCTCGAAACAGCTGTCTGGGGATGGATACCTGGCCGTGTTTTTTTCCCTTTTCATTACATTGACTTATAGGGCCACTTAATATGGTGGTTTAAGTATTTTCCCTACAGGAGCCACCCCTTGCTGGGTCCTTCCCAGAGGGATAACTGGCTAGTCCTGTGTTTCGAGACTCCTAAATGAGACTCCACGGGCTCTTCTTTTGCATCAGTGACTGAGGCAGGATAAACATAGTGGGAAGAATCAGAAGGATATTAACCTGGACTTTTGCAAGGTTGTTTGCTCTAGGAACATGTTGAAGGATAAAAATTGAGGGCCTGTATACTTGTTTCATTCATTTCTAGGTTTAGTGTTGCTTCAACTTGCACATTAAAGTTAAAACCAAGGCACCATAATTATGGATTATACAGAACCAATTAGAGGGGGAGGTTGCCTACCTGGACCACCCTTTTTAAGAAGCAAAAGGCAACAGGATTACTTCTCTCCAGAATGGCTTTCACCTTGGTAATGATATGCTAACAGTCAAAGCCTTAACATGACTGAATCTCTTTTTTTATTGCTCAAATAGATTCTTCAAAAACATGCAATTTTCTCTCAGCATTGGGTAAACAGGATACAAACTCAACACTAATACGGGGTCTCTTGAAAGTAAGCATTGCGTGCTTTGACGGGGCTCTAATCTGCGCTCGCCGTGTATTTACAGCACAATAATGTTTTAAGGAGATTTGTAACGGGATGTCAGATTACTGTAATTTAGAAAGGAAGATAAATACGTTTCCTTATGAAAATGCTCTCATCTGAAAATGTGATTTTCCTCATTTACAGAATGTGAATTTTAAGATTAACCAATAATAACCATGCTCTGAAAATAAATAAAAAATTTAATTTCCTGCACCTTTTATCAATAATTACATGCTGGCAATTCCACCAGTGGAATAATGACATGGTGAGCAAGTATCATTCATTGTGATGTCAGGACCACGCTGAGGCTTTGTTAGCTGACATAGACATATTACACTTGTGCTGCCCTAATCACAGAGCTTTCTTGCCTATAATGGTAAGCCATGGTAATCACACCCTCCCATCCTTCTAGTACAGCAAGTGATGGTTCATCATGAAATATATGTGCAGGGTTGTCACCCTGTGCTGATTAAAGTAAAATTAAACAAAGCTGCGTGTTATTCACAAACATTAAATTATAGTTTAGTTGGGATCCAACAGCACCCCGGAATGAGATCAGTCTAGTGGAGAGTGCACGCTGTATGATTGGTATTCCCAATTTACCAAAAAGTAGACATCAAAAATAGGGAAAATTCAATAGCATCCAGGTGAGAGATTAATCTGCAGATGAGCTTCATTGCATTATCAAGGACAAACAGCGACGTTTCGACCATCAGTTTGTCTTTATCAAGTATATGTAAACTGCTCAAAAAATAAATGGAACACTCAAATAACACAATCCTAGTTCTGAATGAATGAAATATTCTCATTGAATACTTTGTTCTGTACAAATCTGAATGTGCCGGCAACAAAATCACACAAAAATCATCAATGGAAATCAAAATGTATTAACCAATAGGATTTGGAGTCACACACAAAATTCAAGTGGAAAAACACACTCCAAGCTGATCTAACTTTGATGTAATGGCCCTTAAAACAAGTCAAAATGAGGCTCAGTATTGTGTGTGGCCTCCACAGGTCTGTATGACCGCCCAACAACGCCTGGGAATGCTCCTGAGATGGTGGATGTTCTATGAGGGATCTCCTCCCAGACCTGGACTAAAACATCTGCCAACTCCTGCACAGTCTGCGGTGTAACATGAAGTTGGTGGATGGAGCGAGACATGATGTCCCAGATGTGCTCAATCGGATTCAGGTCTGGGGAACAGGTGGGCCAGTCCATAGCTTGACCACCTTCATCTTGCAAGAACTTCTGATAAACTCCAGCCACATGAGGTCTAGCATTGCCCTGCATTAGGAGGAACCAAGGGCCAACTGCACCAGCATATGATCTCACAAGGGGTTTGAGGATCTCATCTCGGTAGCTAATGGCAGTCAGGCTACATCTGGCAAGCACATGGAGGGCTGTGCAGCTCTCCAAAGAAATGCCACCCCAATGCATTATTGACCCACTGCCAAACCAGTCATGCGAAAGGATGTTGCAGGCAGCAGATCACTCACCATGGCATCTCCTGACTATGTCACGTCTGTCACATGTGCTCAGTGTGAACCTGCTTTCATCTATAAAAGGCACAGGGCGCTAGTGGCAAATTTGCCAATCCTGGTGTTCTCTGGCAAATGCCAAGCATGCTGCACTGTGTTGGGCTGTGAGCACAACCCCCATCTGTGGACTTCAGGCCCTCATACCATCCTCGAGTCGGTTTCTGTTTGTGAAGACACATGCATATCTGTGGCCTGCTGGAGGTCATTTTGCAAGGCTCTGGCAGCGCTCCTCCTTTTCTTCCTTGCACAAAGGTGGAGGTAGCGGTCCTGCTGCTGGGTTGTTGCCCTTCTACGGCCTCCTCCACATCTCCTGGTGTACTGGCCTGTCTCCTGCTAGCGCCTCCAGCCTCGGGAAACTACGCTGACAGACACAGCAAATCTTCTTGCCACAGCTCGCATTGATGTGCCATCCTGGATGAGCTGCACTAACTGAGCAACATATGTGGGTTGTAGGCACAGGTACTGAGAAGTGATCAGCCTGTAGTGTGTTCTTCCACTTGAATTTTGTGTGTGACTCCAAATCCAGGCCTCTATTGGTTAATAAATTTGATTTCCATTGATGATTTTTGTTGTCAGCACATTCAACTTTGTACACAATAAAGTATACAATGAGAATATTTCAATCATTCAGATCTAGGATGTGTTATTTGAGTGTTCCCTTTATTTTTTTTATCAGTGTATATATGCTTGATAAAGACAAACTGATGGTTGAAACATCAGTTTGTCCTGGATATGCAAGAAACTCATTTGAAGATTAATCTCTCTACTGGGCACTGTTGAATTTTCGCTATATTAAATGATAGTTTGTCAACTGAATTTCTACAGTAAAACTTCCTTTGAAACTTTCCTTTGCTTCCAGGGCCAAGTACATTAAAGAGGCAATGAGAATAAAGGTAATTTGTCACCCTTTAATTTTATGGGGTTGTCTCATCTGGATAATTCCCTTTGTTACTAGGGGATAACATACTGTAACGGGTAGAGCTGGCACAAGGAAATGGATCTCCTGGGTCACAGAGGAGTGCAGAAGTACACACTCCAAGAAGCGGAGTCTAAGGAGTCCCCGGACCACACCAGACCCTGCCGCAAGGCAGGATTGGTTTTACTGTAGAAATCTCCCAGGTCGCGACCCTCAGAGATGGTGACTGCCGACTGAAGGAATACTGGAGGCCAGGATAAGACGTGCTGATGCTGCTGCCAAACTTCTATGTTACTTTGTGAAAAAGTCAACCAGAGCTGGGCTGAGCAGAGAGCCAGGATTGAAACAAAGATCCAAATGGCTAGAAGGTCAATGGGGAGGGAGGAAAGTGGTGAAGTACAGTGGCTCGGAAGCACAGATGTGGTACCAACAATTAAGCATAAAGGTCTGGAGGGGATGGAAATAAATACCCTTAGGTGATTAGCCTAGAATTTCTCTCCCAGCAGGTACGGGATAATGGGCAAGACCATGGATAAGATGAGGGGCTGCGGCGTGTGCCATTACAGTTATATCTACCTCATTCCAAGGATGCGGCATAGGATTAAGATCTAGAGACTATGAAAGTGAAAGAAACTAAGAAAATGTGTCAACAGGTTCCTGTACCAAATCCATGTTGCATAGTTTTCCTGAAAGTCCCTCTGCCATAGATTAACCAACTTTCCCAACAAAGGTATCCGAGGACACAAGTTGCAAGAAAACATTGCAACTTCCATCATAGTTGTGAAACAGAAACCCAGATATATCTAACCATCCAATGGTATTCCATAGCTAGTATTGCGATTTTATTTGCCCTGGAACATCTTCTCCACTTGTATACCCCATCCGTAGCAACAAACGATGAGTTATACAATTGGAGTTAGAGCACCAGTGCTGAATTCAGCTGCACTTTGCATGACTGCGCACCACCAACGATCACTCCCTTGCTCCTCTTACTACTTTCATCAAAGAGATGTTTATGTCCACTGAATCCCCTTTAAATGGGTGTTTTTCTTAGATGCCACTATTCTCAGTATACTCTAAGAATCACTGCACAAGACAACGCCACAAGGCTGGCAGTTGCTTAACTTCTACCCCAAAGCTAGTCTAGTGCCGATAACCAAGCCTCTTTCCAAGTCTTTCCAATTATAAATGTGGATTTACACTAAAACAACGAAAGGAAAACTTGCTCACTTGATTGTATGCTGAATATTCAGGGTCACATGATTCATACAGAAAAGCAATGTCTATTAAGGTGGGTTTACATACGTCCCACAAGTCCCAGATGGGAACGTTGGCTATGACAAGCTAGATACTTTCCATCCAAGATTATATTCATTGCCCAATAGGATGATATGGGGTAAGGCACTAGAATTATGGACCGTCCAGTATGCAACATTTATAAATTTTGCACCTGCCGCCAGATGGTAAATATGCCAGATGAATGGAAATGAACAATAATAGGATATAAAGAGAACCTATTCAATAAACCTGTTGTGGGCACGGGTGTTGCAGTCATCTAATGGCTAACAGTATACTGGACAGCGGTCTTACTAAAAGATATCTTGTATAAAAGATCCAGTTACTATACAGTATATAACTATGGTACTGAACATGTATTACCTAAAAGCACAAATTGTTCCATCTGTAATCATTTTCGGAGGTTCTTGGAAACATAAGGAGTGATTCAATAATAACTAGTTGTGTTAGACGCAGAGATGAGATTTTGGAACGTTATTCTGGTGATTGTTTCGCTTCTGCCGCTGTGATTGGTAAGAGCTCCAATTGTTCGAATATTTTCACATTATTCCAGACCCAAGTGTAAAATGAACATACTGCAAAGTGTTATCTGACTACAACACTCGCAAACACCTTAATATAACAGGTTGCAAATACGAACTACTATGATAAACAGAATCTGGAATGAGGGAGGGAGGAATTGCTTGGATGTCTATTCTACAGATTCAATTAAAGGGGCCGCTTTATCGCAGAAATGATGGTATTTTAGGACAAAGAACACAGATGATACATGAATGTTACCAATTCCAGTACAAATCTTGTGCCCTTAAAGGGATGATTTCATAAAGACAAATGCTCTCTGGCGGACAAGGCCAGGCCATAATATTGCATGGCCAAATACGAATTTGAAGGGCATCATCTTCTGATATACTTCCCTGTACTGAATACAAGAATCACCTAAATAGATCAAGATACTTGAACATGTTCTTTTTTTTCTGCTTCAGTTTACTGGCGTCCCCTTTTGCTGTATTTCTGAGCAAATCATTTTCCAGCAGCCCCTACTTATCATCACGGACAGAACGGAAAGTCTCGGTTAAGTTTTAGGCCTACTGGACAAAATAAAAACAGTAAGATTTTAAGATTATTTTATAACTAAAAATAGAAAATTTGACAAAACCTCAATAAAATTCTTTAAAGAATATATTTAACATAAAAAAACTTGATTTAAAGTATAGGTTATTTTCTGATGACACATTCCCTGTAAGAGTAGAGGCAATCTTGATGAGACAAGCCTATTAAAGTATAGTAATATATGTTTTTCTTCTGCTTTTGGTTACACTGAACCCACAAAATTCTAACCTAAGGGTGCATTCAGTAGAATTGTCTCAGTTGCCCCTAGTAACCAATCAGATTCCACTTTTCATTTTCCAAAGAATCTGTAAGGAATGGAAAGTGGAATCTGATTGTTTGCTAGGGGCAACTGAGACAGTTCTACTTTACACCAGTTTGATAAATCTCTCCCAATCTGCATATCAGGGCACAAAGGAATGACTAGCATGGTTCAGCCCAATGTCTTAAAAGAAACAATATACAGTACCCCCTTGGTTTTAGATTGAGAAGGTATTGATGGAAGTACCATATGTTATAACCAAGTTAACAGGTAATGTTGAGCTTCGCAATTCAACAAATTCAAGGAACAAAAAAAGCTATAAAGCTCTATGAAGAAAAAAAAAAAAAAAAGAACAAAAAGCCCAAATATATTTATTGCATACTCCATGCATGGACAGCTGTTGAGCGGATGCTCAGAAAAGCGCAGAATCTCATCCTGTCCTGCTGTACAAATGCTCATTTTCTCCAGTCTTAATCCTTGCTTTCCAAACACAGGACAGTAGCACGCCAGGAATATATTAAAAAAAAATTCTCTGCCAGCCAGGGACCTTCTACACTAAATGCTGTCCATATGTTGGATGAGTGTGGATAATGCATGCCAATGGAGTTTTAAATCCATTCACTGCAGCCTTCTAAATCCCCCGGGGACAGGAAGCAATACCAACACGTCGACAAGATTTGCTACAATCTAATATCAGAACATACATGGAGGCTTCTAATCAGTATGGGCTACCTAAGACGATGGATGTATTCCTGCGGACTGCTGTCTGTTACCACAATGGAGTAAATACAGACAGAGCGCTTGATTTTAGACCCTTCAACACTGCAATGAAACACCAGTCAAAGCCCCACTTGTAAAGTAGCCCTTTCTTTATTCACTATTGGGTGAGCCATGCTTTCAGTAAATTTTACTTTTCTTCATAGGAAATAAATACTGCTAAAAACTGCAAGGAAATAAAAAAAAAAATAGTAAATGGTAGTGCTAGATCTTAGCATTACTTACCGGTATGGGCAAAAACACAGAAAGGACTAAGTGCCTTATTAAACAAGATGATTATCGTGTGGAAAATAGTTATATTGTTCAAATTTAAACTATAATAGCCTTGTGTAATTGCAGGCAACAATCGAAAAATTGTTTGAGTGTCGTTGATCATCGTTGATTAGACCTGAGCCTAAAATTATTGGTAATTGTTCACTGTATTTCAAGATTCATACGCTGTAATTCCGCATTTGTTTACTTATCGTTCAGTGTAATTTAAAATCGTTCCTTCTTTGGGCCCTATTCCACGAGACGATTATCGTTGGGATAATCGTTAAATAGTTAGGAACAAAGCGATAATCGATCAGTTGAATAGCAGTTAACGATTAAACAACGAACGTGAAATTGTTGATCGCTTAATAAGACCTGGACGTATTTTTATCATTGCTCGTTCGCAAATCGTTCGCATGGAATAAGACATCGTTCGGTAGTTCGCAGTAGCGGCGAACGCAAAAGCAACGACAAGACGGCCACAAGAACGATCATAAGTAATGATCATCGTTTCGTGTAAATGGGTAAACAAAAGCAACGACAAGACGGCCACAAGAACGATCATAAGTAACGATGATCATTCCGTGTAAATGGGTGAAAGATTTTAGGTCGTTCACAATAGTGGTCGTTTGAGATTGTTTATCGTTAACGATATCGTCCCGTGAAATAGGGCCCTTTTGCTGGGATCAGATAAAGCAAACAATCTCAGTAACTAATGACTATTGTTCTGTGTAATATGGTAAAAACTTTTAGGCGTTTGCGATTGGTCTAATAGGACCCTAATTCCTATCGCTTCTCTGCCTTTTGGCTAAGATCACGTGTAGCATCTAGAGATGAGCGAACCTTGAGCATGCTCGAGTCCATCCGAACCCGAACTTTTGGCATTTGATTAGCGGTGGCTGCTGAAGTTGGATAAAGCCCTAAGGCTATGTGAAAAACATGGAAATAGTCATTGGCTGTATCCATGTTTTCCAGACAACCTTAGAGCTTTATCCAACTTCAGCAGCCCCCGCTAATCAAATGCCGATCGTTCGGGTTCGGATGGACTCGAACCCGAACCCGGTTCACTCATCTCTAGTAGCATCTATTCTTATATGTTTAATATCTGATATGTCCCCTATCTGGGGACAATATATTAAATGGATTTTTAGAACAGGGAGATAGAAAAAGAGCTTACTCTTTCCTCTCCAGGCATTGACCTGGTATTGCAGTGCCTCCAGGTTCAGTGCACAAAAAAAAAGAAAAAGAAAAGAAGAAAAAAGGACTAAGTCCTACCGCAAAGGAGAACTTTCGGGTATGTTCACATGTAGTGTACACGCTGCAGATTTCACACATTAGGGGTAGTCAGAGAGTTTAAATATTTATTTTACTCTTCTTTTAATCATTGGACACGGCATAAAATCCCACCGCAGGAATTTTCATTTTTCGTTACGTTCAATATCCAACTCAATTATGAGTTGAATATGACAAGGGAAAAACCAACACCAAGTATCCATCCACAGAATCCTACTCAATGTGGTGTAGGATTCTGGTTAGGTGGAAGCAATGCCTAAGGGTCCTATTCCACGGGCCGAGCAGGGCCCGATCAACGATGTAAACGAGCGCCGATCTGCTAGATCGCCGCTCGTTTACTGGGCCTATTCCACGGCCCGATGATCGTTGAGTGAGGGCTGCAGGGACATCGTTACCGATGTCCTTCAGCCCTTGCAGCATACATTACCTGTCAGGTCTTCTCCTCCGCTCTGTCTTCCTCCCGGGTCCCACACGCTCTGACAGGCCACTCAGCCAATCGCAGGCCATTCTGAAGCTAGAGCGCGTGGGACCCGGGGAGGAAGACAGAGCGGAGGAGAAGCCCTGCAGCTAATGTATACTGCGCTTCTCAAATCATCGGTTGCCCGCCGTGCACCGCTATTCCACCGTAGCGATGCACGGTGGGGGAACAATGATTTTAGGTCTGGCCCTAAATAAATGATCAGCCGATGACACGATCATCGGCTGATCGTTCTCTCTATTCCACCAAGCGATTATCGGCCGAATGGGGCCGATTATCGTTCCTGTGGAATAGGGCCCTAAGTAGACCAATACAGCAAACAGATCACTGATCTCAGGGAGACCAGCCACAGAAGACACTGCTAGTCGGCTGCTAGGTAGAGATGATCAAACAGCGCTAATGTTCTGGTTCGTATGAACCTGAAATATCGGCATTTGACTCCCGCTGCCTTCCCATTACGTGGGGAAGGTGGAGACAGCCCGAGTATCGCCTGGAAAACAGGGATACAGCCTATTACCTAGGCTGTATCCCTGTTTTCCAGGCGGTACTCGGGCTGTCTCCACCTTCACCGCAGAACGGGAAGGCAACGGGAGTCAAATGCCGATGGTTTGGGTTAGTACAAACCTGAACCTCGGCCCTGATAGATCATCTCTACTGCTAGGTAAAGCACTCAGTCACTTGACATCTTCACTGTCATTTCTTTTGTTCATGCCACATTCATATTGTACACAAATCTAATGCATACTCACATGACACCATGCTTGGTGGAACCAAGGTTTAAGAAACCCCTGTTCTCATGATAGGTAAAACACCCATCTGTTAGAGATTCATGGAATGGATTCATTCATGGCATATCTGCTGGTTACTGTAATTGCCTTTACTTGTTGTCTATCTTCACAGCCTAGTGTCACAAATATCGATTAAAATTAATTATGGACTCCATGAACCCGGGACGTCACTTTCTTTGACTGCTATAAACAAAATACTCCCAATAATGAGGTGTTGCAAAACCTCCTTGTAGCCCATACACATTAAATGCTTTACTTCACATAGGAAGCAGCTTTCATCTCTTCCCTGACTGGCTCCGGTTCTGCAGTGTCTACAGTTCTGTACAGAAATCAATTTATATGACTGGTCCTGTGTGGAAGATTTAATATTCTGTCTGCGGCAATCATGAGCAGAAATCTGAAAAAGCTACTTGAAGTGCAGGATTGCATAAAGAATGGTTTAATATTAACCAGAAGCAGGTCTCTGAAAACAATCACAAAATCACAGTTAGGGTCCGCGCTTCATCAAGGTCCTCCCGGTGAAGAGATGGAACACGTCTTTGGGGAGCGTTGGAGCAGGCTTGTTATTTGAAGCATGGGGAAACAGGAAGACGTGACCTGTACAGAACGTGAAATTATGAGCACGGAATGGAATATATTCTTGGTTGCTGTCCTCTATGAAGATAACCCCTCCATTTGTAATCCATTAAGTTTTATGTCTCTTTGGCAATGCCCATCTTCTGTTGGTCTTGGTACGATTTAGAGTCCTCCCATGGACGAGGCCCCCGGATGTTTTTCCACTCTTCGAATGACTTGTCCTTCAATTTCTGCAGAAAACATAATGGGATACAAGTCTATGACGTACGGTAATAGCAGGGTAAAAACAACAGAGCTTATTATTTAGCTACAATAAAATACAAAAAGCATGCTGGATTCTAGAAGTAAGCAGCAAAGATATGACACACAAGCGAACATCTATAATAAACAATCGTGAACACTTGGGAGAATTTCTCATAATCCTATTACTAGAAATTTTCTAACATGTCAAAAGATAATAGTTACGTGTATACGAGCTTCAACAGCAAAAAGAGCTAGACAAAAGAGTCTGCACATCACTCTGACTACTCTACCGATGCGCAGCACAAAGTGTGAAGAAATGTTTGGGTACATTATGGGAAACTGATGCCACTGTGTTATGGGAATGAATAGTGGGTGTAAGTTCACAGTCCCCCATCAAGGTTATCTCTAGAGATGAGCGAACTTACAGTAAATCCTGTATTACACGTATTGATTATTGTAAAGTTTGGCTAGAACAATTGATCACTAATGAAAACTATCAATTTTAGTAGCGAACGATTCTGAGGTTATTACATTCGCAGATTACTGTAATAAACAATCGTTTTTATGTTGTTTAACGGCCACTAATTGTTCCTCATGACAACCCACACGTTTTATTGGTGAACAACTAACTACACGAACAAATATGCGAACGATCAGCAAACAATGAACGATAATTTTTCAACATGTTGGAAAACAAAACTTAACGATTTTTCATTCATCGTTTGATGGTTGGGTGTTATTACAAGGACATATAATCCCCCTTTTTTGATCTTTTAATAGAATTTTTAAACGATAATCGCTTCATGTAATAGGGCCTTAAATTAAAGGTTGATCCAAACCCAAACTCTCAGCATTTCACTCCTGGGGGCTGGAGAAGATTGATGAAGTCAAGTGTGTGTCCATGTTTTTCAGGCAGTCCTGTCACCGAGGTCTAATGCTGAGAGTTTGGGTTTGGACAAACCCGAACTTACAGTAAGTTGAGATAAGCGAACTCATGAAAAGTTCGGGTTCTTCTGAACCTAAACTCTCAGCATCTCTAGTTATCTTTTTACATCCCTGACAACTGTTGTGAAAATTAAGATTTTAAACCATTACTATTTAGAAACCTGAATGGAATGCAATTCAAAGAAAAGCTGTCCATATTGAAGAATAAGAATACCCACCTTATAGCCAATAAGACACTGAGCCCTAGAAATGCAAACAGCTTCTAGAATATTGGCAGATATGATGTCTATCTATATACTAATAGTAGCTTCTATTTAAATGAATAAAGGCCACATATGTTCACACTACATTATTTTTATCCATTTTCTTTTTTTTTTTTTTTTTTTTTTAAAAAGCATGTAAAAAACGGCTTCATCCGTTTTGATCTGTATTTCCAACTTTTATTATAAAAAAAATAGATCAAAACACATCCGTTTTTTTTTTCAGCATACCCAAAAATGCGGTTGACCACATTTTTATGTACATAAAACAAACAAAAAGAAGGTGTTTTTTGATCTTGGAATGGAAAAACGGATCAAAATGGATGAACATTAATGCAGCTGTTTTTCTATCAGTGATCAATTTGGTGGACACTTGCCACAGTGAGAAAGCTTTTTGGCACATACATTGTATATCTGTATACTAGTAGGCAAATGGTGCCAATCTCCGGTTGCAGGTGGGGGCTCATTTTAAAAGGGTTCTTCAACATACACAAAGAGATACAAAAAAAATTCTACGGCACACCAAAAGGGTCAATCTCTCTATCTCTACCTATTAGCGGCCAATTCTACTTGACAAGTCATAAAGTCACAGAATCATTGTACATTATGGCTGTATTAGAATGTTTTTGTGTCTGAATAAAATACATACCTTTCTTAACAAATTTTAAAAGAAGACACAAAATAAAAAATGTTTCCACTATTTTGCATTAATTTTGTGAACAATTATTAAAGTGCAACACATGCTTCCATCTCACCCTTTCCTATGTCTAGAATACAAAAGACGGCACCATATCACTTCCTGTCTTGGGAAGCAGAAAGACTAGAATCTCTGGGTACAATTTTTAAATAACAGATACAGCTATGGCATTTATAAAGCACCCCGAGGAAAGGTTCAGCAATACACTTACAAAAATACCTGCAGTAACATTAAAAACTACATTATAGAATGACCAGCAGGCTAAAACACGAGAACACATAAAAAGTACATTTAGAAGTAAGGGGAAAGCTATGAGAAGTCATGAAAAATGAGGCTCTCCGGCACAGGAGACTGGAAATTCTTCATCTGGATCGGTTATAATATGTGAGACCGGCTGCTGTCTATACCAAGCAGATAAAGTAGGAAACAAGATATTAAGGGATGACAGTGTGTGCGCCAACAGATGGATATAAAACTAAAACTTATACACAGAGTAGTCAGGTGGATCCCTATGGCAAATAAGTGACTGCAATTTATCCTGTTCAGAAGCCTATTACCCCAAGACTGCACTCAATCACTTTTACATTCTCAGTTGCAATACAATATACTCATACACGATAACATTAATTCTATCTATCTATCTATCTATCTATCTATCTATCTATCTATCTATCTAGGTATGTAGATGCAAAGCACTTCAAACAAAACCTGATAGTTTCATCAACTCTTGGTTTTATCTTGTGCACGATTATGGGGGATTAGGGTATGTTCACATGTCAAAGAGGCGAGCCTAGGGTCTCACTGTGCTGTATGCACATGTGTGTAATTATCCAAAGGGTCAGGCATCCAGCACAGTGAGGCGTAGTGGTGCTAGGACCCAGGAAACCCCAGGCTTTACCTCCTTAAAACTTTTCACAGCCCAAATAAAGGCATGGTTTTATAAAAATAAAAGACAGACACCAGCAACAAAAGTATTTTCATCACCACCAACTTGGTAGGCAGTCAGGAGGTGACAGCTAAGCTTTAAGTAAAGCTTTAAAGTGTACCTGTCATAACTTTTAAACAGTAGATGTGATATTAATCAAGTCTGTAATTTAATTTATTTAATTAAGTTATCATGGAAAACACGGTACTTCCTGTGTTCTGACTTTTTTCTCTCTCTCTCAAAGAGTCTAAAACACAGGAAGTCCCATGTTCCCCAGGCCATCTGAGCGCTAAGAAAGAAGGCAGCCGTGTGATTGCTGGACACATTGAGCTGTGACGTTCTGTACAAGTCAGACCATGTGTTTAATCTCTTTTTTTTTTTTTTTTTTTTTTTCAACCAGCACAAGACTAAAAAGCTTGGGAGACTGGACCTGGTTTTCTGGCAAGTTCAGCTTTGTTTTACAGCATGGTAACTAAAAAAATAAATAATGAATGTATATTGCAAACTTGCTTTATATCACATCCCCTGGTGATTTAGAGTTCGAAAGTAATAGCAACAGGTACCCTTTAAGTAAAGCATCCATGGCAGATTTATTGATGCATGAGATTAGGTAAACATGGGCTGCCATCAGTCAGGATTTGGTTATGAAATTCTTATACTTGTTCTTCAGTATACCATATATACAACAGCTGAAATAAATACACCAAAACTTGGCCATTACTCTATTTACGGATGATGTTGTCCTCTTGAAGATTACCCAACCTGTTTCTTTCCCAAAACTTCACAGCCTAAAGTTGGTTGATAACATTGATATAGAATGAACCCTTGCTTTTGGACATGTAGATGGCTCTGGGGGGTCTCTCTCGCAAGATGGGTTTGGTCAGCATATTTATCCTGGACATGCAGTTGTTATATCTGCCAGGTATTTTTACGTGCTGAGTTTTGGAGTTTATTGCCTTTTTGCTCTATGTGGGCCCAACTAGTGGAACCATAACATTTCGATTTGTATGTATCGATGTATTGATAAAAAAAATGTGAAAAATGAATAAAAACATATATAAAAAAAAAAAGAATGAACACTACTATACTTATTTACAGAAACAATTTCTTGCCTCGCTTCAACAAAATGACCAGTAGAGCCGGGGAAGGAGAAGACACATATTCATTCTTCAAGAAATCAGGAATCTACTTGCCAAATGGAAATCACTATACATTTCTCTTTTTTTGGATGCTTTGTCCGCACACTGAGCATGGCTGAGATCCCCAAATCCATGTTCTAGATTGAAATACTCTCTTATCCCAGTCCCTATTCATACTCTGTCCAGACAGCACTTATGCAACACAGAGGGTGATAACCATTATAACAATATACTATTATGTGCTCACTTCCACCAATTCCCCTTTCAAAACACACTTCCATCAATTCCCCTTTCAAAACACACTTCCAACTTACACCCCTGTTACACCCCACATTTAGTTCTAGTTAGGAATCAAAAGATCCATTTGTATTCACTGTGTACACCCTGACTTAGGGTACTATTACACGGAACGATAATCGGCCGAATCGGCCCGATTCGGCCGATTATCTTTCCGTGTAATAAAGACAACGATCATCGGCTGATCGTTGATATAGGTTCTGACCTCTTTTTTTCGGGCGCCGACCGCGCATCGCTACGTGTAATAGCGGTGCGCGGGCGGCGACTAATGATTTACATTACCCATCCACGTTCCAGGGCTGCTGCTGCGGTCTTCTTCTCCCCCGATCCCGCGCGCTGTGACGTCAGAGTCGTCAGCAGCAGCCCTGGAACGTGGATGGGTAATGTATATAGTTATGCAAGGGCAGCCCTTGTTTATAGATTATCGGGCCGTGTAATAGGTGCAGTAAACGAGCGGCGATCTAGCAGATCGCTGCTCGTTTACAGGTATTATCGGGCCCTGCTCGGCCCGTGTAATACCACCCTTAGGGCTGTAATGGATGGCCCAATACCCTGAGTAAGCGATAGCTGATCTGCTAGATCAGCACTCGCTTACAGAGTTACTGTTCAAGATATCCGTGCAGCCTTCCTTTATATTGTAAATAAAGAAGTTTTATTCTTACCTGCCCGCACCCCCTGGTGTCCTCCTGCCTGTTTTCCGCTTACTGGAGCCGCTGTTCCTACACCCATCTCTGAAGTGACCCAGCGGCCAGCCAATCTGAAGGCGGCTCAGCCAATCATTGACTGAGACGAGACAGGGCTGCGGCCAGTGACTGGTAAATGGGAAATGGGCAGGAGGATCCTGGGGACCGTTGACAGGCAAGAATAAAACGTAATTATTTTCTATATACGTCTATATCTTACACAGGGGGATGAACGCCGATGATTTTTAAACCTGCTGAAAGACAATGATCAACTGATAAGTTGCTCCTCACCTGATTGTGGTCTCCCTTCCTTCAACAAGCCCTCTGTTATAGTTATAAGAGAAATAGATCACTGATCTCAGGGAGACCAGCCAAAGATAACACTGTCGGCTGCTGGTTAAAGTGCTCAATACAGTGAAATCCTAGGTGCATTGCTCCGAAGGAAACATGAGATAGCTGACCTCATCCAAGTCTAAATTGGAGAAATGGTCAGTATTCTGGCATGGGATATCTAACTGGAAAAGAATCTAATTGGAGTAGAGGAATCTAACTGGAGACGGGTTTGTGAAAAATCATGGCACTCACAGTCTAGCAAATGCATCCATAGCTCTACCTCCCACTGGGACTACTCATTACTCTGTAATGAAGAGAAGCTCTAGTGATAATCTACTAACTGTTCCCTCTAATCTCTAGATACTTCGCATATATCTAATTCTATGGACTAAATTATTTGTAATTATTTGTAAAGTGTAACATGTGTTTACTTCCTGGCATTGTAATGTTCCTATTTATACCTAAATACCAAGAAAAAGTGACAAAAAAATTACCCAGCACTGCAGACCAAAGTCTATGCAAAGTTATCTTCAATCATATTAAATCAAAAAATATTAATTGGGAGATATCACGATTTTTGCCCTTTGTATAAACTATTGTCCAATATGTCATTACTTTGCTGGTCTCATTCAAAGTAATACAAGTACAAACAAAGCCAAAGACTACTGTCAGAGAAACATAGAAGATTGTCGGCAGAAAAACACCACTTGCCCTTTTAGTATTTCCCTTCATATTATTTTAGGATAGATATATGTTTATCCCAGGCAGGTTTACATTCTATTATAGATTTACCAACCACATCTGCTGGAAGTTAGTTCCAAGCAACTACTACTCTTTCAGTAATATTTTTCACGTTGCTTCTGATCATTCCCCCAACTAACCTCTCACTGGGTCCTCTTGTTTTCAGTTTTTTACTAAAAACACTTCCCTCCTGAACCTTATTTAGTCCTGTAACATACTTAAAGGTTTCAGTCATGTCCCCTCTTTCCCTTCAGACTATACAGATTCAAATCCTTAAAGGGGTACTCTGGGCTGGGGTTATTTTAAGTGTACGGACGAGGAGGGGGGTGGATATAAAAGTCGCTGGTCACTTACCTTCCCGTCCCAGCGCCGGGTCCCAGATCACACCGCTCCGTTCTCCCGTCTGGCTGACGCTTCCTGGTCTGAACTGTGGCTTGAGACATGACATCTTAAGGCAGCTCAGCCATTCTGTGCCAGAGGCGGGACTCCGCTACGACCGCTGAATGGCTGAGCTGTCTTGAGACGCCACATCTCAAGCCACAGCTTAGACCAGGAAGCGGTAGCCGGACAGGAGAACGGGGCGGTGCGATCCGGGACCCGGTGCTGGAACAGGGAAGGTAAGTGACCAATGCCTTCTATATCCACCCCCTCCCCGGCCGTACACTTAAAATAAGCCAATCCCGGAGTACCCCTTTAAGTCTTTCACGATATGTTTTATGCCTGACACCCTCTACCATTTTTGTAGCCCATCTTTGGACCTGTTCTATTTTATAAATGTCCCTGTCTATCGATTGCACAACTCAAAAGAAATCACACAAATCATCAAATCTAAAAATCTGAATGGATTGAAATAATTCATGAGAAGTAAAGATCAGACCCGACAGCCAAAGCTTTCAAGCGTCATACCTATCGAAATTGAAGAAATAAAAGGGAACAAAGAAGCTTTTAAAAGGGAAGCGTCATATCATATTATACAAAAGAAGACACCGCAACCATATTGGACACACAAACAGTTCTTTACACAATAAACAAATCTACATGGTATATGCATCTTCAATATTAATTTTGCTTCCAGACTTTGTATTAACAAACATCAGGTAAATTTCACAGGAATGTTTGCTGCAACTAATTGTAATTGAAGAAGCATATACTGTGTTGTTTACTTTATTGTGCAAAGACGTCGCAACCGTTTCAGAGCAAATATGCAAAAGGTTTACCTTTCTCCTCTTATTATTTTAATTAACAAACAATTATTATTTACCCACCTCTTCCCGCACGTCTCTGGCCTTGTTTGATGATGGCTGTTTTTTTCATTGCTTATCACAGATTCATATATCCAGAAAGCCATCGCTGTTTGAAAATCTGTCCCCTAACAGGCTGTTTATTTGTACCTTTAATTTATTGTGATAGCAAATGAGAGTGAGCCAGGTCCAGCCGAAAGAGTTGTGGCAGGCGGCACAGGTTCAGAGTTAGTAGTGCAGGTTAAACACAGGAGGGTCAGTGTAGTACACAAGGGTCCAGCAGTGGCAATGTCATATAAATAGGCAAATGTCAGATAAAGAATAACAGATCAGGAATAGAGATGAGCGAACCTGGAGCATGCTTGAGTCCATCCGAACCCGAACTTTCGGCATTTGATTAGCGGTGGCTGCTGAAGTTGGATAAAGCCCTAAGGCTATGTGGAAATCATGGATATAGTCATTGGCTGTATCCATGTTTTCCAGACAACCTTAGAGCTTTATCCAAGTTCAGCAGCCCCCGCTAATCAAATGCCGAACGCTCGGGTTCGGATCGACTCGAACCCAAACCCGGTTCGCTCATCTCTAAATCAGGAACAAACACCTTCACCATGAAAAACCATACTATTGCTCCGGCAGGTGAGAGGGAACAGTGGGATTAAAGGGGTTGTCAAGGGAGCAGAAAACTGCTGAAGCCCTCTGTCTCTCAGAGACGCTTGAAGTGAGCGTCAGGGAGCAGAAGGCTTCAGACGTCTTCCGTTCCCTGGATGAACCCTTTAGGGTGCCTTTACAAGTACCGGATTGTGGCGTATTTCAGGCTGCGAGTTCCACTGTGATTTTATTTTGAACCGCGGCCCAGTTCCCGTGCACAGCAGTAGTCTATTCCCAGTCACCGGCCCGGCCTGAAGCACTGGAGGCTGCCGACTTGCCCCCAGTGGGAGGAACCCCCCCTGTGATGTTGCTTAATTGAGTCTTAAAAGGGACTGCGGCGCCGGCATCCCCGCACCGGTCTATTGATGATAAGTTCTTAAAGCGATGTACCTACTGGTACATTCGCTTTAAATAGGTAGTGCCAGGCAGGAATAAATCCCTGTCCAAAGCTTAGTAACCCCTTTCAAATAAGCAAAAAAGATTAACCGCCACCTTTCTATTGTAAACCGATTCAACTTATATTCTGGGTTTCATTAGTTCCCTTGTGTCTTTGTTCTATTATTCACAATGAATCTGTTGGTGCTATATAAATAATAACATTTTTTATAATTCATTCTCGTCATTTGTTTCCCATTATTGACACTCCTTTTATTCTAAAGTGAAACAAAACTAAGGGATGAAAAAAGTAAACTGCCGTCTTTAAAAACACGTCTTAATGTCCTACTTCGTCTTGGGCCTTAGGTGACACACCGTACATTCCTTACAATCTGTTTTACATGTCCTCAGCCCAGGAACAAATCATCTTCATTAGTCTTAGCACAGCAGATAGAAAGAGTGATGATGGCTTAGACAAATGGTGTCTCCAATGAGCATGTTTGTGTGCTAAGAATACGAAGTGAGATGAGGAAACAGGTAAACGTCTCAAAAATTCCTTGCAACTACAGAAGCTGTGATCCTAAAAACTACTTACAGCTGTGTGGATGTACAAATATTACAAAGGCCGTATATCAAGGTAAAAAAGTCCTTAATAAACCAGCCGGAATATGAAAAAAACACCCTAAGTCTCTTACAGGGTCCTCTATTCTACAAACTGTTAGTGCTCTCTTAAGGGGGTATTCCTACCTGAGACTGTGAGATGTGTGTCCCACTTTTTGCTCCCCCATTTTAACAGGAGTCCCCTGAAGGTCAAGAGCCGACCTTGATTCTGTGTTTTCTACACAGCTTAAGGATGATTAAAGAGCCTTTTCCATTACATTAAAAGATTCACCATTAAATCTGTACTTCTTCTGTCAGCCTTTTTATAGTGTATAGTATATTTGTGTCTGGGAAAGCTACACGGCAACTAATATAGCTTCCTTATAGAGATGGTCAACCAGCTTACTAAGAGTCTAAGGCGGCGTATAATTCTAGACAGGCAGTGATAGATCTCTATCACCACTTTTTTTCTCACTTTCACATGTCAAGATTTTTTACTGTATAGGGTCAGTGCTGCACACCTCTGCCTTAAATGTGGAAGCCGGTGCTCAGTGGTAAATGGGTTCTTCACCCATGAATCTTGTATCGGAAAGAACCACGGCACTTCGGTATTTGCAAGAATAAGTGAAAAGTTTATTTTAACAAAATGATATACGGTATTTTACTCCGACCATACATAGAAAGTATAAGGCATGAGACCAGGTGCAACGTTTCGGTCCGCTATGGACCTTCCTCAGGCAGTAGGGTCTCTTTAAACGCTGTATGTAGGGAGAGAGGTCCACCGACCTCTCTCCCTACATACAGCGTTTAAAGAGACCCTACTGCCTGAGGAAGGTCCATAGCGGACCGAAACGTTGCACCTGGTCTCATGCCTTATACTTTCTATGTATGGTCGGAGTAAAATACCGTATATCATTTTGTTAAAATAAACTTTTCACTTATTCTTGCAAATACCGAAGTGCCGTGGTTCTTTCCGATACAAGATTTTTTACTGATCTAGGCTTGGGTATTCAGGCCCCAACCAGTCATTAGAGGGAACAGGAAAAAGAAGGGTGTGCTAAACATGTTCTTCCCCTGCTCTGTCCTTACAATAGGAGACAAACTTCAATAGAAAGTCTATTGAACCCGAACTCCCCAATGCTCTTTCCAAATGTCCTTTTCAGCTAGATGCCACAGTATTCAAGCAGACTCCTAAAGATGTCTACCTTGAGTGCATTAGTAAATATATGGTGTCAGAGATGATTCTGAGGCAGACTAGTTCATTTCATTCCGGAGTTACTCTCTATGTGCGTTCAGTTCCTTCATTATCCATTCACAGCTGCCTTCAGCCAACTGCATGACATACATTCATAAGAAGCCTTGTCCTTCTCTCATTCCGTTGTGCTGCATTATTTGCCTTTACTTATTCCGTAGGTTACGTACTGACTTGTTCTCAGTCCTCTTCATGTGACCTTCAGCCCATCTCCAGCCACATGGCTTTTATTTATTTATTGGCCTAAACATTTTCCATGCCTCCTTTGTATGTTTGCATTCACCTTTGCAATTGCTGGCTAAGAATGCTTAGCGATATACCCACCAAGGGAGTTCTAGAGGTTGCTAGCAATAATTTCTTTACTAGGCCGCTGTGTCCTTCTCCGTATTCCATCTCTGATGACTAATCAGGAAATTAAATGCAAATGTATGATCTGTCTCACTGACAAAAATGAATGTGAAGCTCTACGGCTGGGCTGCCTTCCTGTTTACGGGGAAGATTACATATCAGCTAGAAATATTTCTACTGCTATATGGCCAAGAGTCAAAGTGGTGAGAGTAGAAAAGTAAATTACATATCTGACAATTGACGGAAATATGCAGTTAATGATCACTTTATGTGACCCCCCCCTCCCAAATGTAGTGTTGGACCTACTTTTGCTTTCGGATCTGCAGCATTTCCTTGTGGCACAGATTCCCTTAGGTGACGGCTTCTTGCAGCTACCTCACATTTGATGGGTAGTAAGAAAATATATACATGTGCTTGGAACCATTCCTTGTGGATGGGGCAATGCCTTGCTAAAATATCCTCAAGCTTTAGGGTAAATAGCTGTCATAAAGGGATGAACTCAGTTGGCCACAATGCCAGATAGGCCCTACTGTCTAATTGCCCAAACCCAAGGTCGATTCTGTGTTAGAAAAACATTCCCCACACCATTTTGCCAGTCTGAATTATTCACATATGACAGGAAGGGTTCATCGATTCATGCGGCTTGTGCCATTCTGAACCTCCCATCAAGCATGGTGACACAAAAATCTAGATACATCTGGCCAGGCAATGTTTCCCTGCTGCTCAGTGATAAAATTTTTCCATTCTTTTCTTACTGAGGGTATGTGCACACTAAGGCATTCTCATGGATAGTTGCCGCGGATTTCGCTGCTCGTCCCCGCGCACTCCCGCTTCACTCTCTGCCGTCCCATGCATTCTATGGTCAGGCAGATTCCGCTGATCGCCCAAAGAATGGACTTGTCTATTCTTTGGGCAGACAGCAGAATCTGCCTGACCATAGAATGCAGTCTATGGGACGGGCGGAGAGTAAAGCGGGAGCGTGTGTTCTCTATGTGGAGGGGTGCCAGCTCATATCTTCCAGAACAGTTGGTTGGGTTCAGTGGTAAAAAAAAAAGAAAAAAATGACAACACACCAGACTCTTCTTTCCACCGACATCATCTGTTAGGGGAGGAGTTGAGGGGCCACTATACACATTCAGACAGTCGACCGAACCCACTGAAGTTAGGTTCAATCAACATTAGCCTCAGGTGCGTGGAAAATGTAAACCATACTTGTCATTAGGAATCTTTACCCAGTCGCCAAGCTGTTGCTACTGCCACTGGAAGATCGGGTAACTATAGACCTTGCGCCGGGTAAGTTCTGTCCAGAATTTCAAAGGGATCGTAAAAGGAACTCCCCTGGTATGGTTGTATCCATAGTTACCCAATCTTAAACGGCAAGAGCAACTACACGCCGATTGGGTAAAGATTCATGATGACAGGTACGCTTTAAGAAATCTATGTGCCCTGATAAGGTTGTCAAGATGGAACACCTTCTCTAGGCTCATTCCCATAAGTCTATATTCCAGCCATGTCCCCTGCGGTATTGTAGATGTTGTAAAGAAATACTCTAGTAGCAGGACTAGTAGAAATATTCAGCTTAGGCTGCATGGTTAAAGCTAATAGAGCCTGAAACATGCTCCATATCCCTATGGCTAGATCATACTTGGCAGGAAAGACAAGCACAAGAGACAACACATCCTAAAGGTAAAAAGCATAAAATATCTGTTTTGAGGCATAATAAGAGCGAAATGTAGTACAAAAACATTCATAATCTATCTCTGCGCTAATAAAAACATTATTAGTGCTGTGGAATCTGTCGGTGCTATACAAATAAATATTATTATTATTATTATTATTGATCCCAGAATGCCTAATCTATGGGATGTATTAACAGCTTTTGTGCCTTATTCTATGTTAAATGTCCATAGTCCCTCATCCAGATAAGTGTGAGATAAAAACTAACAAACAAAAAAACAGATGACTTTTTGAAGACTTCTTGTATATTCGACCCCAATATTACCATAAAACTTACCATAACTTAAAAGTGCAAAGAATCAAAAAGGAAATGTCTAGGATTAAAATCAGTTCCAAAGAAATAGCAGTCACCTAGGGGTCAAAGCAATTCTGTGAGCACAAAGCAATCTTCATATTGGTAGGGAGATGGATAGGATGACAAAACAGCAATCTCAACCCCAATCCAACTTCTGCCAAACACCTCCATTAGTCTGGACTACGGAAGTGAATGGTGTAGACGTCTATAGTCCTATCTTTAGCTGGCAGCAGTTGGCTGTAGAAGGGGTTGAGGCTTACAGCATATACTGCGGCTATAGTATATTTGTACTTAAAGGTGTTGTCTGGGCGTATTCCTATTAGAAATGGAAAATGTTGCAATTTACCAAAACAAGAAAACAACATCTAGCAAACTTTAAAGGGGTTATCCAGCGCTACAAAAACATGGGCAATTTTCCCCCTACTGTTATCTCCAGTTCAGGTGTAGTTTGCAATTAAGCTCCATTTACTTCAATGGAACTGAGTTTCAAAACCCCACCCAAACTGGAGACAACAGTAGGGGGAAAGTGGCCATGTTTTTGTAGCGCTGGATAACCCCTTGCAATGCAATGTTAAAGTCCTTATCTACTCTTTACCAACCTTTGCGGTGATCTAGTACAAAATCTCCATTGGGTGCAATCCTCCCTGTTTAGTGGCAGTGATACCAGTAATCGTGCACATGACCACTGAGGCCACTTATTGGCTGGCGTGGTATATATCTGCTGCTAGTAAACAAAGACGGAAGTGTCCATTAGAGTTTCTGTGCTGGATTGCTGCAGGACTGGAGACAAGAGAAAGTGTGTTTTAAAAAATTTCATAACATTCGGGCCCCTAACTTTATATTTTAAAGTGTGAATAAGATATAACTAGTGCCAAATTTCTTTCTTGTCTCTCTGTCCTCAGCTTAGTACTAGTTCAGGCTTGAGCCCAGCTGGGGACCTTAAGGCCATGTTTACACTTTGCGTTTATAATAGAGATGAGCAAAGTGATTGGTTTGATTAGCACGACGATCATCAAGCCGACTGAATTTCAGCGCTGCTCCGCTCCCTGCCACTCCTTCAGAATCTTGGGAAAAGCTGGATCCAATCCAGGGAGCTGAGCAGCGCTGGAAGACCGTCGGCTTGATGAGAGGAGCTCTGATCAAACAAAGTGATTTGCTTCGTGTAAATGACCAATTAGCTCGTCTCTAGTTTTTAACATGCAATTTCCATTTTTGATTTGTGAACACCCTCGTCTCTAAAAAAAAAAAAAAAAAAAAAAAAATTAACCAATCAAAAGACAATCTTCATGTTAAAAAAGGAAAATGTGAACACAACCTAATGGTAAATGACCAAGGGATGGAAATGGAAACAGATTTTAAAACTCTGTGAGGGTACAAACCCACTTGCCGGATCTGCAGCGAGTCTCCTTGCTGCGTTTTTGCAGCGAGACTCGCTGCAGATCCCAGCCCTATACTTTCATTAGCAGTTTTTGTCTGCAGCCCTCCCCATTAACCCCCTAGCCTCCGGACATTATACATTACCGGGTCCCCGTTCCTGCTTGCTTCGGGGCTCCCGGTGTCTTCACGGCCCGCCCGGCCAATCAGTGCGCTGCGGCGGGGAAGCACACTGATTGACCGGGTGGAATGTGCCGGGAGCCGCCGAAGCAAGCAGGAGCGGGGACCTGGCAATGTATATCCTGCCCGCCCCCCCCCCCCCCCGCAGCCCCGATCGCCCCTGGCCGCATGATCGCCCCCCGCACCCCCCGGCCGTACGATAGCCCCCCCGCAGCCCCGATCGCCCCCAGCCGCATGATCGCACCCCCCGGCCGCATGATAGCCCCCCGCAGCCCCGATCGCCCCCAGCCGCACGATCGCCCCCTGCACCCCCCGGCCGCATGATCGCCCCCCGCACCCCCTGGCCGTACGATAGCCCCCCGCAGCCCCGATCGCCTATCGGGGGCTATCGTACGGCCGGGGGGTGCGGGGGGTGATCATGTGGCCGCGGGTTGCGATCATGCGGCCGGGGGCGATCGGGGCTGCAGGGGGGGTGGGCAGGATATACATTACCAGGTCCCCGCTCCTGCTTGCTTAGGCGGCTCCCGGCACGTTCCGCCCGGCCAATCAGTGTGCTGCCCCGCCGCAGCGCACTGATTGGCCGGGCGGGCCGTGAAGACACCGGGAGCCCCGAAGCAAGCAGGAACGGGGACCCGGTAATGTATAATGTACATCCCTGCTGCGAGTTTCTCTGCTAATGAAAGTATAGGGCTGGGATCTGCAGCGAGTCTCGCTGCAAAAACGCAGCAAGGAGACTCGCTGCAGACCCGCCAAGTGGGTTTGTACCCTAAAACTATAAAACTCTGCACATCTTGACCATTATAAGCAATTGACTTTAAATTGACAGAATTTTTTTTTTTTTTGCACAGGAAAATCTGCAGCAAGAAAATCTAAATCTATATGCTTTATGCTTCAGAATTGTTTTGAAAATTTCCCTGTACCTTTTTCTTATAACGTTGTGGATTCTCATATGTGAATGCTATATATATATATATATATATATATATATATATATATATATATATATACATACATATACACACACACACATATATATATATTCTTGTGATCCCCTCCATCGCTACATCCCAGGCACAGACTTGAAGGACATCAGTTTGTTCACATTTAGCATCACCCATGGACATGGTCTGCCACATCTCAGCAAGTGTAGGACAAGGAATACATAAATTGAATTCTATGTATACGTTGCCCATGGATATAAACAGGATATTAAGTGCATTCCCCGTAGCCACAGTCCCCGCAACCTGAGACTGAGAATTGTAATTATGTGTTCAATTCAATAAACTTCATATCATAGCACAGGACAATCTCACTGTTCAATAACACAGTAATATGACCTAGTCTCTGACAACCTCGCCTGCAAAATCTGACCCAATGACACTAAAATGCAATAAGAACCGTGAAAAATCTATAAAACACAAACACATCAGACAACAAGGCGTGCTGTATACAGAGCTGGCATGTATCCATACTTGTACAAAGCAGCTATTGAAGTATATGTATTGTGCTTAGCCATCTGCATATGATAGATCGATCTATATATACACATATAGATATATATAGAGATATAAATACATAGTGAGGGTAACAACACGTGCAATTACAAGGTTTAAAGATACAGACTGAGAGCAGATGTGACTAAGATGAAACTGTGTCACTGACGTAATAACAAGATGCAGAGAATTATAGACTGCAGGAGAAGCGTCAAACTGTCGCCATTATTTACCCCGGCTAGAGAAGCCTCAGAAGAAACGACAAAAAATTAGAATTCTTTCCAACATTCTCTACATTATGGCCCAATCTAAAGGTGCTGCAACAGTCCTTGAGTGAAATACCTCCTAAATAGGTTGTTACAACAGCCCAAGTATACAAGTTTTCAGCAGAAATTGGGAGTGGTTGTCTTATTTGCTCTATTATGGTATGTGCACACTACGGAATCCCAGCGGATCACTGGCTGTGGATTCCGCAGCTTTCCCCCTCTCGTGGCCGCTGGTGGCCGTGCGCATCTCCTCTGGTCCCATAGGTTTAATTCCATGGTTTGCCAGATTCCGCCATCCACCTGAAGAATGAGCGGTTTCATTCTTTGGGTGGACGGCGGAATCTGGCAAACCATAGAATGAAGCCTATGGGACCAGCGGAGATGCCGCCAGCATCCGTAAGAGGGGGCGAGCTGCAGAATCCACGGCAGGTGATCCACCGGGATTCCGTATTCCGTAGTGTGCACACCCTTACACCATATAAACTAGTTGCTAAATGTGAGCCAAACACCTCAAATACAACAGCTCTCTCTCCCAATCAATCTATTAACATGAATACACTTGTAATGCGTTTAGAGGGACTATCCAGGATTAGAAAAACACAGTTCCTTTCTTCTAAAAACAGCACCACTGTTGTCCTCAGGTTGTGTGTGGTATTGCAGCTCAGTTCCATTCTCTGACTCAGGATTTAGTCTGGTCATTTATTACTTTGAAAGCCATTCATAGAAGTAGATGTTTGTAATACTATTGTTATCATTGCAGGTATACCTGGGCGGAACGTCCCCCAGCAAAATAATCCAGGGGTTTTGGGAGTGCATATTATAATGAGATATTCCCTTAAAGCGAATGTATCATAAGATTTGCCCATGGATCGAACGACTTTGGCAGATTCCATTAGAATCAATGGAGCCATGTTGAGGAGGAAACCCCCTCGAAAGGAGGGTGTTTCCTCCCACTGGGGCTGGGTCGGCCCGCCTCCAGTGCTTGACCCTCGGACGGTGCCTGGGAATAGAACGGCTCCGTACACGGGAAACGGGCCACAGTTCAAAAAAAAAAGGACCGCAGCTCGGCATCCCCGCATCGGCGCCGTTCTATCCATGGGCAAAGCTTAAAGCGAATGTACTGATGGTACATTCACTTTACCTTTTTTTTTTTTTTTTTTTTGCACTGAACCTGGAGGCACTGCAATACCAGGTCAATGCCTGTAGAGGACAGAGCAAGCTCTTTTTCCATCTCCCGGTTCTAAAAATCCATTTAATATATGGTCCCCAGATAGGGGACGTATCAGATATTAAACTGATAAGAACAGATACTACACTTGATCTTAGCCAAAAGGCCGAGAAGCGATTACTTTACCAATTTAATATTTATCCTTTTTTTTTTTTTTTTTTTTAGGAAAGGAGGGTTGGGGCACAGCTAGTGAAAACTGGATATGAGCACTATTAATATAAAGAGGACCTGTAACCACCCGTGCCAGGGTGACAGGCTCCCGACCCCCCGCTAGAGCACCTTATACTTACCTGATCGTGCTTCTTGGGACGGTCCGAAGACGGAGATTTCAGCGTCCGAAGCCCGGTGCGCGCTCTCCTGAGAGGAGTTCAACTCTCATAAAGAATGAATGGTGAGTCCAACGCTCCGTTATTCTCTATGAGCGTTGTACTCATCTCAGGAGCGCGCGAGCGCCGGGCTTCGGGCGCTGAAATCTCAGTCACCGGACCGCCTCAATAAGCGGGACACGGAGCGATCAGGTAAGTATAGGGGGCTCTAGCGGGGGGGTCGTGAGCCTGTCACCCCGACCTGGGGTGACAGGTTCCCTATAAGCTTTACTAAAGGTCCCGTGGCATTGTGTGTCTATTGATACTTCTTTAGCTATAACCCGCTTTGTTAGGCAGTGTACAGCCAGTTTTGGTCCCAGTGCATCTGATAAACTGATCCATAGACCCGACTGAAGCCAAAAGTGCATCATTTTGGCTTCTGTTCAGGACATTTGTGGCAAGGTTTGTTGGATGGAATAGCATGGACCTCAAGATATTTCACATAAAAAATATATTGCAGGAGGGGCGTGTCTGGCTGCTCATCAGGATGGCCGCCTGTTAGAGGAGCTCCGCTCGTTACCGCCTGCTACATTAGCTTTTTACCCGCTTTACCGTCCTTTGGCCCGTATCCCCTTGCCGGTGACTCACGTGAGACCTCCGAGACGCTGCTGAACCTGTCCCCCGGCGAGCTGGTGACTTCTGACAGTGAGGAGGGGACCCGGGAGCTGAGCACGCAGGAGCGCCCGCCATCTTGGGAAGCACAGAGCTGTGCCGCTGCCGACACATGCCACAGGGAGAGAGCCAGCCCTACATCCAGCTTGACACCGGGACACCGTGAGTGCCCGATTCCGCCCCGTTTGCCATCTGGAGCCTCCTTGGCTGGCCTGCCTCCCGACCGGGAGCCGTGTGAGTAGCGCCGACCGGCGCCATTTTGCCCCCCATCAGCGGGATCGGCCCTATCCATAGCTCTGCAGAGGGGAGCCACGCTGTATAAGCCACTGGAGCAGAGACAGGCCCTTATCCATACCGGGCAGTGCCACTTTCCCTGCCACGTTCTGGCCCCGCTTGCTCTTCCCTGAGACAGCTCAGTGCCGTACCTGCATAGTGATACAGTGGTGGGGGAAGAGCCGCCATTTTACAAGAAAGCGTGCTGGAGTGCACAGGATCCCAGACCCCCTCTGCTCTGGGGGACACTGACTCTCTCCCTGCATCCTCCCAACCCTTGCTCCAGACATCCCTGTTGCATTACTTTACTCCTAAACATATGACATTAACTCTTTCCAGGGGAGATTTGCATATACGGGATCAGATATCAGATACATTGAATACTAAGGGGGCGCACCTGGCATCCGTTCCAGATACAAATATGCCTTACAGAAACTCCAAGCCCTCCAATTCAGTAAAGAAGGGCCCCGCGGCTCATACTCGGCGACATATGGGAGGACACTCTCAACATGAGGATGATTATAACTTAACCCCTTCTATATTGGCCCCTGCGAAGGGGTAGCGCTCCTCCTCTGAATCTTTACACGAGGAGACTGCTGAACAACACGTGGCCTCACATACGGCCCCCCCTGAATGGCGAACATTATTACAATCCCTACCTACTAAAGCTGACTTTCAAGCCTTGATCACCGAGGTGAGGGAGGCCTGTAGGGCCGAAATTTCACACATTCGCAAAGACCTTAAGCACGTTGCGGAACGGGTGGACGGCATAGAACATGCCCATGATGACACTAGGAAATATATCTCCAGCCTCCAAAGACATGCGGCACTCACTACCAACCATTTGCAAGAAACAACACGGCACCTGGAGGACTTGGATAATAGAGGTAGGAGGCACAACATAAGGGTCAGAGGCCTTCCTGAAGCTTCACCTGAGGACCTTCCCACGGTCTTGCAGACTATTTTTAATGGCATCTTGGAACGCCCTGAAGAGGCTACGGTGCAGCTGGATCGCGCGCACAGAACGCTTCGGCCCAGGAATGCTACAACACAGCCAAGAGACGTCATCTGCTGTGTCACCGATTATTCAACCAAAGAACTGATTATGAACAGGGCGCGGCAATTAGACACCATCACCTACCAGGGACATACTATACAACTCTTCCCGGATCTGTCATGGCTAACATTACAAAAGAGACGCCATCTCAAACCTCTATTGGACCTGTTACGAAGCCATAATATCCCCTACAGATGGGGGTTCCCGTTCGCTCTTATTGCTAGACAAAATGGCCGGACGGCCACATTGATTGCCCACGCAGACCTGGACGACTTCTGTGGGACCCTGGAGCTTGCTCGCCCTGACATTCCAGACTGGGAGATCCCTCTTCCACCCAGACCTCCGCCGCTCGAGTGGCAAAGAGTGGAAGCGCAGAAGAGGAAATCTACTCCATCCAAAGCCCCCCCAGAACCTTCCCCTCGCTGATGACTATGCTCTCTAGGGGGCAGGGGACGTCCACTACGAAGTTCACTTATTGACACTGATTAAGGGCTGTCTCTGAGACTCTAGGCGTAACTATGCTTCTGACATCCTGTGTATGTCCTGAGCCCCCCCTCACGGCGGGTACCTATGTCCCTGCGACTCACTCTTGCCTAGGGCTATCGCATTGTTTATTGCTCCATTAGCGTATTACGATTCAAATTGAATGGGTTTAAGTGAAGTACCTGGCACTGGTTGAGTGCCAAGATAGTTAAAATGTATATGCTTAGTTAGCGGTTGAGCGTTCTCTCCTTGAGAATATTTAACTTATAGTTGCTTCACTGTTGTAAGCTAGTTCCTGTTGGGTAAGCCTAGATACTTTCCCCTCCTCCTACTAGGGGTCTTTTTCTTTGGGAGTTCATTGGATCCCCCCTTTTCCCATTGTGATTGGGGGGATCTGGTTGACTCCTTTCTAGTCACATGCACCTGACTGTACTTACTTGACCCCGGTTCAGGATACCCAGGGCACCCTCGCGGATGCTCGTGAGGGCCCTTGGTTTAGTCGATTGTGAGTTTAGTTTTGCTTTTTGTATACATTGCTTTACCTTTTCGTTGACTTCTTACATTGTTCTTACATTGTTTTTCTTTTTTCTTCTAATTTAGCTTATATCCCTACTTGTCTGTTGTCCACCTCCTTCCTAGTGTTTTTATTCCTCCCCCCTCCACAGACGAGGTCCTCCTGGTCTCTGGTGAGTAAGCTACCCCTCTCTTTCTTTGTCTGGGAATAGGGGCTACTGCGCTGTGTGGAGATGGTTCGGCTTCTTTCCCTAAATGTACACGGCCTGAACACTAACGCGAAACGTAAGCTAGCCCTCAATGAGTTCTCCTCCTCTAAGGCGGAAGTAGTTCTCCTACAGGAAACCCACCACGGTTCTACAGGCAATTTTAATTTTGCTAAACACAAGTTCCCTATCTCGTACTCTGCACCCTGCAATAAGAAAAGAGCGGGAGTAGCAATCCTTGTATCCAGACATTGCCCTATACAAGTCTCCTTGACAGATGTAGACCCTGCTGGCCGCTATCTCATTCTGCAGGGCTCCTATAGAGGTGCTCCCATTACCCTATGTAATGTTTATGTACCCAACGCTCACCAAATAAGATTTCTCCGTAAACTCTTACTGAAACTCACGCGTCTACCTCCCTCCACACTCATAATTGGAGGTGACTTCAATATGATATTTTCTGAGCTGATGGACCGTCTCTCCCTGACACGCCCTCACGCCCCTCCCTCTTCAAGCAGTCTGGCTAGGGAGTTTCGTAAATTGATGAGACAATACTCATTGTATGACCTCTGGCGGATTAACCACCCTAGGGATAAATCTTACTCCTTCTACTCATCCCCCCATAGTACCTTCACGAGAATAGACTATTTCTTTAGTAACATTATGGGGCTTCGGCTTATGGCGGATGCGGCTATGGGCATCATTTCTTGGTCTGACCACGCGCCCATCACTCTGGATCTTAAAGATACTGTTTCCCACGTAAAATCCTGTCATTGGCGCCTTAATGAGACGCTACTTAAAACCCCTCATCTGCGTGACTCCCTCTTCACATCCTTAACTGCATACTTTACTGAGAACCTGGGGTCGGTAGAGTCCCCGGTAGTCCTGTGGGAAGCTCATAAGGCGGTCATGAGGGGACATTGTATCTCTCTTAGCTCCAAGCTTAAGAAAGATAGGAACCAGATGATGGAGAAGTTGTCTGCTCAACTGCGAAAACGGGAAGCTGACTTGTTAGCCGCCCCTTCGCTGCACCTCCTCAGGAAGGTCATAGGCCTTCGGGCGCAAGTGAAGAGCCTGGCTCTACACAAAGTGGAGAAGCTACTTCTCTATACCAGACAAAAATACTATGAGAGAGGCAATAAAGCCCATACGCTATTAGCTAAGCAACTCCGGGATCGCGCTGAGCAGCAAACTCCTCACGTACTTAGAGATAGGTGGGGCACATTAATCCATGACCCCTCTGCCATAGCGGAAAAGTTTTGGGACTACTTCAGCCGCCTCTATAATTTACCCTCCACGGTGCCGGGGGATCCAGAGGAGCGCACAAAGCTCTTCGACGAGTTCCTGGCTGAATGTCACCTTCCCAGGCTCCCAATGGAAGCCCAGGAGGCCCTAAATGCAGAGATATCCATAGAGGAACTGGGAGATATAATGAAAGATTTACCCACTGGTAAATCCCCGGGTCCAGATGGCCTCACATACCTATACTATCGTACCTTTGCCCCGACGTTCACTCCCCACCTTCTCAATCTCTTTAATGCATTTATGGCAGGGGCCCCCCTTCCGACATCACTGACACATGCCTACATATCCTTAAGTCCTAAACCTGGTAAGGACCCCGCTGACTGTGGTAGTTACCGCCCAATTGCCCTCCTGAATGCAGACCTTAAGTTGTTCACCAAGGTTCTTGCCACCCGCCTGTCGGCATGGTTACCACAGCTTATCGATAAGGACCAGTGGGGTACACCAGTGGGGTTTGTGCCATGCCGACAGGGGGGGGACAACACTAGCAGGGTCATTGATCTGGTGGATGCAGTCAATAGGGAAGATGGCTCGGCCCTGCTTCTAGGCCTAGATGCAGAAAAAGCCTTCAACCGCCTGAATTGGCCATTTATGGTGCGGGTCCTAGAAACGTTCGGTGTTCACGGAGCCTTTCTCAGAGCGGTCGGGGGCCTGTATTCCTCCCCTACAGCTTCCATAAAATTTCCCCACGCTATGTCAGGAAAGATCTCTATACGCAATGGCACCCATCAGGGGTGCCCGCTCTCACCACTAATTTTTGTGATGTGCATTGAGCCCCTGGCGGCGGCCATTAGACGCCACCCAGATATCCATGGGGTGCAAATCCGCGGAGTGGACTACAAACTATCCCTCTTTGCAGACGACGTTCTACTTACCCTGACCCAACCGCATATCTCCCTTCCCAACCTCCACACCCTCCTGGCCCGCTTCGGTTGTTTATCTGGTTATAAGGTGAACGCGTCCAAAACAGAAGCCTTACCCATCAATATCCCCAACCCTTTACTGGATAATCTGAAGAGAAATTTTCATTATCATTGGAGAGACACCTCCCTTAAATATCTGGGGGTGCAAATCACAAACACCTACTCCTCCCTCTATGCCCTTAATTTTCCGAAACTGTTTGCGGACGTCCGGACCCTCTTGGACAAATGGAATTCATTGCCCATTTCTCTACTAGGGAGGATAGCGGCAGTTAAGATGACCGTATTGCCCAAAATTCTCTACTATTTTGAGACCCTCCCAATCCAAGTCCCTATGAGCGCTCTTAAAGCTATTCAAGCCTCCATCCTCCATTTTGTGTGGGCTCATAGACGCCATAGAATCGCTAAAAATATCCTGCAGGCTCCCATGTCTTTGGGAGGACTAGCCCTACCTGACTTGGTCTGTTATTATTGGGCGGCACACCTCCGCTATATTCCGGCTTGGTCGGCGCCTGTGGCCTACACAAAGTGGATGCTGCTGGAGAAGTTGTGGTTAGCGCCTGTCCATCCCAACTCTCTCTTGTGGTCCACCCCTGACACGCCCCTCCAGGGACCGGTCTTAGGTCCTATAAACCATACAAGACGCGTCTGGCGCGCTTGCATCAAAAAATTCCCCTTAGTCTCCAAATGCTCTCCGATGACCTCCTTCCTTTTCCACCAGAGTCTCCCGGATAGCCTGACGAGTGGAATGTCTAGAGTCTGGCATGCGAACAAGTTGTTCCGCTTTGCAGACATCGTTAACCCTAGGGACCGGACCCTCCTGCCCTACGCAACTTTAGCTGCCGAATATGGCCTACCTCCCACAGCGCAGTACCAGTATCTGCAGATAAAGCACTTTATGCTTACTCTCTTTTCCTCTACTACGGTCTCCCTTCCCACCGACTTTGAGAGGTTATGTAAGGAGGGGGTCTCAACTAAGGGCCTTATTTCTGATATCTATTGTATTTTGAAAAGCTCCCCCCCTGACGAAGAAGTGAGGTATCCTTATATGTCGCGATGGGAGGCGCTGTTTGGCAGACAGCTGCCACAATCGGTATGGCGGGTGATATGGGACAGGGCTTCTAAGACGTCTATATGTACGACCTATAAAGAAAACCAATACAAATTAATGCTTTTGTGGTACCACACCCCTGAATTCCTACACGCTATGAACCCCATGTTACCTAATGTATGCTGGAGATGTCAGGGGGGAGTGGGCTCCCTGCAGCACATTTACTGGTCTTGCCCCCTAATTATTCCTTACTGGGTGATGGTGAAGGATCTGATCAGGGAAGCTGTGGGCATTGAGATTGCACTGGACCCTGTCTTTTACCTTTTCAATGTCTCATCCGTAAAATTGGGGCGCAAGACTATGAAACTGCTGCTTCATATTCTCACGGCAGCACGCTGTCTAGTAGCTAGATTTTGGAGGAGGACGGCCTCACCTACGCAAAATGACCTACATGCTCGCATTCTCGATGTTAGAAGTATGGAACAACTGACTGCTATGCTTAATAATAGACTGGACCACCTCAAGCAGGTCTGGCACTTGTGGGATGTGTTTTGGGCGGAGAAGGAATCCTCTAATATTAGGGCTCCACGTACAGCTTGATCTTCAGTGACTGGTAACCCTCTCTGTAGCCTTTCCTGGTGTACCCTCTGTCTTGTCCGCTCCCCCCCTCCCCATCTGTTGGTCTGTTTTCTCTTTTTTCTTTCTTTTTCTTTCTGATGTGTTTTCTTTCTCCATTTAGTTTGGGACAGGAGTAGTATGGGCAGTGTTTCCACTGCTCCTGCATTTGATTTTAGGAGCTGAATCCTCTCTAGTACTGAGATGTTCGACCCCCGATGCTGTGTACTTGTTAATGTATACTTTGTTGCATTGTATTGTCTGATGTTTAAATGGAAAAAATTCTTTAATAAAAATACAATGAAAAAAAAAATATATATATATTGCATACTATATGTTTGTATCTATGTATAAAGGATGGCACTAGGTGGTATTCATCATAAGTATACATTGAGGAGCCCCCCCCCACACACACATATATAAATGGGCACAACCATATAGAACCAACACCATCGGTACAGGAGAAAGCTATACGCAAGAAGCATTCCCATCTCAGGATTAGAGTAGAAGTCCAATTCTGTATCCTTGTAAAGTATTCTCTCTGGCATCACTATGCACCATGAAATACAAGCCCTCTAGCATATGGTCTACATTCATGCTCCTGTACTGCCTACGTTCTCAGTTCTATAAGGCTGTGAAATTGGTTGGTTCCTAAGATATGCAAATAAAACTTTTCAAACAGAAAAGAAATTTCAGTCATTGTTAGGGCATCCATCTGTGTCCATACTCCTTCCACGCAACAGCAGTCCATCCGTCACTTTACATATAATGTCAGGGCTGAATGGTTATACTCAGGGCTGATAGTCATTACTTTGCGGCACCATGCTACTCACTGGTCTGATCACAATGGCAGTCATGGTAACAGATAGGTAGCTGGAGATATCACTAATGTCAGTAGTCCTTGTTATCCCATAGCGTTCGCTACAGGGGGTCCACAACCTCTGCAAGACTGCCCTCCCCAGAGCAATTGAATTGTTAGCAAGCAAGAGTGAACAGAATTGTCCCAAAGGTCATGAAATGGGGATTTTAGCCAGTTAGCTACTAAAAACATTTAGCTTTGCCATTAAATATATTCAACTTTAGTGTTGCATGTTGTGCATGATGAAAAGCTGCAGAAGTGCAATGTGCAGGCCTGTGTTCATATTAGCACAATGGACTTTAAAAAAAAAATAAAAAATTATACAATTTTATACTTAGTAGGGACAAATGGTCCAATGAATGGCTTACATGAGGATGTAGCCAGCCCCAAAGAGGTCGCACAGGAGCAGCTACAGTACATTGCTACAAATTTGCTGTAGAGCTGTGTACAGTATGTGACTAGCAATGCATTTACACAGTAGTTTCTGTGTTTTTCTACGCTACCAGCATAGAGCGCTATTGAGACTCCATACAGTAGGTGGAGCAGGAGACAGGACTCCTATTCTACAGTTACAAAACAGTAAGTCAGCAGCGTTTTATGCATCCCTAGCTAACTGTTAGTAGATTCCCTCTATGCACAGGTTATTACAATCCATGACTATTCTAAGGACTGGGAATTTTCCTGCAGACCGCCCCCCCCCCCCCTCCCGCTCTTACGAGGAACGAGGAGCAAACGAGCACTGACTTGACAGGTGGGCACTCATTTGCTCCTCTTAATTGCCTCATGTAGCAGGGGCTTTAGTTCACTTCTTAGCCCAGATTTTAAGGGTGGGAACAAAGGGGAAGCTCAGACCTTGTACCCTATCCAGATAGCAACTTAGAGAATCCACTTTCCAATATGTCACCAAAAAATATGTAACAAAGGAAACAAAGCCTGGATGAGATCTGATTTGTTCTGCAGATTTATTTCCTTTCTCTTGCGTGTTATTCAGAATAGAAAACTGAAAGGCAAGTAAGTCAGAAGAATAGAAAACAATAATACTCCACTAGAACTGATCCACACTGAACCAACCAGACAAGTTCCCGGAGTTGTGCTATGTTTATATACAGTCACCTTTAGCGGAATAAATACAAAGCATTAAACAAAATGAAAAAGGAAAAAAACGGGAAAACCAAAGGACTCTGGTTTTGCTTGTCGCACCTTATCTTATGCAAGTTTTGCTGTTTGTGCTCTAGAGTTCTGTTCAGCCAATAAACACATTGGCCCAGATATACTAATACTGGGGCACATTTAGCAAGACTCATGTGCCAGTCTCAAATAAGTCCCCATTTACCCAGCCGGATTTAGAGGCGCAAGCCTCTTAGTAAATCCAACGGGACCTGTGCCTGTTGTAGGACTTGTGCGGAAATCTACACCTGCTCTGGTAGACCCCCTCAACACCCAGCCTTTTGCCCTAGCTTATTCTTAGGGATGGCCTCCGGCAATGGTTGGGCAGTAAGGTTATAGGGATAATCATTTTCCTACCGTTTTTCTCCTTTACTTTATATACTGTCATTTATTGCTGCCAAGTATATCTAGTTTATCTGTGCCCCTATTTGGCACATAATTCTATTAGGAACCAGTTCTTGATAATTTTTGCTGTTTATTTTACATCCCATTTTTCGTTAACAATACTGATTTATACCTATAATGTATTTTATATGTAAAGGTCTTAATAGTAAAGGGGTATTCCGCTCAAACATAACTTTTCATATGTGGCTGCCCATGGCGAGAGTAACAATTCCTTCCATACTTGCTATTATCTATTCCAGTCCTGGGCATCGTACGGCCTACTCTGACTGCCCCGAATCCCCTTTCAGCATCCCTATGATGCCCACCACTGTAATATTCAGCCAGCTCACTGTAGTTCAGGGTGAGCAGGCTGAACATAAGGAGCAGTACAGAGCAGCAGGACCTGTCAGCATTCGTCTGTTTTATTCAATGTCATAGGCTGTGGGCATTTCGTGCCCGCAGCCTATGAAAAGCCAGAAAATTGCACCTGCTGGAAGATCAGTCCCCGCGGCTCATAGGCTGCAGGCCAGAAGATGAAGAGACCTGTGCTAGGCCTGGAATAGGCTAGTATGATTTTTTTATTTTTATTTTTTTTAAGATGGAGCACAACAAGGAGGCATTATTACTATTATGGGGGGCACATTTTTTTGCACAGTGGCCCTATGCAGTGTGTGTCTGCCCCTGTGTAAGAGTGTCAGCACCACTCTAAACATTACGTTTGGATTCATGGAGCCCCTAAAGTAATGTTCAGAGTGCTGCTGACATGCCAGTTTACTGGCCCTGCTCCCCCCCTCCCCCAGACACACCCACTTGCCGCACCCACCAGAACAGAGTTAAGTATATTAGTCTGGCCCCAATTTATTGCGAGGGAAGGAAGGGTGTTTTGTGTCTTTAGTAGAAAGCAGCAGCTCAGAAATGGGTGAAGGAGACTGAATAGATATAGATAAGTATAGAAGGAATTATTAGTTTCACCATGAGCAGCAACACATGAAAAGTTATGTTTGAGCAGAATACGCCTTTAATAAACTGAGTTTTAAAAAAAAATGCCACATGCCACATGAAGCCTTATCCTTTAAAAGTGTTCTTTTAGGGGTGTATCACACTTACAACAACCCTCTACAACTCAAAACTGCTCGCTAACTTGGTCTCTCACATTGGTTAACCCAGTATCACATGTGGCTTACTGGGAGGGATTTGTTGGTCGACCTTCAGGAATCATCAGATTGCCGAGTTGGTTTCTACTCATACAAGCAATTGTCTTTAGGAGAGTACTGCCCCCTTCACTTCTCCACTGTAAACTAGGAGGGTGTGCTGGCAATGAAATGCAGCGATGGAAGGAGTAAGCTATTTCATGCAGGAAATGTATATTCCTTAACAAGTCAGTGGAGTGTAAGTTAAGTGCTTGTCTAAAATCTGAAAACATTAAATAAATTTAAGTAAAAAAAAAATTAACAAACAGCTATTTTTACTGGACACAAATCGGCGTCTATAACGGGGTTTGATCATTTTTTTGTTTCGTTGAAGTATGAAGTGAAGCGTACACCGAGCGGACAACAGAGCTGCCTCGGAAAATTAACCTGCATATGATATTGATGTTGAAAACAAGAGGAACATTTCCTGGCAAGGCCCAGCTGAGACCAGCATGCTGCCGCTTAGTAGCTGAGGTGTGTAACAAACTGTATGTGGCAGCACTGGATGACAGGCCAAAGGCTTTGGGAAGCCGCTCCACTTGAATAAGATCTAATATGAGCTTCAAGCAACAGTTCTGGCAGAACACAACAGCAAGTGATGCGGTGAGACAGTCATCGTGACGAGAGGGTTTTTTTTTGTTGTTGTTGTTTTTATTATTATTTTAGAGGGAGGGGGTAATAGCTGCACAGAGGAAAGACGGGAGAGAAACAAAACGCATAGATGAACAAGTGTAACTCACTAGCCTAACTAGAAGGTGATAAAAAGGCCGATAAATCATCCCACCGATGCGGAGAATCAGGAGAATTGTGACAAATATTGCCTGGTTCGGGGACTTGGGCTCTGAGGAGGTGACAGATCATCTCATCTGCCAGACTGCTTTCCCTTCTCCTGTGAAAATAGATGGATACACAACAAAGCCGAGGCAGTCATCAGTGTTCATGCTGAGGAAGGAAGACAACTGCTGAGTGGGAGACTGATGACACACAACGTAACAAGTCATCCATTAACAATTGTGTATGTGAGCATGTAATCTATACACACGTGAAAGCCAGGCGCCGAGCTCCAAATGCAAATAGTATAGTCAAAAATACAATGTATGACTTATAAGTCCCATGTGTCCCAATCCTCCTTAAAGAGGACCGTGGGAATGGAAAACTGGCAGCATGGATATATACATAACCATGCTGTCAGTTTCCCTTTAAACCCCATCTTACAAGACAACTCCAGCTGCTTGCAACATGGGCCCGCACAACAAAGCCAAGCTGATCCATGTTATGCTGCCTAAAATGTCATAGCCACATACTGTGTGCATACAATCTATGGTTTAATGTAAACCTATAGAGGCATCTGCCACACAGCAGTCAATCGATTTGTCACGTGTCAACATGCATTTAGAAACTGTCATCTAACCCCAGCCTAAAGCTAGCTTTCCTTATTACAAGCGTCATCTTTTCACTTCCCGATCAGCACTTTACTGGGCTATACGATGCAAACATCTTCTATTTCCTCTCTGCTTATCTACAATGATACCCACCACATAAATAGTTTATATTCTGTGAATAATTATAGAGTTTGTCCCCATCATGATCTCAGATAGTGTATTCACCTCCTCAGCCATCAATGTCTTATTAGTAGGAGTCTTCACCAATGACTAGGGGGTCACAGTGGTTGGCAATTGTTCCTCTTTTTTTTTCCATTTCATCCTCATCATTTATTATTAAAATTTGTATATTATTGTTCAACTGACTAATTATTGCGGACAGTACACCATTATTATGGCCGTGTGCAAGCAGCCTTAGGTCGGAAGTAGTGTTAAGCGGAGAGGCCAAATTGTCTAATGTCAAGTGTATGGAGAATGCTGCCAAACCCCAAGAATTGGGCCTCTACGCTCAACACTAATCGGAATAAACGCTATCTCATATCAAAGGGAATGTATCATTGGAAAATGTATCACATAACCCCATCTGCAGGGTGCCAAAGAGGTATAGGAGGGAAGTTTTGCCCCTCAGCACTTGCGCGCCGGTGCCGTTCTATCCATGGGCAAAAGTTAAAGGGATATACTGTACCTGTTGTACCAGTTTTATATATTGAGCAATATATCTCCCCAAATCGCTGACAAAGGCAATTTCTACATTGAGAAGCAAAGGCAAATACTTCCTACATAACCATTGTCTTCTAAGATGTTAATAATTTTATGGGGCGAAAAGCTGCTAAAAGAATAATCGCTCAATGTTATTGAATATATTTGCACTGCTTCTTATGTAACATTGTACATTGCACCTTACCATAACAGCATTATAACCTGTTCTACTGTAAGTTATCTATATTCAATGCTTTGCCAGAATGATCAACGAGAAAAGTAACTTGAGAATTAAAAGTGGATCGGCTCTTCCAACCAGAAACTTTTTGAAAAGAAAGATATTGGGATATGATGAGATAAATGGTCATTTACTGACTTTCCTTCACTATGAAATGATATTCTGTACCTCTATACGGCATCATCTTCATGTGATATATAGAAATCATCCACAGCCGCCTCTGCTATAACCAAGAGAGAAAACATTAGATGGTTGCTGATCGTAAGTTTATGTTCTTGTGTTACTGGATAGGGTATGATCACATCCAGGGTTCACCTAGGGCAAATTCATTTTTTAAAAGAATCCAAGAATGAGCCTTCGACTTCAGCACTGAACATGCCAGCTGATATCCACAATGACTGGCACAATTACTATGCCAGATTTTATCATCTACAACAGGGGTGTCAATCTCAAATACACAGTGGGCAAAAATTTAAAAATTGGACAAAGTCACGGGCCAACCATGATAGTAAATGAAGCGCGAATGCAGTGTTCCTGGTACTGTCAGTGGTGTACGTCTCCCAGCACTATGATAAATGACATGATAAATTGCTATGATATGATTAAACCCCAACCCATGTAATAGCCAACTCTCCAATAATACCCCATGTAGTACCCAAGCCAACCAAAAATTTCCCCACATATAAGCCAGCCCTCCCAATAGTGCCCAAATAGTAGCTAGCCCCCCAATAGTCTTATATAAGAGCTAGCCCTTCCCCATAGTGTTATATAGTAACCAGTCATCCCCAATAGTCTCATATAGTAGCCAGCCCTCCCCATAGTCTCTAATAAAGTAGCCAGCCCTCCCCAGTCTCATATAGTAGCCAGCCCTCCCTAATAGTCTCTTATATAGTAGCCAATCCTCCCCATAGTCTCATATAGTAGCCAGCCCTCCCCTATAGTCTCTTATATAGTAGCCAGCCCTTCCCATAGTCTCTTATATAGTAGCTAGCCCTAATAGTCTCATACAGTAGCGAGCCCTCCCCCATAGAGTCTCTTATATAGTAGCCAGCCCTCCCCAGTCTCATATAGTGGCCAGCTCTCCCTAATAGTCTTATATAGTAGCCAGCCCTCCCCCATAGTCTCATATAGTAGCCAGCCCTCCCCATAGTCTCATTTGGTAGTCAGCCCTTCCCCATAGTCTCATATAGAAGCCACCCCCCATAGTCTCTTATATAGTAGCCAGCCCTCCCCTATGGTCTCTTATATAGTAGCCAACCCCCCCATAGTCTTTTATATAGTAGCCAGCCCTTCCCATAGTCTCTTATATAGTAGCCAGTCCTCCCCATAGTCTCTTATATAGTAGCCAGCCCTTCCCATAGTCTCTTATATAGTAGCCAGCCCTACCCATAGTCTCTTATATAGTAGCTAGCCCTCCCTAATAGTCTCATATAGTAGCGAGCCCTCCCCCATAGAGTCTCTTATATAGTAGCCAGCCCTCCCAGTAATCTCATATAGTGGCCAGCCCTCCACAGTAATCTCATATAGTTGTCAGCCCTCCCCCATAGTCTATTATATAGTATATAGCCAAAAATAATGGCCCCGCGGGCCGGCCAGAGTTTAACATGACTGATCTACAACATGCGTCAGCCTATTTTATGTGAATGGATTATGGGTGATTGTAGTAATAATTGGACCCATACAATAACAGAAAAAGATGCCATCACTTTGTAATATAACATCACTTTACATGGTGGGAAGGTTTAGCATGTACAGTTTCTCCAGCGTATCCAAGTCTCACATTTGTGATATTGTCCATTAAAGTGACTCTGTACCCACAATCTGACCCCCCCAAACTGCTTGTACCTTCGGATAGCTGCTTTTAATCCAAGATCTGACCTGGGGTCCGTTCGGCCGGTAATGCAGTTATTGTCCTAAAAAATTAATTTTAAAATTGCAGCTCCGTGCCCTATGGGCGTATCTGTGCCCTAACTTTGCACCACCCCCTCCGTCCCTCCTCCCCGCCCTCTTCATCATTAGGAATGCCACTGGAACATTTACTTCTGTTTGAACATTGCACAGGTGTCTTAATGATCCAGCCCATGTGCTGTGGTAACACAGGTGGTGAATAGGAGGCAATCTGCCTGGAGCAACCCTAATGATGAGGAGGGTGGGGAGGAGGGACAGAGGGGTGGTGCAAAGTTAGGGCACAGATATGCCCGTAGGGCACGGAGCTGAAATTTTAAAAGTAATTTTTTATGACAATAACCGCATCACAGGCCGAACAGACCGCAGGATCTTGGATTAAAAGCAGCTATCCGACGGTACAATCAGTTTGGGGGGGTCAGATTGTGGGTACAGAGTCGCTTTAAAGGGAAAGTGACAGCATGGATAGGCATGTATCCGTGCTGCAGGCTTTCTATTGCCGATCACATGAACAAAGCATACTTAACTTCTGTGCTGCTCTGTGATCCTGCATCTTCCAAAAAAACAAACAATGTTTATTCCCAGGCGTGTGGTGTGTCTTTGACACTGTCTGCTCCTCACAGCCTCAACCCGCCCCACTCTCCAGCTGATGCTGTATCTTCAGGTCACCACCCACCTTCGGAATGCTGGAGAAGTCAGACAGTGGCCTGAAGAAAATGCAAAAGCCAGAGTGCAGGGTGGACTGAGGCTGTCCGGGGGAAGGCGCTCATAGTGGCACAGACACACCGCTGTGATACTGCCAGCATGGTGATAAAGATCGTTCTTTAAAAAGATGCCGAATCACAGAGCAGCAGGGAAGGTAAGTATGCACTGGTCATGTGATTGACAATAGGAAACCAGCATCACGGATATATGCTTGATAATACAATGATACTGTATTATATTGAAAGGGGGGGGGGTTATTGGAGGATTGAGGGGTGAATGATGTTAGAGCACAGTGTTGAAGTGTACAATACTTGCACATCACACTGCAATGCCAAGTGTAGCAGCCACTTGGATGCTCCTTGGCAGCTATAAGGCTGAACTGATCCATGGAGCATGGGGTTAGTCTGGTTTCACACCTGTGACATTAAAGCACAACAACAGAAGAGATGGTGCTGACAGATCAGTTGCATGCCAAAGACCAACCATGCCCAATGGACGCCATCAATTCTAACATGGTCTGTCTGGTTTCTGGCTCAGTGTCCAGCGCTTCACCAAACAAAATATCTCAGCATGCTGCCCTATAATGCCTGATATTCTGGAGAGAACCTGAGACACATCCAATGAAGCCTCCAATGCAGGTGTGAGCCCTAACATGGAAAGTGCAGGACTCATGGATTCATGTGGAGGTCAGTTGTGAGCAGAAGTCAGGACTGCTCCCCCCTTCAGAGCTGCACTTCTAATTCAATGAGTCACAGACAGACAAAAAGCAATGCACCCCTAATGCTGGGTTTACACGGAACGATTATCGTTCGAATTTTCGCTATAACGATCGCATTTGATCAATAATCGTTCCGTGTAAACACAGCAAACGATCAGGTGATGAGCGAAAAATCATTCATTTTGATCTTTCAACATGTTCTCAAATCGTTGTCTGTCGTTTGCTAAATATTCGCAGATCGCTTTGTGTAAACAGTCTTTCAAAGATTCAACCTATTTGAAAGATGGGCTTAAGCGATCTTAAAAACGATCGCAATAACGATTTTTCTTACGAATCTTCTAATGATTTTCCTCTGTCTAAATGCTGATCGTTATAAAAATAAAATTGTTACTTCAAAATCGTTACGCGTTCGATTGGGCGAATTATCGTTCCGTGTAAACCCAGCATTAGATCCACAGATAGGCCGATGTCTGCAAACTGTACTGTATGTATTTAATGCCTATGGCTGTATCCATGTTCTCCAGGCAGCTCCAACTTCTTAAGCCACTGGTAATCAAATGCAGAGAGTTCAGGCTCAAACAAAGCCAAACAGCTTGATGTTCACTCATCTCTAGTGTCTAGTTTGTGCACCATTATCTTATCCCTGGCATCACGGTGTCTATACAGTAAAACCTTGGTTCCCGAACACCTCGGAGTTCGAACAATTCGGTTTTCGAACTAAATTTCCCCCTAAAGTTTTGCTCGGTATCCGAACAAAACCAGGGGGATAACTATCAGCTGAACTGATGTTCAGCTGACAGTTAGAGATGTTCGGGAACAGTGAGAGGCAGGAGCGGGCGGCTATTTAAACTTGCCGCCGCGCTCCTGCTCCAATCAGCTGCGGGGGACACCCTGTAAAGAAGTGGGGAATCCCATCATAATCATAACGCTGTCCTCCTGTCCCTCCCCACCAGCCTCCGCCGGCCTGGAGCGCTTCCGATAAACTTACCCAGCCTGTACACCCCTATAGACTGCGGCGCGCCCGCAGCCCCGCTCACCAGCTTCTTGCTCCCGCTGCTCCCCGCCGCCTCTGCAGGGTAAGAGAGAGTCTGCAGAGGCAGCGGGGAGCAGCTGGGGCTGGTGGGGAGAGACAGGAGGACAGCGCTGGGAGACTGCTTCTTTACAACCTGTCCCCACAGTGAGAGGCAAGAGCGGGCGGCTATTTAAACTTGCCGTCATGCTCCTGCTCCTCTCAGCTGCCGGGGACACTTTGTAAAGAAGTGGGGAATCCCATCATTATGATGGGATTCCCCACTTCTTTACAGGGTGTCCCCCGCAGCTGATTGGAGCAGGAGCACGGCGGCAAGTTTAAATAGCCGCCCGCTCTTGCCTCTCACTGTTCCCGAACACCTCTAACTGTCAGCTGCACATCAGTTCAGCTGATAGTTATCCCCCTATCCACTGAGGAGCGGAAACGTTGCATGTGAATTTGCCATTTATGGAATAAAAACACGTTTGTTTTCACGTTATCTCTGAGTGCTGCAAGAGTATATATTATGGTAGCAGTTTACACAGGGGTGAATGACGGTGCACAAACTAGAAGTAACATGTTATGATCACCAAGCTGTCTCTGTATAGAGAAGAATAGACAGTAGCTGCAGTGGCTCATCCCCATGTTATTTCTAGTGGGCTTCATCTTTCCCCATATACTCCGCTATGTTCAGGTCTCCACAGTAAATCTTAAGGAACACTTTACCATGAAGCTAGGTATAATAATAAAGGGACGGCACAGGATGCCGGAAGGTCACACTAGAATTGCAGAGCTAATTGATATATAATGCATGTGACTTAAATAGTTTTTTTTAAGGTCTAGATTTATTTTTTCAAATAAACAAATGTTAGAAAATATTTTCTGATTTTGACATCTTCTACTAAACATAAAGAATAGTGATCGCTCCTCTTTAAGCTCTGACCTCAATGTTCTTCAGGGATTCGCAACTAATAACGCTGCCCGGATAATGATTCATCGGATGGGCTGAAGGATTCAATAAATAAAATCCCAATAATGTTTCTTTCTTGAATTACCTCCATCTACTCTCTGCCTCTCAGCCCATGGGCTGCAAAACATCAACATCCACTTCTGTAACTACCCGCAAGCTCTACAGTCACATGTATTGATGTGATAATCTATTCAATATATTCGATCCTTCAATCGATCATAAACCTGACATATCCAATTCAAAATAACCAGATTCAGCGACATAATGGCTCTAGACACCAGCGCCATGGAGTGGATTACAACGGTCTACCGGTGTACAGATTAAGCTTGGTGTATCTATGGCATTCTGGTGGAAGCCAAGTGAGTACCACCTCTGATTCCACCCAGGAATACAATGAGATTACAACCTGCAGTGAATTCCGCAATTGCCAGAGAGAGATAAAGAATCCACCACTACACCAGCATGTCTCTCTGCTGTCATCAAAGGGAGTGAACGAAGGAAGTAAGGGCCCTATTACATGGATCGATAATCGGCGGAATCGGGCTGATTCAGCGGATTATCGATCTGTGTAATAGAGACAACGATCAGCCAAGTAAACGATCATCGGTTTAGGATCATTGGTTCAGGTTTGGACCTAAAATTAGGCGCCGACTGCACATCGTTATGTGTAATAGAGATGCGCTGCCAACAGCTGCCCAAACACCTGATACCTTACCTCTCCCAGCTCGCTGTCTACTCTCCTGTGCTCCCCAGCTTCCCGAACCCGGCAGCTGACAGGCAGCTCAACCAATCACAGGCCATGGCGGTCGCTTACAATGTCCGTCTAAGGACCGGGCCGTCTAAGGGTCCAGTAAATGAGCGCCGATCTAGCAGATCGGTGCTCGTTCACTAAAATTAACCAGCCGTAGTTGGCCCATGTAATAGGACGCTAACAGTCAAAACCAATTACAACTGTCTTCTCCGTAACCAGTATGGTGTCCTTACATGGGGGTCAAGCCAGAAGTAAGAAACTATACCATCATTCCTACAGAACAGAAAAATACAGATCCTATAGGGTTCTATTGGTGTGTCCGTGGAGTAATTTCAGTCTGCGCTAGGGCCTGCCCTTTTTATTTTCTGGTATGGAACACAGTCCTGTAGACATCTATAGATGTGTGAATGAGGCCCCTGAAATACATTGATCCTATTTTCTGTTTGCAATTGCGGAAAGAACTGCAGACGTATTAATAGACCCTACAGGGTCCAGATTCTCGCACTCCCAGCAGTCAGCTGTTACCGAAAAAATATTCTATTTTATGTTTCTAACCAATAGGCAAATGCATGGGGCAAGCTGCTAACTAACTGCTCTCTAGACTAACAATTGGCAGCCCTGGTTTTTCAAAAACGGTTTTCAGATCTTAAAGTGGTAGTCAAGGAGCAGATAAGGTTCTACACACCCCACTTCCTCCGACTGGCCATCTTGTAAGTATATCTTCCAAAATGATAGGGGGGTGGGTGCATCTCAGGCGAAAATGCTTGTTACCTGTTAGGCCGGGTTTACATATGTCCGGCGGTGCGGCGGCGTTTCCCTCCGGCGCAGGAGAAAAGCGCCGGAGGGAAACGCATCTTTGAACTGATCCCATTGTTTTCAATGGGATCGTTCAAAATGTGCGGCGTGAACTAGTGGCCGCCGCATCACCGGACCGTCGGTGCGTTAGGACGCATCTTGCAGCGTCCTGGCGGACCGCCGCTCCGGTGATGCGGCGCCGCACCAATTCAATCGAATAGAGCGCCGGATGCCTGGCCGGGCAGGACGCATGCCGTTCGGCTCTGGCATCCGGCGTTCAGGCAAATAGTAACACAAAATAAACATATATCTCCCCCTGTGTGCTCTCCCCCTCCTCTATAGTCCCCCCTTGGTCCCCCAGTAGTATATCACCCCCCCTGTTTCTCCTCCAGTAGTATATAGCCCCCCTGTTGCCCCCCCAGTAATATTTAGCTTCCCTGTGTGCTCTCCCCCAATTAGTATACAGCATTGCTGTGCGCTCTCCCCCAATAGTATATAGCCCCCCCATGTGCGCTCTCCCCCTCCCATATAGCCCCCCTGTGCGCTCTCCCCCTCCCATATAGCCCCCCTGTGAGCTCCCCCAATTTAGTATATAGCCCCCGTGCGCTCCCCCGCAAATCCCATTGAAAATGACAGGAAAACATACTGGGGAAAAAAATGTCAACTGATAAGCGCAACTTGTGACAACTGATGACAACTGATGGAAACTGATGGCAACTGATGGTTTTTAATGAAAAGACGGATAGAAAAACTGATCACAACTGATGCATTTTTGGCATCAGTTGTAACATCAGTTGTGGTCAGTTTTTAGGCAAAAAACGCAACTGATGCCAACTTATATATGTAAACCCAGCCTTACCGATGTTGTATTGACATTGGGCAGCTATTGGACACTGTGTGCAGGCCAGTGGGAAGAAGTGATGGCCAGTGGGAAGAAGTAACAGCCAATGAGAAGAAGTGGAGCACCGGAGAGAGGTGCTTCTGCGTCTCGGATAACCTCTTTAATATTTGCATACGTAGAAAAATAAGAAAAGGTTACATACTTCATGGCCCTTATGACTAGGTTATACATGGACAGATGTTAGATGTAGAAGGAAAAAATGATTTCCCAGGAAATGTGGCCAAACTCTTGCCCTGACACACAGGCGCGCGACTTTCATCAGTGGAATAGAATAATTATGTCCCACGACCTAGATATGTAGAAAATGTCTATCATAGCCAGTGGGAGCGAACGGCAGGGGAAAATTAAAAATGTAAAGCTTCATGTATACTTCTATAAGCTGAGGGATGCAAATGGGAAGCGTGAACACATGGAAAGCGTATAAAGCAGAGCAGTGACAACTCATCTCTGTTAACCCTTCTGCTCAGGGAACATATATTATTAATTTTATATGTCCTATAAGTTAGAATGAGTTCACATATATCAGGTATATGCATCTGGTTATTCTATGCTTGAGCTGAACACGACCAATGACATTTTTGTACAGTCTGTGCACAGGTATGGCATCCATAGCATGCATGGATTTGTCTGTCTGGCAAAGGACGATCCGGCCCTCAGTGACGCGAATATGTGGACAACCTCTTCCGCAAGTACAGTCGTTTGATTTTAACAGGTGGCCTAAATGAGCCAAATAGTGATGTCAATGAGCTCTAAGGGAAGTCACATTATATTCTTTCATTTCCTAATATGTTTAACCCCTTCATGACCGAGGTAATTGGTGCCCGGATCAAGTTAATGCAATGCTCCTCCTCGCCTTCTAAGAGCCATAGCGCTTTTATTTTTACACCTACAGGGCTGGATGGGGTGTCATTTTTTGCGCCATGATCTCTAGTTTTATTGGTATGATATCGGTGCAAGAAATAAATTTTGATTGTTTGTTTTATAATTTTTTTTTCTAATATATAATTTTTTTAAAATCAGCAATTCTGTTTTTTTTTTTTTCACTTTTTATTTTTGCTGTTCACCCTGGAGGAACAATATTGTTATATTTTAATAGGTCGGATAATTCCGCACGCTACGATATGTAATATGTTTATTTTTTTATATTTTTATTTGTATAATGGGAAAGGGGGTGATAAATGTTTATTGGGGCATTTTTATTTTATATGTTTTAAAAGTTTTTTTTATTTATTTTTTCTACATTTTGTACTGTATATATAAGCCCCTTAAGGAACTTACAGTATACATGCAATGCTCTGATATATACTCATGAATGCTATGCCATAGCATAGCATAGCATGCATCAGTGTTATCGGCGATCTGTACATAGAGTCTGCCTGATCGCAGATCCGACAGGACGGAGGTAAGTGGCTTACTCCCGCCTGCTGCTGTGCACTGCAGCATTTAAAGGGGTTTATGACAGGTAGCTGCGGGATCACGGCTGCCTGTCATTCCCGGGTCTGAGGGCAGTAATGTGTGCAGGGCTGATCGCATTGAAATGGCCCTGCACACATTAAAACTCCTTCACAGTAAGGAACGTTTACAGTATATACAAGTTCCTGCTGCACGGGGTATGTGCAGCAGGAATGTATATAGCCGTATGGCTGAAGTGAAAGGATTAATTGCATTGGGAAACATTAAACAACATTAAGCAGATAAATAAAGTAAAAGTAGGTTATCCAATCTAATGGTCCATATCCTGGGCAGCGGCGATTCATCTTTGTTTCATCCTAGATTATAGACTAGAAGATGTGGGAAAGAAGAAATAAAGTTATAGAGCAGGCAATTCCTATAGATAGAAAGTGCTCATTTTGGTTATGTGTGGAACACACCCAACTTTGTGGTCGGAGGAGAATTCCCTGGAGGAAAAAATAGACGGCAAATTACTAGTAGAACATACCTCGTACTCAGATTCCAGGGTAACCTCTTTTTCCTTATTTTTGATCATGCCCGCTATAGAGGGGTCCACCTGCAAATTAAACAGAAATGGGATTAAAAGAACCTTAGAAAGACTAAAGTAACGTGTGCAACTATGCTTAGTAACAATAACTATCATTTTTATAAGAAAAAAATGTCAACTAAATAACATACAGCAATCTTTTGCCATTTGACGTGTGGCTATATGGCCCTCGCCTCATACAACAGGACTACAAAGGTCTGGAAGAAGCCAACCCTTATATAGTATTTGAAATAAAAAATAACTTTCTGGAAGTATTTCAGGATGCCCCCATTTTGACTCCCCATTTTTTTCATAGGTCTCAAGAAAACAGTGTTTAAATACAAAGATACTGCAAAAAAACTCATAGAGGGACACAGGTAGAACTGATGTGCTGATATGGTAACTCAGATGAGTGAGCTGAAACGCAGTGATATCCTTTGTGTGTTGTGCTACAAACACCGTCACTACTAGCACTTTCCCACAAGAAATAAATCCAGTTTCTTGGTGGGTGCCAAACCTCCAGACTATACTTGTCTAAATAGTAGGAAGGACGTGGGCAGACATTAAAAAAAGAAAAAAAAGAAAATTAGTTTAAAATACAGACAACGCATTTCAGGGAACAGACTTCTCCCTTCATCAGGTATCGACATACATTGGACCCTTGGACCCAATGCAGAGGTTTGTTGCCCTTTGCTGATGGATTTTTCCTTCCAGGAAAGCCATTTTTATTCTCGCAGTGAGTGCAGAAACGGAGCAGGGATCCAGAGCCGACCCCATTTCTGCCATCACAGTGAGAAAAAAAAGATGGCTTTCCTGCAAGGAAAAATCCAGTCTGGGGAAAGGTGGTGGTGGTGGGGGTGCATAATGGAGGCCGACCTCACCGACACCGAGACCGAGTAGCCTATCAGAGACCGGGCCAATTATCCAGCCTCGTACTACTGCAGCAAGTTTTAGGGGGATTGTTAACTAAGAGGCCAGTGATAGTGTGGGTTCCCACTCTTGACCAGCATTTACTGGTTTTGTTTATTGAGTTCTATGACCCTCGGCTTGTTGTTCCGCTAACCTCGGCTTTGTCTATTGATTTTCTTCCATGCCCTAGTCTGTGTTTTGAACTTGGCTGAACAAGGGCTGTACGGACATCATTAGGGATGTCCATACAGCCATTACCCTAAACTGTTATATATTACCTCTCCATGCTCCCACTGTTCTTCTCCCCTCTGCTCGCTTCCCAGGGACACCACTGTAGCTTCAGAGCAGGTCTCTGAACTGACAGCACGCTTAGCTAATGACTGGCCAGGAGCAACCAGAGGGCAGATCAGCGATGTTTACTGAGCCTATCACACGGCTCCATAATCGTTTAGCAACGGCAATGCAGCCCTTGCCCTAAACTGTTATACACTACCTCTCCACGCTCCCGCTGTTCTTCTGCCCTCTCCTAGCTTCCTGGAGCCACCACTGTAGCTTCAAAGCAGGTCTCTGAACTGACAGGCCGCTCAGCCAATCACTGGCCGGAAGCACCGTGGCCAATGATTGGCTGAGAAGCCTGTCAGATCAGAGACCGCTCTGAAGCTACAGCGACAGCTCCGGGAAGCAAGCGAAGGGCAGAACAAAAGAGGACTGTGGAAGAAATGCATACAGTTTTTTTTGTTGTTTTTTTTTTACAGTCACCAGACATTGGCGACACATCACTATTACAGGCAACAATGCACGGCGGCTGGCAATTTTAGGCTAGGACCAAAAGACGCATTCAGCTGATGTTGATTGTTGTCATTGGCTGATCATTGCCTCTATTATGCTGCGTTTACACAGAACGATTATCTTTTGAATTTTCGCGATAATGATCGCATTTGAGCAATAATCGGCTCATGTAAATACAGCAAAATATCAAGCGATGAGCGAGAAAACGTTCCTAGTGATCTTTCAACATGTTCTCAAATCGTTGTTCGCTAAAAATCCGCAGATTGCTTCGTGTAACAGTCTTTCACCGATTCACTCTATGTGTGAGATAGGTTTAAGCGATCTTAAAACGATCGCAATAACGATTCTTTTAAATGATATACCATTCCGTCTAAACGCTGATCGTTCTAAAAAACACATTGTTACTTCAAAACCGTTAATCGTTCGATCGGCCGAATTATCGCTCCATGTAAACGCACCATTAAACAGAGCGATATTCTGCCGAATCATTGTGTAATAGGGCCCTAAGTCAAACCCCTCTTCTCCTTCTTCAGTCTCAAAACAAAATGGAGGTGGATGAGGGCAAAACTACCACACTCCTCCGAGGCTTTTTATTTCAAGATCTTTTATAACAGATAATATGACTTTAATCTTACCTTTTCTAAAAGAGCAGCATTTCTTAAGTCCTTGGAGGCATTCCTAACCTTCACCCGCTGCCGTTAACCACTATGTGTATTTATAACAGTAACGTAATTAATATACGCCGAATATTACACAATATCCATATTTATTTAGAACTGCCAAGCTCGCGCCTATTAAATTGCATTAGATCAGTCTGTTTTTTTTACACCTTTCATTAGCCAGGCCATAATAGCACAAGAAGAATTTGTTAACTAAATTTATCACCAAATGAGTTATACATGTTAAAATGTAGGGTTTTTATAATGAGAGAAATAAAATCACAGCTCTTTTTCGTGCAATTTTTTTCCCCTAATTCCCAAGATAGCCCTCCGTGTGCTGCAGCCTTTCCCATCAGCTGAGCTTCTACAAAATAGGTTTCTGTAAAAATTATGCAGCCGAGTGTGAGGAATCATTATGCTGCAGCCGAAGGAAGGGAACACGGTCAGACGGAGGAAAGTGCTCTATACCACACATTTGGTTTTTATAGCATGAGGTCAGGAAATACATACATTAATGGAGGAGACTTATTAAACTGGTGTAAAGTGAAACTGGCTCAGTTGCCCCTAGCAACCAATCAGATTCCACCTATCATTCCTCACAGACTCTTTGGAAAATGAAAAGTGGAATCTGATTGGTTGCTAGGGGCAACTGAACCAGTTTCACTTTACACCATGTTTGTTAAATCTCCCCCATTGTTCATTAATGAATCCTTTAAACTGCACCGGCCTGGACAAGGTAACATCCTTTGGACGACTTTGACAAGTTTTTCTTCCCAATAACGTTCTAAACTTGTAGCTGGGTGACAATAATGGTGTCATTATTTCTCCTTAAAGAGAATCAAACACCGGAAATGGTGCTAAAACAGCCCCTAACAAACTTCCCAAACATGTAACTATTGCCTGGAATACCCCACAAACAAACTGATAAAGTCCCACGCTGTATGCAAATTCATCTAAATTAGTCATCTGGGCGTCCCTCTGGCCGAAGTATTCATGATCCTAGGGCATGTCAGCGCTGTAAGGGCCCTATTACACGGGACAATTATCGTGCGAAAAATCGTTATATTGTTCGAATTTAAACAATAATCGTTCCATGTAAGTGCAGGCAACAATCGAAAAATCGTTTGTGTCGTTGATCGTTGATTTAAATCTGAACCTAAAATTATCGTTATTTGTTTGCTGTAACTCCACATTTGTTTGCTTAAGTTCCGCATTTGTTCACTAATCGTTTAGTGTAATTGCACATTGTTGGGATCAGAAGGAGTAAACGATCATAGTAACATTTGCAATAACAACTATCGTTCTGTGTAATATAGTGAACGATTTCAGGTTAACGATAATCTCATTTGTAATAATTTATTGTTAGTCGTTATCGCTCCATGTAATAGGACCTTTATTATGCTTCTACTGCGCATGTTCAAAATAGCCTCAAACATTTTCTTCTTCACGGAGCTCAGAGTTTGAGGCTATTTTGGACATGCAGATGGGATAGGACGCTGCTGTACTGAGCAAGCCTGTCATAATGTACACATTGGCGCAGCTACACGCTGCTAGGCCTGTCTCTGTATGCCGCACCTGTGATGGAGCGCTGTCAATCCCGCACCTAGCATAGGCGGTTCTACGTCTACTTTATGGCAGGCATGCGTAGTACAGTAGCATCCTTTCCCCGCTAAACTGCGCATGTCCAAAATAACCTGAAATTCAGAGCTCCGTGAAGGAGAATGCGTTTGAGGCTATTTTGAGCATGCTTAGTATAGCAGGGATAGGGTGCCGTTGTACTGCATATGTCCGCCAGAATGAAGTTGTTTGGTTCAGAATACCTATTTTCAAACACATCAGGGTATTATGAGTCCTCAGCGGATCAATCATTCAGAAACACCATCTATATCAGCCAGAAGGGAAAGCTGTTGCAATAATGATCTCACACACCAGGGAGCCTGTCCTGTCCATGTGTTACAGTCTGCTAACTGATTTAAGTGGAAACAGTGTAATGCCTCATTAGACCTGTGGTGGCGCTGCAGGGGAATTAAAAACTTACTACACTGTTTCCTCTATAAATATCTCGAACACAGGCATCAAACTCAGCCCCCCCCCAGCTGTTACAAAACTACAGTTCCCATCATGCTAAAGCTTTGGCTGTTCAGGCATGTTGGGAACTGTAGTTTAGCAACAGCAGGTGGGCCTGAGTTTGACACCCCTGCTCTGAAGTAAGTTGAGGGATCCTGTAATGAAATAT